>NC_053046.1:25197331-25822331 GCF_003473485.1 Medicago truncatula
ACAACTCATAGAAACAATTTTTGGATTTATGCAAGGTGCATAAGGATTTCATTATGCACCATAACTGTGCCCCACGTGAGCTTAGCTCAATTGGCAGGGACATTGCATAATTTATGCAGAGGCCGAGGTTCGAACTCCGAACACCCAACTTCTCCACATTTTAATGTGTGAGCTCCAATCACTAGGCTCACTAGACAAAAAAAATTAAAAGAATGCAAAATGGCTTACATCCTTTGCATGTAAGAAATTGAACGAGAAATAGAGAAAGAAAGAGGATCATAATATAAATAAACTTCATAATTTTAGATAAATATTTCCTTCTTTCAACGTAAGAAATTAAAAAGAATTTTATCACTTTATAATGTAGATAGCTCAAGCTTTCTTTACGCCAAGTAAATATTTTCTACCATTTATAGAATTTTGAAACATTAAACTTCCTAAATTAAAATCATTACAAAATGGCTCTTAAATAAATTGAAGTGTTGTGTTTGCCCCTTTTACACACTTGTATAAACGTCACATAAAAAATTCCCAAATGTAAGAAGTTTTTTTTTTAACCTTTCATGATAGAAAAAGGTAAATCCCAAATGTTTTTAATAGCAAGTGTATTTTTATTTTATTTTTAATAGCAAGTGTCTCTTTATTTCTTGCAATTTATAATTTGATATATCAAGTGTCTCTTCATTTATCAAATTCCATTGTTTGTTGTGTTAGTCTATATTTCCATAAGCTTATGTTTGAGATTGACTTTGGTTTTATAACTTAACTTTTATATTAAGTTTGATTGAATAATAATAATTATGCAATTGTAAATTCCTATTCAAAGTTGAATTTTTTTTTTTTTTGGAATATATTCAAAGTTGAATTAGCTAATCACTTTTATTTACTTAGCTATCTTTGGCGCAATTGTATCATTTATGATAGTAAATTTGATTTACGAAAATCTTTTATAAAACCACGTTTCCAAATAATTTGTAAGAGGGAAACTATTCAACCCTCCTCCCTTATAGATTCGCATTATCCCTGTCATATGGACCAACAATAGTTCGAATCTTTCAAGGAATTTGAGTTTCTCAAAGTTACAAAGGACACAAGAAGCTTTCTTTTCTCCTCTATAAGCTATGGGTTTTTTCTAGTTCATCAATATCTAGGAAAATCGAAGGAATCTAGATGGAAAAAGAAATCTTGACGAAGATTACAAAAGGATCTCATATGATTGAAGGATTGAGGTGTTCACTTTATGAATTTTAGGCTCGGATCAAGTTGAAGATTATCTTTTTCTTTTCACATGAATCCCTAAGGGTCCCTAACTTAGTTTGAAAAAGATTTAAACGGTGAAACATATCAAATGAAAATATAACTAAAATCATAATGAATAAGAAATTAATTTAATCCAACAAATAAATAGAGATCAATCCTATAACTCTAATCTTAGAGGTTTAGTTACTCATTGTGATCAACATAACAAAAGAAATTAAAAGCACTCTCTGGAGAACAAAAGGAGGAAGAAACCCTTCCTTGAAGCTCTGATGCTTGACCCTTGCCTTGTACTGCCAACTTTCTGAATGAATAAAATAGTGTGCAAGGGTCTCTTTTTATAATGCATGATTACTTAGGGGTTAAGAGAGTGAAAAATATGGGTTTTCCACCTAAAACAGCTTGGAAAACAAGAAAACAACACTTCTTCCCCATGTTCAAGCACAAGGCGCATGGTTTGGTGTGCAGGGGTGCATGGGGCAATGATGGTTGTTGTCCCATGCGCAGGGGCGCATGAGGTAGCTCATCCTGCGCAAATTCAACAGTTTTCGACCCTTTTTCACGCGTTCTTCTGTCTTGCAAAACCTTGGAACTTTAAATGAACTTTCTTCACTTTCTGTTGTCTTTAAATACCTTATAAGAACCATTGAACTTCAATCTTAATATCCTTTATCCTTCACTTGGTGTTTTGTTTTGCCGATTTACATAAACTTAAAACACCTATGCATTTGCATGATTTATGATAAAAGTGAATTACAACGACTCAAATGAAAACAATACCAAAAGTTCCTCAAACCATTGACAACTCCTCTAATTGACTTCTAATTTTCCTTCAAATGCAAAGAAAATAACTAAAAAAAACATAGCAAAAAACATCATATGTTATTCCATCATCAATCCGGTTGGACCAAAGAAGATGGTCGGCTGGTTGAGATCTGTTTAGTTAATGGAGATCTAAGCTTTATTATGTCCGCCTTGAGCCTAGATCTGTTGAGTCGTCTGTCGTAGGTCCTTCTCCACTAGAGAGGGGTGGTGTACCTGCATGTTCTGCGATGCCCAAGTTAGTGAGGGTTTTAAAAGATTATGTTGCTATAGGTTGGGTATGAAGTGTCAAACCTGACCCAAGGCTGAGCATGGGTATATATAATGGTCAACTAGGGTTTAGTTGTCACCTCTGTTCCTTCCAGCTATACGCGGTGGTCGAACGTAAGCAACCCTCGATGAGACGAGGAACTCTCTCCTCGGTACGGATATGAGTAACACTCGTCTTTTGGTGAGGAACTCTCGGCCCGTATCGTGATCCAGTATGTTTTAGGATGTGTTCATCGTATCACATGCTAGTGAACTTAGGTTAGACTTGAGCTTAGACAAATTGGGCCTTGTGACAGTCTGAAACACTTACCCCCTAAGCTATAGGCTAAGAGAGTCATATTGTAGTTTTTTTTATGACCCGTCTTCATGGACAAGTACCCTGTCGAATTTTGTCATCTTAGAATTTTGAGAGCCTCACCAGGCTTTGAACGGGCTTACGAGGTTTTCGAACCTCCTAGGAGTACTTGGATAGATCTTCATCATGAATTCCTCTAGTTTCTCTCGGAGGCTTCGAGGTACCATTCTAGTTGACAATTGCTTCCCTTTGTTGAATGGGTTATGTCTAGGGGGCGTAAATGGTTGCAGGAACTTCAAATACTCGTCTCCCATATCCCGAAATCTTCTACTTTGAACCTTTCTGCAGATAGGGGTCTTTGTTGTTTCAGCCTCGTGGTTCTGTTTTGAATGTCTCCTACTTGGCTTCGTGGTTAGGGGAGTCGTTAATGATTTTGAAAAAACCAACGTCCTTATCAATTGAGTTATATTAATAGGGCAACTTGCTTTTGTTGATATAAACAAATAAAATTTGAAACCAATATAATGCATATATTCAATGGATTTTTCCACATAAAAAAGGGGTAATAGTCACTTTAGTCCCTGAATGTGTAATGATTAGTTATAATAGTCCATCAATGTATCAAAATTTTAAAATAGTATTTGATTGTGCATTTCGTTAGTAAAAATAGTCCCTGATGTTGAAATGTTTCATTAATATTAACATATTTGTCCTTCAATTTACTTATTGTCATTTCAGTCTCTATGTGAAAAGAGTTATTGTGAGCATTGAAAAATTATTTTAGCGTCAAAGACTATTTTAACTAACAGAATGCATAATCAAAAACTTTTAAAATTTGATAGGTTGAGGAACTATTGTGACTAATCACTACACATTCAGACCAAAATAATTTTTTCATATAATTTTTTTAATAATAATATTATATTAAGGGACAAATTGTGGAAAAAGAAACACTTTTCTAGTTTATCTTCTTGATTTTTTCCCCAGTTTATAAATTTAAGCGTTAATAGTGTTTTACCCCCTCTGTAATATAGGTTATTTTCGGTTTTACCCCTATAAAATATTTTTTTTGGATTTCGTCCTTATAATTTAAAGATTTTTGGTTTTGGACCTTCATGAATTTTGACGGTACAAAATCGAAGATATTACAGGGGGTAAATTGAAATTTGCTCAAATAAATAGGGGGTAAACCGAAATTTGCTCAATTTACAGGGGATGAAATTTTCCATGAAGGTCCAAAACCAAAAAATCTTCAAATTACAAGGATGAAATTTATAAAAAAAAAAAAATTACCGAAAAAAATAGGAAATGACTTAAATTACACGGATACAACAATATTAATCCTAAATTTAAACTCAACTTAAAAACGATAAAATTATGGCGAACAAAACTACGTGGCGCGTACTTGAGCACATGAATAGAGTGGTGAGAAATTGAGCTACGAAAAGAAAAGTAAAAGCATTGGTGCAGTGAATCAATGGAACTGAAACGAGTAGAGTTGGTTAGTTAGCTACTATGACATTTGCTTCCACCACAACTCTCACTCTCTCCCATCGTCGAACACCATTCCCTTACTCCAAATTTCGTTCTCCTCAACCAAACAATGTCGTTGCATTTTCTAGTTTCAGTAATCAAATTGTTTCCAAATTAAGCATTCAAAATGAAGAGCTCCAGGTTCAAACTAGGTAATTCTTTAAACTTGTTACATTCTGAAATCTGAATCAGATAGTGTTCTTACGTTGAATTGGACTCTCTTATTTTATTTTGTACTTGTAGCATGTGGAATTGGAAAGGTTATAATATTCGCTATCAATATTCTGGGAACAACGGTCCAGCATTAGTTTTGGTGCACGGTTTCGGAGCTAACAGGTCTGTCTACCTTCTTAATCTCATTATTGAATATCGGTATCTGATACAATTCCGTCTCTATTTTTGGAGTATCTCGGCTTCGTAGCTGTTAGCATAGAAGTGCTTATATAGAATATTTCTATAATGAAAAGTAAAATATAGTCAAACTATTTTATATAGAATTTTGCTAACCAGTGCTATGGGCATTAGTTAAGGAAGTAAAAGTAGACCGAAAAAACAAATTTTGCATTGAAAAAACACTTTTTCAACTTTTCAAAAGTTGAATATTCAATTTTGTAGATAATATTTCGTTTCATAATTCTTTAACCAGGGCACTTGTTAGCGTTTCCTCTTTATATAAGCTGTTTAGATTCGCTGTCTAGGAGAGCTTAGAGGAATAATCTAAAACAACCCATGGACATGTCATAAGTTGTTTTCAAAAGATCTCCCAAATAGTTTACAAGTGACTGTGTTTGAGGTAAGCTCAAATAAGTTAGTCCAAATAGTCCCAATTAATCAATGATCTATTTATGCGATGTTAGCATTCTATATTGAGTATTTATCCGGTCAAAAGTTCATGTAAATGAACACATCTATTTAACCAACCAATTGGACTCAAGTGGTTAATGAGATCCATCGGGACAAATTGTTCTGGAAAATTGAGTTTGATTTCTGGATGGAACAATTTTTTACTAGGCTTTACTTACCTCCTGACGAAACTCCAGATTACCAAGGCCCCTTTCCCTAATATGACAGGAGCATTTACTCCAAAAACAACAAAAAGAAAAATAACACATATCTATTTTCGTCCGTGAATTATGCGGATCTTTACCGGGGGGGGTAAACCTGTTTCTTTATATATATGAAATATGCAATATGCAAAAACCAGACTTTTTCTTTATTCTTGAATTTTTTCATGAATAGAGGTATCTAGAAATTTGATTAAGAAACATGTATTCATGTTCTTTCATTTCAATTAGAAAATGCAGGACACATATTAATATTATATCACATATTTATTGTAAGGGTCTTATAGCTAGGTCTGTTTGGTTCTGCAGTTATTTTGAGTGATTGAGAATACACTTCATTGCAGTGATCACTGGAGGAAAAATATTCCAGACCTAGCAAAATCCCACCGTGTATACTCTATTGATCTTATTGGATATGGATATTCAGACAAACCAAATCCTCGTCAAATTGGAGACGATTCCTTTTACACGTTTGATACATGGGCCGCACAATTAAATGAGTTTTGTCTTGATGTCGTTAAGGATGAAGCATTCTTTATATGCAATTCTATTGGAGGTAAATTCTTTTCAAGTGCATTGATATTTAATTACTGACCGGGGTATTTTAAATTATTTGATTCTCATTTCATTGTTACAAGCGAAGAGATACATTATTCTGATATTTTTCACTTTTCATTCTATTGCTAAGAATTTGCTATTATTTTTGTGCAGGAGTTGTAGGTCTTCAGGCAGCTATAACAGAACCTCAAATCTGCAAGGGAATTCTCCTGCTTAATATATCTTTGCGTATGCTTCATATAAAGAAGCAGCCTTGGTTTGCAAGACCTTTCATCAGTTCATTCCAAAGATTGCTTAGGTACAGATGAAACAGAAGTTTCATTTTATTGAACAGATTTCATGTTCAAACCTTAAGCAGGGGATTTACCATTATCAAGGTTTATGTTATAGGGATACTTCTGTTGGAAAATTCTTCTTTAAAGCTGTTGCGACAAAAGAATCTGTGAAGAACATTTTATGCCAGGTACTCTTCTAGCTCAACACTTAGCTAAACTTAATCTCTTTGAAAGTCTATATTTAAACAATGTTACAGGATGAGACTAGTAATGCATTATAATAAAATTAAATGACCTTGTTGATACTTGATATGAATTCAGGTAGTTGATTACAGAAATGGTAATATCTCCTTAAAGAAACAGTTTCACAAAATATGCCGTGTGGTGATGCTCAAAACTGAACCTGCAATAAGCAGATAAAAACTGCATACACTCTGACTGGCTGGTTTCTGGCTTACCCTCAACAGCCTCTAATCACCTTCATTCTCTCCTTGCTCTCTCAATGTCTAGCACTTGGGGAACCCTCCCTTAAAAGCTAGCTATCAAAGAGAAAAAACTAAGCCTCTTAAATACTTGCCCGAGCATCACATAATACTCGATATGAGATTTGAACACCCAATAATACCCTAGTCTCTATGATATCACCCCATAACAACAGATAACTAAACCTTTATGGTCAGCCATTCTGTAGGTTTCCCTTTCCGAGCCTTCAATAACCAGCTCTTGTACAAAGGATGGAAACTGGTCTGAATTGATATATTTACTGAATAATACTTCCGAGTTATTTATCAATTTTCTGGGAATGAGCATCCAAAAGAAGAGTTACATTAGAATTGCGAAATACTACAATATATATACAAGCAACCAGCTCCAATGCTTCCTAAACAAATGCTTCCTAGGTCCAATTAAGGCTGTGGCCCTTTCTCCTCCACCTTCCTCCAAGAATACAGGCCTATTACTAAGTCCTAACAATATCAAATACTTATGTTATAAGCAACCAGCTCCAATGTTTATCATTCTTTATATATTGACAAACAAGGATGATTTTCCCTGAAACTATACTGATTGTGAATGAATTACTTTTGTCAGTGCTATCACGACACTTCCCAAGTGACCGATGAGCTAGTGCAGCTCATCCTTAGTCCAGGGCTGGAACCTGGTGCTGTAGATGTCTTTCTTGAATTTATTTGTTACTCAGGAGGCCCTCTTCCGGAGGAACTGCTACCCCAAGTAAAGGTAAGTTTCCTCCCGCCCTACATGATGAAGTGGGAAGTTTTAATAAACTTTAATGCAACAAATGCAAATAATATGCATTATTTCTCTTATTTCAGTGTCCGGTTTTGATAGCATGGGGTGACAAGGATCCTTGGGAACCAATTGAGATGGGAAGAAATTACGGAAATTTTGATTCAGTGGAAGACTTCATTGTCCTTCCAAATGTTGGCCATTGCCCTCAGGTTCTTTCTCTCATTCCATTCGCTTGCTTTCTTTCTATAATATATGTCTCTGTGTGTGTGAAAGAGTTGATTTAGCATTTTCATGTGATGATTATTTTCCTGCGACATTCACTTTTTGTGATGTTATTGTTGTCACACGTATATGTAGCAATAGGAATTAAGGATATTAAAAGTGCAGGAACCTTGTAAGTTTCAAGGGAAATATTCTTTTGCATGACTTCAACACCAAGAAAGTAGAACAGAAGGCCATAGAACTGCATTATAGATATCATATTAACAAATGTCATACTCAAACACAACAGCAGAGTAAGAGTAGTCATCTGTGGTTAAGACATGAGTTCTACATCTTTGTAGGAGAGTGAGTGACAACAGTACATGCATATTATGGACCACACACAAAGATACTAGCCATAACTACTATATACAAACCAAAAAGGATTGGTCAAAATTGAAATGATAATGCACAAGGAACAATGATCCTCTAAATCCCAATGTATATCCCTTATTATCACCGCTACATATCTAGTCTTGCGTAGGCAGTGGGGAAAATGTCATAACCATATGTACGTTAGAAGCAATCATAATCAAAACCTGCTTCAGCGTCAACTTTTTTTTTAGGTGATGCTTCAGCGTCAACATATAAAGTCAAAGTCATCGGAACCTTTCCTCTATAGATGAACTCGTTTTCCGCTCTGTCAAACTCCCAATTAACACATTCATAATATTCAACATCAATTTGACAAGAAGGGAGATCTGAATCAGTTCTTAGGGAGAGAGTGCTTTTGGCAGAAGCTAATGTTTCCTCTAATCTACATGTCTATTTATACGAGCTGTTTTGGGTATTGATCAATTTATCTATGATCAACATGAACTTATTCATGCACCAATCACACATCAGTGATGGCTCAGGGACAAAAGGGAAGGTAGAGAAAATAGAGAAACACTCTAATATTCTCAAAGAAAAGTTATATTACTTGAATGATTCAATGCTTATCCAAAACACTAGGTGGTGGGCCTTATTTATACTACTCTAGGAAGGCTCTCCATTACCAACTAGAAATATCTAGAAACAAAGAAAAGTCTAGAGATATGGATACTCTAGTACATAAGCCTAGAAGGATCTAGAAAAGTTAAGACTTCCCTAGTGTTTATTTAGTAGTGTCTAGTAGCTTCCTTATTATTCCCTAGTATTCTAGAGACTTCTATATTATTCTTTAGTCTTCTAGAGACTTCCACATTATTCCCTAGTATTCTAGAGTCTTCCATATTATTCTTCACCATTCTCTATCAAGTGATTCTTATGTTCAACTATGAACTTGAGTTAGGAATGTCAACAGGAATTTAAGTCTGTTAGAAAATATTGGATGAAAGTGAGGCTCTTTGAGCTAAGGATGGTTCCTTTACATTCTGTAATCTAATTAACTAGTATTGAGTTGGCTTTCTAATTAACTGAATGCACCAACATTTGTCTGGGAATTTAATTGTCTAACTATAGTCTTGACTTTCTTAGCATCAACTTAATGCTTTCCTAAGCCAATAGGTGAATATATAATTGCATTGCCCTCGCCTTGCAATGAGTTCCAGTCATCCAGTGTTTGTAGAAAGAGTCAAGCATCTTCCAAAAAGGGTTAACATGTAGAAGGCTCCCACCATGACTATTTCAAAGTGTTCGCAATAGAATTCTACCACAAATATACTAGCTTCATGACCTTTCAATCCTTGTCATTGGTTAATAAGAAACAATCAATAGTCATTAACGTGACAGCCACCCAGTGGTTATGGACCTATCAGATTTGAGTAATAATTACTGATGGTAAATATTACACATTTGACCAAGTACTTAATGATCTCTACCGGCCGTTCTAAAAAGAGTAATTAAAACTGCTCTAGTGTGTCCCGACAGGCTTGTCTGACCTGTATCACCCTCAAGATGGTTGATATCTTAGATCTATCTTTGGGTCAGGTTGGTTTAGTTGCAAACTTGCAGCACAGAAACATACCTTGCACTATTTGTAAACGTTCCTCTAAAACGTTCTGTGATATTCCCCTCAGAAGTCATTCCTTTCATGCACATCCCTATATTCTAGTTACATCTTCCAGCCCTACCATGTCATACAGATAGTGGAGTTCAGCCGAAAATGACCACGATGTCACTAGGTTCAATCTGTCATCTATATACGGAGGACTTATATGCTCTCATAGTTACATCCATTGTTCTATACTATTATTTTAAGACCAAAAATGACTTGATTGTTTAAGTGTTGAACAGGTACTTACCCTATCTGTCTACTGATTTTTGTTGTGCACAACAACAATTCATCTATTTGTAGAAAAAACTCTGAAGTCATCCTATTTTGACTATGAGAATAATCACATAATTACCAGAGTGCCTCTTATACCAATCAGATATAAGTGACCGTTCAAATTAAAAGTGGTTTTAACTTGGATAAAACTATACATCTTTTTCATTTCTTATACCAGAAATGTCCATTGATAGTGAATTAAGATTCAATATTGCTCCATAATGATGGTTTACATAAATATATCATTTTTCTTCAATGTTTGTTTTGGTATGTTTATTTTCTTTCTCTCATTTCTATCTTTATGTTAGAACCTATTGCAACATTAAGTGGTCATATCTAATCAAATGAATAACTCTATTTTGTTTGCAATAATCTTCTTACTTTGTTAACTGTCCACTTCATGAAGGATGAAGCACCTCAGCTTGTGAACCCACTTGTGGAGTCATTTGTGGCACGGCATGCCAAATCTTCATCTCTTACCCCATCAGTTGATTGATTCCCTGTCTGTCACTTTATTGATCCTGCCGGGCACATTGAAATCGTGTACATTTCTTCATTTGCTTCCACCAAGAGTGGGTTTTTTACTTTTGTATAGTATATACATTATGAATTTTCTTTCCATCGAAAGATTCATTTTGGAAGGAAAAGTAAGGAAGTAGCTACATCATTGTTGTCAAAGTCAGTAGAATTAAACAATTAATTTTTATATATTATATGTGTATTGTACATCATTGGTTTTGTATATTTTTTTCCTCCTAACTTTAGGACTTGATTCCTTGTACTCTTCTAGGTTATTTGATCAAAGGAATTAAGGAAACCCTCTATTCCCCAAATGCTTCCATGTCTTTCTGGGGATAGAAAAATGGATGGATTGGATGAATATGAATTTTGATCCTAATGGATGGATATTTACGTGTGTTATTCTTTTAATTTTATTTTTATCTTTTTAATGAATTCAATCTAAATAGATTTTGGTTATTACTTTTCCCACCTATGATCTTCTGAGGCACCCATTGTTTTTTCTTCCGAAAATGCCTGGAGGATTTTCGGATTATAGAATCTGATCGTTCCTGATCAAAAGGTGGCTGCCTGTGCTTCTTTAATGTGGTGGTTGAAGGTGGTGGAATACTTCAGTTGAGTGCTGGAATGGTGGGGGGGTGTGTACTTGCAAACACTCCAACGCTCAAGTCATCAGAGTTTTAGAATGAGGGTTTAGAAGTGAAAAAGATTCTACCTTGGAGGTTGCGAGGAGCCTTCTATTTATAGAGGTGGGTGAATGAAGAGCCGTTGTAATGGCACACGTGTGTCTGCCAGTTACGAAATCGAGGGAAGTATAACCGCTGGTGAGATATTCGCGGGAACGTGGGAAAGAGACGTTACAGTTCGTTTGAACTAATCTCAGTTGCTTCGTGCACCCCCCTCGCGGAGAAGGGATGTGTTGCGAGTAAACTGCCAAATGCAGCATTTGTGCTTGATTTGTTATTGGGCCTAAACAGTTTGGCCTATGTCTCTGATCGGTACATAGCAGAATTTGAATTGAGTTTTCCCCGGTTTTTTTGATGAAAAATGAGTTTTTCACCTATTCGGTGATAGTGACATTTAGAGACTAGACCTAGCTATCAAGGTGATAGTTAAGTAATATAAATCGGTAAGTGCCTCTACTTTGTGCTCTACCTTCTGTTTACAGTTTTGCATTTATTTTATCTCTACCAAGTTTTTTTTAGACTAACATGTTCTTTTAGAAAACAGTTTGTGCCAAAGGTCTTCAAAACATTATTTTATACAAGTTTATTGTTTTTTGTCTCTCTTTCGGACAGTTATACAAGTTTAGTGTTCATCACTTAATCTTTTGAAAATAACTTACATGGTCAGCGATCTTCTTAGAAGAGAGTTCCAAATTGACAACATTTTTCCTTTTTCGATCCTCTCTGATCCTTGTAGAAGATCTAGTTATTTATGACTCCTCAGCTTTGTTTTTCCGCCCTAGAAATGAAAAGAGTTAGAAAGACATGTACAAGGAAAAAACAAAATTCATATTCAAGATTCAAAAGAGGAACAACGTACCTTTGTTTTTTCCTACATTTTTCTTGCAAGGAAGTAAAAGCAGAAACCAATTCAAAGAGCAGGTTGTCTAGATTCACTTCTCCACTGCCATCAGAAAAATGCTTTTGCCACCACACAAAAAATGACTGAGTACATTCGTACGAAAGTTCAAAGTGGAAAGGTGTAAAGATTGGGAAATATTTGTTGAACTTTGACAGGATGGTTCGCCATTGAGCTTCGGTTTTCGGTTTCCTCATATCTTGTTCAAAATGATAGAATGGACAAGGACGAACCTGAACCAAACCAAAATGCCTAGCTACAAGATTAGGCTGATAACCATACACCCCGAAGAAATTTGTCGACGCATTGGGAGTAGTCCTGCTAGGAAGAAACCTGGGAGTCAAGTAAGCTTTCCAGATGGTGTTTGTCTCGTCTTCGAATCTAGCATCTTTCGCAGGGAATTCTATGATGTACCAAGATGGCCCACATGTTCTTGTCGTGAAAGGAGCAAAGGAAAGCATAAAGACATCGCAGTTTAGAAAGACATTGAAGGCCTCAGAAAACAAATCTTGGATATGCTTATTCTCTTTGTATCGAAGCATAGCAAGCCCGGTTCCTTCAAAAGGTCTGTCTTTACATGCCTCCTCAGAATCATTTGGAAGGAAAGCGCCTAGTTCAGGTCCAAAAGTGGCGAAAAGCTACGTTTGAAATAGCTAAGTCGGACCTGGGATCATTAGACTATCGACTTGCTCTCGTATATCGGTTACTCATTGGTTGAGACTTTCATACAAACAGCCTAGGAGAAGCTTGCTTAGGCAAATTTGCTTCCCCTTGTGTAGTTGGTAAGCTAAGGTTCTATAATGTTTCGCTGCTTGAATAGATCTTGTGCAGAAGACATACATAGACAACCATAAAGTTAAAAAGGCTATATGTTCTTCATCATAAACATCCTTAGCTTTGGTGTTGTGATGATCTGTGATATAGTTATCAAAGGCAGCCCTTTTGAAGTCGAAGGTTATGTTTGACTCGCAAATATCTAGATCGAAGATGTCACCTGTTGGCCTAAGACCAGTTATAGCCACGACATCTAATAATGTAGGAGCGAACATCCCACATTTTAAGTGAAGACTATTGGTCGAGATGTCCCAAAAGTGAAAAGCAGCTAACAACGTATCTTGGTAGCACCTGGAACCCTGTCTTGATAGCTGGATAAGATTCAAAATTCCAAGTTCTTTCCAGAAACTCCCTTTCTTTTTCTCAAGCTTGTTAAGCCAGACGAGATATGGCTCATTGTTCTCAAATCTGGGAGCCGCCTTAAAAACCTTAGTACCTAAAAACTTAAGGTCGTAGGGAGCGTCAGGGTTTTGAATGAAAATCAAAGGGGAATGTGTTTTATAGCAAGGAAAGATTTTCTGAACTTCCTCGGTCTCGGTTTTCTCAAATGGTCCTAGGTATGCGTGTTTTGAGTCAGAGTGAGGTATCAATACCTGGGATTTCAAGATTTGAATATTTTCTTCAGTCAGAGTTGGTTCTTCTGAAATCCATGCATTTCCAGATTGCGCTGGCAATGAAAAATTGAGCAATCCTCGTACTGACGTTGTTCAAGGCGACGAATCTTCTGTATTGTTCGCCATGATGAGGTTATCAGGAGGTTTTGTTTGTTGAAATGAGAAGTAATCTGGGTTTGAAATGCAATGTGTTCTTTCACAATAAAGGAGAAAGAAACCTAATTGCGAGTATGAGTGGGAGAATGAAGAGCAGGTAAAAAGAAATGGTTACTTTTTTATAGGACTTGATCCTTAACATGTGTCAACGACGTTGGCAGCTATTAAAATAAAGGAAAAATTGCAGATCCAAGATGTGGGACGTGGTTCACTAAGTGAGGAGTGATGACATCACTAAAAGGATGATTTTAACTACCAATCGACCAAAGAAATACACTCAGTGCAGTTAAAAAAAAAAGCACTTTGTTAGCCTATATTTTCAACAGGCCATAATAAATGTGGTCAAAGAAGTTTGACCTAAGATTCGAATAAAAGGGAAGGAGTTCGTTTCTCAAGATTTGATTGTCGAAGTGAAAGTCCAGAAGATATGATGATCAAGAGAATGATTCGACAGAATAAAGAAGACGTCGAATGGAGGTTGGCATCGAAAGGAGGAGTTGAGCAGCAGTGTCTCATCAAAGAGGCATCGTTTGAACGTGTCTGTAGCAGTTAACAACGGTTACGTCTCGAACGTGTCTGTAGGCAGTTACTTAGTATAAGTAGCATTTTTCTCTATGGAAAACAGGTCAAAATTCGCATACACACAAAACTTACACACTGAAACAATCCGCGCTTCAGGAGAAACGAGCAAACAAATTGCAAATGTATGAATCTGTGTATCACTTTTACATTCATTTTAATGCAATTCTAGTTTAACTCTTAGACTTTTTTTTTTCCTTTATCCTTTACTTGTTTAAAGCTTTTACATCGATCTATTGAAGATAATCTCGACGGATCTTACCCTGTTTTCGACGGTTATATGCATAGTTCGCTATTGATACAAGACCAACCGTAATTTCTAGGAAGACAATCAAGCACGAAATGTCTTGAGATTTGCTGGCTGACCTCGCTCGCTCTTTGTCTTAAACCAGTTCAGTAGTTTACCAAAATCCAGGGTAAACAGGTGGTGGGTTATTCAAGCAACTGACACGACATGTCCGGAAGCTTGCGGTAGTTTGGAACGGTTAGACATCTGTTTTTGGCTTGTGATACTCTCAGTTCTATTTGGTATTTAGTGTTTCATTGGTTAGGCATTTCAGCGGTTATGCCTGGTGAGATTCGACGTCAGTTTCATCATTTATTCATATGGCTGGTTTGCCTAGATTTACTAATTTGCACCTAAGGGTAATTTGGTTTGCGTCTGTTTGGGTGGTTTGGAAGGAAAGGAACAATCGTGCATTCAATAATGCGGCCTCTAGTCCTTCTACTCTCCTAGAAAATGTTAAGCTAAATTCATTCTTATGGTTGAAATCAAAACTGCCAGTTTTCAATTACAGTTATCATGATTGGTGGAAACATCATCTTTTGTATATTGGTGTCCAAGTTTTTTGTTTTGTTGATGGTGCTTCGGTTGTTTTGGCACCTTTCTTGTAAATACTTCTGGTTGTTTCACCTTTTGCACACCTTGTGCGGGCTGTTTCAACGTTGACTAATATATATCATTTTAGTTTGTTAAAATATATATATATATATATATATATATATATATATATATATATATATTAATTAAAACATAAAAAAAATAAGAAGATTTACCATTCAATCGGATAAATGTATTATCTTTACGAATATAACTAATATAATTATTTCTAAAAAAAAAACTAATATAATTAGGCTTGCTTCACGTTTTTTCGTCCAAAATAAACAAAACATATATTAATTTCAAGCTGTGGTCCATTGTTTGCATCGTCACTAATGAATATGCCATCCATCGTGTGTATCTCTTCCACATGTATGAAATTAAGAACCATGCAATTAGGTATACGTACCTTCACTTAGTAAACTAAAAGAATTAGGTACATGTAAAAGAGTTAGAGCATCGATAATGGTAGTAAATTAAAAATGATCTTTAAACGAATTTTACATGTATACATTTATTTATGATTTAAAAAAAAAAAAATCTATCAAGGACTCAATAACTTCAATTATAATAAACTAAAAATATACTTAAATAGATCCACTAATATATGCTTTTATTTTTTGGTTTTTAAAAGTTATATTAATTTTTAAAAGAACAATAGAATTATAGAGACCCAATAAATAAAATTTGTCTCTGATTCAACCAGAAAAAAATATGAAGGTCTAAGCTAGCAAGTGCGCATCTTTTTATTGGAACAAAAATATCATTCATCTATATTATTTAAAACTAATACATGGGGTTTACTTTAATAATTTTATTATAAAATATTTGTTAAATTGCACCAAATTACAGTAATATTAATGGCTGTGAACACGACATTTATAGATCTAAAAGACGTTTTATTTTCATCATTGGATATATAAATATAACGTCCACTCCACACTAAATATTACACAATACGTGCAATTTGTACCCTAAAAAAATGTTGCATCTATTTTCATTTCCTTGCTCCAACCCTGCTTCTACCACAACCTTCACTTCCCCATTTCTCCTTCATACTACGTCGTCTCACCTCTCCGGTAAATCTCCCACCTCTCCGTTTTCGAGAAGGTCGTTTAACCCACCTGCACTCCGGTCAATTCTCCCTGCGAGTACCAGCTCTTCTTTACAACTCTTCGATGTCAACGAGAGCAAAAGGTACATGTAATTTCTCCTCACAGTCCTTGTTTTTGCTTCATTATTAATATGAATTTTTATGGTTACTTTTTTTCCAATATGTTGAGTTGAAGTTGGGAGCTTGAAATTTAGTCTTCCTTTTATTTTTGCAATTGATGGATCATATATAAATAATATTTTCTTATTTCGTTGACTTTACCTTGATATGTCATTTTCAAGGTTGTCAAAATCGGAACTTTACTTCAGGTTGAAAGGGAATAGCAAATCGTAATCAAAATCGAAGAATTTTACTCAAAGACTTTTGTAGAATCGATATAGGAAATTGTAAAATCGCAATCAAAATCGATGAATTTTACCCAAAAAAATTAATATTAAATATATGTTACAAATGGTATATAGTCATAAATGACTTAGTTTATAAAAAATCGTAAAATCGCGATCAAAATCGATCGATGAATTTTGTCTATTTTGGGATTCTACTATGGATTTAAGTCGTTGAAGATGAAGAAAGTCGCAAAATCCTAAATTTTAGGATTTAAGTCGGGATTTTGACAACAAATACGATGATCATTTTCAGGCTTCTTTTGTTTATATTAATATATATTTAAGAGAAATGCTTCCTTATTATTTATATATGTTAATTTTTTTTAACGGGAAGATTGACAATAAAAACGAGGTTTTAGATCGGATTTTCTAGCAATTTGACACTTCTCTGTAATATCACAGTAAAGGTTATACTTATGGAAAATGCCTTTTTCATATGCAGCATGTGTGAGTTCTATGACGTGGAACTTAAAGTTCGTGATTATGAGGTTGATCGGTATGGTGTGGTCAACAATGCAGTTTATGCTAATTATTGCCAACATTGTGAGACCTCATGAGCTATATTACATGTAGATTTACAGTACCAATTACTGTTACTTTTTTATTGAGTTCAATTTTATCTTGATTCATGTTTTTTTTTTTTTATGAATCGGCAAATATTATTAACCAACAAGCCCGTGCAAGAAGCACTAATAAGCTCGGGTGGAAAAAAAATACAAACAAGGAGAAATCAGTTGCCCTATAAACACCGGCTCGAACAAAACCCCCTTAAAAACCACCCATAAACAAAGGAAACCAACCAATAGAGTAATGACGCAAGCATATACTTATGACACAACCACAAGCATACCCCTGCTTCAACACCTAGACAATCGGACCTACTAACGAGCTGCCTCCACTCAAACAACACAGCTGCTGCACCAAAACACAAGGCAACAGCTGGACTGCCCCTCCAAAACAGCAGCAGCAGCACGGCTGCTAAACCCAGGCAGCACAGCTGCTGAACACAAAAAACCAGCAGCGCAGCTTCCGAAACTCAACCAATATCGACGCTGTTAACACTATCAGCAACGTACCTGTTGAGTTACAAGAATATTGAAACAGAAGAGAGAAAAGTGAAGAAAAAGTATGAAGCAAAGAATAGTATTTTGCATAGAATGAAAGTTAGTTACAGAGATTCCTTATATAGGTTGTTATTGCATGTACACTCAATACTAATGTGTACTAGCTGTATTACATCATAGCTCAACATCCCTATAATCTAGGAGGTTAGTTATTCCTAGTAACTAACTCAAACTAGTTCAGGGTTTTCTGTAACTTGTGGCACAAGCAACTGAGATGCATTGTGTTCCTGTTGTTGATCTTCCAATAACAGTGTTTCTATCTTCTTTTTATTATATTTCAACAGTACCAACCTCCCGCAGCTGAACCGAAATCAAAACACACCACCAGCCGCCATGAGTGTCTGCTCCCAACCCTTACAAGGCACGAAATAGGGTCCCAATTCCACTCATAAAATAGACAAATCGGGGATTGCGTCCTACTCAACAACCATCTCAAAGAAAGGACTTTGATTTCCTCCACAATATCATCCAAGATGGGAATTTTCTGGTTAAAAATGTTGTCATTCCGAGCCTTCCACAACACCCATATCGTTGCAAGCCAAATAAGCCAACGCCCCCTTTTGACCTTTTTGTTTCTCTCCCCACCTCCCCAACATTCCCAATGAACAAAGAGATTTGAAGGTGTGAGAAAGAGACAATCTAGCCATATCATAATTCTTAAGCACACTGATATGGCCAAATCACAATGAAGAAAGATATGTAGTGAGGTTTCCTCCATCCTTGCACACACCGCACACAAGGAGGATTCTTCGTAGGGTAGCACATGTCGCAAGACAAGATTAACCTTAGAAGGAATTCGATTATGAAAAACCTTCCAACCAAAAGCTACTACCTTAGAAGGTGCCGGAATTTTCCAAAGACATTTAAAAACACGTTTTTCATCCTCCCGCCACCTATCTTCGCTCAACACAACCTCTTCCAAACTAAGATAAACCGACTTAACCGTGAAAACTCCCGACTCTTCCAAACCCCACCTCCAAACATCCGCTTCTTGAGACCACACCATCCCTTCCAAGTCTTCTCTAAGACTTAAAAGTAGCTCCTCCTCCCACACAAAAAGGTTTCTTCTCCAAAGAAATTTCCACCCCGGACCCACCTCCAAAATCTCCCTCATTTCCCCAACCAAAGCCTCCTTTTGATTTGAAACCGAAAAAAGCCTTGGGTACTTTAAACGGAAGCATTTAACTCCTCTCCACCTATCATTCCAAAAACTTGTAGCCAATCTGTTTCCCACCTTTCTCTTTACCACCGAGTTAAACCAATCAAGGCCACCGTAGTCTCCTAGTTTTACTACTTCCTTCCACCAAAGAGACGCGTATCTCGGCCACACCAAGTTACTCCCATCCAACAAACTTGAGACACCCTCCCCATACTTCTTTACTAAAACTCTTTTCCACAACGCTTCTTCCCCTTCACTCAATCCTCTCACCTCCTCACTTAATTCATCTAAGTCGTTAATTTCCTCCACCAATTTCTCCACCCTTTCCTCCATACCTCCATACTCCTCCTTATTCCACTCTTTAATTTTAACTTTAAGACCCTTCAACTTCTCTTTAAGCACAAAACTCATCCACCCACTTACATTTTGATTCCTCCACGCCTCTTCTACCACCCCTTTAAAGTTGAGATTTTCCAACCAAAAATTATTGAACCGAAATGGTTTTGGGCCCCAATCCCACCCTCCATGCTTAAGCACCAACGGACAATGATCGAACACATCTCTTGACAATACCCAAAGAGAATTTTCCCACCAAGCTTGCGACCATTCCTCCGAGATAAGGACTCTATCAATCCGGCTCATTGATCTTCCATTTGTATGATACCATGTATAACGACGACCCAAAACATTAAGGTCTTCCACCTCCAATTCCCCAATAAAATTATTAAACAAAAACATCTCCAAGACTTGAGTTGCCGACGCCTCCTCATTAACCCCTCTCCGCTCATCCCTCCTACAAACCACATTAAAGTCTCCGAGCACACATCATGCCCCTCTATCTCTATTGACTCGCTCTTCGACAAGACACTCCTATAATCTTCGTTTCGCCGGCAAATCACATTTTGAATAAACATTTAGAACAAAACATTTATTTTTCTCAACTCCCCACTCCAAACACACCCTAACATAATCTTCCCTTTGGAACAAAAATAGCAAACTAGCACAAGATTTTCTCCGAAAGGATGCCATCACTATTGCCTTCCGATGGTCTATATAACCACTCACAATCTTCGCTCCCCCAAATAGAATAACACAATGCCGGAGAAACTACTTCCAACTTAGTCTCTTGTATTGCCAAGAAATCAATATTTTGTTGCCTCACAAGATCTCGAATTTTGTTCTTCTTAACCCTCCCACCTAGACCCCTCACATTAAAGGTCGCCACTATCATAATAATAATCTTGATTCTCCCATTTTAGCCTTGATTTTTACCGCTACCTCTTCTAGATGGACAAGTTTCTCTATTATACCTCCTTCCTCCAAAGAGTGTGAAACACCAATAATATTTTGAATCCCCAACTCTCTCTTAGCCGCTAGCACCTTCAAAGTGTTCAAGGTCCCTTCATCTACCCTTAATTGTGAATCCGCAACCGACTCCTCTTTATCACCCATAAAGAGCATAACACCCGAACTTTGAATTCCTCCCACCTCAAATGAACGAGCATGTCTTCCACCCCCTTCCTTGATCCTCGCGCTTCCATCTTCTCCACTCCAATCATCTTCCTTTCCAACCGGTTGTGAAGCCGACCTTCGATGAGTTGATCTCACATGATACTTGTTCTTCATACTCTTACTAGACTTAGGACTTCCTAACAAATCTTCAGGTGCTCCAACAAGTTATTTTTTTTCAAATGCCCTAGCTTTTTTCTTGATCCTGGTTTTTTGTCTCTTCTTCAAAAAAACTCCTCTCATCCCCACCAACCTCTTGTATTGAATCACTAAACTCAGACAGTTCTGAATCTTCGTAGTGAAATCTTATGTGTTTGTTGGAAATAAACTCCCCATCAGTACCATTAACATGCTTACTGCACCCCTCCACTTCACAAATCCTAGCGACAACATTCACCTGGGCTTCACATTGGATAGGCCCATCTGCACTACCCAACAAATATTCCTTTTCAGCATGGCCCCCACCAAATACCCCCCACTTTCCAGCCACACGCGCGTGTGGTACCAACACAGCTTGCATAGCCGTCAGGCTATCTCTCTCCTTGTCCCCCTCATACCTGCAAATTATGTCCTCATGTGAGTTGTTGACAATGGAAGGCCAACAATTTTTAATTATGAGAGTCACGTCAAAACTACGTACTTCTCTGCTCAAAACATTCTGAGAGGTCCATGTTAGATGGATACATAAATATATGTTTTTTAAAATGATCCTCTCAAAAAATTGTTCAAATATGGAATTTTACTATTTTTAGTATAATAGTAAATTTTGTAATAATTATTACTATTATTATTATATTGACCCTTTATCTTTTAGTTATCAACACTGTTAGTTTGTCCTTGTGAGCATAGCTCAGTTGGTATATATGGACAATGCATAATATATGCATATGCAAGGTGCGGGGTACGAACCCCGACCACTCACTCAACAGTGTTAGTTTTAAGAAGAGGTGTCTTCACTTAGTGGATGAAGTCGGCACTTGAAAATGACTCTAGTTACCAAAAACAAATATCTCGTGTGTATGACAATACAACTGATAGTCCGTAGAGAACGACCGATATTGTGAGATAGAGTGGTTATGTAAAATGAATGAGTGAAATTTAAAATTACTTGAAAATTGAAAAGATAGGAACCCTAATCCTCCAGGTTCCATGTTTTCCTTTTCCTATTCCGGCTCTTCCTCATAGTCTGACCTCCATAATTTTCTTCTTCTGACTGCTCAAGTTCTGATTCACTTGACTGTTCGAGTATTGATTGCTTTGAATTTCTCCCAATTGTCAACAACCTATTCATGGCTTCATGTAAGCATTTGATGGTGAAGTCACCTTATAGCATTGATAGTACTCGTTGGATCTTATGAACACCTCCTTCTCCTCCAAATCAATCAAAACTTTAGCGAAAAATCAACGAGCAGTCTTGCTTTCCTTTATCCTCTGCAACAATAACATTGATTTCGAATTGAAATTCATTAATTCAATTATCAAGTCTTTAACCATATCAATAGGTTCTGCATCAATAAGGTTATGACATTGATTATGTTTATTTTCAATGCAATTTCCATTCGTGTGCCCCGGCCCTTGAATATTTTTATTTATTTTTTACTTTTTCGCTTAAGCCGACCCAGTCTTAAATACCATACTTTGTTTCTTCCACACATAAACTGATCAGTTATGCATAATATCTTTATAAGGTGGTGATGAATTTTTTAAAAGCATTGGTATTAATTTTGCTGATGTGATTCGGAGTGGTGATGCAATGGCACTGTCAAATTTATCCCTCAAATTCCTTGCACCATTAAGAGTAAGTCACACCAAATTTGTTTATTATTTTTTTGTTAGGTATAATATTTTGATACAAATAGATACCATAGATCAATTTGTCAATGTTTCTTCTGATTTTATAAAACTTGCAACCAGAGTGGAGACAAATTTGTTGTAAGGGTTAGAATTTCCGGCATATCGGCAGCTCGTTTATACCTTGATCAGTTCATCTATAAGCTACCAAATCACAAGGTTTGATTTTATCCTTTACTTTTTAATTTTTTTTTTTGTACAAATATCATTTCTCTAATATATGTTGATTTTTGTTGAATTTAATGACAGCCTGTTTTGGAAGCCAAAACCACCGTAGTGAGGCTTGATAAAAACTATCGTCCTCTTCGAATTTCAGAAGATATGAAGTCTAAAATTTTTAAATGTATTGGTGGAGACGACTCTTAATGCAAATTTCTGAAGAACATTTAATTTATCTCTTATTCCTAAACAAAGCTTGGTTGCCCTAATTTTAACCTAATATTTTAGCAACTTTTCCCTCCTTCAAAACCTAACCATATTTCCTAATTCCCCTCCTCGAAACCCTAACCATGATTTCCTAACTTCACTCCCCCTAAAACCTATCTAATTGATTTCCATAAACCATATCTCCTAACTCCCCTCCTCCAAACCCTTCTCTTATTCCTAAACAAAGTTTGGTTGCCCTAATTTTAACCTAATATTTTAACCTAATCTTCTTATTCCTAAACAAAGCTTTGTTGCCCTAATTTTAACCTAATATTTTAGCAACTTTTCCCTCCATCAAAACCTAACTATATTTCCTAATTTCCCTCCTCCAAACCCTAACCATGATTTCCTAACTTCACTCCTCCTAAAACCTATCTAATTGATTTCCATAAACCATATCTCCTAACTCCCCTCCTCCAAACCCTCACCAATATATTTTAATCCTTTCTCCTAAACCGAAATCTCTTTTTAAAACCATACCTTTCACTTAAACCGAAATTTCTACCTATCTAATTGATTTCGATAAACCATATTTCCTAACTCCCCTCCTCCAAACCCTCACCAATGTATTTTAATCCTTTCTCCTAAACCAAAATCTCTTTTTAAAACCATACCTTTCTCTTAAACCGAAATTTCTACCTATCTAATTGATTTCGATAAACCATATTTCCTAACTCCCCTCCTCCAAACCCTCACCAATATATTTTAATCCTTTCTCCTAAACCGAAATCTCTTTTTAAAACTGTACCTTTCTCTTAAACTGAAATTTCTACCTATCTAATTGATTTCAATAAACCATATTTCCTAACTCCCCTCCTCGAAACCCTCACCAATATATTTTAATCATTTCTCCTAACACGAAATCTCTTTTTAAAACCATACCTTTCTCTTAAACGTTCCTAAACAAAGCTTTGTTGCCCTAATTTTAACCTAATATTTTAGCAACTTTTCCCTCCTTCAAAATCTAACCATCTTTTTTTATAAACCTAACATTGTTGCCCTAATTCCACCTAATATTTAACCTAAAAAATTATAGCCACTTTTCCCTCCTTCAAAACCTAACCATATTTCCTAATTCCCCTCCTCCCAACCCTAACCATGATTTCCTAATTTCCCTCTTCCTAAAACCTAATTCTCCTCCTTCAAAACCTAACCATATTTCTTTTTATTTATAAACCTAACATTGTTGCCCTAATTCCACCTAATATTTAACCTAAAAAATTATAGCCACTTTTCCCTCCTTCAAAACCTAACCATATTTCCTAATTCCCCTCCTCCAAACCCTAACCATGATTTCCTAATTTCCCTCCTCCTAAAACCTAATTCCCCTCCTTCAAAACCTAACCATATTTCATAATTCCCCTCCTCCAAACCCTAACCATGATTTCCTAATTTCCCTCCTCCTAAAACCTATCTAATTGATTTCCATATTTTCTGTTGCCATATTTTTTTCCTCACTTCCTCAACTCATTTACCCTAATATATTATCTTTTATCTTTTATTCCTCGCTGTTGTAAAGTATAAATCATTCTTTCAATCCCTTTTAATCTTTTGTAGGTCTATTGGTGAAAAACCCTCTTTCTGATCTTGACAAAGCAATCAACAAGCTGAGACTAAAATACAGATCATATATCGTTGAATATGACATTGATGATGTATGTGTTTTTTGCGAAATATATCTATTCTTAATTATTTGCATTCTATTTTATCAACGTTTGTGATGTTTTTGTTTGTTATTTTTTTAGGGTGCAGTATGCTTGCCAAACATGTTTGGCGGTGATTTTATTTAACCTAATATTTTAACCTAATATTTTAGCAACTTTTCCCTCCTTCAAAACCTAACCATATTTCCTAATTCCCCTCCTCGAAACCCTAACCATGATTTCCTAACTTCACTCCCCCTAAAACCTATCTAATTGATTTCCATAAACCATATCTCCTAACTCCCCTCCTCCAAACCCTCACCAATATATTTAAATCCTTTCTCCTAAACCGAAATCTATTTCTAAAACCATACCTTTCTCTTAAACCGAAATTTCTTAATCCTCCTTCAAAACCTAACCATATTTCCTAATTCCCCTCCTCGAAACCCTAACCATGATTTCCTAACTTCACTCCCCCTAAAACCTATCTAATTGATTTCCATAAACCATATCTCCTAACTCCCCTCCTCCAAACCCTCACCAATATATTTAAATCCTTTCTCCTAAACCGAAATCTATTTCTAAAACCATACCTTTCTCTTAAACCGAAATTTCTTAATCAACATGGCTTCCAGAAACATTCAAACTTTGTTGTCATACCACTACCTCACTGGTAACCATATCTTCATTCCACTCTGGTTTAAACTAAATATATAGATTTTTGCTCTTATTCCTCGCTGTTTGAAAGTATAAATCATTCTTTCAATCCCTTTCAATCTTTTGTAGGTCCGTTGGTGAAAAACTCTTTTTCCGATCTTGACAAAGCAATCAACAAGCTCAGACTGAAATACAGATCATATATCGTTGAATATGACATTGATGTTGTATGTGTTTTTTGCGAAATATACCTATTCTTAATTATTTGCATTCTATTTTATCAATGTTTGTGATGTTTTTGTTTGTTATTTTTTTAGGGTGCAGTATGCTTGCCAAACATGTTTGGCGGTGATTTCGGAGATCAAATTGGGCGCTATGCAATATTGACTGATCCTAAGTCCAACAAGGTGTGAAGATCAGAGGGGATGCTCCGATGGTTGGGTCACATGATACCATCTACCTTGATGTTATTTACAATTAGTCCATGTTTAGATAAATTGTGCAAGACCTTTTCAATTTGAATTTTAAGTTTTAGTTTCTTAAAGTTTTGGAAGCATCTATTTTTTTTGTCTTTGAATTTAGCAAATGTCCCTTGAATTTCATAAATAATTTAGCCTTGCTTGCTTTGCTTTTTGATTTATATATTTGTGTTTGTTTTTGTGTTGCTGAATCAATTTAGTAGCATGGTTGTGTTACTGAAGCATTTTAGTAACATGACTTTTAGTAACATTATTAGTAACAATTACTAGAATCAATTTAGTAGCATAGTTGTGTAACGTCTCCTCTTAACATTATTACTAACAATTACTAATCCAAATCTATAAAATATGTTTTGGGTGGAAACAAACTAAAATCCTAATCCTAATTTCTCTCAATCAAGTAACTAAGAGATTTCATCCACATCTCTAAACTAACTTTTTGGTGGAAAGAAACTAAAATCCTTATTTCTCTCATTCAAATAATTAGGGAATTTCATCCACATCTCTAAAATATGTTTTGGGTGGAAACAAACTAAAATCCTAATCCTAATTTCTCTCATTCAAGTAACTAAGAGATTTCATCCACATCTCTAAACTAACTTTTTGGTGGAAAGAAACTAAAATCCTTATTTCTCTCATTCAAATAATTAGGGAATTTCATCCACATCTCTAAAATATGTTTTGGGTGGAAACAAACTAAAATCCTAATCCTAATTTCTCTCATTCAAGTAACTAAGAGATTTCATCCACATCTCTAAACTAAGTTTTTGGTAGAAACAAACTAAAATCCTTATTTCTCTCATTTAAATAATTAGGGGATTTCATCCACATCTTTAAAATATGTTTTGGGTGGAAACAAACTAAAAATCATAATTCCTCTCATTCAAGTAACTACTAAAGATTTCATCCACATCTCTAAAATATGTTTTGGATGGAAACAAACTAAAAATCATAATTCCTCTCATTCAAGTAACTACTAAAGATTTCATCCACATCTCTAAAATATGTTTTGGGTGGAAACAAACTTAAATCCTAATCCTACTTTCTCTCATTCAAGTAACTAAGAGATTTCATCTACATCTCTAATCTAACTTTTTGGTGGAAACAAACTAAAATCCTTATTTCTCTCATTCAAATAAGTAGGGGATTTCATCCACATCTCTAAAATATGTTTTCGGTGGAAACAAACTAAAAATCCTTATTCTTCTCATTCAAGTAACTAAGAGATTTCATCCACATCTCTAAAGTAACTTTTTGGTGGAAACAAACGAAAATCCTTATTTCTCTCATTCAAATAAGTAGGGGATTTCATCCACATATCTAAAATATGTTTTCGGTGGAAACAAACTAAAAATCATAATTCATCTCATTCAAGTAACTATTACACATTTCATCCACATCTCTAAAATATGTTTTGGCGAATCAACTATGGTAATTCTTAAGTAAAAAAAAAATGTAAATTCTTAATTAAAACAAAGTGCCCCATCAACAATATTAATTTCATTTTATTCATATTAATCTTTATCCTAAAATGTTGGCCACTTCCTAATTTTGTTCCACTATTTTGTGCTTATCCTGATAACTAATACTCTTTATTGCTCAACCGACATATCCTACTCACACATATTCCACCTTTTTCCTATAAATATATCATAACCTATTAGCCAAACCATCTCAATCTAAATAAGCATCCTCTTTCTTGGAAAGGAAAAAACAAGCCAATGATGTCTGCCAAATACACTCCAATCTCAGCTGTTTCTGGAGGAAGAAAGAATCTCAAGATGTGTGTGCGAGTTGCTCACATTTGGTTGATTCGAGAGAAGAAGGTCCCCACTAGCATCATTTTCATGAACATGTTACTGGTCGATGAAAAGGTTTCTGCATGTTTGCACTCTTAACTTTAAAATTAAAGTAATGTCATTTTTGTTTTTTAGTTATGTAATTTAACCAGCTGTTTAATGTTGTTGTTGTCGTCAACAGGGTGGACGTATTCACGCCACAGCTAGAAAAGATTTGGTGGCAAAGTTCAGGTCCATGGTTCAAGAAGGGGGTACATATCAGCTTGAAAATGCAATTGTAGATTTTAATGAAAGTCCTTATAAGGTAACTTCACACAAACATAAGCTTAGTATGATGCACAATTCAACTTTTACCAAAGTACACTTGCCTGCTATCCCTATGAACGTTTTTGAGTTCAAGCCATTCAATGAAATTCTCTCTTCAACTGTCGAGGAAGTATCTACGGGTAGGACTTGAATTCTGAATGTGTGTTGTACATTATTTCTACCTATAAGCATTCGTTTAGGAATTTCATACATTTGTTTTTGCTTTTGTATACGTAATTTCAGATGTTATTGGTCATGTAATTGAAAGAGGTGATATAAGGGAAACTGAAAAGGACAGAA
This sequence comes from Medicago truncatula, assembly GCF_003473485.1. Lineage (NCBI taxonomy): Eukaryota > Viridiplantae > Streptophyta > Magnoliopsida > Fabales > Fabaceae > Medicago > Medicago truncatula. Next base: position 25,225,085 of record NC_053046.1, read on the forward strand.
GGAAAAGCAGGGTTATTGATCTCACTTTAGAAGATCTTGAGTAAGATTTGTCTCTTTCTTTGTACCTGGTTGTAATATAATTTTAATATACCTTATGTTTCTGAATTGATATTTTGGTAATATTTTATTACAGAAACAACCGCTTGCATTGCTCTCTTTGGGGTGAACATGGCGACAAAATTGTGACCTTTTTTGGCAACCATGACAACGACACACCTACTATATTGATATTGCAGTTTTGCAAGACACGCGTGTATTTAGGTATGTCGTGTTTTAAGTTTTTGCTTTCTGCTGATATCAACAATGAAATGGGAAATTATGTTCACTTGCTGTTGATTTTTAAAAAAATTAGGTGCTATGGGAGTTGTTAATGCCTTTAATGGGACTAAGCTGATACTTAATGGCGATTTGCCTGATGTCGCTGCGTACATGACACGGTAACCATTTATATTTTCATATGCTTTAGAATAAAGACAAGTTTTTTTGGTCATAATTAAGTTGTCTGGAGGTCTCACCACTCTTCTATTAACATTGGTGCCATTTTATTAGAATGAAAAATGCATCAATACAGTTCACCCGAAGTGTCAGCCAAATTTCAACGAACAGCTCCGCGTCTTTATCAGATGACTTGCTCAACACTAACCGAATGACAATTGAAAGCATGATTGAGTCAACTGAGGTAGCTATCTATTTATTGAAATTTTTAGATGTCGTTTTGGATTCATCTTTGTTATTTTTCACATGGACAGTTGTACATTGCAATATCACAGGTTACTTCGAGGGGTGGTTTAAAGATATTGATTAATGACGACGACGGCGATGATACCGATGTTGCATCAAGTGTGGTCTACAGAGAAGTTTTCCGTAATGTGTAGGACTTTTTTGGGTACTATTCATTTTCTTACTTATTGAAAGTATTTGCATGTCAACGAACTTCAGTTATAGGAACTACGTACTAGAATTATGGAACAATAACAAAGTCTATGGTAATTGTCATTTTGCTTTGATTCACGACAATTTTTACATTCAAGCGAACTACAGTGTCTTATTTTTTCAGTGAGTATTAATTTTTTTAAATGACACGTGCGTTAGCACGGGTCAATGGTCTAGTATTTTAGCAACTTTTCCCTCCTTCAAAACCTAACCATATTTCCTAATTCCCCTCCTCGAAACCCTAACCATGATTTCCTAACTTCACTCCCCCTAAAACCTATCTAATTGATTTCCATAAACCATATCTCCTAACTCCCCTCCTCCAAACCCTCACCAATATATTTAAATCCTTTCTCCTAAACCGAAATCTATTTCTAAAACCATACCTTTCTCTTAAACCGAAATTTCTTAATCAACATGGCTTCCAGAAACATTCAAACTTTGTTGTCATACCACTACCTCACTGGTAACCATATCTTCATTCCACTCTGGTTTAAACTAAATATATAGATTTTTGCTCTTATTCCTCGCTGTTTGAAAGTATAAATCATTCTTTCAATCCCTTTCAATCTTTTGTAGGTCCGTTGGTGAAAAACTCTTTTTCCGATCTTGACAAAGCAATCAACAAGCTCAGACTGAAATACAGATCATATATCGTTGAATATGACATTGATGTTGTATGTGTTTTTTGCGAAATATACCTATTCTTAATTATTTGCATTCTATTTTATCAATGTTTGTGATGTTTTTGTTTGTTATTTTTTTAGGGTGCAGTATGCTTGCCAAACATGTTTGGCGGTGATTTCGGAGATCAAATTGGGCGCTATGCAATATTGACTGATCCTAAGTCCAACAAGGTGTGAAGATCAGAGGGGATGCTCCGATGGTTGGGTCACATGATACCATCTACCTTGATGTTATTTACAATTAGTCCATGTTTAGATAAATTGTGCAAGACCTTTTCAATTTGAATTTTAAGTTTTAGTTTCTTAAAGTTTTGGAAGCATCTATTTTTTTGTCTTTGAATTTAGCAAATGTCCCTTGAATTTCATAAATAATTTAGCCTTGCTTGCTTTGCTTTTTGATTTATATATTTGTGTTTGTTTTTGTGTTGCTGAATCAATTTAGTAGCATGGTTGTGTTACTGAAGCATTTTAGTAACATGACTTTTAGTAACATTATTAGTAACAATTACTAGAATCAATTTAGTAGCATAGTTGTGTAACGTCTCCTCTTAACATTATTACTAACAATTACTAATCCAAATCTATAAAATATGTTTTGGGTGGAAACAAACTAAAATCCTAATCCTAATTTCTCTCAATCAAGTAACTAAGAGATTTCATCCACATCTCTAAACTAACTTTTTGGTGGAAAGAAACTAAAATCCTTATTTCTCTCATTCAAATAATTAGGGAATTTCATCCACATCTCTAAAATATGTTTTGGGTGGAAACAAACTAAAATCCTAATCCTAATTTCTTTCATTCAAGTAACTAAGAGATTTCATCCACATCTCTAAACTAACTTTTTGGTGGAAAGAAACTAAAATCCTTATTTCTCTCATTCAAATAATTAGGGAATTTCATCCACATCTCTAAAATATGTTTTGGGTGGAAACAAACTAAAATCCTAATCCTAATTTCTCTCATTCAAGTAACTAAGAGATTTCATCCACATCTCTAAACTAAGTTTTTGGTAGAAACAAACTAAAATCCTTATTTCTCTCATTTAAATAATTAGGGGATTTCATCCACATCTTTAAAATATGTTTTGGGTGGAAACAAACTAAAAATCATAATTCCTCTCATTCAAGTAACTACTAAAGATTTCATCCACATCTCTAAAATATGTTTTGGATGGAAACAAACTAAAAATCCTAATTCCTCTCATTCAAGTAACTACTAAAGATTTCATCCACATCTCTAAAATATGTTTTGGGTGGAAACAAACTTAAATCCTAATCCTACTTTCTCTCATTCAAGTAACTAAGAGATTTCATCTACATCTCTAATCTAACTTTTTGGTGGAAACAAACTAAAATCCTTATTTCTCTCATTCAAATAAGTAGGGGATTTCATCCACATCTCTAAAATATGTTTTCGGTGGAAACAAACTAAAAATCCTAATTCTTCTCATTCAAGTAACTAAGAGATTTCATCCACATCTCTAAAGTAACTTTTTGGTGGAAACAAACGAAAATCCTTATTTCTCTCATTCAAATAAGTAGGGGATTTCATCCACATATCTAAAATATGTTTTCGGTGGAAACAAACTAAAAATCATAATTCATCTCATTCAAGTAACTATTACACATTTCATCCACATCTCTAAAATATGTTTTGGCGAATCAACTATGGTAATTCTTAAGTAAAAAAAAAATGTAAATTCTTAATTAAAACAAAGTGCCCCATCAAAAATATTAATTTCATTTTATTCATATTAATCTTTATCCTAAAATGTTGGCCACTTCCTAATTTTGTTCCACTATTTTGTGCTTATCCTGATAACTAATACTCTTTATTGCTCAACCGACATATCCTACTCACACATATTCCACCTTTTTCCTATAAATATATCATAACCTATTAGCCAAACCATCTCAATCTAAATAAGCATCCTCTTTCTTGGAAAGGAAAAAACAAGCCAATGATGTCTGCCAAATACACTCCAATCTCAGCTGTTTCTGGAGGAAGAAAGAATCTCAAGATGTGTGTGCGAGTTGCTCACATTTGGTTGATTCGAGAGAAGAAGGTCCCCACTAGCATCATTTTCATGAACATGTTACTGGTCGATGAAAAGGTTTCTGCATGTTTGCACTCTTAACTTTAAAATTAAAGTAATGTCATTTTTGTTTTTTAGTTATGTAATTTAACCAGCTGTTTAATGTTGTTGTTGTCGTCAACAGGGTGGACGTATTCACGCCACAGCTAGAAAAGATTTGGTGGCAAAGTTCAGGTCCATGGTTCAAGAAGGGGGTACATATCAGCTTGAAAATGCAATTGTAGATTTTAATGAAAGTCCTTATAAGGTAACTTCACACAAACATAAGCTTAGTATGATGCACAATTCAACTTTTACCAAAGTACACTTGCCTGCTATCCCTATGAACGTTTTTGAGTTCAAGCCATTCAATGAAATTCTCTCTTCAACTGTCGAGGAAGTATCTACGGGTAGGACTTGAATTCTGAATGTGTGTTGTACATTATTTCTACCTATAAGCATTCGTTTAGGAATTTCATACATTTGTTTTTGCTTTTGTATACGTAATTTCAGATGTTATTGGTCATGTAATTGAAAGAGGTGATATAAGGGAAACTGAAAAGGACAGAAGGAAAAGCAGGGTTATTGATCTCACTTTAGAAGATCTTGAGTAAGATTTGTCTCTTTCTTTGTACCTGGTTGTAATATAATTTTAATATACCTTATGTTTCTGAATTGATATTTTGGTAATATTTTATTACAGAAACAACCGCTTGCATTGCTCTCTTTGGGGTGAACATGGCGACAAAATTGTGACCTTTTTTGGCAACCATGACAACGACACACCTACTATATTGATATTGCAGTTTTGCAAGACACGCGTGTATTTAGGTATGTCGTGTTTTAAGTTTTTGCTTTCTGCTGATATCAACAATGAAATGGGAAATTATGTTCACTTGCTGTTGATTTTTAAAAAAATTAGGTGCTATGGGAGTTGTTAATGCCTTTAATGGGACTAAGCTGATACTTAATGGCGATTTGCCTGATGTCGCTGCGTACATGACACGGTAACCATTTATATTTTCATATGCTTTAGAATAAAGACAAGTTTTTTTGGTCATAATTAAGTTGTCTGGAGGTCTCACCACTCTTCTATTAACATTGGTGCCATTTTATTAGAATGAAAAATGCATCAATACAGTTCACCCGAAGTGTCAGCCAAATTTCAACGAACAGCTCCGCGTCTTTATCAGATGACTTGCTCAACACTAACCGAATGACAATTGAAAGCATGATTGAGTCAACTGAGGTAGCTATCTATTTATTGAAATTTTTAGATGTCGTTTTGGATTCATCTTTGTTATTTTTCACATGGACAGTTGTACATTGCAATATCACAGGTTACTTCGAGGGGTGGTTTAAAGATATTGATTAATGACGACGACGGCGATGATACCGATGTTGCATCAAGTGTGGTCTACAGAGAAGTTTTCCGTAATGTGTAGGACTTTTTTGGGTACTATTCATTTTCTTACTTATTGAAAGTATTTGCATGTCAACGAACTTCAGTTATAGGAACTACGTACTAGAATTATGGAACAATAACAAAGTCTATGGTAATTGTCATTTTGCTTTGATTCACGACAATTTTTACATTCAAGCGAACTACAGTGTCTTATTTTTTCAGTGAGTATTAATTTTTTTAAATGACACGTGCGTTAGCACGGGTCAATGGTCTAGTAGATTGTTGACAAAGTAAACTAGGGTTAATAGTGTTTTACCTCCTGTAATATAGGTTATTTTCGGTTTTCCATTCTGTAAAATATTTTTTTTGAATTTCATCCTTGGAATTTGAAGATTTTTTTGTTTCTGACCTTCATGGAAAATTTCACCCCTTGTAATTTGAGCAAATTTCGGTTTACCCCCTGTCATATCTTCGATTTTGTACTGTCAAAATTCATGAAGGTCTAAAACCAAAAATCTTCATATTATAAGGACGAAATCCAAAAAAAATATATTTTTCAGGAGGTAAAACACTATTAATCCATAAACTATTTATGTTCTTTGCTTCAATATGGGTCGATCTCCATCTTTTTATAGATAGTGATCCACATTGTCTTATCGTGTTTCCTTTTAGAGGATTAATGAAATCATGTAACACTGTATTTTGTTATAGCTTTTCTTCTGCACGTATATTCACAGGGAACTTCTATGGTACACTCACAATTTTGAGTGTACCAGTACTATTGTTTCACAAAATATATAAATTAAAGATCACTTTAATGAAATAAAAAGGTATTTGTCAATATTTATATTTTAGAAAACATCATTTCATAAGAAAAACAATCATTTCATTGTTTATAAGGATCATATTATAAAATTTACATTTTGTCATAAAAAATAATCAATATTCATTGTTATGAGTAATAAAAATTCTTAAAAATTAAATTTTATTTCGTCGAAGTTTTTGGTATATAAAATTTAATTATCTTAGTTGTCAATGATAGAAAATAATTATTTTTCTTCAAAAAAACAACTCATTTATTATTAATTTTACGACTTGATGTACCGATACACCCAAATTTATTGGGTGTACCATAGAATTTACCATATTCACATACCTTTCCACTTTGTCACCTCCATGAAACTTGTTCTACACGATTATCATCATTAATGGGGATAGACTTTATAAATTCTCTAATTTTTTTGTTAAATTAACTTGATCTTCATCACTGAATCAATATTATCGAGAGTTTTGTGAAAACGTATTTAAAAAGGTGTTTGACTTATTGAATTCATTCACGACACCGATAACAAAAATTAAGACAATGATAATAAGATAAGATTTACTATTGCACTGGGATGTTCAATTGTTAAATCTTAATACAAACAACTATCAATAATTCACAACACAATTTAGAAAACTAGACAATTCTCAAACCAAACCTAAATGAAATAAAACAAACTATTACTAATGAACACTAGGTATATGAACTAATGAATTGAAACTTATTGAATTCAATTGTGATCAAATTGACTTAGAAAAGAATCTTAATACAATGAATTAAGATTGGGTTTACAATTAAAATTATGATCACATTCAAATCAATTAGCTACAATTATTAAAATTCATATACAACAATTAACACAAAGTAAAAGAGTAAAGAAAAGAGAAAAGACATCGAGATTTATAGTAGTTCCGTCTTTCATTATAGCTTTTGGATACGTCTACTCTTCTTGATAGAAAACGTCTCTATTAAGAACTTCCACTATTGTAGAAATTTGATTACAATGTTGTGATGGCAAAAGTTCATTCAATTACCCTAATTTTCAGTTCTTATGCAACCACAACCCCCAATCTACAAGTAACCCTTGAGTTGGTGATTCTCCAAATCTTCGAATCCTCAATCACCCATGTAATCCTTAAAGCTCTTGACCTTGAACTCCTCTTTGCTATGTTCGGTGCTTGGACCCCCTTGAACTTGAGAAGATTAGAAAGAACCCCAGATTCTGATTCTAAGACAAATCTACATAAACAAATCGGTGATCAAAACCTAAACTAATACTAACAATTCATAAAAAACCTAAACTAATCATAACAATTCTACAACAATTCATAAAAAAACTTAAACTAATCATAACAATTCTACAACAATTCATCAAAACCTAAACTAATCCTAAAAATTCTATCACAATGTCCTAACAATTCTACAACAATATTATATTCAACTCTAATCTAACATCAAATCATACAATCAAAAATCAACAAAACTAAGTATGTGACAATTTAATAAAAAAAACTAACAATTCAATCACAAAACAACAATGCAATAGGATGATAACAACTTACTTAATTTTGTGCTTGAAATTGGCTTGGAATGGCTTAACCTTGTCAAAAATTGCACCTACGGAACTCAAAACTGCAACAATGGAGTTTTGGAAATTCGTATGTCTGTTCTGTTCTTATAACAGATCATTGACGGTTCACTATCGAAGGAACCTCGGCAGTTAGCTGCCGCCGGTTCCCTTCCTCGGCAGTTAACTGCCACTAGAACATTTCAATCTTCTACGGGTGTTTTTCAGCCCTTTACAAAGTGTGAACATCAATTTTCAAGACTTTTTTACAATGTAAATCGTCTAGAGTCTTTGAGGGCACCTACTCTATGTTAGTATGGCCCAATTCAATTAAATCCCATATTTAATTCCTATAAAATGCATAGGCTATTATAGGGTTTTTTGTGGGACACCCCTATAAAAATATTTTAGTTGAATATTATATTCAACCTTAATTTTTTATTTTTGAAAGAAAAAAGAATATATTCAACTTTAATTATGATGCTTTATCCAAAATAGTGCATTTTTTGGCATGTGGAATTGCATGTACGAGATTATGAAGACCCGTGCTAGTCACATTCTAAAAAAAACCAGTTACATTTTAGAATGGCTAATATACCCATAAATTGAACATAAGTAAACTTAATTTGCATTAACCTAGATTGAACGTAAGTAAACTGAATTTACACTAACCTCTTATATACATACTATATACATACGTAAACTAAATAACCTAAATTGAACATAAGTAAACTTAATTTACATTAACTTAGATTGAACATAAGTAAACTGAATTTACACTAACATCTTATATACATACTATATACACACGTAAACTAAATTTACATTAACCTAAATTGAACATAAGTAAACTTAATTTACATTAACCTAGATTGAACGTAAGTAAACTTAATTTACACTAACCTAAATTGAAATACGTAAACTTGAATTTACATTACCCTACATACGTAAACTACACTAACCCCTTTTATATACATAGACGTAAACTTAATTTACACTAACCTCTCACTTAAAATCAAATTGACAAGCATATCTCATACCATAACAAACATTAAACAAATAATAGAAACTCATCGAAAATGAAATTCATGAAATTCACTAACCTTTATGAATATAGTACAGATCATAACAAAGATGTTGATTCAGATCTTGATTGCACATCTATGGTGATTTGTGGATGAAAGGGGGTAAGGGTTCAGAATGATCATAAAAGATGGGTTTTTAGAAATTTACATGAAGAGGGCAATTTTAGTATTATTATAAAATTTTAAACAAATTTGGGTGTAACTTGTTTTTTTTTTTGTGTGACTAGCACCAGTCGATTATGAATTGGATCAATACGGTGTGGTCCACAATTCTTATGCTTGTTATTGCCAACAAGGTGACAACTCATGAGCTATTTCTTCATGATGTTTTAAAAATCTTGGTTTTGTATGTATATCTCTAGTAATTAATGTGTATAGATTTAGAGATGTTAGTTTTGAACTGTATACAAATCTAAATGAAAACATCGTTTTATATAAATATTTTCATCAGGTCGTCATGAATTTTTGAAAAGTATTGGTATCAATTGTGATGATATCTTGGCTGCTAGTGGTGATGCATTTGCCATATCAGAACTATCCCTCAAATTCATTGGTCCTCTAAGAGTAAGTCACGCCAAATTCGTTGGTAATTTTTATTTGTAAGGAATAATGCACGAAGAGTATGTTTTTTTTAGATGATGTTTGAGGTTCAAATCTCATATATGTTATCTTTATTATTCATTAGCGTTCAGACGGACACCCGTGCCCGTCTGTCCACTTTTTCTATTGCGCTAAAGTATGTATGTATTTATTTGAGTTTCTTTATATAAATTAATATACACCATGTGTCATACACAAATATAATTATTTAACACCATGTAGAAAGAGTAATATATAATACTTCTCTAAAAAAAAAGAGTAATATATAATACTTATAATAAAAAATAAAAATCTGATAAATAGAGATATCTTGGTTTGATACTAAGAAAGGTTGGCTTTTAATTTTATTTATTTTTTAACAATGGAATAGAAATGAAAAACAGAAAATTGTGTGCTTATTTTGCAACTACTCTATTCAAATTTGAATCTATATAGAGGTACACTCTTTTGTCAAAGCTCTCCCTTAAGAAGCAAGTTAATAGCAGTAAAATTACATAGTACCCTTTTGTCAAAGCTCTTCCTTGGTTGATGCTCCCATAAATCCTTATTATTGAGGATTTGCAAATACCAACATTTGTTGGACCTTTCAATTACTCTGTGATAAGGTTCAAGGAGAGAGTTATCTTACAAAAAAATATTTGCTTATATTCAAGTTTGTTCAAGAAATACATTGTAGATTCAGCTTGAAATATTTGAAGAGGTTATGAGGTAAACGGTTTGTTTTTTAGAAATGATAATTGTACAATCATTTTAAAATAGATTTTAGGATCTCTCTCTCTCTCACACACACACACACAATTGCTCTCTCTCATACTTTTATTGTGTTTTTACTCTCTTTCTATAATGTTTTTGTTATAAAAAAAAGTTGAATGAGACTCAATAAATAACATCACTCATATTTTTTAAGAACCATGAAGTGAAGGAATATTCATATCAACTAACAGCTTGATTCCATTATTTACATCAAATCATTTTAATCATTCTCTTTATTTTTATCTTTCTCATAGTGCCTGTATTTCCTCTTCTTTTGCCCCCGTCTTATTTGTTGCGGGATTGTCTGCATGATAGTAATTAGAAATAGAAGTTGTTCCCCTAACTAATTTAATGAAGTGTCACCACTCACAAAACATAGATTTCTTTAAAAAATTTGTTCTATGTTCATCTGATATGATCACAAATTTTCCAGTAATCATAGGTCGTTACCGTTTTTATATCGGAATAAAAAAGAGAAATTAAACAAATACTTAACAAAAACATGTCAAATTCGGCCTTTTTTAAAAGAAAAGAGAACAACCAATATAAAAAGAAATTAGGATTTGTACACTCTGCGATGAAGTGAAATAATATAAATTGTTATTTGTTGTTTCACCACACCCTCCAAATGTACTAATCGGATTAACTATATTTGCAGCAGCTGCTCGATTTCGTCATTAAATGACAAATTGCTGATGGCCAAGAAACCACCCACCCTTCCTCTTTTCACATTTCTATCCCTTCTCCCTCACTGACCTCTGCACCATCATTGGTCGGTAGCCTCGATGTCCCTACTCTCACTTCTTTAATTTATCTTTTGTATGAACCGACACAACAAACCGAGGTCATCAAATGGGTTCGTCATATACTTTAAACAAATAAGCTTCAAATAAGATTAAAAAAAGTAATAAAAAAAGTATTTGAAACAAATTGAAACAAATTGAAAACTACTAAGAAGCAAACATTGTATCATTTAATAAGAAGTATATCAACGGTCCTCTGGTGCATTCATTCTAAATGTATTTTGTAGATCCAAAACAAAATAAAATTCATCGAAATATAATTAAAAAAATATGGAGCAAGTGTTAACTTCAAAAAATTATATAGTATACAAACATGAAAATTGTAGTATAATGAGGCTGTTAGTGTTGTAGGATAATGAATATTGTCCAACAAAAATTCACTATTAAGATGTTGCTTTTTGCATCCACATTCTATAAACACGAAACTTCATCTACAAATACAAAGATTTGTTAAAAAGAAGATATTATTTCAAGTTTTTGAAAAAAAAAACGATGGAATATGAATATGCCAAAAAGTATAAGAAAAAAATGAATGAGGTTTAAAAATCAAAACCAGCAACTCACATGAAAATTTAATAATAGCCAGAACCAATGACAAAAATTGAAGAAGGAAAACTGTTGAACATGATAAAATAAATTAAGTACGTGATATAAACAAACAATTGACCAATATAATCACCTAAGAGCTAATCAATGCATATTGAATCTAAAATCAAATAAAAAAGAGGAAGATGAAAGCATGCAATAGGGATAGTTCAACAACAATTGTTAGTGTTGGATTTGTTTCTTCTTGATCGTCGAAACAATGTGAAATATGTAAAATGTGAAATTGAATGAAAATAATATGTACAATAATCGCATCATTAACGTGAAATTAACCTGATAATCTCTTAAAAGATTGGTTGTAAAATATTTTTGATATTGTAAGGAGTTTATGAAAGATTGGTTGAAGTTCAAACTGTATAAAAACACAATGCAGTTAGAAAATGAAATGTTCTAACTACATTATTTTCAAAATTACAAATTGGAAGTAAAATTAAAGAAATGAATTTAAATTTTGATGTGTAGTGAAATAAAAAAAAAATAAGGTCCTCCACTATAAAGGGAATTTAGATTTTAATTACATAGAATCATAGAAAGTATGATAGAAAGAACATTTTTAACTTAGTACTAAAATAAGGATTCATGGTAGTGATTAAAATATCAGTCACTCAGTTACGTTCATAAAAATGCTACACAAAGACAAAGAAGAAATGTGTTGTCTCCTTCATGAAGGAAATTGCCAAGGTGACAACTAGGCTACCCATGAAAGAATGACGGGTAATTTACTCCAACCAATACACATTAGCCACATAAGCACATATTCATGAACTATCTTGACCCCACAAATAAATTGCTCATTTTCATTGGTTGGTGGGTAAATTACCCACCATTCTTTAAAGGTAATTTAGAAAAAACCAATTGCCAAACTCGTAACTCTGTTTTGATTGCCATCGTGACCTACTTGGTAGATGGTCACCGTATACCCACCATTTACTCAATGCATTGTTTCCGTCACAACCTATCTACTCTATTTTTCTTTCTCTAAATTTTCCTGACCCCTCCTCTTTGTTGCAGGGCGCTCATCTATATCCCTTTTCCTTTTCATTTGTTTCTTCTTCTTTCTATTATTGATAAATAGAGCAAATAAACAAATGAGATAATAGTAACATTATTGAAGGAGACATGAGACAACAATGACATTTTCTTTGAATTAAAAGTAACAGTTAAATTGGTGGAAAATTAGACTAATATAGATAGTTACCAAAGGCCAATAGTAGTTTCAAATGGCCCTTTTCTCAACCATTTCCATCATGTCTTCTTCTTTCTTCCTTTACCTTTCCACGTTTTTATTATAACCATCTTTTAATTGGGTTATGTGGGAATGAGATGTTGAGTGCTTTAGAAGGCAGTTTTAAAAATGGAAGAATGACTTGTTAATCCCCAACCATAAAATATCCACTCCCCCATGGATATTATCTCCAATGCATGCGGTTGTTTCTTAATAAGAAAGAAAAGAACAGTTACATTTTGTTTTTCAAATTTGGCAACCTACACAACCAATTCCACATGTATAATTTTGTTGGAAATATTTGCAATAAGTGGGGGCATAATAGGAATGTAAAATAGGCTACACCAAACCAAAAAGTATTGCCTTTATTAATAGGTATAGATTATTAATACCAGTTGAGCTAAGTTTACGAAGACATAAAGAGTATGTTTTAATAATAACATAATAATTTTTAAAATAATGTTTTTTTAGGGAATAGTTTTTAAAATAATGTTATTTTACAATGTAATTTAAGTTTTATAGTGTAAATTTTATTGTTTGAAGGATAAATTGGGAGAATATTTAAAAAGAAGATATTTTATAAAGTATTTTTTCAAAGTTAGAGATTTTAAATAGTTAGAAAGTAAAGGTCTAATTACTTTGCATGTGATTTTATATTTTGTATCTCTATAACAACCCCTTTCAACTCTTTTGGGTTGATTTTTTCTTTTTCAAAAATACTCTCAACATTTAATACAAATAACACATGTAACAAATAGATAAAGGATATATTTAAATATTAAAAAAATGTAATAAAGAATATATTTGTATATTAAAAAAATGTAACAAACACGAAATGAATATTATAGAATTTTTTTAAAAAAAATTGATGGATATGCCCCCTTGTTGAAATTTAATGATAGAAATGCCTTGTATGATTAGTGATTTGGCGAGCAACAGCTTTTTTCAATTTTTTATTTGATGTTTGATAAATCATTTGGGGAACAGCCTTTTCTCAATTTTTTTTTTTTTTGTTTTGTTTCTTTTATCTTTTTCGTTTGCTTTAATTGATTTTTTTCAGATAAAAATAGATAAACATAGTTGATTTGATTTATTTTTTTAGGGAGTGATTTCATTTGTTATAATTTAAAAGTAAAAAATATTTATATTTATATTTATATTTTTAATCAAAATAAAAAATTATATACAGAATGGTTCATAAGAAAAAGATGCAAAATAATTAAATAATTTTATGTTGGTAAAAAAAAATTGATGTAATTAAAAATACCAAAGAAGTCTTATAAAAAGAGACAATTTTATTCTAACGACAACAATATGTAACGTAACAAATGAAATCACGACAATCTTAACACGTGACCGAGACCATTACCGTTATTTGAGATGCAAAAGATGGTAGTCTATGAACCTTACCAAGACAACAAGCATTACAAAAATCTGACAAGCTTTTATTTGGTAATTGTATATTACAAAGTTTGATAATACTTTGGAGCACCTCATGATGAGAATGTCCAAGTCTGCTATGTCAGTTACCATACATGGAAGGAAAAGACTCAGTAGAACTAGATGTTGAACTACAAGGTAAATATTCAACATTATTACATTGAAAATTATTGAAAGTTATTGAAATTGAAACCAGTTGAGGGACCTAAATGAAAAGAGGCAGAGTTACTAGTTTGTGCTGGAAATTTATTGCAAACAGTGTTGACACTAGAATTTTGAGAGACAGAAGCAATGGTCTTGAATGAATTGGTGTGCTCAAACTGATAGAGATCATCATGTCCTAGAATACCTCTTAAAAGCACCTTAGAAGAATCCAGAGATTTGAGAAAACAGTGATTATGATGAAACTCAAAGTAAACATTGTTATCTTTAGCAAATTGACTCACACTAACAAGATTTTTGGTTATAGAGGGAACAAGAAGGAGATTATTCAGTTTTAAAGTAGTTTGAGGATGTAAAGGAGAAGTAAATTGTAAGGAACCAACAGAGGTAATAGCGAAACCTTGTCCATTTCCAATATGGACCTGATCAGAATATGAAAGAGACGTGGAATCCATGAGGTTGGATGCATAATGGGTGACATGATGAGTAGCACCTGAGTCAGGGTACCATGCATTGCTGAATGAATTGTGTTGATCTGAGCTAGTTAAGAAGGCATGGGGAGCTTGACCTCTCTGATTCCCAGCATGTGTAGGAGGCCTAAGAAACTGTCCAGAATGCTGAGGACGTGACATGTTCTGCATCCATACATTTGGAGGTGCACCATAGCCTCCTGGTGAGCCATAGGGACTGTAGTAATCATACTGTGGGGCAGAGAAACAGTAGTGACAATAGCTTGCATCATGACCAGTTTTTGAACATATTTGACATTGAACATTGGATTTTCCACCAAAACGGCCACCACGTCCTCTAAATCTACCACCAAAACGGCCACCATGTCCTCTGAACTGACCATTTCTTCTTCCCAAAGTAGGGTTAGAGTTAGGAAACTGATTGTTTCCAGTGCCATCAGTATAATTGTGGTTTTGAGAATTAGGACCGTGAGATTTCGATTCTGAATTTGCATTTTCAGTGAGATTAACTGAAACAGGTTCAGTGATTGCAACTTTCTTGAACTTCTCATTTCTAGATTCTTTTGTGAGAAGCTGAGATTCAAATCTAAAGAAACAACCTCAAATTTGGCATTCACACTAGCAACAATAGGGTCAAACTCTTCAGGAAGTGCTTCAAGAACAACTTCAATTAGGTCCCTATGAGAGATTGGATCTCCAATTGAAGCAAGAGACTCTGAAATTGTGCAAATTCGAGCAATGAATTCAGCGACAGTGCGTGAACCTTTCGTAATGGATCTAAGTTCAGATCGAAGTTGACGCGAACGCGTCTTCATCTGCGTGAAGCAGTAACTATGAATCTCATCCCAAACCTGTAACGCCCTATTTTATTATTTATTTTATTGAGTTTAGATGTCTTTTTATAATTTAGTCGATTTATTTTGATGAGTGATATTTTTTTATGTTATATGTTGGTATTTATTAGTATAATATATATGTTATGTGGTGTAGAAATATATTTGTTATTTGGTGTGGAAATATTACGTTATTTGGTGTAGAAATATTATGTTATTTGGTGTCGAAATATTATGTTATTTGGTGTAGAAATATATATGTTATTTGGTGTAGAAATATATATGTTATCTGGTGTAAAAATATATTTGTTATTTGGTGTAGAAATATATATGTTATTTGGTGTAGAGTTAAGGATTTATATAAAAGGGGAGAGTTAAAATTAGAAAATAAGGATTACGTGAAACCTGTTTTTGGAGAAAAAGGGAGAAAACCAAGAGAAGAGAGAAGTTAGAGAAGAGAAGAATCTTGTGAGAAGAAGAGCAATCTTGTAGAGTCCGATCATCTAATTTAAGGTAAGGGTGGGACTAGCTTTCTCTAATAATGGGTTGTATAATTCTGAAAAATGGTTTAACCTTGTAGTTGTTAGTAGTTTTGATGTTATAGAAATTAGGGTTAGATTTCATTCATAATCTTTTGTATAATCTCTTTTTCTTCTTCTACCCATAAGTGCCTATTTGTATAAAGTGATTATTGTGGATTTAATTGGTGAAATTTGTGCTTATGTTTTGATGCAATGTTTGGGTATGTGAATTTGATGTTAATTAAGTTGTTGATGATGAATTTATATGCTCAAGTTATGTATATATGTATACTTGCATTTTTGCTCAAAATTGGTGAAGTATGATGTTGTTTTTTTGATGATTTTCTAAAATAATGTTTTGGGTCAAGTTTTATATGGTTTTGAGTCTCTTTTGATGTATATAAATGTTTACACAAACTTTGGGATCAAATTTGGGCATAGGGAAGTTAAATTTGGGATTTTGGGGTGAAAAATGGGTTTTTCCCGAGTTGCCATCTGACAGCATGTTCTGTTTCATGTTCTTGCATCTTTTTCACATGTTTCTGTTTTGAATTGGCCTTTTGTATACACATGAAAGTTGTAGATAATTGTGTTAGCTTTCCCATGGCTTTGGTTTGACTTGAAAATTTTTGGTTTCTGAGTTATGATGAAAATACTCCAAGGAGGTCTTAGTGAAATTTTATGAAAATTCCGCATAACTATTTCTAGGTCAACCCAAAACTTATGGATTGTCTCCAAAATTCAAAGCTTGTGTACTATGAGTTCAATTAAAGTGTTTGAAGAGTATTTAACCTATGTTTTGATGGATCTAACTTGGTTTGACGTGAATATCGTTGTTGGATGATTTAATATCTATATGAATGTATATGTTGATGAATATGATATTATATGATATTGTTTATGATTAATGAATATGAGGTTATATGATATTGTTCATTATTGATGAATTATTATATGAATGTATATGTTGATGAATATGATGTTATATGAAGTTGAATTCTTATATGAATGTACCTGTTGATAACTATGATGTTATTAATGATTAATGTTGTTGGTTAATGTGAAATACATATATTATGTGAAAAGGTATGTTATAGAAAATAATGTTGTTATATCATTCAAGATGTTATTGTTGATGCTGCTATGTTGTAAGATGTTTATGTTGTTGTCTATGCTGTTGTTGAAATCATTATTGTCATTAAGTTGCAAGAGTTGGTCTAAGTTGTAAAGTTGTAAGATGTTAATCCAAGATATTGGAGTCATATAAGTTGTGGTGTTTTCTAAGATGTAAGTTGTTGAGTCTGTAACACCCCGTTTTTCCAACATAAAAATTTCTTAACAAATATCAGAGTAAACATCACAAACGGGATATCACATTGCACATAATCATAAATGTAACAATTTAACTTTCAACAAAAATACTTCGAACATCGCAGCGGAGTAAGTTCATCAATCATAAATAAGTTTGGCATGCAGGCCCCATCATAATATCTCAATAAATTCAGTTAAAACAACTTAAATCATAAATATCATAGTCAAATACGTAAAGGAAATGAAGCATGCAATCATAAACCCCATCCCGTTACGTATCAGAGCAACCTAATCGACTCAGTGAGGAACACGTCACTCACGACAGCAACACATCACTCTAAGCTCGATCACCTGCAAGTTACTCATACGAAGAGCAACATTTCCAAGCAAAAGGGATGAGATTTCACAAAACAATAATATTAATCAATATAACTTAACAATCGTAATTAACAACATAAATCTTCAACATAAGCATCTTAAACATCATAGCATCATAGATAATAATATATCATGTAATCACTTAATTAAAGCATCATAAATCTCATAACATCTTAACATCTTTCATCATTTGACTCGACTATGCGACAATGCAACTTAGACCTCTTATATGCATGTGGTACCAATTCAGGGCATGAGCCCCCATCGTTATTTAAGTATTAATATACTTCCAGTGCATAAGCCCCCATCGCTAATTTGAGCTAATGCTCCATCGTGTTGAGTACAAAGCTCCAGGGCATGAGCCCCCAACATATGTATGCTAATGCATGGACTCGATCTCTTAAAACATCATAATCATCATCTCTTATGTATCCAATAATTTGGAGGTTCAACATCATCTTGTTCATCTTATATCGACTCATGCAACTTGGTTAAATAACAATAGCAGCATAGGCAGATTACAACAACATTATGACATCATATAACGATATCAAATAAAAGCAAGCATCATCTCAATCATTCATTCATTAACATTTCAAGTAATGCAATTAAACATCATCTCACGTCATATTCAACATTAACAATTCATAACAGCTTCACAGATTGCAGTTAACTTCTTCTATAGGTCTCATTACTACCCCAAGGGTCCATCTCTAAACAAATTATGCGACACAGATCGCAATATCCTCACTTGCACTCAGTTCTAAAAGTGCTCGCGAGGCGAGAGCATCTGCTCGCCATGGCGAGTACAGGCCAGATTCCCAACTAATGTTGTTATAAGCTAAACCAGGTTCAATCTCATTATAAGTTATCATTTAATCTTTAATAGGCATCTTCAGGCACTCAAAAACATCTAAGGTTCAACTCAAAAGTCAAAAGTACAGAATTCTACATGCTCTCTGGTCATGCTCGCTATGGCGAGTTCAGTTGTTCGCTGTGGCGAGCTGCGACGTGCAACTCGCGAGGCGAGGGAAAATGGCTCGCGTGGCGAGCGATGAACTTCATCACTCGCGAGGCGAGGATCATCGTTCGTGAGGGCGAGCGATGAATATAGGCTCGGGCAGAAGTGCAGTTTTTACGAAAATCCATCTACTCTCATGGTTTAAAGCCTAATTTCAATTCCATAATTCATCCTAATCATTATCTAGGGTCAATGGACGGTTTATGCATCAATCTAACAACTTATCATCATTGGATCATCAATTTCACCTATTAACCCTAATTTCATAAACTTCTTAATTCAATCCTAACTTGTTAATTTGATTATTAGAGTTACATAAATTAATAAAACTGAATTGTTAGTCTCACCCTTACCTTGTTTGACGAAAATCGCGGCTCTCTTCTAGTCTTCTCCCTTCTATGGCTTTTTCTCCCTTTTCTCCAAAAACAATCGTACGTACAAACTTTTCTAAAACCCAGGTCTTTCCTTTTTATATCTCCTCCAATTATCTTATTTTATCTCTCTTTCTCCCCCAAAACTCTCTAAAATCTCAAAACAGCCCCTAACTAAATATTTTATTTTATTTTCAAATCTTATTTTATTAAACAACAAAATAAGTCTCATCTCCTTATAAAAATCGCAACATCACATAAATCATCTAAAATCATCGTAAATCATCTAAATCATCGTAAATAATCTAAATCATCATAAATCACACATATATTATATAAATATAATATAACTCGTTTAGACTCAATTAAATAATCAATTAATTAAAAGTGGGCGTTACAGAGTCCATGCATACTCATTCATGTTGGGGGCTTGATGCCCTGGAGCCTTTGCTCAAACACGTTGGGGGCTTGATGCCCTGTGAGCTTTTGCTCAAATAAGTTGAGGGCTTGATGCCCTGGGAGTGTATTTATGCTCAAATAAGTTGATGGCTTGATGTCCTGGATTGGTACCACATGCATGATTAGAAGTTGAAGTTGCATATGTTGAGTTTAAGTTGTAGAAGTTGCATTGTCGTTGTCGTTAAGTTGTCATTTGTCAATGAGTTGTTAATGAAGAACTATGTGAAGTATTAATATTTTTTAATCGTTGTTGTTTATGTTGTTATATGATTATGTTTATGATGTGAAGTATATGATGTTATAAGATGATGTTTATGATGTGATGATTATGTTGGTGTTTATGATGTGTTGTCTATGTTGTTATAAGATGATGTTTATGATGTATCGTTTATGTTGTTATAAGATGATGTTTATGATGTGAAAATTATGTCGTTATATGATGATGTTTATGATCTGATTATTATGTGTTATATGATGTTGTATATAATGCGATGAATATGAAGTTAATGATGATTAGAAGTTGGTTGAGTTATTAATGAAGTATTATAAGAATAGTTAATGTTATTAATTGATGAAGTTTAAGTTGTTAAATGCATTTGATGAATTATATGCTTATTATTATTGAATGTGAAGTCTCACCCCTTCTGCTTGGAAATATTGCCCTCACAATTGGGTAACTTGCAGGTAATTAAGAATAGTTGTTGAAGTGAGTTGACTCTCTCACGTGTCGTCGTCTTAGGGTCGCTCTGATACGTAACAGGATGGGGATTTTGTTGTTGCTTTTTGTTCCTTGCGTATTATTTTATGAAGTTTTATGAACTTGTAGTTGGAATAAATTTTAAGAGATTTTATGATTGAGGCCTTGGTGCCAAGGTTGTTTTAAACGTTAAAATAATTTCCGATGCGATGTAATAAATGATATGTTGTTGAATTTGAAGGATAAATAATTATTTTATTCTGTTTTTGATTTTATGAAAAGAAGTGTGACATTCCGTTTATGTTGAAATACTCTGATTTATATGTGAAATTTTCAAGTTGGGAAAACGGGGTGTTACAAAACCTGCCACGAGTGGCGAAGGAGAACGAATCGCGAAAGTAGCAAAGGCGAAATCGTTGAAAGAATCCAGGTGTAGAGCAATTAATCGTGTTCTTCCCATTCAGTGTAAACAGGATTCTCCGTTCCTGCTCCACGTGCTGCATTTATGAGATAAACCGGTGGAATCTCAGGTGAAATCACAAATTTCACCATCTTCGTTCCGCGAAGAACACCTTCGACTTGTTGCTTCCATTGAAGGTAGTTCGTATAATCAAGCTTAACAGAAAGTACTTGTTTGAAGGTTTTGGATCAAGAAGCTCTAGATATCATATTAGAACTGAAAATATGTTTATTATATTATATTATATGGTGAGAATGTACATTTATATAGGTAAGAGTCTCCTAGCTAACCCCTAATTAATAAGGAAGATTAATCAATACAATGACTAGCGGAGTTAAAACTAAATAGTCACAACTTTTCAATATTTCCACTACGTACTTAATTAATTATTCTAACAATATATATATATATATATATATATATATATATATATATATATATATATATATATATATATGGGTTTTGCTAGAAGACATCTTTTATGAAGGTGTCTTTTAACAAGTTATTCTATGAGCATTTGTTAAAAGACATCAACTAATTTTTATGAAGGTGTCTTTTAGCAAAGTTATAACTAAAAAGTGGAAATCACACCTTGAGGTGTGACTTGCTAAAAGACACCTTCATGGGTGGCTTCTAGCAAAACCCTATATATATTTGAACTTTTATGGTATATGTGTGAAAGCTTCTCAGCAAACTTTTTTCTAATGTGCCACAAACATAAACGATGCCGAGTATTAGGAAATACCTTAGATATTGCTCCGCACATTGCCTTATCTTGATCTGTAATTATTGATACATGACTTTTTCCACCCATTGCCATTAGCCAAGTTTCAAACAACCATGTAAAAGACTTCTCTGTTTCATCTTGCAACAAAGCACAACCGAATAAAATGGACTGATGATGATGATTCAATCCAGTAAATGGCGCAAATGGCATAAGATACTTGTTCTTCTTATATGTTGTATCAAATGTAACAACATCTCCAAAATAATTATAGGCCAACCTCGACCTTGCATCAACCCAAAAAAAATTAATCATTCTATCATGATTATCAACTTGAATCGCATAAAAGAAATTTGGGTTCTCTGCTTGTTTTTGCTTACAAAAGTTTAACACTGCTTGAGCATCTCCAACATCCAGATTTTTAGATCGGAGATCTCTAAGATGATTCCAACAATCTCTATTAGAGAAAGCCGAACCTTCATTGCTAAACATTGTAGCGACTTTTCTGGTAGGCAAGCCCTCTTGATCAAACTGTTCAACTAGATTCTTTGCTGTCCCACCCATTTTTTTATGGCACCTAAGATAGTTTATACTCTTGGGGCTAACTATTGCATGATTATGAGTATTGTTAAATGTAATGATAGTCCATTTGGGCCTCATTTTTGCTTTTGAGACTACCAGTGTTGCCTTATAATCAGTTCTTGATGTTGAACATCTTTTTTTGCTTTTTACTGTGATTGTATTGCTTTCTTCTTTGTCATTACTATCAACATGTTGGCCAGCATTAGAGCAAACAAATATGCATAAATTTGTCTTAGTTGAACGTGTACGAATTCCAAAACCTTCTTTTTTAGCAAATGATGTGTATAAATTTTTAACATCATCAAGAGAGTCAAATTCCATATCAATACAAGGATCAATATTTTGATGCTCATGAACATCTAAGTCATGCTCAGGGTTTCTTCTTTCTTGAGAATTTTCATTGCACTATATATTAAAATAAAAAACATTGTAAAGTCTTAAAAATTAAAATTCTATGAAATACATATGATTTTGTTAAGAAATATATAAAAGACATAAAACAAATGTAATTGAAGAATTAATTCATAATACCTCTATGCCCTCCATGTTATGACTATCTTCTTCGGCATTTGATTTTGGACTTTCCATTGTTATGTGACTTTTCTTCTTAAAAAAAGTGGCATGGAAGTGGTGTAGGGGAAGATAGAGTCAACTGGTATAGGAAAAGAGGAGATCGAAGTTGTGATGGTGAATAGCTTGGGAAGTGAAGCATAAAATACTAGTATAGCAAAATTACGGCAATTAGGTTTTGGAGTAATGAAATAGGGGTAACTCATGTGCAAGAGAGCCCTAAGAATAAACATGTAGAATCCTTCAAAAAAAAATAAAATAGAATCGGATAATTTTTGGAAAGGAATTAACTAAAAGAAGAAAGAATAAATTATTTCTAAAAATAAAAGGTGGGTCACTTGATCAAGCATGTGAGCACTTAATGAGTTTATGAGAGCCGTTAGATTAAAACCGTATTAATGGCTAGGATTTGGTGTCAAATTTAATTTGACACCTTGGTGTCATTTGATCCTATCCCTATATATATATATATATATATATATATATATATATATATATATATATATATAGGATGTATCTAATGAGAATGACTTAATTATATGAGAATGGTGAGAACACTTATCAACCTTTAGATTTTAAACGAAGGGCTGAGATCAAAACGTGGACATGTGCCAATCATATGCTAAATCTCACTCAATTATTTCTGTCCTTTCATTCTCGTTAGCGCTTCTTCTTCCTTCTTCTTCTAAAGCTGTTGTTTCTTCATCTCTTCACCATCAATGATATTTTCCGGCGACCCAACCTTCCCCGACGCCAAGTCCACCGTCGCTACCATCCACCACACATTTGTGGTCGGAAACCCCATAAAACAAATCATTCCAAATCCAATTTCAAGATGTCTGTGTTTTTTAATCTTTGTTCTTCACGATCTCTCTTTTGATCGATTTCAACCCATTTGAGGATCTGGTTTCACCTAATAGTGTAATTCACCATTTGATAAATGTTCTCACCATTCTCATATAATTAAGTCATTCTCATTAGATACATCCTATATATATATATATATATATACTTTATTTTATCATTTACAAAATTTAATAAACTAGATGATTATATTTATACTTACTTTTTCATTATTATAATATCATTAAACAACTTTTTTTATAATAAAGATTGTTGTTGGTGTCATTAAAAAAATTAGATTATATTTTTTTTTGAAATAAATAATATTGATTAGTTTGGTTTGTTATAACTTAAAACAACAAACATTTCTATTTTTCTTTTTAATCAAAATCAAAATTTCATAAAAAAAACATCGTTCATAGTTATTTGAGAACGGAGGCTTAGCAGCTATCTTACAACCGTTGGCATATGTGGTATTTGAACAATGTCTTATGTCCCTGAAAGTTACAATAGCCAGTTCTTTCTTATAGCTCAACTAACATTTTATTTACTGAAATCTGTGATAGTTTTGTTTTTTTAAGAAGGAGGAAAGAGACTTTTAAAATGACTCAGATGCGCTATCAGTGACTCGATTCTTTATCTATATTTCCTTGTAACCGAAAGGGCTCGACTTGGTTAGATGGGTGCGTGCAACTATAGATGTGTTTTTATCTATCCTTCCTTGGATGTGTTTTTAATTTTGGTTAATCTGTGAAAATATTTGGTGTTTCTATCTCCATCTGAGTGCCAAGCAACTATAGATTTCTCCCTCCGAAATTTTTCTTCTCCATTTAGGGCATTTATAAGGCAATTTGAGCTGCTTTGTGTTGCTCCATCATTGAATCATAAATACCTAGAAAATCAATGTTAGATTGAATATTAGACAATTGCTGCTCAGCTTCCTTAACCAAGTTGTGAACATTACCAAAAACTATTTTTGTTCCAAATCTTCAATTTTTGCTTTAAAATTTTTAGCTTTGGTTTAAAACAAACATAGGGCAACCAACTATATTGATATTCCATGCTTCTTGAATTATTCCTTTACAATCCTCATGTTGAATCCACATTTGCATAAATTTAAATCGAGGCATGAATCTATGCTGAGAATTCTCAAATTCAAGTAAAAGAGGGAAGTGATCTGATTTATGCTTAATTAAAGTTGAAACATGAAGAGAGCTGCACAAATCAATCCAAGATTGGTTACAAATGTCCCTGTCTAATCTTCTCTCAGTATGCATGAGGCCCCTTCTTCCATTAGACCAAGTGAACTGCACATCTCTTGTTGGAAAGTGAATGAAATTATTTGTATCAAACCAGTCAGGAAACTCATTCATAAGGCCTCTAGCATGAGGAGTGGCACCTCTAGGCTCATGAGAAACTATAATAGAGTGAAAATCACCTATTGAACACCAAGGAAGGTTTAGTTGTGTTTAAAGATGTCTTTTAAGAATGTGGTTAGTTGATGCATAGATGGTCGATATACCAAAGGTTTGGTTATTATCTACAATGGTGAAGGTTACTTGTTGGTTATCATAAGAAATTATGTCAGGGTTCAAGCTATTGGAGTAGAAGCACCAAAGATTAGGGATAAGGTCATCTCTATGATTAAAGGCAAAAGGTTTAAAATGTAATCTATGAAACCAATTTCTAGGGAAATGATCAAATAGCATCCAAGGTTCAGCAATGAAGATAAAGTTAGGTTTATGTGCTAATTGAGGTTTTTAAGAGCTAGTCTTGAGGGGAAGTTAGTTATCCCTCTAATGTTCCAAAATAAACACTTCATTTGAAATGTTTAGATGAAACCTTAGATCTTGTAAGGTAAGATGTCTTGACTTTTGAAGGTAAAGCGTTATGTGTTTTTTTTCCTAAGTGATTTTCTAGTAACAAGTTGAAAACATGATCTTTCTATATTAGCTTGTACACCTCTTTATCGATTTGATGATCTATGTCTGCTTCAGCTGCTAGAGAATCATTGAGTGTTGCTTGTTGATTCCTAATCTTCTCCTCATCTGCATCTACAAGATTGGACCAAGATTCATTTAGAAATTGCATATCTTTCTATATTCTATATGGTGTAGGCTGGATGGTATCAAGGTTCTCCATTTCTAGTCTTTGTGTAGAGTCTACAAACTCATATGCTTGTGAGCTTTGATCCTCCAAATCAGAGTCATTCACAGGGTGATCTGCAATTCCTTCATTTACTTCACCTTCTATTCCCCTACTTTCTCTGCTTCCAGGAGTTGAAATCATGATTCCAATATCCTGATTCTCCTGATTGTGCTCTAAAATGTTAGTAGCCTTATTATTCAAATGAGAGATGTTATCAACATCTTTCTGCAGGGAAACATTTATGTCTCCTTCTTCAATCTCCAAATCTAAAACTGCCATATCCTTGGTGATCCATTTCTTCTTCTGTTGTTGCACATCAATGGGCTGCTTCTTTGCATCTTTGTCCACAGCATCAACATTTTCAACAGCTATTTGCATCTTATGTTGTCTGTCTGTTTCTGGCTTATTTGCTTTCCTACAAATCATAGCATTATGCCTCACCATCTTTCAAAAACCACAAAATTCAGGTAAGATCTCATATTCAAACTCACAAAGAAGGAAAAACCCTTCCTTTCAACCAAAACTTCAAATTTCAGATCCTTTGCTAGGTCAATGTCCACCAAAACCATAGCAAAGTGACCAAAGGTTCGTTCTATGGTTGGCTTGCTTGTAATAGAATCAACATAAACAGGTGTTCCCACACTGCTTTCTATACAAAAATAATCATCTTTCTCCAATATTCTTGAGCTAAGCCATGGATTTTCAGCCAAACCTGAACATAGGTGTTAGTTTTCAAGCTACGGTTAAAGTCATTAGTCCATGGAAAAAGTTGCAAAAAGCCAGAGTTTAAAAGCCATGAACTAACATATCTCACTCTTCTAGCATCTTCAATAGAAGAGAAAACAAACTCATAAAAACCCTTCCCTAAGGAGGTTATTCCCCATGGGGATAGATCCTTCCAAATCGGTTTTAACTTCTTTTTCAAGGCAACAACAGTTAAAGGGGAAGAACCCTTAGGCCATATGACTCTTGCATGTAAATTATTTTTACATGTATACAACCCTAGATCATATTCATCATCGGGGATTTATTAGCTGTTATTTGCACCAGCCTCAATTAATGTGGTCAACAATAGTTGACTTTTACTCTTGCAGGAATCGAAGTATTTTCTTCAAACAAAGGAGTTCGACGAGATGTTGGATTTAGCGTAGAGAGTCTCAAAGCATTGAAGTTCGACAAGTGACCGAGCAAGAAGCAAAGTCGTCGAAGTCAAGCAATTGCCTTTGGAGCGGAAAGATTCAAATTTTAAAAGAGAAGTGGTTTCCTCAAGGAAGAACATGGGAGACAAGCGGTTGTCTAAATGGAAGGAGTGTTGATCGTGGGATTAGTTTCTTTCCACTTATTTCCTATGTATAAATAATAGTTTCCCATAGGGAAAACAGGTCGCAAATCGTATATACATAATTCTAAAACACTCGAAGTACCGGCGCAAGAGAAAAGAGTCTTAAAGAATGTATGTAAAGGATTTGTCGAACCACTTTTATTTTTAATGCACTTGCATTTGTACTTTTTTCTTTTCTTTAAGTTTCTGCAATTTCAACTTAATGTTTTAAAACATGTCGAAAGACGCCACATGGTCTCGTTCCGTTCGTTAAGCAACCTATGAAAGCGCAACAACAAAATGCACAACATGTCCTAGGATCTCTGGTTTCGTCCTTCTTGTTATAATCAAAATCAGTCGGTATTTGTTTACCAAAAACACTGCTAAACATGGTCGAAATAGAGAACTTATCTCCCTTAAGTGTCGGTTTAGGCAGCTGGCTAGAGGGTGTATCACAAACATTGGATAAAACTTGCGCGAAGGTTTTTTGTGCAGAGGGTTGAGTTTTTGTTTTTGATTGTGGTGCGATCTTTGCAGATTCAGAATCATCTAAACATTTCTAAGGGATTGTGAATGGTTTTGAGGCTAAAGGAGGTGGAACAGGCATGGTGGTGGAAAGGGTTGGTGAAGGCATAAAGGCGGTGATCAACTGTGTTATTCTCCAGAGCAAATATCAAGTCCCATTTTTCACGTGCCATATCTTTTTATCATGTGGTATATGAATTTTCTCGTTGTGGTTGCCTACGTAGCCGGTGATATGCATTTGGACATCATTTTCATGGCATAACATATGCATTTCTGTGTGGTGCCTAAGTGGCCAGTGATCTTTACTTCTTTGTGGTTCCTTAGTGGTCGGTGATTTTTACTTCTTTGTGGTGTCTTAGTGGTCAGTGATTTTTTCCTTTTTTATGGTTTCTTAGTGGTCGGTGATATTATATCTGGATCATGTAGTAATTAAGAGCATACAACTTATGCATAATTTCATTAGAGTTTGTTATACATTTGTGATTTAATAATTGACTAAACTCATTTATAGCAAAAGAGATTTGTATGGACTTATCTTAAAGTATATGACTTGATTTTACTTTTATTTATTTTTTATCGAGAAATTTTGATACTATCTACTTTGTGGCATTGTTATTGTGCTTTGAGTATGAACCAATTTGGATAAGGAAATTGACCATTAAATGAATATAATGTTGTAGATACCAAAGTGGAAATTTGATGCTTGATGTGTGAAGAAATGCGTACCGGGAAAATTGAGTTTTTCAAAGAAAAAAAATTAGTTTTTATTGAGTTGTAATTGTAATTTAAACTATCATTGAATTATTGTTATTTTTTTTAGTCAACGAATTTGAAAATGCAGATGTGGATTTATTCTGTTATGAAATAATCGATTTTAAAGGAAATTTTGTTATTAGTTTATTTTAATAGTTTGCATATAGATATATTCTCTCTTAAGTTTTTTTTTCTAATAGTGAATCAAAAAAATAAATATAGTCTCATTTTTTATAAATGAATATTTTTAAGTAATGTTTTGGATTAAAAATCTGGGATGTTACACTTAACATTCCAATAATTGGGTTGTTACAACATCTCCAATGTAGACAACAACTTGAGGGTCAAATCTAGTACCACAACAAAAGTCAAATTTCATTCCCTAAAAGGTGTCATAAGTTGTACGAATAAAGTTTCATCTTGCATATCTTCTAAACAAGCATTTTATAATAATTAGCAATAATAATTTCTTCTTAGAAGATGGAATTTAAATGATGGACTCCCTAATCAAAATATAATTTGAAATGTTTGGAAAATTAAAAGTGATACAATTTTGATAGGTGGGGTTGGACAAAAAGCTCGATATGCCTTAAATGGAGGAGCAAAATCAATAAATGCAAAATTAAGAAAGAATAAAACAATCTAATTATTATATTATTTAGTGTTTTGTTTCATTTCATTACCAATATCTTTGAGTACAAAGTTATAATTGCAAGGACCGTTGAAATTATAAGAAGAGAAATATAAAAAGACAATTATTGGGTTCTCCAAGATTAACTAAATGAAAACTAGAAAATATTATAGTATAAGGTAGTATTTCATATATTTATTGCTATTATAAGAGCACATTCTTCCATTCATGATGTAAGTGTACTCTTTTTAGGTTGGAACTCATGTAATCGAGCTAATCTACACCAGTTATTAACACACTCATATTGACGAATATAATCACTCTTTGGACAATCATCAGTAGTTTCACATTTTACAAATGCTGTAATGAAAATTGAGTAAAATAGTATTACTATAAATAAATAAAATTATGCATTAACTACAAACAAAAGAAGGAAAATTGAAAAGGTAGAAGAGATAACTCACCATCAACATTCTTTGGAACAAGAAATAGAGTAACCAATAAAATAATAACAAAAGCAAACGTGAGAGTATTAAACATATTTTTATCTCTTTTCAAGTAAAAAGTAGAATATGATTTAATGATTTTATAGTGATTAAAGTGTGTGTTATGCTTAAAACAATTAAAAGTTTTAATAACTTAAT
This sequence comes from Medicago truncatula, assembly GCF_003473485.1. Classification (NCBI taxonomy): domain Eukaryota; kingdom Viridiplantae; phylum Streptophyta; class Magnoliopsida; order Fabales; family Fabaceae; genus Medicago; species Medicago truncatula. The sequence goes on from NC_053046.1 coordinate 25,254,512, forward strand.
GAGTTGTTGAAAACATCCTTACATTTATATATAATAAATGTCTCTTAGGTAGATCAAGGTGTTGTGTTGGTCACTTCACCACACCTAATAGATGGGTAACATAAAAAATAAAAACTTGGTCATCATTTTAGATTATTTTTTAATTAAATTTTCAATATTTGATAATTTAAAGGGGAAAATTATGGTATTTGGCATGCATGTACTTGACAAGAGCTACATAACTAAGGATCATGTTAACAAGATTCTTAAAAGTTTACCGGCCAAGTGGAGACGTAAGCTTACTACCATTCAGGAAGCTACAGATCTGAACAAGCTAGGATCGGAATCCCTCATTAGCAACATGGAATTCAATCATGATGAGGCTAAACCTAAATCCAAGTCTATAATGCTCAAATCCAAAGGCAAAAATGGTCAAAGGTCTGCAGGCTGAAGATGAAGCTCCAAAGGAAGCTAATGAAGATGTTGAGGTTTTTAATGATGATGAACTGGAAATCCTAACCAGAAGAGTTCAATAACTATGGAAGCAAAGACGTCGATCTCCTAGAAAAGGTGATTTTTCCTCCAGGGGTTGAAGCTTCAGAGAGAATATGGAAGAACCAAAAAACTACTTTCACTACAAGAGGTCTGGCCACATCAAAGCTAATTGTCCAGTTCTTCAAAATTACAAATCCAAGAAGGAAAGCTTCAAAAACAAAGTGAAGAAGAGTCTCATGGTTACAATGGAAATGTGACACCCCATACTAAATTTATCTAGAATATTTAGCATGTACATTAACTTAGTATTTGATACATTAAAATTATAGCAGAATTTCTTTCGAATGAATATATAAATCAATACAAGTCCGTACATATGATGAAAGCCAACTATCAAATACATATATATGATACATATTTGAAATTCATGAGAAATAATCTAAAACTGGTATGAAACGAGCATTTAACGATAACTCATTCAGTTGCATATATGCCTCTTTTTCCTACGAGCAACCTGCGGATCTGTAAAATAAATATAGATGGGGGTGAGACATTATGTCTTAGTGAGTTCCACCTATCCTAGGTTTTAGGCAATCTCGGGGAAACCTATGATCGCCATCTGTCTAAACTCAACCCGTTTGGGTTCATACAATTTTGTTCTACATAACCGAACAATCAGGGGAAAACTAGGGTCTTTATATGTGTTCTATCATAAGTCTGATCTTAAGTATAGCATATTCGTATTCTGTTTACATATTAATTTTAGAAGGTTAGCGTTGAACAATCAAATTATAATCTGAGTGCATTTTCTGGAGTGGATCCCTATGGGAGTAACCCTAGTCACCATCCCATTGCTATTAGGTGAAAACGCATATCTAAGGCTAATCACCGGAACTCCTTTGACTACGTATGGTTTACCATATATGATAAACCCATCCAGCGGAACCTGGAGCCTTCTGAGGGACACAACTTATTTATTATTATATTTCTCTAACATATATCTGATATGCCTTCTAATCATGTGCATATCTGATGCATGTTGCTAATTGGATTCACATATTGTTGTTCTATGCATATATCTAATATGCCTTTGGTTACATCAATAACATAGCTATTCTTGACTATCTAACTCGAGTCTCTATTAGGTTCCCGTTTCTAAGGGTTAGACTCCTACCCATGCATTTTCATATCTACATATATAAGTTAAAACTCTCGTGCATTATGCAACAATAAACCTATGTCTTACTTGCTTCACATTTATTATTTTAAAAGAAAGTCTTTCCGGAAGTGCAAATAGGTCTCTGTGCATGAACTGTTCATTTAAAGAAAATAGTGAAAGTTTGATGTACATGACAGCTCGCTTGGCGGGCATTTGCTCGTTTGGCGAAGCCAACAACTGAGAGGCTCGCTTGGAGAGCTAACACCTCCCCATTGTGAGCTTAGTTAGAAGCCAAGCTTGTCTTGATCGCTTTGGCAAGCTCTAGCTCGCTTCAGCAAGCATGACAGGACAACATACCTGCAAAATCATGTTTCTAAGTTCAAAATGCATACCCAAACACCCAAAAGGGGTATGCAGTTCTAGAAGGCATATAATTAGTGAGATTTCTATTTATAAAGCAAGAATAATAGGTTATCAATTCCAATACACAAAAAGGGCAACTAATTCATAATTAATCTAACAATTTCATGTTATCTCACATAACACACAACACCCCATAGGTGGGAGCTAGTGATGACAGGTCATCTTACGTTATTCTTAGCATGTTTTTCAGTTATTTTCAATACAGTTTAGCAACAAAAAGGAGGAGTATGAGAGAAATTGCCTATGATTTCGGGACTATTGTAATGTTTTCCATATTTGATTATGTAATTCTAGTTTTCCCGAAACATAGCAATTTTAGTGGTTTTTTTTTAAGTAATTCACAAAGAGATCATGCAAATCGGCAAATCCAGAACATCTGAAGAACTCTGACGACTTAGGAAAACCAAGAATGAATATTCAAGAGGCCTCATAAGACTTACAAATTGGAGGAATTCCGTTCCCAAAGTTCCGAGGAAAGTTATTTGAAGACGAAGACCTAAAACGACGGAAAATTGGAGAATTGGGCCCACGAAATAGACATCATTCACCTAGGGCATGGAAAAATGCTTATGGCATGAAATTTACATCTCATGCGCCCAGTGCATCATCCATGCGCCTAGGGCATGCATTTTTCTCTACTAATATGCGCCTAGGGTGTTTGTGATGTGCCTCGTGCATGCAAAAATGCAGGGCACAATTGTTTTATCATGCTTCTGTGATGGGTAAAGCCCGCACTTTAAGCCCAAACCCAGGTAGAAACAAATCAAAATTACTCTCACTTCCCCTAAGCTCTACTAGAATGACACTGACACCCCCTTAAGTTTTTATCTAATATACAAACACATCCTTTTAATTTTCTGCTACTATTTATTTATTTTCTTTTTTTTGGAAATTTTCGTTAAAATTTCTTTTATGAAACTTCAACAACACATAAAAAGTCAGATTCCAATCTGTTAATCATTGAGCGAAAAACCCTTGTCCACTACTGCTGGTGCAATTTGCAATGAAATTAAGAGAGAGTGGGTACTAATAAGAACCTTCCATTGAATAACATTCACTGAAACTAGTAACAAAACTACTGATCTACATAATTCCAACTTGCTTCAAAAACAATGAAAAGCCACACTCTAAAACACATAAACTCAACAAAGTTTCAGTAACTTTTACTTCCATCTTCAATGCTACATCAAACCATCGAATTCAATCACAACACATAAAGGTCAGATTCTATTCCGTTTAACCAAAAATTTCTTCCATCGCCAAAATAATTTGATGTGTGCATTTGTTGATAAATTGTGGTGGAAAAAGAAGTGCACTTTTGTTGAATGTTTGATCCAGACCAGTGCTCATGTTTGGACTTAGTTGATGACATTAGTGGATTGACTATCGATGGTTGATTTACAATGCGGGTTTATCTATTGCCATTCCAATTAAATATTAAAGGAAAATTCTCTCTCAAAACAAAAGTTAACGGAAAATTATGGGTGTTAATAGAGAAGTGAGGTCCTTGACTACATGATGATAACTTAGCAGGGTTTATGTAATGTTTTAAACTAGAGAAGAGATCAACATCCTTTTAATTGATCTACTGAAAAGTGAGCATAATTTTCCCTATCTGAGGTGAATGAAGAGTAGCTGGTAGCCACAATATTCGGGTGCTTCAGAATGTCTTGGACACGCCCGTATTGCCTCTTCATCCATTATGGCAAGTGACGACACATTGTCCCTTTGCTAACAATAATCCAACCAGAGTACCAATATATATCTGCTAATGGCACAACATCCCGATGATCAGTGTATGAGCTGAATATGACGTCCTCCACCTCCAGCCAATCTAGGATGCCTCGATAGTGACTCACTGAAGTGTGGCCCCTTTTCGAAACAAAACAGTTGGCACGTGGGAACTGAAGTGTTCCAAAAACCCATGCCTACAAATATAAACAAACAAACTTATTACGGCAAATACATTTATATACATCAACACACACACACACACACACACATATATATATATATATATATATATATATATATATATATACATTTTTAAAAACACATTTATAGTACAATATACAACAAATTAAATTACTACCTCAAGTAAAGACGAGTATCCGCCAATGGAGACCTTCTCGGGGTCGATAGCCTTAGAAAGCTGGTTGTAGAGATTAACCTATCACATCCCACCTCATAACCACTCATGCACCCTGCTGAAATTCTGCATTCCTTCAAGCCATATCATCTTAATGTGTTTGTTTCTCTTACCGTAGAGAATGGTGCATCAAACCAAGAACAACATGAAAACCCTCAAGCAATAATCATGTGTGAGGTCTTTCTCCGCCTCCTCTTCATAATCAGTCGGCTCCTACAAGTCATTGTCTTGACTAAGGTATTTCATGAATAACTTCTCCAGCCAAGAAATACCAACATAGCCACTTCATTGTGCGTATGTTTGAGAAATCGCCTTCTCCTCAGTTACACCCAACAAATTCGTTAAAATCTCAATACCATACTCATAAGTAATCTAGTCGGTGTGTCTTGTCAGCTTCCCTTCGATGGCAATGTATAGTAGACACGTCACATCATTGAGTGTTACAACCATCTCCCCCAACAGGTAAAGGGAAGATGTTGGTTTTTTTATGCCACCTCTTAGACAATGCGGTCATAAGGGCACTATTGATGCTAGCAAACCTGATCTAAAGTAGTGGTGCAAGATCGGATGCATTAAGTCTACTCCATAGCTGATATGAAGTTTATGCTGGGATCTCCAATTTTCCGGTCTTAATCTTCCTCGCATGTGATATAGCCTTTACATAATGTGTCATCTTAAACTGAAATAGAAAACATAAAACAAACCATTAAAAATACAAACATTTGAATAATTAAAAAACTAAACGTTTCAATATAACATTTTAACCATTAAAAATATAATAATTAAATTAAACATTTTAATCATTAAAAACAAACAATTAGAATTACTTCGATGTCGCTCCAAAGCTTGTAGGTGACATTCCCAACAAATGACGATAAAAGTGACAAGTCAGCAGGGCCCTCGGTAAAAGAATTTTGTGCGGGTGGAGCTTTCTAGCCTCCTCTGCATGGTGTAACACCACAAACTGGTAAGGCTGCTCGTAGTGCTTCTCAGGCTGCACGTAGCACCCCTAAGCAGCGTGGTAGTACTAGTCATCCTTATAGTGTTGGCTAGGGTGCACTATATGGGACGCACCCGTCTGAGACGTCCCCTCGTGCCTCTCCTACGTCCACGTCCCTTATTAGTAACAAGGTTCTCCGCCACCCTCTCTCTACATGCATTGTCCGTCATTGTGTCTTTGCAAAGTCGGTGCCTATTTTGATTGTCATACATATCTACACGACATAAAACAATGAAAAAATCAATCAATTTTTCATTGAGACATTTATCAAACACTTGGAGTTCAATCTCTATATTATGAGTTCATTGTGTTATTTCAATCTCTAAACTACCATACTGGAGTGAAACTTACTCTAATCAACATCCAAAGTCCAATTTCCAACTTATTTGATCATTAACATGCAAAAAAAACCTACATTTCATATACCCTAAAAAACATTTATAAAAAAAATCTTACATTTTTTTTTTTTTTTTATAAAAAAAGGACCAATGCAAAATGATACTTACAAGTAGTTGATTTGCTAAAGTTGAAGTTGAAATTAGATTTTCTTGCATTGAGAGGGAGAAATTCATTTTTTGTTTTTTTGCCTTTTGGAAGTATGGCAGAACCAGTGGCGGAGCCAGGAATATTGTAAAGCCCGGGCAAAAAAAAATTTGCAACACATTTATAGGGAGTACATAAGAAATTGCAAGCAAATAATAAAAAATGTAAAGAAATTGCCCAATTTATAGGGGTTTATATAAGAAATTCATAGGGATTTACACAAGAAATTGCAAAAACTTTGGCCCGGAACCCGGGCGAGTGCCCGGGATCGCCGGGCCTTAGAACCGCCCCTGGGCAGAACTGCTGCTATTTTGGAATAAATTAAAACTTAATGGCAGTTAACTACCGTTTATGTCAATAGAGAAATTTTTAGATGTAAATGAACAATTTTGTAAATGAAAAGAGAAAATTCCGAAGATACGAAAAGAGTGAATAGTAAAATGCGACATGTATAGAAAACAAGTCTTATTTGTATATTTTGTCCAAAAAAAATTATTATTTGTACATTAAGAACGATATTAATACGATTATTTTGTGATAAATTTTAAGGAATATTTTTTTTTTGGTAGATGATATTTATATGTCCTCATAAGCATAGCTCACTTGGTAAAGACAATGTATAAAATATGCAAGGTCCGAGGTTCAAACTTCGGCCACCACAAAAAAAGATGATATTTATACAATTTTTTTTTTGAACGGCGTGATATTCATACAATGTTTCTCTCTATTTTTTTTTTTTTGGTAGATAGACGAAATGACAAAGTCATTATAAACTCACACACACAACACAAGTGGAGGTACCGAGGTTCGAACCCCGATCATGGCATACGGCCTAACAATTTTGGCATTTTACCAGTTGAGTTAGGACTTCTGCATATGTTTCTCTCTTTTTAATGTCAAGAAACAAGAGAGAAATAATATATAAAAAAGTTGATTAAAATTTTCATGGTCGTATAACTTAATATCTATTGATATAAATATAGTAATTGTGAAAGAAAAAGAAGAAAGTCATATATGACATTGTGGTTGGCCAAGGTCACCAACCACAATGTCACCCAATACTACACAGATTCTAGAGCCCGGCACGGCCTGCGTTGGGCATGGGCCAGCCCGGCCCGACCCGTTTTAGTCTTATGTTTTAAATTTAATCACTCTTTTTTATGTATTTTTTATGTATTAATTACTCACAACTATTTTTTTGCTAAAATATGATTGGATGAACATAAAAATGTAAACAATTTTTACATTAACGTTGAATAATAGTTAAACTCTAGATTATTACTTCAATTAAATCAAATTAATAATTTATAAAATTTAAAATTTTAAAACTTTAAGCTAAATTCATTCATACTTATTAAGTTTATTTATTTAACATTTTTTTTATTAATAAATTTTAAATTAGTTGATAATTTTTTAAAAAATATACTATTTTTTTAACAAAAATCAAATGAAATATGAGCTAATGAGCCGACCCAAAGCCTGATGAACCAGTCTGGTCTGGCCCAACTTTTGTATGAGCCAAATGGGTTTGGGCTAAAAAAAACCCCAAGTACATTTTTGGGCTAGTTTTTTAGGCCCAACCCAACCCAAAAACATGGGCCAATGTGCCGGCCTATTAGGCCAGTCCATTTTTGACAGCTCTACTTCCATCTATCTCTCTAGTTAAGTCACATAAGTAAAATCTGACAAGGAAGATGACCTACTTCCATGGTTCTTTATTTCATGCATTGAAAATGCACAGTTTGGATGGCACAGCGAACTTAGTTAGTTGGATGGTAAAATCTAGGAGCATAACTTAATTTCAATAATTTAATTTTCAAAATGCTGCATTTGGATGAACCATTGGTTATAACGCCCACACTCCAAATTTCAACCTCAAAGAAATAAACAAAAATGTTGCACCCATTTTCATTTCGTTGCTCCAACCATGCTTCTACCACACCGTTTCCTTCCTTATTACTCCTCAATACTACGTCGTTTCACCTCGCAGGTAAATCTCCCACTTTCCCGTTTCTTCGCCGGCCGTTCAATCCACCGGCGCTCCGGTCAGTTCACCATGTGAGAGCTGTTTCGTCTTTACCACTCTTTGATTTCAGCGGAGGCAAAGGGTATGTACATCTAATTTCTCCTGAAAACCCTTGTTTACGCTTTATTGTTAATTTATTTGTTGTTATTTTTCTTTCACTGATGTTGAAGTTGGGAATAATTCTTTGGTGGACCACTCAAGTGGTCTTAAATGCAATATATCCAGAGCTCAAGTGGTTAATAAACTCTACTCAAGTTTGGTCAGACTTGACAAGATCCTTTCTTGAGAACAGGGTCGGCCTAAGGTTAAGGTCACTAAAGTTCTAGCTTTAGGTCTACGAACAAAAGTATATTTTTAATTAAATTAAAGTAAAAAGGCCTCGTATGCAGACAAAATGTCTAAAAACTTGTTTTAGGCCTCACTTACTATTGAAGATTATTGGGCCGGTCATGTCGGGGATCCCCTTTCCCTGGGAACTAGTTTGCTAACAAAAATATATTTGATATCTCAACCTACAATTTATTTGATCTATAAAGCACAATACTGACATGGATATCGGACATGACATATATGCTGACATGTCGACACCGCTAATAATTTGATAAAATCACATAATTTAGTGTTATCATATGTGTCGGTGTTGGACATCAATGCGTGTCCAACACTGGGACACGCCTAATCCGATGAGCATCCGTGCTTCGTAATATTTGATGGCTGGTAGTATATGTTATCTTGAGCATAACAAAATAGGACCAGTAGAACTCATGTTTTGGCATGCTCAACGGAATATACATGTGTTGTATCATTTTGTTGTGCTTTGTTTTCTGTGGAATTGTTGTAACAATAGACGTGAGATAGATTGAGGAAAGAAGTAGTTTTGTATCGGATTGTTGTATGGACTGGACTGGTTTGGCACACCTTATGCTGTTAGATATAATCTAATTTACCAGTTAATATAACTTTTCCTTTGCCAAATAATAAAATAAAATGTGATGGGTTAAATACAGTTTCGTCCCCCTATTTTACCTCATTCACAATTTTCGTCCCTCATTTATAAATTCAGTATCTTGGTAACCAAGTTGTCAAAGTACTTCGGTCTCGCTCAAAAAAAAAAAAAAGTACTTCGGTCTGAATTTTAATCATATGGCACACGAGATGTTTATTGGCTTTTTTTAAGAACATTTTGACAATTTTTCTCAACTATGCATCTCTCTTGCCACATCATCGAATTCAGTCTCAAATGCATATGTGAAGATGTTAATTGTTCTGAAAACTGGGGAATCAAAATTGTGTATCTAAAATATGGGGACCGAAATTGATGATGAGATAAAATAGTGAGATCGGCAATGTATTTAAGCCTTATATTGATTAATCTTTGTTATCCTCTCCCTCCATCTCATGTTACAAGTTGTTTATAGTTTAACACATGAACATTAGGAAAAGTATTATAGACTTTTCTAAATTGTCATTTGTAAGAGTATCAAAGAGATATTGAACATGGCTAAGGGTATAATAGAAAAGAAACAGTTAAATTTCAATTTGCTTCTCTGTATATAGAATAGTTTGAGCAGTTCGGGTAGGCTTATTTATTTCTAGTTAGACAGCATTGTATTTTATACATTTAATCTGTATTATATTTTTACTGAAATCATTGAAATGGAGATGTAAATTTGTTCATTCGTGAGATCATATATAATATTCTTCTTGCCAGCTGAGACTTTGTAATATCAAAGGCTGTTTATACTCATTTGCCTTTGTCATTTTGCAGCATGAGTGGGTTCTGTGATGTTGAACTAAAAGTTCGCGATTATGAATTGGATCAGTTTGGTGTGGTCAACAATTCTGTTTATGCAGGTTATTGCCAACATGGTGAGACCGTATGAGCTATTACGTGTAGATTTTCAGTACCAAAAATTGTTACTTTAATCTCTCTAGATCACTTTTTCTAGACGATGTTTTTAGAAAACTATTTTATAAGTATATCTCTTGTAATTGATATATAAAATTGAAAACAGATGTTAATTTTGAACTGTTTAGAAATCTAAAATGAAAACTAAAGTTTGACATGACATGATTAGGACAGAAGTGCTGTGGTAATTTGATGACTTTAGGATAAAAATATTGTTTAGAGTCAGTGTCTTTAATCTCTTTCTGTAGGGAAAAAATCTATAGTTTGATTTATACTCTTGAGTTGATGACTTGAGTTTACAGTTGCAGTCCATATTAAAATTTACCTGTGTTAAGAGTATCCATTTAGTAAGCAACAAAACCAGAATCGACTTTGTTTTATCATGATTAAACAAAGTTATAGACTCAATGATCATATCAAGAAGAAAATGTGATTGGTCTAAACCTTGATTAAAAGGTGTTATTCACAATACTCGGCTTATTATGGTTTTGTGCTTGCGGTAATGTCTTAAACTTTGGATTTTGGAGGGTGATATCAAAACTTTTCTGTGCAAACTTTCATGCAATCTAACAGTTATCGACATGGCTAGCATCTTTTTGTCCTTTAGGTGTTGTACACATGGTGTTTTCATATTTGATCCTGGTTTATTTGGTCCTTTTTGATTGTTGGGATCAGGAGGGGTAGCCCTTAAAGGATCCTTAATTGAAATATGTTAGATTAATTATTTGTAAAAATTTTAATGTATCGTTCTGAATTTTGTAGCAATTAAAAGCTATACTTTGTTTCTTCCACGCATAAACCTGATTGTTTATATGCAAATACCTTCATAAGGTCGTCATGAATTTTTGGAAAGCATAGGCATTAATTGTGATGCCGTGGCTCGCTGTGGTGATGCATTGGCATTGTCTGAACTATCCTTCAAATTCCTTGCACCTCTAAGAGTAAGTCATGCAGAATTTATCGGCCATTTGTGTTTGTTAGGTATAATCTCCTGATACAATGTAGTACTGTTAAAGGATATGACATATTTTTGCCAATGTTTGTTCTGATTTTAAAAAACATGCAACCAGAGTGGAGACAGATTTGTCGTAAAAGTTAGAGTTTCTGGCTCTTCAGCTGCACGCATATACTTCGATCACTTCATCTATAAGCTACCAAACCAAGAGGTCCTTTTCTATCCCTTATAGTTCACTCTTTTTTTTTTTACCATCTTCAAAAATGTTTCTTGATATTGGTGTATTTGAATGACAGCCTATTTTGGAAGCCAAGGCCACAGCAGTGTGGCTTGACAAAAACTATCGTCCTATTCGAATTCCGGCAGATATTAAGTCTAAATTTGTTAAATTTATTCGCAATGAAGACTCGTGATGCATATTTCAGATGAACATTTGATTGATTGATCATTGCAAAAGTTAACTGTTTTTGTACTTGCCTTAAACTTGTCATGTGTATAGGCAAGGAGGTAGCGGTACTGTAGCACCGGGTAGCACCATTCTATAATGCAGAGTCCAGTAATATTAAAGAATCAAAGGCCTACTGTAAACCAAGAAAAATACTCTTCTCACTTATGAAATTGCTCATTCCCTTATATCAGCGACAGTTAACCGTCGCTGATATAAGAGAATGAACAATTTTGAAAGGGACAAGAGCAATTTTCGTAAACCAAATTCTAGCAATACTAAACAATTTAGTTATAGCAGTATAGGGACTTTTGCCTCTTCTTAGTTTATGTGAAATACCTTCATAAGGTCGTCATAAGAAATTGCTTAGTTTCTTATGCTGTTGAGAAATTTCTTGGAGGTATTCATGTGAAGTTGTTGAATTTTTTTTTGACAATGTGAAATTAAATTCAAAATTTAAACTTTATATACTAAAGAATGTGCTTTAGCTTCAAATATGGCGGCTTTTAAAGTTAGCTACTTGAAGTCCAGTTGTTGGAACAATGATTTATTTATTTATAAACAAATAGAAACTACAATGTTTGTCATATATTGTGTAATTGTTTTCTAAATGAGTCAAGTAATCATCTACCCCATATAATTTTTTTATTTGACAAGTTTATTATATTGGTAGTATTCGGTAAGATGTGTCTTTTAAGTTAGAGTTTTAGAATACATTATGATAAATGGTTGGTGTTGAATATAAAATTAAATTGTACAAGAAATATTATGATTGCATCATACTGATACATGGTTCATAACCACACCATATTTTAAATCAGTTTTCTTTACATGTTGTAAGTCTATTTTACATGTAAATGAATATTTTTTAACTTCTAAAACATAAAAAAATTAAGGGTCTGATACACACAATGCAATAATGTGGAGTCTAAAACTGCAGCTAAAACTATAGTTATAGTTCGTTTACCACAGATACTTTTGACTTGACTATTGTTGTTGCTCTATGCCTAGAAGTCTTGCAGCATACTATACTTTCAATTCTCTGTTTAAAACTGAAATTTTGGCACGTACAGAAAGTTGTCGAACATGATGTCAGGACAAGCAGAATGTCGAGAAGGAAAACATCATGACAACACAAGATAACAAATAGCAACTTAAAGATAAAAGCTGAAAGTAAATGACACAAGTTATTTGTTAACCCAGTTCAGTGCAATGTCACTTACATCCGAGGCTACCAAGTCAGGAAGAAAATCCATTATAATAGTATTAGTTTGAAGCTTGCATAAACAACCTCAAATCTACTAGCTTTGCACCTAATCACTACCCGTGTAATTTCTATCTAAGACTCTCCTAGATATGAAACCTCTCTCACTTCCCCTCAATCACTCACCAGTGATAATCAAATACAATGAAAATGGAGACACACTCCGCGAAACAGAATTCACTCTAGCTTAACAAAATGCGGCCAACTATAGTCTACAAACCTAACAAAAACCATTGCTATTAGTTCTCGTCATTAAGCATTTTCTATCAAATCTTACTTAGTGCAGAACAAGTTTTAATAGTTCATTCTTAAGAAAAAGAAAACGGGTTACAAAGTAGTATAATATCCATGTATATGCAGAGTTTTCTTGATACACATTAGAATACTTCAAAATTAACTGATAAATAAACACAGTTAAATGAAGACAACCTTATGAGTTATCTCGGACAGTAGAAACTGGGGTTTATTAAATTTAAAAACCAATAGGTCAATGCAATTATAGGCATGGACGCATGGTTATTTTTCTACCTAAATAATTATCTGGTAATTGATTGCCTAAAAAAGAAATCATATGTTGATTGAAAGTGATACAATTATTTATTACCTAATCAACATAACAAACAAAGCCAATGACTTGGAGCATCTCTCGTGAAGAAATTTTCTTCCTTTTGTTTACACATAACAACCTTCAAGTTGTATTATTCAAGTGACTCAAGAATCAAAAATAGTCTTCGTCAAAAAAGTTATAATAAAAAATATGCAATCATACTTGTATTGCGTCTATAAAATTATTTGCTTTACTCAAGAGAAACTACAAAGTTTCAACAAAAGTCATTGAAACTAAGTTTTTTTTTTTTTTTTTTACGTGTAATGTCAACAATCTATCCACCACCATCACAGAATACACCTTTGCCTCCTGACGGGACTGTGCCGGTGCCTTGGTCATGGAGTCCGCCTATGCCCACATGGCCACCACCCATATCATCAAATGGGTTAGCATCCGATGATTCTTCTTCTTCATCTTCATCAACATCAACATTTGGTATCGGTGTTGGTGTCGCTGTTGGGGTCCTCGGGGTTATTTTGTTGTTTGCGATTTGGCACAAGTATCTTAGGAAGAAGAGTTGTTGTTCTTCAAGTTCAAAGTGTTAAATGACTTTGAATTTCATCCTTAAAACGAGCTTCAAATTCAAAAGTCTTGGAATATGAGCAATGTGTGACCAAAATGTAACTTCAATTCAATACAAAAGTGAATAATCCTTGGAACTTATAAACATTTTTATTTTAGTGTGCACTTTTCATTCATTACAATAGCATATGCTTGTGCGTATCGAGATTTGGATTATTCATGTGTATTGCAAAATTCTACTTGAATTTTTTTAAAGTTGAAACGTTTACTGTATATCATTCAAGCATTCTACGATATTGGATTGCTCATGTCTCATAGCATGAAAGTGAGAATACTTTAATTTACCAAGTATTCGTGTTTCTCAAACTTTCAATGTTTAACCTTTAAATTCAAACTTTCCAAAAAAATATAAAGTCTACCAATTAGTAGTAGTAATTAATTATACAATTATAAGTCAGAGAAAAAAATTGTCTTGCCTAATTTGGGATAGTGGGAGTAATAAATAATATGTTAAATTACTCTTTTAATCCCTTATTTAATTTCATATAATACTTTGATCTTTTATCTTTTTTTCATTTCAATTTTGTCATCTAATTCATTTACATATGAATTTTCAAATTTCAAATTCATAGTTTTATTTTCTTATGACCTTTCAATCTTTAAATCTATGGTCTTCATCTATGTTTACATAAGAATATGAAATTTGAACCTTGAAAATCCATATGAAAATTACCCAATACGACAAAATTGATTTGAAAAAAAGATAATGGATATTGAAATTAAGTTAAGCGACTAATAATATATTTTTGTCTAAATATTATGACTAAGAGAATTTAATATTCTTCTAACTAGCGACATAGTTGTTAAAAATTGATTAACTACAAAGTTTTATATTTTTTAAGAATTGATTAACTACAAAGTTCTATTCATATTGTGAATTCCGTTCGTGTTTTTGGTTGATCACAAATTAAGAATATAATTTGCTCTTCTCCCAACGCTCCATCCCAACTAAATAGACGAAAGTACCTCTGTCTGACTTAATTCATGCAGGATACTTTCAGTGTGAGTTAAGTTACGCTGCGTGACTGAACTCACACACCTTTTTCCTGTAGCGTGAGTTAACTCACGCACCTTTGACCGGTGGCGTGACTTAACTCACACACTTTTGGCCGGTGGTCTAAGCACATAAAACACATTTTTTGGACGGTGGTCAGTTATTTAAATTTGATTTTACACGTTTTTTGACTGCATTTAGTGTAGTTAAAACCTATGTAAGTCATTCCCCCTATAAATACCCTTCCACCTTCACCATTTCTCACACCATCATCTCACATTTTCTCATCCTCTTCCTTCTACAACAACAATATTTTTTCATCCAAGGTCTTTCATAGAAAGAGGTCTATTTGAAAAGAGGTGCAAAGAAGTGCAATTTGTTTGGATGCAAGGTTGACATTGAATGTCTTTTTCGCATTAGACAAGTTACCGCAGTCGCCCCCAAGATTTTGATTTACCTTAAGATGGTTTCTTTTTACCGCACTAGGGTTTTGCTTTACCCCAATAGGTTTGGATTTACCCGACTCCCCACTCCCCATAGATTTTGCTTTACCCCTTCACCTCTATATTCTTTTGAAGCAGATGTAGTTTTAACCCTTCACCCCCTTTTTTAGACAAGAAACATACATTATTGTAAATATATCAAAATAATAATAAAATGAGATTTTGTGTTTATCAATTTTGTTCTTTTATTTATTTTTGTTTATATTTGCATTTATTTTATGATTTTGTCATCTAAATAATATAATGTTTTCGAAGACTAATTAAACCCAACATGAATTTGAATAAAATTACGTATTGAATAAATTCGAATAAAGTGGCACAAGTACACAAAATCAATTAAAAAAGTACATAATTTTATTTGTTTTAATTTCATCTACATTACACTACATTCTCCCTAAATATATGTGGTATCATCATGATGTTGGGTTTAAGTTTAATTGTTGGAAGTTTAGTGAAAATCTTGGCATTGAAGTGTCTTATACTTAGCGTAGTGATTTGCAGTGTCCTGTGAAAACTCAAAAGAATTAAGAGAACACAACACATTTATTCTATCAAATCAACTATATAAATTCTCACATCGAATTCCCTCATATAAGATGAGTCATCACATATGAATTCAATGGCAAAACTCTAAAAAAAATGCATCAAGCTCAAAAGAACCTCTTAGAGGTGCATTCCTGTCATCACATAAAAGAATGCATTCCAAGAGGTTGCTTTGAACTTAATCTTACTGCCCTACCAACTCACAAGTTTCAATTGACAGAGGAGCATGATCAAGCTCAAAAGAACCTCTTAGAGGTGCATTCCCTTCCGGGACACTCATTCTATACGAAGGAATTCGATATGAGAATTTATATAGTTGATTTGATAGAATACATGTTGTGTTCTCTTAATCTTTTGACTTTTCACAAAGGCTTGCAATAAGACACTTCAATATCAACATCTTCAGCAAACAAACAAGAATTAAACTTAAATTCCAACAAAATAAAGACACTACATATTAATAATGCTACCTAATCATAATTTTCTAGCGGAATCAAACTGTTCAGAATATCTTCAAGTGATCTCAACAACGTGACAAACATATCGATTCACGGGAACATGCGGTGCTGCCAAAAAATCGAGAACATCCTCCCCACGTCGTCGTTCGTTAATTTTAGCCGACTGAACGGTATTCTCCCCTCGTGCAACGTTTGGACGTTCATATCAGATGTATTCCACCCTCCTTGTGTCTCCGGGGTTGAGTTCTTGGTTGATTTCATTCGAGACCTTTTAACATGACATTAATGTACAGAACCTTGAATATCTGATAAAAAAACAAAAATCAACCCTCACGGGAGTTGAACCGAAGTACACAAGTTCATCATCGCATTTTACCACTAGGGTCATGGCTTTTATGTTGTAAACTTTTAATGCTATTGATATATATTAAAATCTTTAGTGCATTATATATAAAAAATAAAATAAAAAATTGGGCCCCAAAATTGGGAGGCCCAACTCAATAGAGTTGTTTGCACCTCCCTAGGGACGGCCATGCTCATAACTACAACATAAACATGCAAATATCTAAACAATTATGTAATATAAGTTATTTATGTGTAACATTGTATCATTTCTTGCAAAAAAAATCAAAATTTAAACTCCTAAAACTAAAAAAAAAAAATATTAAGAGGAAAAATCTAACATATAAACATAAAAAGGTTAATGGTGTTTGATTATGAAAACTTACTTGTTTTTAGAGTGTTGTTTGATTTGAACTTGAAGTAATTTTGAATTTGGGTGATTTAAGAGAGATTTTAGATGAGGAAATGAGATTTTGTCTAGTCTTTAAAAGACACGTAACGTGAGTTAACCCACGCAGAATTAACACATGCATGAGTTAACTCACACATGAACATTTTCGGAAGTTTGGTTGAGAATGAACAAAATATGTTGGAAGAAGAGCATTCATATTGGGCTAAAAACCTCACTTATCAAGAAGCTAGCAAACTCCTTGTGGCATCTTTATGCGTACATGAGCGAGGAACGTCATGCACACAAAGGTAAAATAACACACGATTGAAAACACGTAATTTGGCAAATGCAAGCCCTCGACTTTGCGTACATGAAGGTTACTGAAAATGAAAACAGGATCCGCAAACAAGTTATAACTTTGTTCACACAACAAGGTTATCTTTCACGCAATGGGTCAAGATGAGATTTTTCTTCTGGTTAAGGTATCTTATGATTTTAATCTTAGAAAATGTTAACTAATGTTTTCGAGACACTTTTTAAGCCTTCTAATTTAAGAAATTATCCATTAAAAAGTCAATTATTTCAATTTCTAATTAATTAAATACGATAATTTTCATAAAATTTATCATTTAAAGGTCTTAAAAAGTGTTTGAGACACTCGTTAACACAATACTTTAATCTTTTAGTCATTAGAATAACTCTTAAAAGATCAAATCTAGTGTTATCTATACGCATACACTTCTCACAAACTATCCAAAATTTTCCTATTGAAGATTGGTGTATTACATTTCTCCATTAATTTGGAAACTTCATCATGGAAATTAAGCAACACAATGAATTCTCTCGAATTAATGAATTCAATACTTCTCAAACCAATGACAATTTAAAAACAGTAGTTCATTATTATTGGGGTATAATACATCTAAATGAAGCAATAGTAAGAATAACACAATTAAATATAAATTTACAAAAAAAAAAAAAAAAAAAAAAAAAAAGAGAGAATAAAACTAAATAGTTACCCCCAACTCGTTCTCTCCATCCAAGGGTACCCTCTTTCACCCCATACACAAAATTATATTAGCTATGTTGCCCATCAAAATGATCTTGGAAGCAGCTAACGGTGATCCGTCATATCCTGTTAAGGTATTGAACCCCTTGTTTCAATTTTAGGGCCGCCATATCTATCACCACATGACACATATTTGGATCGACTTCGATACCTCGTTCTGTTAGGTAGAATCCTAAGAATTTTTTAGTGTGGACTAGCACTTTTTTGGATTAATAAGTATGTTGCACCTCTGGACTTCCTTCAATACCTCTCAAAGATGGGCGTGAGGTATAGCTCCTCAACGGATTTCACAATCATGCCGTCCATGTAAACCTACAACATGTTCCTTATATGGTATTTAAACTTTTAGTTCATCCTTTGGCATGTTGTCCATGTGTTTGTTATACCGAAGGGCAGTACCTTGTAGAATAAGTTTCTTAAATCGGTCAAGAAGGTTGTGTTGTCTTGATCATGTGAATCCATGTGTATCTAGTTATAGCCAGACTATACGTCCAAGAAAGATAGAAATTTCAAACATGAAGAGTTGTCTAGTAAATCATCAATGTTAGGAAGGGGGTAGGTGTCCTTGGGGCATGCCTTGTTGACCAACACTACGTTCTATAACCAATTTGTATATTTGGCTTCGGTTATTAAGTCAGCCTTTAAGAGGTTGAGACTGCTTTATGGTTGCTTCTACCTTTTCTGGGGAATGCTTCATTCTATTCCCGACATTTCATCTACGGTTCAGTCAAACAAATATGTGGTTTCTTCGAGGCACTTTGTCAGTTGTTCCACTAGCAAGAGCCCTATTTTTACCATTATGGATAGGTGTTTCTCATCTGGACTTCGATAAATTCCTCATCTTGTTGTGACCTTTTCCTCTTCTTTTCGGCCTCTAAAGATAGTGTCATGTCGCCCTCATCAAGGATTTGGGTCCCAAGTTTACGTCACTTACCATCGGCTATGCGCTTCTTGTCGACAGCGGAAAGGAGGACGGCGGCGGAGAAAAGTTGATGGTGGGTGGTGGATTCTGAGGCCGTAGGGGGAGAAAAGGAGAAGAGGAATGCGTTTTTGTTTTTCACTGGTTTCTACTCTCACCTCACGTGTTTCCCCTTCAGCTTTAATTGAATTTTTTTATTTAAAAAAAAAAAAGAAAAAAGTGTGCCATCGTGGTACACCTTGATTGGACAATGTTATGTAACATAAAATGGCCAATGTTACACAAGTGGAACCCACTTTTAGGGAAGTCGTGAAACAAGCTCGTCCTTCTTCCAAATCAGCTATAATGGCTGTGATAACTTCTTTGTCAATGTGGTACAACATTTGAGATGATGCAATTGTATACTAAAGAGCACTTAACTACTAAGTATTGGCTATTCACAGTTTTGCGGGACGATCCATTAAAACTTTGCAGATCTTAGACCTTGCAAGGGAGGAGATCCTTGTATGCAAGGCATGGGTGTAGAAAAGTCTGGATTCATTTTGTCATAGGAAGCCCCTTGGTCAATTAAGACTTGTTGGACGTCATAGTTAGCCATCAGAAATGAAAAAGTTGTTTTGAGGTTCGATCCCCAATATAGTCGCCAATGATCTTGTTGGACATCATATCTTAGGATGGTGTTGTGGAATGATCTTTGAGTGTAGAACCTTCATTTGGAACAAAGAAGGGCGACACCTACAATGACACTCCAACGCTCAAGTAGATTAGCCTGGTGGATATGTGATGTATTTTAGGGTAAAATGTATGTGTACTTAGACCAATGCCATGAGTTAGTATTTGTATAGTATGTTTAGGGTTTTGTCATTGAATTTTTACATAGGCAACTGTACTTTAAGGACACATGTAGGTAGACTAGAAGAAGTTATCATCGGATGCATCCTGGACAGCACAAATCCTCTTATGAGGCATTGATCCAGTGATGTCTAAGGCGTGTTGATACCATGATATGCGTAAAAGTGAGTCACGAAGGGCACTCGGGTACAGTCAAGGGTTGGGTCTTGGCCAAGACTACAACAATAATTATTGATGGCACCGTTTTAATAAATTATCATTAGATGTTTGGTTGGAGAAATAAGATGATTATGCTCTATTGTAGATGATCTTGTAAATAAATACAATGAGGTATAAGAGCATTAATTTGTCTTTAACACTATTAAAAAATTTATATTTGTTTGTCCCCTAACCTTACTTTTTCTCATTCATCCATCAAAAAGAGGTGTTTGTGGTCAATTTTTGATCCGAAATAACCCTTATGAATCATTTTTCTCCTTCCTTTTTATTTAAATAAATTATTTTCACATATATTTATATTTTTCTTCCATGATCCCGTCGTCTTAGAGCAACATTGTTTTGTGCAACGTTGCTTGTTTTTCCTGGCTTATTACGATGTTTGTTCGGTTAAAATTGTCAGACTAACTTCGATCCAATGCATATCCAATGAATGACTTTAGTGTCATCAATGTTTCAAATCCGGAGGCATGAATATTTCAGACATTTGAATATAGACTAATTTGTAGGTTATGTACTTGTCGTTTTATGCTATTGACACTAATGTTGTAAGTTTGTTCGCAATGTCAACCTTTTTGTTTTTAGAGAGTTTATATTGTATCGATATATTTTATCAATTTTTTTTTGTTAACCATTCGGTTCCTACAGGAATGAGGCCTTAGTAATCCGGAATTTGTCAAGGAGGTAAGTAAAGTATGAACAAAAATTCTTCCATCTCAGAATCGAACTTGAGTTCTCCTGATGAATTCATCCAAAATTTATTAAAAATTTGAACTCAATCGTTTATTTTTAGTCATAAAAGTATTTAAAAATTTACTTCTATAATTAAATATACACAAATTCTGCGCGGTACGCGTCTGAGTGTTGTTTCCAAACTTAAAATTATATTTTGAGATGTTTATGACGTACTCCCTTCGTCCCAAAATATAAGGAAAAAAACTCTTGTTTATTCTCATAAAAATAAATGCAAATTACATTCAACTCTCTCTCTCTCTCTCTCTCTCTTTCATTTTCTCCATAACCAATAGTTAATAAAAACTGTTTTTACATATTCCTATAAAGTTGTTTTCAAAGAAAACACAAAAAACTATACGTCAAATTCTTATGTTTTAGATTTCTCAATAAGTGTGATTTTTTTTTCTGACAATTTGGGACGGAGGTAGTATTCTTTAACGAGCTTTCCCAAAAAAAGGTAAGAAAATTAATTTTGTGAGATGATTTACCAATCAACTTAAAAATATGTCAATTATGGTCTTAATTGATTGGATATATGTGTAAAAAATAATTAGAGTAAATTACCCCTCCCCCCTCCCATGAAAGTAAAAATTTATACTCTTGTCTCCAAAGAGATGCTTGAGTTATAATCCTCTCTTCTGAGAATTATTTATTTACTATATTTCAATTCATATTTACATAAATAATTCATTTTCTAATATATTTTGTTTAACTGCTCGATTTTTCGTTAGAATTATTTTTAATTGTTTTAATATGTGTTTATATGTGCTTGTGTGTGAATATTTATTATTGGATGCATTTTTATGGGTTTTCGTGTTGAAAGGGTAATTTAGTAAATTTTCATGGTGAGGATTATTTTTAGTGTTTCAAGTAAGAATCATTATCTTACTAAGTTACTAGTGTGGTAATTAGTTGTGAGCCAGTAAGTGACCGTTGTTATTATTTTACTGTGAAGTGAGTAGAAATATTTTAGAATTAGAGTTTGAGTGAGTTAAGCCCACTAAGGCATTAGGGTTAAGCCCATTTGAGAAGAGCCTATATAAACTCTTGTCTTTAGAGAAAATAGAGAGAGAGAGAGAGAGAGTCCAAGAGAAGAGGAAAAGGGTTAGAAGAAGAAAAGCACGAAGAACCAAGAGGTGATAGAGATTCTAGGAGCTAAATTGAAGCTTTTGCTAGGATTATTGCTTATTGAGGTAAGGGGATTTGATTTCAATCATAATCACTTAGTTGTAATTTTTTTTTTTCTAATTGTATGCTTAAGTGCTTATTTGAATAAGTGATTATTTTGCTCTTAGTTGTTGAAATTCGTGCTCTTGTTATGATGATATGTTTAAGTACATGAAATTGGTGATAATTGAATTGTTGTTGGTGTAATTGCATGTTTATAGTATGTGAAAATGATATATTGTGAATTGTGCTCTAATTATTGAATTGTGCTATTTTGTTGTTGATTAGTGATGAGAATCATGTTTAATTGATGTTGTTATTGTTAAGAGATATTGTTGTTGATGATTCATAGCTTGAGTTTTCATAAATCATGAGTTTGTGATGTGAAATAAATTGTTGTTGTTGGTTTTGTGAAAATAGGTTGATTTGGTGAATTATGTTTAAATGACATTTGTTTTCATGTTTGATGTGTTCTTGAGAGCCCTTTTAAGTGCTAAGACCTGTAAACAAACTTTGGAAACATATTTGGGCATTGGGAGATCAAAATTGGGAACTTTCGGTGAAAAAGGGTTGAAACCCGGAAGTTTTTCTGCAGAATTGATGACTGTTCACTTAAGCGAACGCTAAGCGAACAATCATAGTAGGTTCTGGAACTTGGTCGCTTAAGCGAACGGATGGTCGCTTAAGCGAACAAGCCCAGTTTCAGCAACTTTTGATTTTCGTTCCGGGCTTTAGGAGGGCAATCCGAGCTTTGTAAAACACTTGTTTCAACTTGTTTAATCTTTGTTTGTACTCTTAAACCTATTGGAACATGATTTATTTATTCAAACTTGGGATTTTCTAATTGGGTTGAAACTTGAACTTTTGATAATTCGGTTTTGTCGGAAATGAACTTTTGTGAACTAAAGGGATTACAAGTTGGGTCTACAGTCCATGTGGACTTAGGCAAGGCTTGTAAAGTTGGAACCATGTCTTAATCATGTCAAACTTAATTTTCGGATGGGAATCTAGAATATGTGAACTTTGGGCTTTCTCATACGAACTTAGGCTAATCTTTGAACTAATGTTTAATAGTTCGTAAGTGGCTTAAGCTCATGACTACATGATTGATTAAGATTGATTTGTGAGTTTCCAAACTTGAACAAGATACTTTGCTTTGAAAATTATCAATGTTGGCCGTTTGCCACTTGATACGGACTTTGTCGAAAATAATTCCTTAAAGGTTTTCAACTTATAAATCTTTCGTGAATAGCTTTGTATGATTAAATAAAGTTATGTGAATGACTTGTTAGATGTTGGATATGATGTTCATCATAAGGTGTTGTATTTCATCTTTACTTGGAAGTGGGAAATTCATGTATTGATATTGAATTATGTGAAGAAGATGATAATTGTAGATACATATATATTGATTAACTATGATGTTGTTGGTGAATATATATATGTTGAATAATCATGGTGAATTGTTGGTGAGTGTATATATGTCAAGTAATGGTGAATTGTTGGTGAATGCGTATATGCTAAGTGTTGATGAGATTGTGGTGAATTGTTTGTGTGAACATATGCATTTGTTATTGAGTCATCTGTTCATGCATTCATGACTGATGGTGACGGATTTTATATCCAATTGAGGTGATTATGGTGTTCTGTTGGCATCATGGGGTGACGGCCTAGACGTTGGTGACAACGGTACCGCATGCATTTAGGTGTTATGTCTAGGAACTTACCATGTTGTGGCATGAGTTCTAATTGTGAAAATAATTGATATACTTGTGGATGTGAGTGATTGGTTGTGATACTTGGATTTATCATTATGAATTATTATTGAGAATAAATACTCATGTTAATTATTTAGAACTTGAATGATTCATTTATGTTCAAATTTATTTTGTTGATTATGATTGATGTAAAGCTTACCCCCAATGGTTTTAGCCACCTACCTGTCTGTATGGATGGGTAGACGAAGTGCATGATTAGTTGCTTTGGTGAGTTGCTTGGTGATTGCTTAGATAGCGGGAGCTATCTCCGTTATCGTTTCCTTAGAGTCTTAGGATAGGCTCTGATCTAGGATGTCTGTCTTATGATTATTCTAGATTGTTTATCTTGGATTTATTTATGTTGTGGAGATTTACCCATTTGTCGGGATTTGGAGAATTTTTATGATGTTGTATTTTGATCTCATGGCATGTATACTTTTGAGGTGTATGATTTATATCCGCTGCAACTGTTGAGAATTTTTATATATGTCTGTTGTTTGGATTTTGTTGATGACGTGACGTCTATTTCTTGAATATTTATATTATTTGCGTGTTTTATCGCTTTAATAGAAATAGGGCGTTACACTAGGTGACTTTTTTGGACTACGCGCATATTATACAGTAAAAAATAAGAATAATTTCAAATTACAAGGCTAGAATATATGTGTTTTATTTCACAGGGTCATTTTTCAAACATAGTGTATATTACAGGAACAATTTAAACAATTAACCCTTTAAACATTTATCAAAGAAGGAAAATGTAATTTACTCAAAATATTACATTGCCGGTGTATACAAATTAGTATTATCATTGATCGATATATTTTGAGGGGAACTAATAATAAGTTTTTTTTCTTTCAAAGTAATAAGTTTATTTAATAATTTAATGTAGCGCTTATTTATTATAATAAAGAATTATACATATATATATGAGGAGGGATATATTGACTCCAAGAGTAAGTCTAAAGAGTTACTCCACATCCTCACCCTCCATTTTATCTAAATTTAATGGACAAGATTTATGGGTTATTAATAATCATATGATCTCATCTACCTAATCATTTTTAGAATATTAATTATGATTTCCTTTATTACCTCAAAAAATAAAATTATGATTTCCTTTTTGATTCAATAAATATCAATAATCACATGAGTTTTTTTTTTTGAACGCTTAACCTTACGTTACTATATTGTTACCACCATTTCAAAAATTAAATCATGTCAAAAAATTAAATCCAAGGCTTTGCATCTCCACGATAAATAGACAAAAGATATGTCTAACTCAAATTCAAAGGCATGGTTAAATTTAATTAAAAACTAGGGTTAGCAACATAAAATTCCACTGATCAATCCTCAAAAAGAATAAACCAACAATAATCATTTCTAAAAAGCACGTATGGATAATCCAAACAAAAAAAAAACACATATGGAAGCATCAACACATTCTAAAAATTACATACTAATGGGTATTAATAAAAATATATGTAATTTGCATTGTGAATCGTGAAATAGTTGCAACAAAGTTTCTTTTCGAATTTTTTATGAACAAGTTGCAGATGAGAGGAGGTTGTAAAAAATAATTAGGGACTATATTTTCTTTACCAACTTACCAAAAATTAGTTTTGTTTATTTCAAAAAATAGTTAGTTGTGTTTATAAAAGGTAAATATTGATGGAGTCAAATGATGAAATTGTAATTAATGTGGTGAGATTGGTTAAGGTAAATGAGGTCACATGATTTTTTTTTTTTTTAACAATAAAAAATGAGATATATTAACTCGGACACCGTAATTGTTACCGAACAAGATGTGCCAAACAATCACGAAAATGTCAAGGTCCAAACAAGATTACAACCAAATCAGTCAATACCCAGACATAAAAGCGGGCTCGACCACCACTGATGAGTACCAAAACTAAAAACAACATTGCTAGCCTTTAACCACCACAAAGAAGTTGATTTCACATTATCTAGCATCTGTGGCAAAGTACTTTGTCTATTTCTAAAAATCCTATCATTCCTTTCATTCCACAACACCAAAACACAAAGCAACCAAATTAAGTGGAAGAAAGACCGACGCCCTCTCGAACAACCTGCGTAATTAATAAATTGCAAAAAATGATCAGACGTTGAATGAGAATCGACTCCCCACCACTCCTAGCCATGCTCGCACCATTGGCCATAATGCACTAAAAGTTACACAAGACAAAAACAAATGATTAACATCTTCAACGTTCCCACATCCAGAAACACACAACCGCGCCTCCAAAGCTAAAATGCCACGGTTTGCCAAATTACTTTTCGTAGGTAACCGATCTCTCAAAAGTCTCCAAGCAAGGATAGAAACTTTGAGAGGAACCTATTTATGCCAAATTAACTCCATATTATGGTGTAACTGGGGTTGCTCCTGTGATGTTAGCATATCATAGACTCCACGTACAGAGTACCCATCATCATGATTAGGTACCCAAAGCCATCTGTCTGTCACTGATTCCTGCAAAGAAACTGTTAGCAATAAAGCCCTACACTCCTCTACCAACTCCTCCTCCCTGGCCCACAACCTCCTACGCCACCGCAACGCCTCCCCACCCAAATCCACCCTAACAAGAACATATTCCTAACGGAGATTGATTTGTGTACACTCAAGTCAAAAAGACGCCCAAACCGGGCACACAGTGGAACATCTCCGCACCAACGATCACGCCAAAAATCGGTATCCGTACCATCTCCCACCCTCCTCCTAACACAAGACCCAAACCACCCCTCTCCACCCTCACCTATCCCATCTCTAATCCTCACTATCTCCCTCCACCACGACGAACAACTCCGGCCCCCAACCTCCAAACCTCCATCCGCCACACCATACCTAGCCACTAACACCTTTCTCCACAAAGATTCCCTCTCCAATAACAACCGTCAACACCATTTACCCAACAAAGCAATGTTGAACTCCCTCAATCTCGTAACCCCCAACCCTCCATACTCCTTCCGCAAACTCAAAGTATCCCACCTAACCCAAGATATTTTTCTTTTTTCCTCACCCCCTCCCCAAAAAAATTTATTAAACAAAGATTCAATGGAAGAGATTATACCTGACGGAGCTTTGAAAAAGGAAAGTGCATAGACAGGTAGAGCAGTCAGGACGGACTTTAGAAGAATCGAACGACCACCGAAAGAAAGGAACCGACTTTGCCAACCAGACAATCTAGATTTAGTACGATTCACAACAGGTTCCCAAAACAAAAGTCGACGTGGATCACCCCCTCGAGAGCCCCAAATAGAGAAACGGGATTTTAACTACTTTGCACCCCAACACAGAAGCCGCTTCTGACAACCACGAATCATTAATATTAACCCCTACCAGAGAACTCTTATGAAAGTTAACTTTCAATCCCGACATAGCTTCAAACATAACAAGACCAGCCCTCAGCGCCCGCACATTAGCCCAACTTTTATTCCCAATAAGAAGCGTATCGTCAGCGAACTGTAAATGAGACACAACCACCGAATCCGCGCGCCCCACTCTATACCCCGTAAACATACCTGCGTCTACTAACGCTTTCATCAACACATTCAAACCTTATGCTGCCAATAAAAATAAAAAAGGAGATAAAGGGTCACCCTGACGTAATCCCCGTTCAAGATGAAACTCATCAGTAGGACTCCCATTCACAAGGACTGAGGCAGTAGCGGTACCAACACATTCTTTTATCCACTTTCGCCACACCACCGGAAATGACATACTCCCCATAACCTCATCAAGGTACCCCCAATCAACAGAATCATACGCCTTTGCAAAATCCACTTTGAACAACAAAAGATATTTCTTAAGTTTCCTTGCCTCATCGACCACCTAATTAGCGATCAAAATACCATCAAGAATTTGTCTGTTTTTAACAAAAGCAGACTGAGCCTCGGACACAACACTCCCAATAACCTGCCTCAACCTGTTTGCTAGAATTTTCGCTAGAATTTTATACATGCTCCCCACTAAAGAAATAGGCCGAAACTCATTCAAAGATTGTGGACTCGCAACTTTAGGAATTAGGGCTATGAACGTAGAATTTATGCCTTTCGCTAATTTTCCATTCCTATGAAATTCGGTTACAAATCGCACTAAATCTGTTTTTATCTCAGGCCAAAAAGACTTAAAAAAACCCAAGTTGATCCCATCAGGGCCCGGACTCTTAAAACTATCACAATCCCACACCGCTGCCTTAATTTCATCCTCAGAAAAGGGTTTAGTCAATCCGCCCCTTTCTAGATAAGAGAGTTTCCGAAACTGAAGGTGTCCCACACCCGGCCGCTCCAATCTTGGATCAAGAAAATGATTTTTAAAATGTGTAAATACAGCTTGACGAAAAGGTTGAACACCCTCCACCACAACCCCATCCACCAAAATCGAAGACAACGAATTTAGTCTTCTCCTAGCGGCCAAGACAGAGTGAAAAAATTTGGAATTAGCGTCACCATCCCGGAGCCAATTTAATCTTGATTGCTGCCAACAAATACTTGTAATAAGACGAGACAGAGAATGAATATCCGTCGAAATACCATGAAGTTCACCGAGTTCTTCCTCTGACAACTGCTCTTCCTCCCCTTTACTGTCTAAGGACGCTTGTCAGATCTTTAACTCAGCAATCTTTGACGGTAAATTATGAGTATTTGCAGCATGCCAGTCTTTCAGAGCTACCTTCATAAGTTTCAATTTTTCTTTAAGAACATGACCACCCCACCCAGACACCTGAAAAAAAACCCATTTTTCACGAATAAAATCAATATAACCTGGCATATCTTGCCAACATTTCAGAAGACGCACCGGTCTCGGCCCCCAATTCTCTTCATCCACAGACAACAAAATGGGACAATGATCAGATAATCCTCTTAACTGAGCTACCTGAATGCAATTAGGCCACACCATACACCATTCTACAGAAAGCAAGAACCTATCCAACCTCCTCATCGAGCGACCATCCCCCTTAAACCAAGTAAACTTCCTCCCACTTAACAGTAAATCAATCAAAACTCGATCTTCAATAAAATCATTAAAAGGTGTGCAATCATCTACCACCTGGGAACCCCTAACCGAACGCCTTTCTTCAACTGACCGCACAGTGTTAAAATCTCCACAAACACAAACCTTATTATTACATAAAGAAAGCAACCTCGACGAAAGTAAATTCCACAACTTTTGTTTAGCACTCCGATTACAAGGTGCATACACATTAAAAATATAAAAGTCCTCATTAAATTTAATAAACCTGCCATGAATCATCAAAAAGTGCGCACCACGAATAGTTAACCAAACCTCCACCTCCAATCTATCCCAAATCGTAACCAGACCTCCAGACGCCCCCACAGACGAACTATAAGAAAAATCATGATTCGAAGGTCCCCATAACGAAGTACAGAGAAAATCATCAATAACCTCCATCTTTGTTTCTTGAATACACAACACGAAAGGCATCTTTTCCCGCACCAATTCCTTAACTTCCCTACACTTTTCCATCCCGCCTAACCCCCGAACATTCCAAGATACAATCCTCATCGCACACACCCTCCCCCCAACACCCCAAACTCCCTATCCCTACTTCGCAACACCATCCTCTTTGCCACTTCCACCCTCGCCACTTCGCTTAGACTCCCTCTTGCCTTCCCCTTTCTTTGCTAGCACTCCAAACATATTATGAATATCCCCTTGAATATGCAGCCCTACAGCCTTCCCTATACCCCACACATCCTCCACCGCCTCCTTCTCTTTCCCATGTAACACCACCCAATTGTTCCACTCCTTATTTACCAATGCGGAAGAAGAAACTTCATCAGAATTGCCTTGCGAGACATCCACACAAATAGACTGATTTTTCTTACAAGCTCTCTTATTCAAGGTTCGTAAAACAGCTTTTCTATCTTTACTGGACAACCTCGCCACCTTTTTCAGGGTGTGAACTATATGCCGCAACTCACCACCAATTTTTCTTCGTTTAGTCGCATCCACTCCTTCCTGACTCTTTCGCACTTTTCTTTTCCCCACTTTTAAGAACTTTCTTTTAGCTGAGAAAATAATTCCAACGCCACCATGATGATCCTCCAACCATTCTGTACTCCACGGCCCCGACATCACCGACTTACCTGCTAAAGGAGGTCCGGAAGCGGACGCGACATGCTTAACTCCTACTGACTTTAAACCAGATCTCTTACCATCACCTTCCTCCCCTATAACATCCACAACATCTTTTTGTAACATTTCCCCATCAAGATTAGCCGCATCCTCGACACCTTCCGCCGTCCGCACCACCACAAGTACTGTAATATAAGAGTGGTTGCATCCTCCCCATTGACCGGTGTATTTCCCGACCCCATGTCTGACATAGCCTCGGGTACAACATCAGTTCCTGCGTCCTCACCACCCCTCAAATCAACAACATTACTTGTTTCCGGATCGCGAAACACCTCCTCATTGTCCGACTGGGACTGCTGTTCATCCTCTTCTTCAAAAAGACATGCATCCTCCCCAGCATTCCCTCCCCAGTCCTCAACAATCTTTATGTCAACCATCTTACCATCTACCAAGAGTCGGTCTACACAAGAAATAGTCTCTAAAGATGGCGTTGAAACCAGAACTCGGGCATAATCAAATCCTAGTCTATCCAACGACACATCGTCCGAACGCAAATAAGTGCCACAATCCATCACACATAATTTTAAAAAGTCCTCGCTCCACGCGTGTAAAGGAATTCCATACAGTCTCACCCAAGCTCCCCGACGAAAAGGTACCACTTCCTTATTCCAACGAACTACATTCGTAAAAAAGTGATCAAAAAAATCTTTCGCTTCCCCAAGCACAACCAAAATATCCTTCTCCGACCTACTTCTCAAAAAAAATCTATCTGCACCCAAAGGAATGATATCAAGATTGACGAAATCAGCATCTTCAATCCGATTTTGAACCACCGTAATCACCTCCCCATTCACCACATTGGCCAAAACACCTGAACGAGCCCATTTTAAGTCATCTCCATTCGACCTAAACATCCGCACCAACTTCTTAGCAGCCGGCTGCTGCCTCTCTACACGAGCTAGCTCATCCTCCGACGAATCCCGAGTCGTTATCCCCAACTTATCCTCAACGTTAACTGCCCCGCTTCCCTTTCCATGCTTACCTTTTCCATCATGAATCGTCACAACCACGTCCCCTACCCTCACCACTTTAACACGACACTCTTCCGCCGCATCATTTAACACATCCAAACTCCCTTTCCCATTCCATAACCTTTTGTGAACATTCTTCACTAAATCAACTCCATCTCCGTCCTTTGACGTCCCCTCGATATCATTCCTAATCTCTCCTTCCTCAACACAATTCTTAAGGATCACGACACCTCCCACCTGCACATCCTCGTTAACACTAGGCCCCTCAACCTCTCCACTACAATCAAAGCGAGCTAACTTCGCCCTTACACGAAAACTACCAAAGCAAACAGCATTCACAGCATATAACAATTTACCAACGTCCCGAACTTTTGGAAAACGTACAAAACCATACCTTTCCCCATACACATTCCTACGACTTGGAACCACTACCTCCTCAAGAATTCCACACACCTCAAAACCTTACGTAAATAGAAATTTATACCGAAAAACGGCCTGCTGGTCCTTCTTCCCTGCTCATTGAATGCTGCTCACGCTTCCCCCACCAGGTTTGCCTTGATCGTGCGCCTGCACTTGTTGCTCCCTACCTTCAATTTCGCTGCTCATTCCTCTCTCACTCGCACCACCTGAAGCGCGCGCGTATTCCCTGCCCCCACCGTCAACATTTGATCGCCGATTGTCACCTGTGTGTTGGTCGCTCAGAATTCTGCACCACCGTTTCTCTAAAGTAGCTTGACCGGTTATTGCTATGCCAAACCTCTGAACCCTTAAACCTAGGTTGACTGTGACCGTATCCATACCTTCCTTCAATCTGTCTGTTTCCGCGTTCATTCCTGTCCCAACCGCTTCTTTCCTGTCCATGTGCTTTCCCTCGTCGCCGTCTCACGACAAGCCAATCATCCCCCTCCCCCCCAATGTGTGGCACCCTGCTTTGATCCCTTCCCCCCTAGTGAACCTCCTTTCCGACGGAAATGGCCGCCGGCGCGGTGGTACACCTCTCTCACCAAGTCTGTCGCGCTCTCTCATCCCTAACCCTAGGTCACATGATTATCAATAAGCATCAAATCTAGTTCATTAAAATTAGATAAATTGAAGGGTGAGGATGTGGAGTAACTCTTTAGACTTACTCTTGGAGTCAATATATCCCTTCTCTATATATATATATATATATAGTGGCAGAGCCAGGAAATTTTATAGAGCATGAGAAAAAATTTAATCGCAAATTTACATGCGACATAATATATAAATAGCCATAAATTGAAATAAAAGAGGCTCGTCATTTTGCCAATAAAAGTACAATTTGAAATAAGAGAGATGAAATATAATCTGTCAATAGTGTGGTAAATAAAATTAGCAGGTACATGCCCTTTCTGAGACCTCGTTGCGGTTAATGTTCAAATAATATCAACATCATCAAGTGACTAGAATAACTTCC
Organism: Medicago truncatula; assembly: GCF_003473485.1. Lineage (NCBI taxonomy): Eukaryota > Viridiplantae > Streptophyta > Magnoliopsida > Fabales > Fabaceae > Medicago > Medicago truncatula. Next base: position 25,286,578 of record NC_053046.1, read on the forward strand.
GCTCGACATAACATATCATCAAGTCATTGAACGACACATCGTTGATCTTGTTGGTAACAATTCTTTCTCATTGGCTTATAAGATTATTTTACTAGCTTATTGACAGGGCTTGACAACGAATGGAATTCCAACTTTTGTTGATAATTTTGTGAATTATTATTTTTTAGGATTTATAGTAGAATAAAAAATATAAAAAAAAAATGATAAGTTTTAGTGACAGTCGCAATCGTAGATAGAGGTCCTTAATGTTTTTAAAATGGTATGCTTAGAATTACCTACGGTTTTGTCCGTAGGTAAAGGTGGAAAACATGCAGTGATAACCATTTGACAATGACAACACATTTCCGTTGCCAATCGTTGAGAATAATGCACAGCCGATGTCATCGAAACATTTAACTATATGAAAATTAACCTTATAGTGACATATTTCGGCTGCCACCACAAGTCAAGTTTCTTGTAGTGATACAAAAAGTATGGGTTGACTACACTTTTTAAACCTTATAGTGACATATTTGCATTGAAAACATCATTCTTTACACTTTTTAATCTTTGACTACACAAGCTTCAAGGTATTTGGTTTCCTTAACCAGTGCCCCAGAATAGTTAATATTTTCCTAACTTTAATTGATATGAAATTAACGGAGCCATACATATACTGTATATGAGTATTATTATAAGGGTTACATTAAGGATTTTTTTTTTTTGTTATAAAGGAAAAACACTCGTTAAGAATTCAAAAGAGGAAATAATTTATAAATTTTATAAGTTTTTTTTTTGAAGTGTTAATGTGTTGAATACAAAACTCCCCAAAAAAGGTTTTTCTTTGAACTTTTAAATAAATTGGGACACTTATTAGCATTTCCTTTAAAATAATTATTTCCAAAATGTAGCTGTCTTCCTTAAAAAATAAAAAAGTAACCCTTTATAATAAAAAAATTAAATTATTTCCATAATTGAATACGCTAATTGTGTGTGTTACCGCGTGTGCTTTTTTTTTTTTTTTACCGCGTGTGCTTGTATTAAGAGACTTATTTCCAAACTTAAAATTATACTCCATAAAAGTTCGGTACATTTTGGGAAGTTTATGATATAACCTATTATGAACTTTCCATAAATGTTCTCTACACGATCCGGTAAAATAATTTTGGTCAAAAGTTTATGACCCTTGATATATCATAAATGCTTTATTTTTACTACTTTCCATTAGTGGTGGCCTCTAGAATTAATATACCATGAATGCTTTATTTTCCCCACTTTCCATTAATAGCCTCAATGATTAATATAGCGTGATTAAATGAATCAGGCTCTTTTTTCGTTTTAGAATGCCATAAATATTTTCCAAAAGTACTATAATTCGCTGGCAAAATAACCATATACACGACATACCATATATATTCCCATGCAAGTAAATGCAAAATATACATTTTTCATCTATAAAAAGCCAACATATGAAATTTCCAAAGTGCTCACTAATTGGTTTCACCTAGGGTTTTAGGAATTCTTGTTCCGCCTCAAACTTGGTAGGGTGCAACATCATCACCATGGCTGGTGAGTTTAGTAATATTAGGCATGATGTGTCAAACCTGGTAGGGTGCAAATATTGTAACCGGTTTTTCAGGAACACTCAAACGCTCATAACTCACATCGAGTCTCACATGGAGTACGAAGAGGCCGCAATCAGAAAGCTTTATTCAACGGAGCATATCAACCCTAAAAGGCAATTTCATCCTCAATGTTTGCCACCACATGATGGCAAGATTTTTCAACCAAAACCAACGGTGATTCGGCCTCAGCCAAGCAAAAACCCTTTTTTCGGACATGTTGGTTATCGGCAAATGCAACTTCCACCACATGTTAACCAATCGAAACATTTAGAAGGAGAATCTTCGAATGATGGTACTAAGGCATATATCAAGCAACTTGAGAAACCTATCAAGAAAATTGATTTCATTGATTTGGTTAATAATGATGATGATAATCCAGATGTTAATACATTGGACTTATCACTTAAGCTCTAGATATTATAAGGTTGTTTTCCCTTTGGTTAAGTTAAAGTTTTAATTTATTATGATATATGTCGATTTTATTAATTCAAATAAAGTTATTGTAGTATGATAAAAAAAATATTTGGTCGATTTTATTTTATTCGTATTATTGGGTTGATTTTATTTTATTCGCACAATTTGGTTGGTTTTTAGTTTAGACTTATGATTTAGAATGATATATCAAATTTTTGTTTTTTAAGTTTTTTCACGAGAAAAAATGCTTATAAATTAATCAATACACGTTCAAGATAATCCAATATATATGTGTGTGTGAGAAATACTAGTTATGGTTTTTGTAACTGTAGGAGAGAAGAAGGTGCGGTTGCACGGGTTTTTTATAGGTTTGATGGTTATTTTGGAAGGTGTTTAAACTTTTGTTTTGGGAGATGATTTTATGGTTTTGGTGAATAGTTTTTATTGGTTTTAGGGCCCTCGGTGGAGGATGTTTTTGGTTTGTTTGTAGACGTTTGTATTTGATGTATGAGTGTTTGTTTGAGTGTTTCGCGTACGACACACTTTTCTTTTGTATGTTACTATTTAAATCTCTTAGCATAGCATTTCTCGTGCTAGCAAGGATTTTTTACGTTTTGAATAAATTTCATATTTTTTTTGGCTTTCGCACCGGTTTTCGACCATCAAAGGTGGACGACTAATCTGGCTCGTGCGTAGAGGCATGCATACTGATCAAGCGTTGTTCCTCCTGGGAATCGAACCCGATATTCCCCAGGTACGTCCTTGGAATGAGCTCCTTGCTACTGAAGTCCAAACAACTTGTTTGAATAAATTTCATTTTAGCTTCTTAAAATAAATAAATAAATACACTATATGCGTGAATGTCTTCCTAATTGTTTATGATCCTGATTCATTGCCCTTTTATGTGCCGAGTTTAGGGTGCAAAAACAGCCAGAAATTTATCATCTTCGCCATACATTGCTTGTGTATTTGTAAAAAGGTAAATAAATTGAATTTATTAAAAAACTAATTAGGAGCAAAAATAGGTTCGTAGGGTTTGGAGGATTTTTAGAGAGATTTCATGGAATATGACATAGAAAATAATTAATAAATAAATAAAAAAACAAGTGAGCAATTTAAAACAACCTAAACAACAAAGTATTTTAGGATGGTGTTCGAATAGGGGCTTTTGAACTCAATCCAGCTGGTTTGTAACCTGACATATTTCTATCGGCAGGCTAACTGGATCGAGTTCATAAAAATCTTTTCGGATCCAGATCTGCAACATAACGATGCTGAAGATCTATATAATGTCGTCAAATAAAGAGCTATCTATTTGCGACAACATTAGATAGATCCTCAGCACAATGACAAAAAAAAATCATGGTTTCTTTGGTGTGTTTTTTTTTTTTGGGTGTGTTTTGCAGCACATAAACCAAGGCAACAAGATCTATCTTATATTTTTGACAGCATGTTGAAGATCTTCATCATGCAATCAAATAGAGAGATATCTATTTACGATCGCATGAGAAAGATCCTCATCACAATGACAAAAATTTCCATGGTTTCTTTGTTGTGTTTGTGGGTTTTGGTGGAAAAGAAGATGAAAACCAGAAACACTTATTTATAGAGATATACGCACGTTGTATACCACAGAAACTGTCGGTGCAATGTGGTCCATACAAAAGAATCCTATGCTGAATGAATTCGGATTATGTAATCTGAATTGCACTTACACCGTATATAAATGATTTGAATTCGAATAATTTTAGTGTTTAAATGAACATCTTTGGCGTAAAGTAACACATAATGAAAATTTAGATAATATGTATATTATTTAAAACATGATATAACGTCTTAGTTGAACAACATATAACTAACTTGTAATTAAATAAAACATAAAACACGTAATTAAATAAAACATAATACATCATCATAGAGTATCTAAATTAATCTCTTCGTCTGGTGCGTCCATTAGTGCCCTGATCTCTTCGTAGTTTCTGGGCCGGATCAAATTTTGTTGAATATGTTCAACAGATCTGACCAACGAAGTGTCCAACTCGATCGACCCTCTAGTACTAAACTGACCAAAGATGGAGAACATGGTTCTCACGTCGTCGTCGTCGTTCATGAGCTTCATCCAGCTGAACCGCACACTCCCGGCTGAGTCGGTCGACAAACGTCAATACTTAACAACATCCACCCTATGTGTGTCTCTATAGTTGAATTCAAGGTTAATATGATTCAGTTGACTCTTCAACCCGGAGAAGGTGACATCAGTGGGAATCCTGAACAGATGGGGTGGTTTCCCCCGTTGTAGAAAACCGCAGCTAGCTTGGTGTTTGGATCAAAGATAGACTTTTCCATGATTTTTTTTTTGTGATTTCTGGTTATGAACACAGGGACACCTATTTATAAAGGTCTCTGGGCGTCCATGACTGTAACACCCCGTTTTCCCAACATAAAAATTCTTAAAAACATTTATCAGAGTAAGCATCATAAACAACGGGATATCACATAAAACATAATCCAAAACAATTAAATAATAATTTAACCAATATCTTAAACGTTGCAGCGGAAAATCATAATCATAATTCATAAAACGTTTTGGCACGCAGGCCCCATCAAAAGTTCATAATCATAATCCATAACATTATAAAAATAACATATTAGTCACGTAAGAGAATGAAGCATGCATAAACATAAACCCCATCCCGTTACGTATCAGAGCGACCTAGACGACACAGTGAGGCAAGGCCACTCACAGAAGCAACTGCACACTAAGCACGATCACCTGCAAGTTACCCATACGAAGGGCAACATTTTCAAGCAGAAGGGGTGAGATTTCATAACAAAATAATGCTAATCAAAGTAATTCGAATCATAATTAACATTAACATCATAATCATTCTTGGATAACTTTGCATATTCAAATAACAAGTATCACGTATTCATATATTCAACAAATATCACGTATTCACTTATTCAACCGTCATCAACAACATAGCATTATGGACATGACAATGTGACAATGCTCTTAGACTCCTTATATGCATGTGGTACCAATCGTCATCATAAGTATTAATATACTTTAATCGTGCGGAGGACAAAGCTCCTATAAAACGTGCGGAGGACAAAGCTCCTAATATTCGTGGTGAGGACTAAGCTCAATGATATGCTATGCATGGACACATATGAACAAAACATCGTAATCACTTATCAACATGCATCCAATAATTTGGAGCTAAACTTCATCATATAATTATGCACTTAGTTAAATAACGGAAGCAGCATAAACAGGTCACATAACAAGATGATATCATTATATCAATAGCACATAAATTGTATCATTATCAACTCTTCATATCTTGCATAAATATATACATTACATTAGCTCATGTTCAATCAATATCATCATGACTTAAACTACTCTACAAACTGCATTTAACGTCATCATTAGGTCTTATTATCATAAGGGGGTTCGCTCTTGATCAAAACGTGCGACACAAATCGCACGAACACTCACAACACTCAAGGCTGGAGGTGCTCGCGAGGCGAGGGTTCTTGCTCGCCATGGCGAGTACTAAACAATTCCCAAACTAAAGTTGTTCTGGGTCTAATCTTGCCCTACATTCATTCCTAATCATTACTAGGTATGTTCAGGCACACTAAGGCATTCAAGGTCCAACTAAAAAGGTCGAAACACAAAATCTAACATGCACTCTGCCTTAACTCGCTATGGCGAGTAAGGTCGCTCGCTATGGCGAGCTGCATTGCACAACTCGCGAGGCGAGGAAACAGGGTTCGCGAGGCGAGCGATGAATGTTCATCACTCGCGAGGCGAGATTCATAGCTCGCCGTAGCGAGCGATGAATGTCGCTACGGCCAGACTTCCTAAATTCACAAAAACTCGATGTTTCACATGGTTCTAAGCTTGTTTTTGATTCCAAAGTTCGTCCTAAACATTATCTAAGGTCTAGGAACACTTTCTACATCAATTAAACCAATTCTCACCGTTTGATCATCAATTCTAAGGTTTTGACCTAGTTTTCGTTTTCTCCAAATCACTCCTAATTCTTGTTAACTAATCATCAGAATCACATTCAATTAACAATACTGAGTTATTAGTCTCACCCTTACCTGGTTATGAAGAAATCGCAGCCCTCTCTATGCTCTTCTCCCTTCTAAGCTTTTCTCCCTTTTTCGAAAGTTTTCACGTACAATGAGTTTCTAAAATATTAGGTCTTCTCCTATTTATACCTCTTTCTAATAACTTATCTTATCTCACTTTCTCCCCCAAAACTATCTAAAATATCAAAACAGCCCTCAACTAAATATTTTATATTATTTTCAAATCTTTATTTTATTTAACAATAAAATAATTCTCATATCATAATCAAATCCTCCAAAACTCATAACTTATCACGTCATCAATCAAATCACTAAATTCACCACAAATCATCAAAACATATCAAAATCATGCATATACTATATAATTATAATATAATTGCCTAAACTCAATTAAATAACGATTAAACGAAAGTGGGCGTTACAATGACCATAAAAACTGTCGATGCAATGTGGATCACATGAAAAAAAAATCATGTTTCGGATTGTATAATCCGAAATGTCCCTCACCCCAAGTAAGGTGCGCAGTTTCCTTCAATTTTGCCCAGTATCGTATAAACTCGGATTACATAATCCGGAAACCATGGGTGGTTTTCCGATTATATAATCCGAACTAAGTCAATTTATTTTGGATGGTGGTCTGCACCACAAGAAACACGTTTTCAACGGTTTTTACCAACATCAATGGCTAGTAAAACCCCTTTGAACACGTTTTTTGACCAACATAATGGGGAGTTACAATCAGTGGTGGATCCAGGACCCTGTGTCAGGGGGTGCAAATTCATTTGTGAATTTTTTTACTTATTTGGTTAATAATTTTTATAAGGCTAAATACCTCATTTGGTCCTTTAAGTTTGACAAAAATTTCAGGTTAGTCCTTTAACTTTTTTAAGTTTCAAATACCTCTTTAAGTTATAATTTAATGCACCGTTACCCTTTTAAGAAATTATTTGAACCTTGAAAACTTAAAAAACTTCAAATATGTACATTAAATTATTAACTTAAAGATCTATTTGAAATTCGGAGAAAATTAAATGACCTATTTAAAACTTAAAAAACTAACCTAATATTTAAGTTAAACTTGAAGGATCAAAAGAAGTATTTAGCATTTTTATAACATACACACAGTTTTTGTGTAGCCATTTTTTCTTTCAATTTAATTATTCATTTAAACTACAAAACTTACAATTAGTAACTTTTAATCTAATAAATTAATTATATTTCTTTAAAGACAATTGCATTAAATTTATAACTTTTATTGTTAATACTATGATAATTTTCTTTTAGGAATACAACTTTGATAAATTAAAAAATCCAATATAATTAAAGATGATTCCAAATGTTAAATGGTAAAAAAGAAGACTATTTTTTTTTCACCTTACTCTGTTTTCGCGCGCCCTGCAAAAACTACAAAAATATCACAGGTTCAGATTATGTAATTTGCACCAGATTATTAGCAATTTTCGAAAAATGAAATCCGGACAATTTCGAAATGTGGTTTTTGGTGTTTTCTTCGATGTTAAATGTTTTTGTTGACCGTTATATAACACCCGCATAAGATGCAAAGCAATTGCAGGGGTTATATGAACGGTCAACAATGACCATGACACCACAAACACTTCTAAAAACTAATTTTTTTTTAAAGAAAACGTAAGAAAAGAGGTAAAGTGAAGAATGAAGGAATTTGTTTAAGATGCAAGTTTATTTATAGTCTAAAATAAGTCCTAAATAATTATTACATACATTATGTTAATCATTTCTCTCTATGTTGGGTATTTAGAGTTTGAAGAACTTTTGCTTAATGATTTTTTACCCCTTTTTCCTATGAAAAATTACTAAATTTACATGAGAAAAATAACCAACAAACCTATGTTCCTAAACTATATCCTTTCGACAGACTTGGCATCTGCCTCCACGTATTTTAGACCTTTTATCTCGTCTCTTCAGAGAGGATTTGAATCCTTTCTAATCGAACTTAAAGACTGGTCGAAATCTTCCTAAGAGTCTTCTTGGCCAATTTAATTGCATTCAACATATTCGAAGAAACTTTCTTTTGACTTAACAAACTTCCTGTCGAAAATAAACATTAAAAAATGTAGGCTAACAAATGACTGGAGACCCCCTCTCCCATTGGATCTCACAATTGGATAAAATGAAGTCCGAAGCGGTTGCCGTAGGTGGAACCTATGGCTCTCTCTCTAGCTCTCACCTCTCTCATGTTTTACCATTTAAAAAGTATTACAAGTCATTTTTTAAATTTATTGAAGAATTTCAATGCTGCTCTCATTTTTATGAATTTCAATGTTTCTCATGACTATAAGACATTGAAGAATTTGGATGATAAAAATGAGGGACAAACCAAACAGATGATATATACAAATGAGGTAGAGAAATAGACAACTAAATATTTACAGAATCGTTCCTTAAGTGAAGAGTCTTTTATTTTAGTAATCTCTAAGACAACAAAAATTATCAAGGGAAACTCGGTTACATAATACCCACTAAAAGATTAGAAAACGCACATAATATAAGTTTTTATTTTATTACTATTATTTTTTTATTTATACTTTCTCTTGGTGGCTTGATTGTGTGGGAAATGCGTGGATATTATCATTTTGATTTCTAATTAATCTGGACGGTTGATTAAATCTAATGGTTTTTTTTTACGTGGTTCACCGGTGAGGGACTTAATTGGACCCTCACCCTAGAATCCACCAAAATTTTATATAAAAAAAATAAAAATAAAAAAGGGAGACACGACGGCGAAGCAAGTGCTTTGGGTTCACTTATCTCAATTCATTTTGAACGATGTTGATGTGAATTTATGCATTTGCGGTGACTTTAACTCTGTGCGGTCGGAGGACGAGAGAAGAGGTCGGGGTGTGGTTGATGGGTTGAGATCCTATCCATTTAAATTTTTCTCCATTTCTACCATTTGGAGAGATAGAGACACATAAAATGGGTGGTGGGTCATGTCATTAAATAGGTTTCACTATCATTAATTATTTTCAAGAACTTTTGTGTCTATATCTATCCAAATGGTAAAAATAGAGGAAAATTTAAATGGAGAGGATCTTAACTAGGCGGGTGGATACTGATAATTTTAATTCTTTCATTGATGGCTGTTTTTTGATTTGATTTATCGCTATGTGGTCGTTTATTTACTTGGTACCGAGGCGATGGTTTTACAATGAGTAGGCTGGATAGATTTCTGTTGTCATCTAGATGGTGTACGTCTTGGCCAAATAGTATTTAGGTGGCGAATCAGCGGGGTCTTTTCGATCATGTGCCGGTGGTGTTGGATGTCGACGATTCTAATTGGGGACCTAGACCGCTTCAGATGTTAAAGTGTTGGGGTGATTTTAATGGCTATTCAGAGTTTGTCAAGGAAAAACTAAATTCTTTCTCTTTAGATGGTTGGGGCGGCTATGTTTTGCAGAAGAAGTTGGAAATGATTAAATTTTGTTTGAAGGAGTGACATCAACTTCATTCCAAAAATTTAGAAGGAAAGCTTTCAGATATGAAAAATCAAATTTCTGCTCTCGATACTAAAGGGGAGGAGGCCGATCTTCAAGAGGAAGAGATTAGGGAACTCCATGATTTGTCTGTCATAATGTGATGTCTTATAGAATGTGATTATGAAAAATCATGATTTGTCTATAAAGGAAGGTGATGCTAATTCTAAGTTCTTTCATAATGTGATGTCTTATAGAAAGACAAGGAACTCTATTCATTTGGTTCATGTTCATGGGGTTTTAGTTGAAGGTGTTCAAAATATTCGTATGAAGGTTTTTGATCATTTTGCAACCCATTACCGTGTTCATGATGTTCATCGACCTGGGATAGAGGGCCTAAATTTTCGAAAACTGACAGTTACTCAGGGTGGGGGCTTGATTCGCCCTTTTTCTTTGAAGCGGGCTATTTGGGACTGCGAGAGTTACAAAAGTCCTGGACCTGATGGCATAAACTTTGGTTTCATTAAAGAGTTTTGACACGAATTGAAAGATGATTTTATGAGATTTTTGAATGACTTTCATCGAAACGGGAAGTTGACGAAAGGTGTCAATTCGATGTTTATTGCTTTCATTCCTAAAGTGGAGAGTCCTCAGAGGCTTGCTGATTACCGACCTATTTCTTTGGTTGGTTGTTTGTATAAAGTGTTGGCAAAGGTTCTAGCGAATAAACTTTGAGAAGTTATTGGTTATGTGGTTTCAGATGCTCAGTCAGCCTTCGTTCGTTGTAAACAGATTTTAGATGGTATCCTTATTGCTAATGAGGCAGTCGATGAGGCTAGGCGGTTGAACAAGGAATTACTGTTGTTTAAAGTAAACTTTGAAAAAACTTGTGACTCCGTGGATTTAAATTATTTAAATTTGGTGATGGTTAGCATGAATTTCCCAACTCTTTGGCGTAAGTGGATTGCGGAGTGTGTTGGGTCAGCAACTGCTTCAGTCCTTGTAAACGGGAGTCCGACAGAAGAGTTCCATATTGAGAGGGAACTTCGGCAAGGGGATCCCCTCTCTCCTTTTTTATTTATGTTAGCTGCTGAGGGATTTGATGCCTTGATGAAGGCGACGGTGTCACATTCTTTGTTTCAGCCGTATGGGATTGGTGGGCAAGTTATCTCATTTATAGTTTGCTGATGACACTCTTATTATCGGTGAAAAATACTGGTTGAATGTTCGATCGTTTAGGGTCGTGTTATTATTACTTGAGGAGGTGTCTAGGCTGAAGGTGAATTTCCATAAAAGTATGCTGACAGGTGTGAATATCCCTTCGACTTGGTTGGCAGAAGCAACTTTAGTTTTGAATTGTCGAACTGGGTCGCTTCCTTTTGTTTATCCGGGGTTGCCAATTGGTGGTGATAGTAGGAAGTTAAGTTTTTGGAAGCATGTGGTTGACCGTATAGTGGCTCAGTTGTCGGTGTGGAATAATCAGTTTTTGTCGTTTGGTGGTCGTCTGGTTCTCCTGAAATATGTCATGTCCTCTCTTCCGGTTTACTTTCTTTCTTTTTTCAAGGTCCCTGCAGGTATCATCTCTTCCATTGAATATATATATATATATATATATATATTAAATGGGGGGGGGGGGGGGGGGGGGGGGGGGGGTGTGAGGTTTCAAAAAAAATTGATCGGGTTCAATGGGATTCTATGTGATTACCTGTGGATCATGGTGGATTGGGGGTTAGGAGGTTACGGGAATTTAATGTTGCTTATTAGGTAAATGGTGTTGGAGGTTGTTGGTTGATAAAGAGGGGTTATGGTATAGGGTGTTAAAGGCTCCTTATGGGGAGGTGGGTGGTCGTATTCAGGAGGGGGGGCGAACTGCATCTAGTTGGTGGAGGATGTTGTGTTGGAAGGTGTAGGGACTGGTTTAGGGAATTGGTTTGATGACAATACAAGGTGGGTGGTAGGTAAACGGTAAGGATACTTTCTTTTGGACTAATAATTGGTTGGATGGAGTTCCATTAAAGCTCTAGTTCAGCCGTCTCTTTGAGTTATCAGTGCATAAGGAGTATTCGGTGGAGGATATGGAGAGTTTGGGGTGGGAGGAAGAAGGTAGTGCGTGGAGGTGGCGACGTCAATTGATGGCGTGTGAGGAGGAGAGTGTGAGGGAGTGTGTTATTTTGTTGACTAATGTAAGTTTGCAGGTTAATATTCAGGATACTTGGAGGTGGCTTATAGATCCTTCTCATGGTTACTCGGTTCACGGGACTTATTGATTTCTCACTTCAGCCGATGAACCGATGAATGGTGTAGTATTTAACAATGTTTGGCATAAGCCGTTTCCGTCAAAGGTTTCAATTTTTGCTTGGCGTCTTCTTCAAAACAGAATTCCAACAAGACTAAATTTGGTGCGAAGACGTGTACTTCAACCTGATAACAACTTGTGTGTAAGCGGGTGCGATATCAATGAGATGACAGATCATCTGTTTGTTGGTTGTAATTTTTTTGGAACGGTTTGGGCTTTAATTTGTAATTGGCTCTGTATCTCGTTTGTTTGTCAAGGGTCGGTCAATGACCATTTCATCAAGTTTATTCACTTGGCGGGTATGCCGCGATCATCTCATATTTATTTTAAGGTTATTTGGCTTGTTTTTACTTGGGAAATTTGGAAGGATAGAAACAACAGTGTCTTTTCCAATGCGGTTATTGATATTCACAACATCCTTGAAAAAGTGAAGCGCAATTCTTTTTTATGGATCTCTTCGAATATTATTCCAATTGCTTTTGATTTTCATGATTGGTGGAGACACCCACTTCTGTGTATGGGTGTCATGTAATTTTCTTTTTATTTTTTGGTGGTGGCATCCTTTGGTTTGGTGCCTTGTTTGTGTAGCAGATATTGGGTGATTCATCGGTTTTAGCACACCTTGTGCGGGGTGAATCACTTTTCGTTTGAACAATATATTCCATTTTGATTTGTTTAAAAAAAAAGGGAGACATATAGACCACCGAAGCAAAAAAATTATATAAAAAAATAAATATAAAACAGGGAGACATGGTGGATTCTAGAGTGAGGGTCCAATTAAGTCCCTCACCGGTAAACCACGTAAAAAAAACCATTAGATTTGATCAACCGTCCAGATTAATTAGAAATCAAAATGATAATATCCACGCATTTCCCACACAATCAAGCCACCACCCTCAACAAAATTTAACCCCTTGAACAACAACAAATTGTTCATTGAAAAATTAATCCATGAAACGTAAAACACTATATTGCACAAGAACAATGACAGATTCCCACAACAATGATTATTAGAGAATATGAAAGATGAATTTTCTGAAAATTTCAAAAACCCCAAATGTTTGATTTCATGTTCCCGTGTTAAATTCAAGTTTAAAGTATGAACCACCATCATTCAATATTGCAATCTATTTTGAAGGAACCATATCTCTTCCAAAAAGAGTAGCAATATTATAAAAAAGAAATAAAAGAAAGAAATATCAAGCTGAAGAAGTAGGGATATGAATTGGATGGAGGAAAGTAGTCAATATTCCTCTTTTCTAAGTACCCAAAGGGAGTAGAACAGCAAAGGGGCAAGACACGAGAGAGAGAAGAAAAGAAAGAGAGGTGCAATATAGTGTATATCGTGTATAATAAGATATGTGTACTTGATTAATCTAATGACTTTTAATTATTATTCACAGGTTCACCAGTGAGAGATTTAATTGATCCCTCACCCTAAAATCCATCTAAAATTTTAGCTTATGAAAAAAGAATAAATAAATATATTTACACCACCAACGGTACACATATTCATCTTCTTAAACATTGACTTATTTAAATTGATATGCAACTTTAAAATATTAAGATAGCAATGATTAGTTTTTTTTTCTTCTAATAATATTTATATTTAGATAAATAAATAAATATATCAACCTAATCTATATCCGTTAGTCATTCTATATGATTTCTACTCCAACAAACATATTTCTTTTATTGTGACCAACAAACATAGTTTAGTCATCAAGTACCTTTGATTTCTCAAATAAGATAGTCGTTCGAGTAAAAACAAATGGTCCATGACATACATTAATGCGGTTATTGTAGTCTCCTAGCCAATTTAGACTAAAATAATTTTCTGTTGAAAGTCTACCAAATATGTTGACACAACTTTTCTCTTAAAAAAAATGTTGACACAACTTCGATAAAAAAAAAAACTTTGATCACAAAAATAAAACGCGGATAAAACAATGTTTTTCAAATGGAAATTTCTACGATACACTCGTACATTGAGGTATATTGGTACTTTTACTTTATAAATCTACAAATTAACGATCAATTTTATTAAATAAAGAATTATTTATCGACATTTATATTTTGAAAAATTTCATTTCATAAGAAAAAAGAACATCTTTTATTGTTTATAAGAATCATAGTAAGTTACATATTATCGTAAAAAATAATCAAAGTTCTCTATTATGAGCGATAAAAATTAAATATAAATTCAATTTTATTTCGTTGACGCTTTTGGTAAATGATAGAATGAGATTTAATTGTTATAATTATAAATGAATCATATGAAGAAGAGTTTATATTTTAGAAAACATTATTTCATAAGATAAAACATAATTTCATTGGTTATAAGAATCATATTAAATTTTTAACATTTTCTTACTAAAATATTCAATATTCTTCGTTATGAGTAATAAAAATTTAAAAAAAATTAAATTTTATTTCGTCGGCGCTTTTAGTAATAAGATTTAATTTTTATAATTTTCAATGATAGAAAATAATTCTTTTCTTCAAAAAAACAACTCATTTAAATATTAATTTAATTATTTGATGTACAGATACACTCAAATACTTAGGTGTACCATAAAATTTATCTTTCCTAATAGTTACTTATTTTTTTATTAACGAATGATAGTCTTTTTTTTCAAGGAGGAGTCTTTATTTATTAGAGGAGGAGAAAATGATATCAATAGAGACTGAACCACATGTCTCATGCATATAACTATTTCTTTGTCATAACCCAAACTCCTAAATTACTCATTTGGGGACATTGTTTTTATTTTTAATAAAACCTTCTGGGAGACAAAATTCTGAAGTATATTTTGAAGATTTTTTTGTTGTTGTCCCTAAATACAAAATTCTGTACAAACTCCTACGTATTTTACTGTCTTTTTTTTTTAATAAACGTATTTTACTGTTTCTTGAATTAAGTGAAAGGATACCCTCCATATACACACCAAAGTGAAAACTTCATTTTGAAGATATTTATCTGAGATTAAGGGTCTGTTTGATGCGTAGGATAGAGAGACATAATATAGTTTTTACATTTTTAGAAATGGGTTTGAACTTTTTCCTCTTCTTTTTTTTATTTTGTAGATTTTTATTTAATTACTTTTTTCTTTTCAGATACTTTTTTTTAATGATCATCCATGGATTTCAATTTTTTTTCTCTATTTAAAAAATGTAATTGATTATAAATGTAATTTTGTAATTTAATATGATAAAATATTGTTTTGCAAGTGTTTATCATGTGAGCATCAAACACATGATAAGATAAATGTTATCATGTCCATGTCATATCCTATTCTTATCTAGTTATATACTACCTCCGTCCCTAAATATAGAAGTCTTTTGCCAAAATTACGGAGATTAAGAAAGTTGGTTGTAGTATTAAATTTGTATATAATTAATATTGTTTTTACAATTTTATCCTTAAGAGAAAGTGTTAATTTATGTTTTCAACATAATATTTATTGTTGGTTGAAGAAAAAGATGCAAAATAAATAAGAGTATATTAGTAAAGAAATAATTAATGTACTTGGAAATACCAAAGGAATCTTATAAAAAAGGACAAATTTTTTTCTCAAAAGGGTCTTATAATTAGGGACGGAGGTAGTATAAGAGAATGCCAGAGACACTCTCTTTTCAACACTTACTTTTTAATTGACTTAAATCATAGTGTGTCTCACACTTTAGAAATGGATTCCACTTAAAATGGTGGGTCACACATTGGTTTAAGCCAATTAAAAAGCGAGTGTTGAAAAGAAAGTGTCCTTAATATTTCTTTATATATAATATCATGTCTTTATCCTTTCATGCTCAAGAAACCAACTCAAAACACAACTTTTTCAACGTAAATTTGTCATATGTTTCTTTGTTTCACTCCTTAAGAAATGTCTTAACACATTTTTACTATTTCTTGTACGTAGAGATTACCATTTCTCTCAATAAAGGGACGGTGCAGTAATATTAACCATGTACGTAATGTAAACCAAAAAAGAGCAATGAGCTGTCGCCTCTTGTCCAAAACCCACTAGGCAGCAAACCAATGATGAGTGACCCTAACAACCACATATATATTTTTTTTCAACAACAACCACATATTTTACAATTTTATTTTTTATTTTATTTTTTTCTTTTCACCGATTTCCGACCCATCAAAGGTAGAAGACTAATCCGATTCGTGCGTAGAGGCATGTATATTGGTCAACTGTTCTTCCCCTAAAAATCAAATCTGATATTCTCCAAATACGTCCTTAGAAGGAGTTCCTTGCCACCGAAACGTAAACAACTTAGTTCATATTTTACAATTCTAGAACTGACTCTTTCCTCCGACCATGCCCCACTCTTTCACGTTTTTTTATCATTTCATGACTCACCCATTCCAATCTTCTCTCTATTGGTCCTTCATTCCAAAAAGCCATCTTACGTGGGACTAACTAATATTAATCCTCTTCCCCCACTTAACCTTCATTTCTATTATTTTAATAGTTTCCCTTTTCCCATAAATCACTATCACTCCCTCACCAATTTTTCTCTCCTTCCACTTTTCCAATCTCATATCTCTCTCTCAAGCTTCAACCCTTTTTTTCTCTCTATTTCCAAAACCTCAAACATGCAAGTTCCATTAATTGATAGACTCAACGATTTCCAAGCAGGTTTCAATTCATTACAACAAAACCCATCTTTCCCTTCACAAATCACAGCCACTTCCTTCAATGGAATCCAATCCGTTTCCATTGCTTTCAATTTCTGCAAATGGGGTGCTGTTATTCTTGCCTTAGTCGCAACTTTCACCAGCCTCATCAACAAAGTCACCATTTTCATCATCCACCTTCGTAAAAAAGCTTCTTCCCTTCCATCAATCACCTTCGACAACGACGATGATTTCAGCTCCGATGATGAAGATAACGAAAACGATGACATTGTTAGCTTATCTTCGTCATCGGAATTTGAAGACGATGAACCATCTATGTCATCTTCATCAAGCTTCAAAGATTTCTTTCGCCTTACAGGAAACAGTAACGATTACGATGTGAACAACGTATTCCAAACTCAAAACAGTGGGCATAGACGACAACATAGTATTGGTGATTTTTTTTCTCTTTTAGAATTAGCCAATGGTGATAACGTTGTTAAGCTTTGGGACAGTATAGGATTTGGTTTAGGTTTAGATTTCGATGAATACGAGGATGGTGTTATTTCTTCTACCAACCCACATGCGCCTTTAACTTCTGCGGCTGCATCACCAGATGTGATTGTTTCCGCAGGAGAAGGCGCACATGGTAATCTTGCAGTCGAGATATGGGACACTCGTCTCCGACGACGGAAGCCGTCGGTCGTAGCCGAGTGGGGACCCACGGTGGGGAACACGCTGCGCGTGGAATCTGGCGGCGTTCAGAAAGTTTATGTCAGAGATAACGGACGTCAGCGTTTGACGGTTGGTGATATGAGAAAAGTCAGTTTTCCGTTAGGAAATGTAACGGAATCTGACGCGGATAATACTTGGTGGGATGCTGATGCTGTTATTGTTACAGATGAATCTTACGGAAAACATTAATCGATGTTGTACGCAACTTTGTAACATTGCAATTATTGGAATTTAATTTAATTTCGGTTGGTGCTAAGAAAATTAATTTAATATAGGAAAATAAAGCATCGCCGTATTTGGAAAATTGTTGTATTCGGTCTAAAGTTGATTGATAGCTGTAAATGAATAAATTAGTTAGTTGAATTTGTACATTTTCTCAAACGTGTGGCTAAAATTAAACGATCTTGTTTCTAGAATGTTATAGATAGATAGGTTAGAATATTTATACTCTTGATTTAAAAAAAGAAAGAATATTTATACTCTTGAATTTTTATCATTAATTCTATCCTCCATCCTTTGTCAAAAAAAAAAAAAATTCTATCATTCATCATTATAAATGATATATTTGGTCTATATTACTGATCAAATACATCATTTATTTAATGAATTTAAAAAATTGAATTTTGCTTATAATAATGACTGATAAATGCCGAAATTGCAAGGCTGGATGTTGTGACGTTCGAACCTAGAACCTTACAGTTGTGTGTGAGTTTATTTTCAGTGGATTACCACTTCATCTAAGACTAAAAAATAATAATGACTGAAGGGAGTATTGTTTAGGAAAAAATTCAATCTTTTTTAGATGAGATAGACCTTAAACTTTTTAAATGACAATGCTAATTAAAAAGTGGCACTCCTTCCGTCCCATTGTAAGTGACAACGTTGACTCTATTATACATAGCGATGCATATTTTTTTATTTTTAATGATTAAAGATTTTTTTGGTTACAATAGATAATACTTATCCCAAAAAAATTATATATTCTAACCAAAAAAATCTTTAGTTATCTATTAAAAAAAAATGCTAACTTATGCTCTTGAGGTCTAAGTTTAGAAACCAAACATAGATTTTTTTTTTTTTTGAAAATTGTGCATTCAATGTATTAAAATTTAAAATTTTATATTTTCAATACAAAAGTTATATTTTAATTACCATTTTAGCTTCTAAACTTGTGTCATGAGGGCACAAGTTAGCATTACTCTAAAAAAAAAAAAAGGCTTAATTGCACTTTTGGACCCCTATCTTTTCAAAAGTTGCGGTTATGGACCCCTAACTAATTTAAATACAAAAAGCCCCATATGTTTTGATTTTTTGACAGTTTTGAACCCCCAAGGCAAAAAAAAATAAAAAAATTTGACATGTGGCACCTCTGTTAGGGTGCCACGTCAGCATTGACCGAGTCAACAATGGATCGGGGGTCCAAAACTGCCAAAGAATCAAAATATAGGGGGCTGTTTTGTATTTAAATTAGTTAGGGGTCCATAACCGCAACTGTTGGAAAGATAGAGGTCCAAAAGTGCAATTAAGCCAAAAAAAAAATGAAAATTTAATATTTTAAAAATATTTATCGAGATGAATCCAACAACATATCATGTGCGTGTATTATTGCAAAGATAAAAGTAAAATTTCCAAGACAATTTCTATTAAAATCAATGTTGTTAGGGCAATGATTAACAAAATACTTTTTAAATACATTGAAGTGCGCTTTCTTTTTAAGGTATAGGTTTAATTATTCTCGATGCCAATTTAGGTGACTCCTTAACCAAAAAAAAAATTATAAAATCTAAAAACATGAATATATAAGTAGTAGGTGTGCACCTTTTCATTTTGACTAAATCACGTAAATTATGGAATTTCACAATAGTATTCAATTCATTGATAATTGATATTCCATCTGTGTTTTATCATACATTGTTTTTCTATTTTCACATATTAAAAATTTAGTTAATTTTGTATTAAAAAGAGAAATTTACAAGTGCTTTTACAAAATTATCTTTTAATAATGACATGAGAAAAATTCGTTAAAAAAATGTAAAGAAAAGATAGTAATAAATTGTACAAGTTATAGTAGGAAAATAAATATTAATGTCTCATTGATAATTTTTTTTAAGAGGCCACCGTAAGGGCCTAGCGGTGTTGCCAACGTGCTAGTTCAAAAAAAAAATTATTATTTTTTATTTTAACAAATCAAAATGGGATATATTGCTCAATAGAGTAGTGTTTCACCCCGCACAAGGTGTGCTAAAGTGAGGAAACCACCAAAGTCTGATACAAATCACAGGCACCTACCAAAGCTGCCCGCATCAAAGGAAAAAAACTAAACAATTACATGATACCCATACACAGTAATGGATATCTCTACCAATCGTAAAAACCAAATGGAAGAGGAACAACATTTGACAAAGTGAAAAAAATATATTGAAACTTGTTTTCTTTTTTTGTATGAGATGTCTCTCACAAAGTGCTCTTTTTAGGTCATTAGCGTGACCCTACATTGGTTATGATTTCTTACATCTTGTTTCCCCATTTTGATTTTCTTCTTCTTATGGACTTCCTTGTTGTAATTACAAATGGTGTTGGAAACCTCTTTATAGGGTTCATATGATTCTACCCACATGTTAGGCTTTTTAGGTTATCAGAAGTTACTTTGTTAATAGTCATAACCGAAAGTGGTTTGTCCGTACTTATCAGTCCTAGGTTACTATCTCTTACTTTTAGAATGGGGTATTTAGTAATGTCTGTATGGATGTAAAGAGTTTTTTCCATGGCTGAGTTCGTGGTGTCTTTTTTGTCAATAAGCCCGACCGTCTTTATTTTTAAAGTCCTAGAGTTATCCTCCAAGGGTTCTTCTAAGTTTTCATCCTGAAAGGTTTCACCTTAAGCCTTCAAGGTTAGTCATTTGAAGTGGTCTTGGGATTCAACCACGATCTCAGTTATTTGATGGATGATAGTCCATTGTTTTCCACCTGCTCTCCAACGAGTTCATAGTACTCATCCATGTATCTAGTGGTTTCTAATATCACATCTTGTATATATTTCACCATATCAAAGTGTGTGTCATGATCAACATTCCAAGAGTAGGGATAGGGTTCATCTCAACTAGGATCAATATATGGAAAAGGTGCTTCCCCATACATCATGAAGACAGTCAAATGATAAGTCATTTAAATTGCTTAGTCGAAAATATCAACAATCTCCAACAACGGTGCCAAAAACTTGATGATCAGATTTTGACAAATTGTTTTTCAAGTGATAAAGTGATAAGTAAAATATCGTATCCATATGGATTTTCATTTCAACCAAACAATTCACGTTACTTATTTGGGAACAATAAAAATAAAAGAAATAAAGGGCTTACAGTTTTGCAAAGTTAATATGTTTGCAACAAAGCAATGTTGACCTATTTTGATTGCAGAATGTTTGCAGCTGTTAGGAATCCTCTCTATTTAATTGTTAGAATTATGTAACAGTCAAGTATTATTCATGTAATTAATCGTTATCTATCTAAGTGATGAGTTCGTGAGATTTAACTACCCACCAGTTGTTAAGTTGCACCTGCTGATCACACTGGTTGGTACGTATTGGGCCTTACTTTCTCATCCCCTCCAGCTGTCGAGTTGCACCTGCTAATCACACGGGTAGGTTTACGTGGGGTCTTATTCTCTTAGTGGTAATTGAAACATGGATTTAAATTAGCGTTCCTAAATTCCTATTAGTGTAGTTAAAATCTTCTTAAAGGTACGCTCATCTACGAATCTTAGAAGCACATAACACACTCTCCATCTCGGTAGTTCTACAAACGAGCAACCCTATCAACATCTACCTTACCAAGGTGAAAGGAGAATGAAGTTATTGGGCTGATTTAAGTCGTGAAGTCACATGTTTCCTTAATTAGTAACTAGCTACTTCCTGATTCAGTCAGATATGCATCAATATAGGTATTTCACCTCCCTAAGTACCTTTCTCTTAAGGTTCTACTCTCTTTCGACGTGTTTCCCTATTTACTAATTAACTACTTCCTAATTAGACAGATATGCATCAATATTAGGTAATGTCACCTCCCTAAGTGCCTAAGTCAGGGTTATTTTTCAGAGGAGACATATCTTACGAACAACAATAAAACTAAATAACATAAAGAAAATAACTAAATAAAGACTTTAAATTAAATAAATTATCCAACAACCAAAATAGAGGTTCATCTTAGAATCCTAACCTAAAAAGATTTAGTTACACATAATAACTATAGACAAAGTACAAAAGAAATAAAACATACCCTAGAAATACTTGGACTGAGGAGAGAAACTCCTCCATTGAAGCTTGTAGTGCTTGCCTTTCTCTCTTACAACTTTGTTCTGAATGAGAAATTATGAATGAGAAGATTGATATTTATAAGGAGAACTTCGACCTGAAGTTGGGACAAAATATTGGGGTTTTTCCACAAAAGTAGCAAAATTCAGTCTTGGCCCACAAGACTCATGCACCGGGCGACTAAAACCATGTGCCAGGCCCATGTGAGTGATGTTTCAAGTGAAAGACACCTAGAACCATGCGCCAAGCACCTCATCATGTGCCTAGGCGCACATAATGGTATGCCTGGTGCATGTGAGTGTTTTCTGGATGCTGAAATGCATGTTTCTTCATCTTTTTGGGTGTTTGTTTCTATATAAGATGTCTTGGAACTTGGGAACATAATTCTTCCCCTTGTAAGGTCTTCTAAGGCATCTTGAATCTTCATTCTCTCCTCTTCCCAAGGTCTTAACAAATCTTCAAATGTCTTGTTTTTCCGATTTGCATGGTTTTTTTCGTGAAATACATCAAAACACCCTAAAATTGCATCATTATAGAGTCAAATATAGAAAACATTACAAATGTCCCGAAATCATAAGCAATTTCTGTAATACTCTTTTTTTTCTTTCCTGGATGTAAAACCTACTGAAAATGACTAAAAAACATGCCAAAAATAATGTAAGATGACCTGTCATCAGGAAGCAACAATTTATTGGTGGGTTCTTGAGGCTATGAAGTACGAAGTGATCGCGTGGAAAAGTTCCTCCCAGGAGTCGATAGAGTTTTCCTAAGGTTCTTGTACACCGCCATCACTCCTTTACATAGTGTCTTCACGTAAAGCTTTCATTTTATGAACCCTCGCACATTTTTGTTATTGAGCATAACCTTGGTGTTTTGATATACTCGTTTGCATAAGAGGTTTTGTAGTAGGTCTCCATTTGTGGGGGAATATCTAATCAAGTGGGATTCGAGTCTCTCTGGTTGTTCTTGTGAAGGGTTTGTACGTCGGACGATCATCATCAGAATAAGACGAGGACCACAAAGATCAAGAAGCATGCTGATGAGTCATTTATTATCTATTTTAATATGTTATTTAGTTTTGTTTTAATTAGATTTAAGTTTATTTTATTTTAATATTATTTCCTTTTCGAGCTATTTTACTACAATTGCATATTGTTATATTTCAGGAACGAATATTTGATGGATTGAGTCTTGAAGCAAAAGAAAGGGGTTTTGGAGCTGATTCGGTACGAAAATACGAAGATTCAGAGACAAAAATATATCTCCCTCAAGTCAGAAACTTGGCACGGCCCGTACTAGGCTTGGCACGGCCGTGCCACACTCCAGAACTACTTTTGTTGTTTTTGCTTAGATTTTAAGCTACTCTGTTTTAGTTTACTTGTGGAACATTCTAGTGATTGCTTAGATTTTAAGTCGAATGTAAACTATAAATAGAGTAGCTAGTCATCACAAATATTTATCTTTTCTTGGAATTCAATAAGTGACAATTGTCTTTCTAATAAAAGTTATTTTCTTTTCCTTTACTTTCTTGTCATTTACTTTTATACTTTCTCTCTTCTTCTCCATGTCTACGATAAACATGAGTGAGTAGACTTCTCTTTGTCTTGGGATTGTTGGATAAGTCTAAATGACATAATCCTAATCAAGCCAAGCTCTAAGCCTTAATCTTATGTAACCCTAATTTCTTATCTAAATTCACCGCTTTAACATGGATCAACCATTATCAAACTGTGGAAACGAAAGTGGAGGGTTTGACAATTGTTTATACATCATCTCAAATATCAATTCATAAAACGAAAGTGGAGTTTTGATATTCGAACAAGTGAATTTAGACAAGGATTGCAAAGGCGGCGAAATAGTCTTTGCAATCTTTAAGACATATAGTTTCGATCTTCAAGGGAACTAATAATGATCAAGTCAGCGAAATAGGCTTGGTTGTTAGAGGAACCAAAATCTAATAGTAATCAAGTCAGCGAAATAGGCTTGGTTGCTAGAGGAACAAAAGAAAAACTGTCTTGAGAAATTAGGTCTAACATAAAGTTATAAGCTTATAGTTTGGTTTGTGAAGGACTTGTCATTTAGATAAACCAATGATCCCAATGCTCCTTTTATTATATTATCTTTCAATCTTTTGAAAACCCCAACTTGCAACTCGATTCTCCTCTAATCATCATCAAAGGTTAATTGAATTAAAATACTCCCTATCGGAACGATACTCTTTTCATACTACTTCGGTAAGACCGTGCACTTGCGGTTTTATCCTATCACATGCCTATGTGAATGATGAGATCTTCTAACATTTTATTATAAAGAGTTTCGAGGATACCTGAATCTATTTGGAGTAGAACTCATTCCCCTTTTATTACATTAGGATGTAGGAGAGCTAACAACTCGCCTGGCTGTAGGACCCCTATCACACGTTTCCCTAGATCTGGATTCTTCCATGTCTTTATTACGCATTCTTTGATTGTTGATCATTGTGTTTGTTGACGCAGGGTTTGGATAATGTTATTGATCAAAATGCCTGTAGAAGATGTGTTGCTCGTTCCTTATGTCAGACTTGTAGACAATCTAACGCTGAAGTTAATATATGAGCGGAAAAAGGGTGTTAAGGGTGAAATGACTCGTACCTTTGGGAACTATGCAAATTTTCCTTACATAAAGAGGAAGTGCAGGTGTTGTCTTTAATGGCGAAAGTTGTTGCTTGGTGGTTACGGTTGCAGGAACAATAATATTGAGCGTTAAGAAATTGTTTTCATGGGAACCATTATGATTCTGTTTTAAATGTCGCATCGAGTTGCTACGACTAACCTCTCCCCCTCGTGGAGAATGGGTGTGAAGTAAGTAATTGGCCCAACTTGTATATTGGGCCTGAACGGTTGCGAACATAGACATTTGGGCAATACAAAACAATATGACTATTACTTTTCCCACCCTATTCATTTATCGCGCGCCCTATTTTTTTTCTTCCATAAATGTCCTTGAGATTTTCGGATTTTAAATCTGAACCGGTGTTTTCCTTTTTAGGGTGAAAAAAAATGAGTTTTTCACTAATTCGGATTTTATAATCCGAAAATCTCATAAAATAGGGTGTTTTACTTGATTTTTTCGGATTAAATAATCCGAACACCCTTTCTTTTCAAGGGAAAAACAGTTCAGATTATATAATCCGAACTTTATCATCATCACAACTTCTGAACATGTTTGTAACATGAACAATCATTTTAAGGACAATATTAATCTTCCTAACTCTCATTCTTCTATTCTGGGTTATAGTTAGATGTTCTTATTCAAAAATCGGGTTTTCGGGCTACTTGATCGGATTGCTTCGAAACTTCCCCAGAAAATCATAAAAAAATCAATGAATGACGTCAAAACACAACCGCGTATCTCAGTGCATATGGCACGCGACGTCTTATCTCAATGGAAGCAGATTCACGCAAGGCATGAAAGGAGGGAACAAGGAGAACACCAAACACCGGAATGACAAATCAAAGACAAGAGGGGTGGATTAGATCGTTAGCTGCGGAAGTGAAGTGTAATGTCGACGCGACAATCTTTAAGGATCAAGGTTGTTATGGGATTGATATGTGCTTGACAGGGGATCGAGGGGAGTTCATGAGAGCGAAGACAGCTTGGTACAGAGGTCTCTCTCAACCCAATGAGGCGGAAGCAAGAGGTCTAAAAGAAGCGAGAAAGTGGCTTGGTACTTTAAGATATACATCGGTGTCTATCGAACTTGATTGCAAGCAATGGTTGACGACATCTCTAGCAATCTCAACACCAAATCCACGTTCGACGCTATTCTGAACACTTGCAAAGCTTCACTTATGAATCATCAAAACTTTAAGATAAGTTTCATTAGAAGACAAGCAAATAATGTTGCTCACTTGTTAGCTAGGGAGTCATTATCTTATGCTAGTTCCCAAGTTCATGATTATATGCCATCTTGTATTACAAATGCTATTAATAGTGAAATGAATTAACTTTGTTTCTGTCAAAAAAATAAATAAAGAAAACTACCCCTTTCAGCAATTTTGGGCTGACTTTTTCCTTTCCAAAAATACCCTCAATTTTCAATTAAAAAACACATGTAACAAATAGATAAGAATAAATTTAAATATTAAAATAAAAATGTAACAAACACAAATTTCCTTTATCATTTAAAAAGTGTAACAAACTAGATGATTGTATCTATACTTACTTTTTCATTATCCCAATTATACCCTTAAACAACAACTTTTTATATAAGATTATATTTTTTTGTTTTTTTGTTTTTTTTTAAAACTTGGTATCCAATCCAAGAATCAACTAATCCGAGGGGACCAATCCCACCGTCCATTTGCGGGGGCTCCGTTTAAAGCCAAAGCAAGCTCTGTATGGACTTAGCCCACCGAAATTGGCATCGGAGGAAATCGAACTTGAGACCTTTGGATGAGCAAACTCCAAGATCCCAAGCCAACCACTAGGCCAACCCCAAATGGGTTGATTATATTTTTTTGTTATATTGTTGATTTAATTGAAATAGATAATCATCATTAGATTGATTTGTTATAATTTGAAAGCAACAAACATTAATATTTTTACTTTTAATCAAAATTAAAAAAAACACCGTTTATAATTTTCAAACTTTAACGCAATAAAAAGAGCGGAAAGACGGGCACGTGAGTACCAGTCTTTTTGGTAGTTTATAAATAAGGAGATAACAACTGTGAAGTAGGGCAACCATTTTAATATCAGAAGCAACAATTGTGGTTTTCTATATGTAAAATCCAATTACTTGTCAATGTTCACATATGAAAAATACAATGAAATTTGAGTAACATGTAAGAAAAATACAATGAAATTTGAGTAACATGTATGACAATTTGAATGAAAAATATCCAAGGCCCTTCAGCTTCTACACTAGGAACAAGTAGTATCACAAAGAATTCAATTTTGTTTAAAAAGATAGCTAAAATCAAAGTAATCAAATCACAAAGAACCTATATTTCTTTGCAGCATATATATGTTTTTCTTTTTCAATCTTCCGTAGATTTAGAGCTTAACAATCTCAGGAATATGAACTGGATAGCGATCAATGCAATCTTCCCAAGGTCCATTAACAGGTGTTTTAATGCTTCTATTACATTTCCACACAGCACTATTGCATTTAAATCCACTTCCAAAAGCTATTTGCCATACTCTATCACCTCTCTTCATCCTTCCTTTTGATTCAATATAGTTCAATTCATACCATAAAGATGAAGAAGATGTGTTCCCGAATCGATGCAGCGTCATTCTTGAAGCCTCAACATGTTCAGCAGATAGCTGAAGATTCTTCTGTAACTCATCGATCACGGCACGTCCACCAGCATGAATACAAAAATGCTCAAACGCTTGTTTGAAATCAGGAATATAAGGCTTCATTTTAGGGTTGAAGATTTTCTTTCCAATGAGTGTGAAAAGAAAGAGTAATTGTTCTGAAGCAGGTAGAACAAGAGGACCAATAGTTGTTATATTTGATTTCAATGCTTCTCCTGCTATAGCCATAAGATCCTTTTGAAGTGAAATTCCAACTTTACCTTCTCTGTCTTCTTCTTCGAAAACGCAACGGTAAGCTTTATCGTCACCTCCTTTGTGAGTTCTAACAACTTGCATCAATCTATATTTTGCTCTTTTGTGTTCTGCTTTTTTGTTTGATAAAAGAATAGCAGCACCACCCATTCTGAATAAACAGTTTGGTAAAAGCATTGCTCTTTCTTTTCCTTGGTAATAGTTTGGAGTAATGATTTCTGTGCTCACAACAACTGCGTTTGAATTCGGATAAACCTGAAGAAGATCGCGAGCTAAATCGATGGAGATTAAACCTGCGCTGCATCCCATTCCGGAGAGGTTGAAGCTCTTGATGTTGCTTCTAAGTTTGTATTTGTTGATTACCATAGCAGACAAAGAAGGAGTTGGAGAAAAGAGGCTGCAATTGACTATAAGAATGTCTATGTCCTTAGGTTTGAGTCCGGTCTTCGCAAATAAGGTATCCATGGATGAGAAAATAACAAGCTCGGCTTCGCGTCTTGCTTCTTCCATTGTTGGTTTAGGTGGGATGTAATGTATTGCTGGTGGCAAACATGTTTCTTCGCCAAGACCAGATCGTTCGAGAATCCTCATTTGGAACTCGACACTTTTCGGGTTGTTCTTGAGGATTAGTCTTGAGTGTTCCATGAAAGTAGCGAAAGGGACACGACAAGTAATCGGCGGTTTGAAGCAGGCATAATCGACTAGGTAGATTGTGCGTGGCTTTAACATGAAGTATATTGTGGATATGAAGATTATGAGAAAACAAGAGCAAAGGATTTGTATGTGATCAAATTGAAGGGACTTGAAGAGATTGAGTATTTCAAAAGGGCCTAAACGTACTAGTTCTATGAAGATGCAAATCATGATGGTTAAGAGTGTAAGGGTAATAAAATGGTTCACAAAATATTGGTAAAAAAGTTTAACATACTTGTGTTTTGATGAGTTTGAGGAATTTGGCAACATTGAAGGCATTTTAGTTAGCACTTCGATGAAAACAAGAAAGGTACAAAGGTAATGATGTTGTGGGGTGTGAGATTTGAAAAATGATGAGAATTGAGAAGAAAATTTGATGATTGATGATTAGTGTGAAGATGTGGTTTTAAAGAGCATGGAGGGACCTATGAAATGAAGGGGGCAGATGAAGGGATTAAATGATGAACTTCACATCTCCCAACGCTCTTTTAAATTGGTACCTATTTTCATAACTTCCCTTACCATTTCTAACTAAACCTTGACATCCTTTTTCACCAGTAATGTTTTATTATCCATGTATATTTTGTACTTTTTGTTTACCATTCATTTATTGCAATGGTACTTTACATCATTAAAATTGCAACACGAATGCAAATGGGAGATATCCTTATTTTCCATTGAGAGATATAGTTAGAGAAAGAACACATGATTCAGACCCAATCCAACCCGGTAAATAAGAAAGAAAATAAATGAAACGATAGGAATTATATGTTGAGAATTTATTATTTATGTTGGAGATATATTTAATAGTCTCAAAATTAGCTTTATCATAAATCCAAATAAATGAATTGCTTGAAGGATAGGAGTTAGGTTACGGTTGATCTCTTGGCAGATGGGACCTTGTATTTGTTATTAGCCAAAAACCCTATGTCACCAACAATTAGACCACATTGACTTAATTTATTAGTCAATTCTTATAAAGCAGGACCATGAAGGACGACCCTATTATACACATAATACATTGTTAAAGGACCCTCAAAAGTAGCTATAAAAAAGTTGTCATGAAACATTATCCAAAAAAGTAATCATATCATATCATATATTTTTAAAGGTTGTTATTAGCAAAATCAAAAATTTACAGAGTGTTAATTTAGGTTTACAATATCAAAGAAGGAGAATGTTAACTATTGCTCCCGAGTTTAATAACAATGATAAAAAATAACAAGACTATGTTCAAGTTAAGATTAACTTTGAATTGAGAGATTCTAAGTAATCTTAATGCAATCCAATATTAACACAATTTACAACAAATACAAAACAAACACAATCTCAAACAAAACCTAAAAACAATTAATCATATACTAATTAACACAATTGTCTAAGTGTTTGATAAATTGTCAATGAATCAAAACCAAGTGTGATCTTATAGTAATGTGAGACAAATCATGCAAAAACAAGTTTAAAGAGTTAAACCATATCACATTTAATTTCTACACTATCAATTTATCAAGCTTCAAATACACAATTAATCAGAATTATAGAGGATAGAGAAGAGAGAGAACACCAAGATTTATAGTAGTTCATCCTTTCGTCCTCGCTTCGGGCTACGTCTACTCTTCTTGATGGAAAATGATTCCACCAAAGACTTCCAGTAGAATAATGAATGTTTGATTACAATGTGAATACAAGAATTCCTTGAAACTACCCTAGTTCTTCAATTCCTATGCAATCACTCCCCAAATCTTCAAAACCTTTCGAAATTGATGCTTCTTGATGTCTTCGAATCTTCAATTACTCGTGCAACCCTTGAAGTTCTTCACTCAAACTCTTCGATGCTCCGTCCGGCAATTAGATCCCCTTGAGCGCAAGAACTTTAGAAAGAACCGCCAAGACCTTTGGAGGTGGAATGAGATTATTCACTTCACTTTAGAACCTTGATTAACCCAATCAATTTCCTTGAATGAACCAACTTACAATCCCTATAGCACTCTAGAAATCTTAGGACTCAAAGAACAAAGTGATTCTAAGAAAAAGTGTTTAATCTTGAAGAATGTATGAAGAATGAGGTTTAGAGTCTCTAGAGACAATAGATGCAACTGATTCAAATGAGTTGGGTGTTACGAGGAAGTGAGTATATA
The DNA here is from genome assembly GCF_003473485.1 of Medicago truncatula. Taxonomy (NCBI): domain Eukaryota; kingdom Viridiplantae; phylum Streptophyta; class Magnoliopsida; order Fabales; family Fabaceae; genus Medicago; species Medicago truncatula. Next base: position 25,316,511 of record NC_053046.1, read on the forward strand.
AACAAAATGGTGGCAAATGCAAATTTTCTTCCAAAAACAACTAGGTGAATCGATTCACTAAATAGGTGAATTGATTCAGACAGCTAAAACACAAATCATGAAGTAATGAAGAAACTATGAAGATTGATACGTATCATACAAGATTTGAATCGATTCATAATCCCCATGATGGAGGTTGATACGATTAAAATTATTTTGAATCGATTCAATGCAAGTAAGAAAGATTATGTGATACGGTTCAAGCAATTTTACTTCGATTCATAATTAATACGATTCAAAACAGCTTGAAACGATTCACCCTAAGTTAGAGACTTTGGGTGATATGATTCATACATAAATGAATCGATTCAAACATTCAGAAAACAATTTTGTCAGCTGAATTCAGGTTACTTGGGACACAAGCAAGGCATAGCAAGGAGAAAACACAGGGATGAAGATGAACCAGTTATGCTAGGTGATTTAACAAAAAATTAATCTAAATTAACCAAAGTAAAAACAACGTAACATACATAATGCCTATACATCAAAAATCATCAAAACAAAACTTAAGACACAAGCAAGCTTCATGATTATCAATAATCATGAATCCTACGAAAGATGAACCCAATTTTGACAAGAGAATGACCGAAAAAGTGAGAGTTAAACATATGTCAAGCCACATCGTAGCTCTTTACTCTTTTTATCATGTTTTTGTCATTGATTGTGATTTCACTATACACTTGCTTACTCGATTAGATCTGCATCTATTGTCGTTGTTTGACCGTTTAGTTGTTGATTGTCATTGATACTTGTTCCACAATTTTAGATTTATTGATGTGAAATATAATTTCCGAATTCACAAACAGAATTGATTTTGTAAACTTGTTTATTTCCAATAGGAACAAGACTATACAACTCGTTCCGAATTCACAACTTTATTGTCCCTCTCAATTTCTCTTTAGGCTGAAAATTACACTTTTTTGTGTTATCTATTCAAGGTCTTAAAATTAAAAAAATACCCTTTAGGAGTTATCTTCCAAAAAAATTTGAGAGGCCCGGGAGACATTTCTGGGGGCGCAAAAAGAAATTATCCATGTAGTATTCTACACCTTCCCGACTTTTGTTCCATATAAATAGTGTTTTCTCCATTTAATTTGTCTTGAAAATTGCTTTTTTCCATTTGTTTTTACTCATTCCCTTCCCAAACTACCAAAAATGTCCCCAACGCGAGTTAACTCACGCTCGGTAGACGCATCGTAAGTTAACTCACATCAAAAGTCAGTGTGTGTTAAATCACGTTGCGATCCATTTCTCTTTTAGGCCATCACTTGTACCTCCACACTTCAAACACACACTCCCTTCCCTCTTCACCTACAAAAATTGAAAGTGCAAAATTTTGGTGCAAAAGTTTGAGCTCAAATCATTGGAAAACGTTAGGAAGCAAGTTTCTACACTCATAAAACGTCAAAAATTATGTAATGTATCATCTAACACCATTATGTAATGACCCGATTTTAAGATTTTATTTATTTAATTGTTTGGTATGTTATAGTTATTGGTTATTTGGTTTTTATAGATATTTTGGGTGTGGAGAGTTATTTTTATGAGAATAGTAATTTGGGGTAATTAATAGAATAGTGGTGTGTGAGTAATATTGAGGGTTTTAATGAAGTAATTGTGTAGTAACGTTTCATGAGTGGTAGAAAGTTACTAAGCCCATTAGTGAATGTGGCTAAGCCCAAGAGTATATAAGAGAATAGTCTTTGTGAAAATTATGGTTAAGAGATCATTTGTTCATTTTGAGAAAAGAGGCATAGAGAGAAAGAGGTAGAAGAGGAGATTGAAGAGAAAGGAAGATCTAGCTTGGGGGAAAGATCAAGAGGGAGATCAGAGTGAAGATTTAAGTTGCTTTTGAAGATTAAGGTAACTGGAAATGTTTATATTTACCATTAAGTGATTATGAGTGATAGAGTAGTTATGGGTCATGTTTGATTAAGTGATTTTCATGAAATTGTTTATTTGATTAAGTGATTTTCGTGCTATTTGATTATGTAGATTATGGGTATGTTGAACTTTGTGAAATTAAGTTGTTTATGTGCTTAAGTTCATGTATGAGGTTATAAAATAAGTTGTTTTTCAAGTTTTAGCTTAAATGAGTGAGAATCATGATTTTGTTGATGATTATTGTTCAAAACTTGTCCTTAATGCTTGCTATATGATTTTGAACTTATATGAACATGAATTTTGGAATGGAATCAAAGTAAGTAGTTTCTAAAATGAAATGATGTTGTTATGATTTAATTACTGTGAATACGAATGTAGAAGGAGTATGCAGATTTATTTGTGATTGTGAAACTTGGATTTTTTGTCCTTAATGTTTGTATGTCGAGATCTATGTAAATGATTGTGTTAAAAGTGATTTTTGGATGAAATTGTGGGTTTTATAAATTTTAGAAAATTGATGATGATTTCATGAATTTGAAGATTGAATCTGTGTTTTGAAATGTTTTGAATATTCTTTTAAACTATGTTAACATTGGATGAAGTTTGTAAATCTATTTTGGATCAAATGGGATCAAAAATAAGATTTTTGGGGAAATTTTTGGAGGTTTCCTGAGAGGGAACCCAAAATTTTGAGTTCCCACCAATAGGGAGCTCGCCTGGCGAGCAGATGCTGCGCCATGCCGAGCGAGTGTTGAACAACACTTGTTGTTTGGCACTTTTTGACCTTTTGGGGTGTTTCCGGACATCCCTAAGTGTTCCTTATGTGTTGTTTTGATGTTGTTTCGATGAATTGAGTCTATGTAATCATGTTTGCTTGATATTGATTAATTTTGTTGAATTGAGACGAACTTTGAACTTATATGAACATGAATTTTAGAATGGAATCAAAGTGAGGTGTTTCTCAAATGAAATGATGTTGTTATGATTTAATTACTATGAATATGAATGTAGAAGAAGCATGAAGGTTTGGTGGGGATTTTATGTTTGTGAAACTTGGATTTTTGTGAAATGTAAAATAGACGAACTTTGAGAAAATTGACAAAATTTGGCAAAATGATGAATTACGACATGATAGCTTGTAAATGACATTATGTTCATGATAACATGATGAATTGTGATTGAATTAATGATCATTATGCATATGTTGAATGGATTAACTTAGTGAAAGTGCGTAATCGTCTTTAAATGCAAATTATACTAAATGTTTGATTGTTGTTTCTTGATGTGTTAATTGCTTGATGATTATTATGCTTGATGATATATTGGTGAAGGTGATTTATTTGAGGATATTAAATGCATGATGGTGTGTATATGCATACGTATAAATGGTGATGAATATATGTATATGAATTGGTGAAATTGGTGATGGTGATGTCTTGTATGAATGTATGCGTTTGGTGAGTCATATGTTGTCGGATATTTAGTATCCAAAGCGGTGAAATAGGGTGTTTTAGGATCCAAATTAGTGAATAGGATATTTTAGTATCCGAAGTGGTGGGATCAATCGGTAAAATAACTTCGACATTCAAAAACGGTACTGCATGCATATAGAATGGTGTCTAGAGCATTGCATGCATATAAATATATTTGAAATGATTTATACTTGATTTTGGTGAATGATGTGCATTAAGTGAATTATGTGAATGATGTGAATTATATGCATTAGATGAATTGTATGCATTGATGTGAAATAAGTGGAATTGAATATATGATTATATTTTCAATATGACGATGCTGGTGTAATTTGATGAGTATGATAAATGGAGGATGATGTAAGAAATTCTTGTATGAATATTGTGGTTGATTTATGAAAGTATTATATTATGTGATATTTGAAATTCTATTATATTATACTTGAATTCATTATTTCTTAATCTTGAATGTAAACTTATCTTCAAGTGGTTGTTTGGTATACCGCCTCGCCATTGTAAGATGATGTAGACATGCAGGTCCAGATGCTTGAAATGGTGTGAGTACCGAGGAGTTGCCTGACGCCTCCTCTTTCTCCTTGCTTTTGGAGTCTAGATTAGGGCTCTGATTAGGACCTTTTGGGATTTATTATGTTTATGTACTATGTTGGAGTTTCGGGAGCCTTGTTGTTTTATTTATCGTATCTAAGATTTGAATTATTATATTGAGTTGCTGATACAATTTTTGGAGATGTTATTTATTCCGTTCCGTAACTTGATGAAAATTTTTATATGCATGTTTTGGAGTTTAGTGATGTGGCACCTTGAACATGATATGATTTATCTGTTATATTTATGTTAAATATTAATAGTGGGGTTCAAGGGTGTTACACTTTATATTTATGTTAAATATTAATAGTGGGATTCAAGCTGAGTTCATTACTTTTGGAGCCTTGAACGTAGCATGAGTTAAGTAATGTTGAGTTTCCAACGTGAGTTAACTCATGTTGAAGGCCAACGTGACTTAACTTGCGTTTGGTGTAACATACATGACTTAACTTGCGTTTGGTGTAGCATCCCGATTTTTAAGATATTATTATTATAATTATTTATTTGTTTATTTGATGTGTTTAAATTGTTGGGTTAATTGTTTTTTATTCGAGATTAGGGAGTTAAGGGTATTTTGATAATTTTATCGTGAAAGGTATTTTAGTAATTTAGAAGTATAAGATAATTTAGTGAACTTGGTAGAAACTTGAGGAATTAAGATGATAGAAGTGGATATTAAAAAGAGGGATTTAGTGAAGTAAATGTGTAGTGTTATTTTCAAGAGGAAGAATAATTGACTAATCTCAGTAAGAGTTAAGTGAACCAAACCCAATTCATGATGATATATAACAGTGATAGTCTTTACATTTTAGGATTAGGAAATCATTTTGTAAGTTTTGAAATAGAGGCATAGAGAGATGATAGAGCAAGAGGGAAGAGAAAATGAATCTAAAGGGAGAAAGAGGAGAAAGCTTGAAGAGCTAGAGGGAAGAAGGTGATTAAAGCTTAGAGGAGGCTAGCTTATTGGATTATGAGGTAAGAAACAAGGTATTTTCACCATCTAGAACTTATGAATAATTGAATCGTTGTGGATTATTTGTTTTCTCATACGTTGATGAATTTGTTGATAAATTATGTTTAATATTGTGCTCTAATTATTGTGGTTATTTTGAGTATGTGAAAACATGTTGTTGATGCATGAGAATCCGTGTTTGATTATGATAAGTTGGTATTTTTGAGTCTTTAGCTTAATTGAATGAAATTCATGAAGTTGTTGACGAATAATATTAAATTCATGTTCTATCTTCTTGCTATGATATTGGGTATGTGAAGGTTATGTTCTTATGAATTTTAAAAGTAATTATATGGTGCTCTTGAGTTTTTGGAAAAAATGGTTGGAGAATCTTGAATTTGGAATTTTTGAAAATAATGTTTTGGTGTGTGTTAAGTGTTTATAATGAAGTGGATAACCTAGGGTATTACTTTTGAAAGATTAAAATGTGTTGGGGTTGAATTAAGGGTTTTGGAAATGATTACTTGGTGAAAAACGTGTTTTGAAAACTGATTTTTGAAGATCTGAACTGGTGTAATCCATTACACCAGGTGTGTAATCGATTACACATTGTGCCTACCTTCCAGAAATTTTTTTGAGCTCAGCTCTAGGATTTTTTCTCCAAACTTGGGAAAATCGACTTTTTTCACCATTTGCTGCTTCGAACTGGGTCTCGGTGTAAACACAAAAGTTGTAGATATTGATGTTAGCTTTTATTTGCCGTTGGTTTTACTAAATTTACATTTCTAAAACTTGACTTATCGTCAAAATACTAGACATATGTCATGCTGCATTTTTCATGAAACTTCAGCATAACTTTTCAGTGAACCATGCAACATCTTTGGAATTAATAATGAGTTTAAGAAAGTAGCTAGAGTAAATAATTGAACCTGTATTTATGTAAAGTTGTGATATTTAATGATGTATATATAATGATGTGAAAATATCGTGTAATTTAAATATGTGAATACTTGATTTACACATGATGATGAATACTTGATTTTGATGAAATAAGTTAGCATAACATGAATGATTTAACTTGGAATTTTTTTGAATAAACATAGTGATTGGAATAATATTTAATGAACTTGTGACTTAATTCTAAGTTGGATATCTAATGATCGTGAACTTATTAGAAGATTATTGAGGTAGAATGATGTGATTATGCAATGATGGTGAATTTGATTATGAGATAATGGAACACATTTTGATATGATTATATGTTGAATATAAGCAAATATGTATTTGAGCATGAAACTTGGTTTAAGTGAATATTGGAAATAAATGGACTTTGTGAATTGTGGAAAATATACGAACTTAGTGAACTGATGAATTATGACATGTTAAGTTGTTATTAGTTATATGATGATGATAAGGTGATGAATAATGATTGAATTGGTTAATGATAAGTGAATGAAATATTGATTAACTAAGTGAAGAGATCTCATTTATTGATGTGATTATGATAATATGATGATGTTGATGTGATAAGCATGATGATATTGATGTGATAAGCATGATGATGTGAATACGATGATGTTGGTGTGATAAACAAGATGATGAGATTATGATGTCAGGAAAATGGGGTGTTACAGTTCTCATTTTATTTCTTTAGACAATGGAGCTGGTATAGGAAATAAAAAGGCACCGATGGCCCTAAAACTTCCTCGTAACGTTGTTGTATATGACTGGGTGGACAAAGAAATCATTATAACCAAGTCCTTCTTTGATTCAGCTAATAGGTTGGAGATAACCTATCAAGATATTGGATCGTCCCTTGATGAATGTGAGGTGGAGGTCCCTGACGAGGATAAAAGGATTTGTAGTAAGTCTTAGGGGTGCATCCCCTTTTTGTATGACATCATGCTCTGAGAGTTGCAAGTGCCAATGCCTTTATATGATTTTTAATTTATGGTGTTAAGTCATCTGAAATTGTCCCTTCTCAATCACATCCCCTGAGCTGAGCTTTGGTGAAGATATTCTAGTTCTGGTGTAAGTATGAGAAGAATACTCTTACGATTAATCTCTTTTTTAATTGTTCCATTTTTAGAGAAAATTGGTTGGCCCTAATAAGACACAAGGGTTGATTACTCTAAAACAAGGTAAAAAATTCTTTGAAGTCTATTATGAGTCTTTAAAGAACTTCAAAAAAAAAAAATTCTTGGTTACACCTTTGAATCAATCAATCCATGTGGACTTCTATGTACTCCCAAAGGTTTTAACAACAAGGCCATAAGCTCCAAGACTACCATTTTGGGAGATTCCTTTACAAAATCGTTCGATCAGGGTAAGGAAATAGTCGGGGATGGTTACTGCTCGAATCAGGAGGCTTACAAAGACAAGTTTCCCAAATATTGAACGAAGGACCATTTTTCTAAAGCGTTTGGCGTCTATATTTCAAGTAGGTTGGCCTTAACACGGAGGAGCGGAGGGTAAGGTTGTCTCATAATTTTGAAGGGTTTCAAGCTCAAGAAGGTGGCCGACTCTATGAATCCAAGGGAAATGATCTATAAAACCAGGTTTTGTTGATACTAAGGTGCTCATGGCCACCAAAGATAAAGAAGAAAAAATAGTAATTTTTAGTCGTTTCATGTTCTTTTAACTTCAAGATAGTTTATTTAATACGATTGTCCTCCTGACTCTTTCCTTCTTTTGCATACTATATTAGCTTCTTGGAAAAATGGTGGAGAGAAGGAAGACGTTAGGCAGGAGTACTCCTTCCCCATTTTTTGCTATTTATGGAGAGTCTCGTAGTAAGGAGGTCGCAAGACCAGATTCTGAGACGGTGGCAGTCGTTGTGATGGCGACGACCAATATAGTTTAAGTTTCAACTGAAGTCGTCCAAGTGTCACCTGGTAAGGGTGCCCATGGAGAGTCCGTGGTGGAAAAACTCTAATGAAGATACTTCTTGCAAGATGTCAATATGTATCCGGGTACAAATAGTATAATACTCGTCCCCGCCCCGTTGGTTAAATATGATACTCTTGACCGCCCTGTACCTGCGTGGGTACCTACTACACAGGTGACCCGCAGGTATTGAGATATCCATGTGTATTCATGGGTAACCCCTGAAATTTTGAATTTATTTATTTTTTGGTAGAAAGAATAACTTGCTTTTAATTACCAAAAAACTTCAACTTTTATACATTGATACATAAATCGTACAAAATTCATGATTCTTACATGGTGCGTTCAATTTATGAAGGAACGAAATACATGACATAAAAGAAAAGTAATCAAGACACGTATAAAGAAATTACTGAACAAAGAAATGATAAAAAATTTCAAGAAAAAATTCACAGTTTCACACAAAAAAGATTAAATCAATTCCTACATAGAAATTAGAAAAAAATTGAAATATCTATATATTCATCTAAAATTAAAAAGCTCTAAAATCTAAAATAAAAAACAAATAATCGCGCTAAGAAGAAGAAAAAAAAATGAGAAGAAGAAAAGTTGGGTGTACCGAAAGGGAAGAGGAAGAGAAAGTTGTGGCGTAAGAGAGAAGATGTCGTACCGTAAACTAAACTAGGGTTTTTTGAGACCTCAAACTCATATATATGCACAAATATATTTTAATAATTTACTTAACTTATTATCGGATCTGAGTACTCAAGGGTACCAGTTTCATCAAATCCGTGTTCATATTCATAAAATAATAGATAATCAAATACTTATTTATTATACATGTGAATAATACTCATTTGCCTACCATCCCAGTGCCCATGATGAATTTTACCCCGCGGGGTGTGGGAAGCACCATTTTGTTGATGAGCCTCGACGAGTAAAAATAATATGTTGCAGGGGGGATAAGCAATGTACTTGACGCAAATAGTAAAAGGTGGCTAACATTGACTATGATTTTTTTTTTTTTAAGAAGATAAGACTTTGATTTAATTTAACTACAGATAAGATTTTGATTATTACAATTTTTTTTTTAGAGAATTGCTATTTATTATGAATTCTGCCGCTTACGATAATCAAGAATAAAGAAGAGTGTTCCTTTGCAATTAAAAGTCAACCAACATTCAGTTGGTCAATTTTTTTATTTTTTTTTGCACAAGTTGGTCATTGACCAGGGCCGTCCCTGAGAATTCAGAGGCTCAGTTTTAGGAATGAAAAGAGGCCAGTGATAAAATCAAAACGTATTTTTTTAAGAGGCCAGTGATAAAATCAAAACGTATTTTTTTTAAAAGAGCAATGTTCTATTTATATTTTTTAAAGACTAAATACAAGGTGTCGTATATATGCGGTACACCCAAAGATGAAAATGACTACCGTATACATGAGGAACCCCCCACCTTTGACGCAACTCATACCAATTAGTCATGCTCTTAATGTGTTCCAAGCTTGCCTCATGCTCTTTAAGTCTAACAAAAACATGTGACCAATCACTAAAACCCTCATTTGCTAATTGACCTCTACCAATCCCTCTTTTAAAAACTTTACAAAAAAAACAAAATAATCTATCAAGCTCTTTTGAATAAACAAGCCAATCTCTATCACACTTCTCTCCATTTGATAAAGTTATAGTATACAAATTAGTTGTAAAGCGTCTAGAAGATTTATCTCTAGGACCCTTCACGATACTTAAATCTCTTATAGGGCCTTTTGTAGCTAACAACTCAATCATTTTAGACTCGAGAGAATCCCAATTTCTTGGATCAAATATATCTACACTAATGTGAATGTCATTAACATTATCAACATTTTGATTATCATCTTCATTATCATTAAGATTTTCAACATCAACATCCACAACAACATTATCATCGATAGGAATAACATCAACAAGAATGTCATCAATAGGAATAGGCATAGCATCAACATTATCAACGGGAATAGCATCAACAGGAATAACATCAATAGGAATTTGTGTTTCTTTTACAATAAATTTTTCAAGAGCTCCTGTTTGGGATTCAATTAACTCAGCAATTTTTTCTTTTTCCTACGCTTCTCAGCGCCAGACTCAAACTTTTTAATCTTGGGCGGCAATCTAGGAGGAGCCAATTTAAAAGGCATAGAAGAAGATTAAAAAAATAAATAAAGAACCTGAAATTCTTCACTGTTCTTGACCAATTCCGCAATGTCGAAGTTGAACCACATCATTATACATACAATGTTGAGATTAAACCATAAAATAAAATTAAAACATAATTAGTAATTAGTACTACTTTCGTCCCTAATTATAAGTCCCTTTTGAGAATTTTTTTTGTCCCTTTTTATAAGACCCCTTTGTTATTTCCAACTACAATAATTATTTCTTTACATACATGCCCCTATTTATTATACATTTTTTTCTTCAATCAGCAATAAATAACATGTTGAAAACATAAACCAACTCTCTCTCTCTTAAAGGATAAAATTGTAAAAACAATAGTAATTACAAACATATTTAATACAAATATCCACTATCTTAATTCCCGTTATTTTTTCAAAAGGGTCCTATAATAAGGGACGGATGTAGTAACATATATGATATATAAATTCAATTATACACTAAAATTTGAATAATTTTAACAAAAACTCCCAAAACAGTAAATATGCAGAAATCAATTATTACTAATTCTGTTAATAATCAACCAAATCTCTATCAATCTCTATTTTAGCAATTTCAACATTCAACAAACAAACAGTGTTGTTTTGGAAAGGGGAAAATCGATTGAAATTTGAAACAGTGTTGTTTTCAACATTCAACAAATCTCTATCAATCTCTATTTTAGCAATTTCAACATTCAAATTAATGAAAGAGAGTTTATTTACTTACCAAACAGTGTTGTTTTGGAAAGGGGAAAACTGATTGAAACCGTGAATTAGTGATGATTTGGTGAAGAAGAACGAAAGTCTGATGATGTGAATCAATTGATGATTGATAAGTGATTGTGGTTCTGAATCGGTGGGGAAGAAAATCGGTGATGATTATTGAGTATTGATATAATTTTGTTTACTACTACCTCCGTCTCTAATTATAGGGCCCTTTTTGAAAAAATAACGGGAATTAAGATAGTAGATATTTATATTAAATATGTTTGTAATTACTATTGTTTTTACAATTTTATCCTTTAAGAGAGATGATTGTTTATGTTTTCAACATGTTATTTATTGTTGATTGAAGAAAAAGATGTATAATAAATAGAGGCATGTATGTAAAGAAATAATTAATGTAGTTGAAAATAGCAAAGATGTCTTATAAATAGGGACAAACAAAATTCTCAAAATGATCTTATAATTAGGGACGGAGGAATTACATTTTAAAACAAAGAGACTATATGATAGAAAAAGAAAAGTTAATGTCCATTGATATTCCAAAGTGGGTTTTATAATAGAATACAGAGTACTTAATAGAGTACTTAATACTTCCTCCGTTCCTAATTATAAGACCATTTTGCTAAAATCACGGGAATTAAGAAAGCGGATATTTGTATTAAAGTTGTTTGTAATCACTATTGTTTTTACAATTTTATCCTTAAGAGAGAGAGTTAGTTTATATTTTCCATATGCTACTGATTGAAGAAAAAGATGTATAATAAATAGAGGCATGTATGTAAAGAAATAATTAATGTAGTTGGAAATAAAAAAGGGGTCTTATAAAAAGGGACAAAAAAAATTCTCAAAAGGGTCTTATAATTAGGGACGGAGGTAGTAATAGGGAATTTAAAGAATTTAAGTACGAATTTACACCCCATTAAAAAAATATAAATACGTTTGCACGTTAGACACGTGCCACCGTCCTAAAAAAGAAAGTGGGGATTGTGGTCACAACATGGACTGTGGTCTACCAATGTTTGGTATTTTTCACCATTTTGGAACTTCCGATCATGGGCCATAGCACTTCCATTTCATTGAGAATTGATACATTTTTTGATATTTTCAGATTTCTTTGTGCAAAATTTTAGGTGTTATAATTATACACCTTATATTTTTTGAGATTACATTAATTAAAATATACAAAAAAAAAAATCATATAGATAGAATATACTATTCCTGATATCCCATTAAGTTTATTGATTGATCATGGAGCTATCAAAGACATTCAGATTCCAATCAAAGAACCTCACATCCTTCATACCTTTCTCTCCCATATACAACAACCCTTTGAAGAATCATCTATCCTTTAGAACAAAACTCAACAATAGACCCAAGAAAATCAAGTTAACAGTGACAGCAAAGAGAAAAGCACCAATTGATGGTGTAAGTGAAGAGTTGAATGATATAGCTTCTTATAACCTTGATTTTGCATATTCTAGAAGAAGGGTTCGTTCTGCTTTTGCTGAGGTTCAACAACAGCTTGATCATTGCTTGTTTAAGGTTTGTTTACCTTTGACTTTTCATCTTGACCAATGTTAGGCTTCAAATTGTAGGTTTCCATTTTTAGAGTTTTTCATTTTTTTTATATGTAAATGTTAGTTTGTAGCTTTGAAGCACATATACTCCTCGGATAAGGCATGAGGGATGAGGTCAGACGCGTACAGTGTCCGACACTGACACTGACACATATAATTATATTGAATTATGTCATTTTCCTAAATTATTATTGGTGTCGACGTGTGTGAGGAGTATGTGTTTCATTGGTTGTTAGTTATGTCAGTTTCCCATTTCTATAGCTTTGTTGAAGAATCAGACAGTGACTGATTCTTTGATCTGTTTTTCCTAGGATGCTCCTGCTGGAATCAGAGCAGAAGAAGTAAGATTTTCTGCTTTACCTTTTTATTATGTCCAACAAATTCTAGAAATATGTGGAAGTTTCGATTTTCTTTAACTTTTATTTTGTTTGATTGGTGAAGAATGCCATTTAAGTTTTCTGTTTTTGATTTTATTTGTTAAGTAGTGGTATGAAAGGAATTCGAGGGGATTGGAAATTTTCTGCAAGAGCTGGATGCCAGAGTCAGGAATTCCAATCAAGGCATCTGTGTGTTTTTGTCATGGATATGGTGATACTTGCACATTCTTCTTTGAAGGTTTGTTTGGCTTGTCTTCTTGTATAAACAAGAACATTGTTTGTTTTGAAAATGTTTCTTTTAGAATGGTCTTTGGATGTTTGTTTATATAGGGAAGCTAGTGATTCATTGTGTGTAAATTGGGTGTGGGTTTGATATTTTTATTCAGGTGTTGCGAGGAGAATTGCTGCATCTGGGTATGCTGTTTTTGCGATGGACTATCCAGGTTTTGGACTTTCAGAAGGATTGCATGGTTACATACCAAACTTCGATGATCTTGTCGACGATGTTATAGAGCATTATACACAAATAAAAGGTATGTCTGATTCATCAGTTTTAAACTATGAACCCATGACACAGATAAGGACCCTTACACCAGACTTGAAACCATCAATGATTTGAGAAAATAGAAGAGATTGAATGTAACAGTGTGTCAGTCAACAGACACACCTATAATCTGAAGTGTCGGTGCTGGATAGGTTTCAAACACACGGTGTTGTTGATCATACTTTTGTTTTTCAATTGACAGCAAGACCTGATTTGAGAGAATTACCTCGAGTTCTGTTGGGGCAGTCAATGGGTGGGGCGGTTTCTCTTAAAGTTTATTTGAAGGAGCCAAATAATTGGGATGCTGTAATGCTTGTCGCACCAATGTGTAAAGTAAGCTCATTCCTCCATTGTATTGTTACCAATGCTCAACAACTTCATTATTTTCAAACTATACAAGAGTCTATATTAAACATAATGGTATTATTGGTTAAACAATGACTAAAATTCAAAAGTCATATTGGTATTATTGTTATTATTAAGGACTTTGTTAGAATTTGAATGCTAAGTGACCCAAACCAATCTATAGAAAATTTGAACTATCTTCTATCATGGGAGATGTGATACGTGGGAATTCCTTGAACATTGTAACCTAGGAAGCTACTAAACCTTGATAGATTCTACCTTGTTTCACAGAAAGCATGACAGAGAAAGAAAGAGGTCAAATATGTTTGTTAGTTTTGATTTAGTTCCCTGTAATATGTGAGGTCCTCGTAGACCTTGTTTTCTAGCCTTTGAATAAAGATGATTAACTAAGACTATATTTGAATGATCCCTTTTCATGAAGTTTTGATTTCCTTGGAAGAGGAAATGGGAGTGATGATCTGGTTTCTTTTGGTTCCGCCATCTGAGATGATAACTTTTTTCGTCGAGATGTTAACATTTTTGACCCGATTTCAATATTTACCAGTCATAATATGCATTTCTAAGCATACTCTTCTTGAAGATGCAGAACGTGTTAAGGTATAAAAATCTGATGAAATCATTCTGGGATTCATCAGATTATTTTAAGTTCTATAAAAATTTGTATTGTTGTTATAGTCCCTTTGGGATGTATCAGTTTAACAGTTGGAGGAAGAATGACTGCTTGACTTGCTGATTTTTGTCACTGGTAAGATTGCAGATGATGTGTTACCACCCGATGCAGTAATGAAGGTGTTAACTCTTTTGTCAAAAGTGATGCCAAAAGCAAAGCTCTTCCCAAACAAAGACCTTGCTGAACTGGCTTTCAGAGAACCGAGTAAAAGAAAATTGGTTAGTAACTCTTATAGAATCAAATCTTATACCATTTCTCTTGCATATGATTTCTTTAACAAAAACTGTTACACTTTGTAGTTCTTTAGAGTTAAGTCACTTTTTATTCTGTTTTTAAATCTATATTGTAACAATGGTCACAGTTTTGTTATTATTGCTTGAATTTTCCCTCCAGATATGGTTGTGGAGACTTCCAAAATATCAACATTGTCGCCATATCTGTAGTTTAACTACAATCTAATCAATGACGATCCTTTACGTGTTGCACTAAATATAATAGTAACATAATCATAGATTTGTGATTTCTGAATTACTATTGTATTCCTACTAGCCACTCAGCTTAAACAATGTTGTATTGTCTTGCATTGCAACATTTTGGTTAATTTGATGTTATTTAATATTTTAATAAATCAAACAAATTTTTAAATCCTAATGTTATTCTTTATAGGCTCCTTACAACGTTATTTGTTATGAGGATAATCCACGACTTAAAACCGGTATGGAACTTCTACGGGTGACAAAAGAAATTGAGTCAAAAGTAGAGAAGGTTCTATTTCTTTTCGTTTTCTCATTTTCCTTTTTTACTTTCTTTTGATCTCTGTTAACTTCAAGCCTATGAAGCACGGACATTGCTTGGATTAGACGTGTCCCGGTGTCAGACACGTTTCAACACATATAATTACACTGAACTGTGTGATTTGTTAAATTTATCAGCGGTGTTAGTGTCCGTGCCGTGTCTGTATTCGTGCTTCATAGGTTTCAGCATATAATCATTGTCGTATCAATGAATTTTGTATGTTCGATTGTTTTATGTCAGGTATCAGCACCATTATTGATTCTTCATGGAGCAGCAGACAAGGTGACAGATCCATTAGTGAGCAAATTTCTGTATGAAAATGCATCTAGCAAGGATAAGACTTTAAAGCTCTATGAAAATGGTTACCACTGCATTTTGGAAGGGGAGCCTGATGATAGAATAAAGGCTGTACATGATGACATTGTCTCATGGCTTGATTCTAGGTGTTCAGTTAAGTGAGATTTTTCCATGGAATATTTCCTTCATCATTCTAAGTCATTCTTGGAGTAAGATAATAGCAACATTTATGTTTAAATTGTTAAAATCCTCCTAACTACATTATTTTTGCAATTCAATTTGGGTGGTAGCATAATGTGTCTACCTTCATTTGATATGTGAGCATAACAATTTTTTTTCATCTTTAGAGGGTCATTAATGATTTTAGTAGTATTCTCCTTCGGTTTCAATTTTATTGTATGAACTGCATAATGCTCACCTTCAAGGATTAACACTATCCTCAGATATTGCTCTGGCTTAGAACGGAGCCCCCGCAAGTGGGCGGTGAGATTAGTTTTTTTAGATTAGTCGGTCCTTGGATCGAATACCAAGTTTTTAAAAAAAAAAAACACTATCCTCAGATAAATAAAGCGCGTTACAAACAACCATATCATTTAATTGATAATTGTGTTTAAGCACCACAGATAAATTAGATAAGCCCAAAAAGTTATTCACTCCATTTTAAAATGAATATCGTTAAATATAAGCATCAAGTGTGATATTAAAAATCTAATCTATGGAGTCTTGTCGAATGTGTGGAAGCTACAAGTCTTTGAACCCGCAACTAAATTGGAAACTTAATTTTATTTATTTCTTTACAAAAGCCAAAAAGAACATGTCAAAGATCTATTCTAAGAATAAGGTGTGCCCAGAAAAGCAATAATCAGACAAAAGGCGAAGTCTTAAACCAGCCAAAAGTTTAAACAAGAACTAGCACAACTTCAAGGGTTAAACCACCATTTATTCAAACCATAAGCAAAATTAGAGATTCCTGCTTTTTACTACCACCAGTATATAGTACTAATGTGATCAGTTAATTGCTGCACTGTTGATTCTTCGCGTGCGGCCAAAAACTATGTTTCTTCTTTCTTTCCATATGGCCCAGAAGCATGCCATCCTTTTCATATGGCTCGGAACCATGCCATCCAAAGCGGTTGAAAGATACGAATATTGCTCATCTCATTTCTGAAATTACTTAAAAACATACCTTAGCCGCATTAACTCCCGTTCGGTTGAATGCGGTAGTTAATTGTCGTTAAACAACTTATCTAAAAAGTGTCCAACGAAAATTAATTGTTGCTTAAAAGTCAAACAACAGTTAATGACAACTGTCACTGGGGTATAATTTGAGTAATTTCAAAGTGAGATGAGCAAAATCCAAAAGATAATTCAAGTCTCTATCCAACTTCCAAGAAGATCACAAAATTGTTGTGAGCATTAAGAAGGCTGATTAGATAGAACACAAGAAATGCCTAACCATTTGAAGATTCCTTCCCACACCTTCCAAAAGATATCACATTATTCAACAAACAAGTGTTAGTAGTTTTATCCTTCCAAAACATAGCAGCACAACCAATCGAAACTGAATTAAGAATGCCACGTTGAGCCAATTTTTCCCTTGATGGAATTCTGTTGTTTACAAATCTTGATAAAGATTCCACATGTAATTAGATCAATCATCTGACATTATTATAAAAAAGCTTAAATGCTGTTTTGATATTTAATTGATATCGCTTTGGTCTCTTAATTAAAAAAAGATTGTTTGAGTACTTTAAGTTTTTTTTTAGTCTCGTTTTGGTCCCTTCTGTTAGGTTTCCGTTAAGGTTTAAAAAAAAAATTAACTCCTGAATACGTGTCACCTTGTCATTAGCTCTGAGATTTTTTTTAACAAAAGAGCATTTAAGCCTATAAAAAATATTAAAAATTACATAAAAATATTGTGATACTATAATAATAATAGTATAAGTGATGGTATAATATTAATGTATTAGCCATGCTTTGGACAAGGGCAATACAAATATATGTATCCAGTTGTCAAAGTTTGACTTGACAACCATAAATAATGTCTAAAAAGACCCCAGTTAACAAGTATATGTAATTAACCCCCACTTATGCTTTTTTTTTTTTTTTTTCAAGTCTAGTGGCTAGAATTCACACAATTAATTGTGGAGAAGTGGGGTGTCCGAGGTTCGAACCCCAAACCCTGCATATAACATGCAATATCCCTACCAACTGAGCTAAGCTCACGGGATACCCCCACTTATGCTTTAACTCTCGCTACACAACTAGTTCCATTATTTGCATGCATCTGTGTTGTAATACAAAATGGGTGGTTACAGAATTCAGCTAGTGGCCATAGCCATAGTTTCTTTCATGCTTTTGCTTCCAAACACACAAGGATGGGGAGAGGAAGGACATTTCACTGTTTGTAAGATTGCTCAGGTGCCTATAATAATATAAAAATCTCAGTAACACTTCATTGTTTGTTTCATTTAATAATGTAATTGTCACATTAATTAATGTAATTGCTCAGGTGCTTTTGTAACAACCACTTAAATCCGATAATATTATGGAGTATTTTTTAGAAGTCGTCTGAACTGAATTCAAACTAAATCACATAAAATAGGATCAGATCGGGTCTTTTTTTAGAAGTCATATGAACCGAGCCATGGGTACTTGAATTACCGCATAATCGATCCAAACGGTTTCACGAACACCCCTACTCATCTCTTCTCCCAATTAATGACGAGTATATTATAGTATCACTAGCCTTTTTTTTTTCCTTGTATAAGTTATCAATATTTATTGAATATATCAAAATTACAAAAACAACGGTTTTGAGCGTGTCTTCGTTTTTTAATAATATGGATCAAATAGAGTAATAGAAAATACATTTAAAGACCAAACTAACAACAAAAGGCATATACCATGATCAAATTGACTAATGAAAGGTACATTCATATATATATATATATATATATATATATATATATATATATATATATATATATATATATATATATATATTCATGTAATTTTCGCACCAAGTATAATATGACATCACCTCACACATTCAAACGTTAAAATGTTGGCCCTTGCAAATTTTTACCATTGTTTACATGTAATTGCATTGTTTTACGTATATATGTTATAATTAATTGTTTAAATGTTTTAATATATCAGATAACCTCACAGAGTCTCTTCTATTCCTTTCACATTTTATTGGAGACATCCACCAGGTAATATATGATTTTCTTAATCACACATTTATATGACATGATTCCATTAGAATATGTAATCTCATATAATATAGTTCTTTTCTGTACATTGTTAATTTGCAGCCTCTACATTGTGGCTTTCTCTCAGACAAAGGTGGCAATACAATTAATGTTCAATGGTTCACAACGAAACAAAATCTTCACCGTGTAAGTTATCTATGAGTTTTTCTATACTTTTTTTTGTAATATTTAAAATATATCCTAAGTGTTAAATTGGTTAATTATGTCTATATATATATATATATATATATATATATATATATATATATATATATATATATATATATATAGGTATGGGATGATAGCATAATTGAGATTGAACTTGAAAGATTCTATGACTCTAACCTGGGAGAATTCATCGATGCAATTCAAAATAATATTACGGTACTAATATATGTTTTATTTAATTTTTATCAATGATTCAAATTCAACCTTTTGGTTAATTAGTCAAAGAATTTGTCCTATTATATTAGTTTGTTTATTTTGTATATTCTCCAAATAAATTAACAGAAAGTATGGGGTGATCAAGTAGAAGAATGGGAGAACTGCAGTTCTGACGATATCGCATGCCCAATCACGTGAGTCCTATTCACATTGCTCTTATTAAAGCAGCATGATTTATGTACATGTTTTACATACACTAGAATATTACTCTTCTTATTTATGAAATTTTTCATTCAACCGCAGTTAACTATTGCTCGATATTTTCAACGGCACTTAACTGCCGTTGGAAACTTCAAGATTTGTTTAAACACTTTTTAAATCGGTTAGACCGAACTTAAAAGTGTCTACTGTCGTTGAAAATACCAAACGACAGTTAACTGTCGTTGATGTAGTGAATGATCAATTTTATAAGTGAGAAGAGTAATTTAATACATACCTACTCACCAACCAATTTTGTTTAGATATGCATATGAAAGTAGCCAAGATTGTTGCAAATGGGCATACAAAGATGGTGCAGAAGGCTCCACATTAGAAGGTAAAATATAGGGTTAATAGTGTTTTTCATCCTGGAATATATGCTATTTCCGATTTTCGTCCCTATAAATTTTCGGTTTGATTTGTACCCTCGTAAAATTTTTATTTTCCGGAAAACACTCTTAATAGGCCATTCAAAAACCAAAATTTCTTGAAAAAAATTCTAAAAATGGCCTATTTAGAGTGTTTTTCAGAAAATAAAAATTTTACGAGGGTGCAAATCAAACCGAAAATTTTATAGGGGCGAAGATCAAAAATGACATATATTACAAGGGTGAAAAACACTATTAACCTTAAAATATATATAGAGCTGTGGTATCTTTTTTGGAGTCAGTGTTATCTAAAAACAAAATTTTAGACATCATATGCGTTATTTTAGACATCCTATCCGACTCAATATATTAATCTATACAGTTGAACATATACTCAATTAACACCAAAATAATTTACTATAAAATAATTCATTTAGATACTAACTTATTATTTATATCTAAACACGTTAGTCTTTCACATTTATACTAGTAGTTTTTACTTATTTTGCACAATTTTTTCACAATACCATTTATAATTTACAGATGAAAGGTGTACTAATTTTAGTTTTTATAACAATCAAATGAAAGGTTTATGTAGAACATAATAAAAGATGGTATGTTGAAAATTGTGTGTTAATGAATGTATTGCTTCTATTGTTATTTAAGAAATGGCAAGTAACTAGTTGATAATCTCTCTAAACAAAACATAAAAAAAAATGAGTTAAGAAAAATTGATGTATTTAATTCAATTTCATGCTTTCATTGTACCAAATGAAAGTGCATTGCGGCATTATTGAATATTTCCGCTGCCAAGTAGTGTTTAAAGATTAAATATTTCTGCTGTGATATTATTTTGAATTATTGAAAGCAGTTGTTTAAATAAATAGTGAATTTAACTTTATTTGTGTTAAATAATATTTTGAAGAACGAAATGCGACATTCTGTTTGCGATGAACTCTGATTTATTTTACATTATTTATATGTTGGGGACATCGGTCGATACCCCATGAATGCACAAATTGTCACATTTGGAATACCATTTTTGTGATAAAATAGGAACAAACAATCAAAGGTTGAAAACATGTAACCCAAGAAACAAGAGTAGAATATGGTTTTTTACTCCATTAGAAATGTTGTGTTTTCGTGCAATTAGAATTAAAAAAAGTGGAAGTTTTTAATTTCGAGAAATCACGTACATTGATAGTGTTTATTCAGTGGAAAGGGGACTTTGAAGGGTATGCTTTTGGGTACCTATCCATTTTTGTGAATGGAGTGAGTACACATGCCGCTGGCGTCCGGCTTGGGTTAAATGATATTTTTCTTTCTCCATAATACCCAGGAATGGTGCCTTTTTCGTGCCTATTTCCTCCAATTGCTTCCTCTATTTTCCGGTTCCTTCAAGTATGCAATCATATCCGTGCGCGTCATGTTGGAACAAAATGTGTTTCAAAATGAACCTTATTGAGTTTTGATGATAACAAGATATTAAAAATTGTCAATTGGTTATTACTAATAATTGTTCAAGTGTACAGGACCAAAGGCTACTCAAGTTATTTCAATAGGTCTTGGAAGAACAATGGAAAGAAAAAGAAATTCTGAGCATCTGAAGAAAACTGCTCCTGAAGCTAAACTGCTCCTGAAGAGATGACGTCATCAGAAGCAGAAAGTCATCAGAAGCAAAAGTTTTCATCAGAAGCAATATCTTCACCAGAAGCTACATTTGATCCTTTAATCAAACTGAAGATTCAAAGTAGCTGATTCTCAATTCAGTCTTATCAAAGAAGAACGAAGAATTGAAAGGGAGGTATCAACGGATATATGGATAGCACTGAGCTCTTGTCTCTCGTTAATAGAGTTGACAAAGTACAAGTGTACAACCACTACCTCCACTACTCTGTTTTCTGTCTACGCTACAAGACAAAACAACAGCCATGCCTGCAGAATTTGTACACTCAAGATGGGAATGAATTTGAAGTTTATTCTTCAAATGACTACACCCAAATCAGGCAAAGGATCACTGGTGGATAATCAAAGGATTTCAAACGACTCTTTAGACGTGCTGATTATCTCAACGTCTCTTTCACACCTCTATATAAAGGAGTGAAGACTTGAAGATTGTAGATAGAGATACATAAGTTCAAAAGCGCCAAAACTCTGTCAATTTGATTCTACAAAGCACACTGAATTTCTGCACTGATTTGATACATCTTAGAAATTCAAAGTCTAGAGTCTTTTCTGTATTGTATTGTGAACACCACTGATTGTATATCAAGTGTTCAATTCAAACTCAATTCTCTGTATTTTTGTTTGATTAGAAGTCTCTCGCCTGCGTGCTTGAGCATTAGAAGTCTCTTGCTTAGTGCTTGAGCATTGGAAGACTCTTGCGTGTGTGCTTGAGCATAGTTTTGTGAAGTCTCATACTTAGAAAGTATTGAGCAGTTGTAATCTTTGTGATTATAGTGAAATCTCCTTGGAAGTGCAAGGGGGACTGGACTACTTCCGTGTTGTGGAAGGAACCAGGATAACTGCTTGTGTCTTTGTCTTTCTTTTCTCTGCTCTGTTCTTTTCCGCTGCAATCTGACTCTGATCATTTCATCAGAAGCAATCAAACTGCTTCTGAAGTTTTATCAGAAGAAGTATTTTTTAAGAGAAAAAGAAAACACAATTCAACCCCCCCCCCTTCTTGTGTTTTTCACCTTCAATTGGTATCAGAGCTTGCTCTGTTATCACAGCACTTAACCGTGTTACAGTTCAAGATCTTTTAGAAAAACATGTCTGGAGATGAGGAATCAGGTACTACAAAATACACAAGTGTCAAGCATGACTATGATACTGCTGACAAGAAAACAGACTCTGGAAAAGCTCCAAAGTTTAATGGAGATCCAGAAGAGTTTTCATGGTGGAAAACTAATATGTACAGCTTTATCATGGGATTGGATGAAGAGCTATGGGATATACTGGAAGATGGAGTTGATGATCTGGATTTGGATGAAGAAGGAGCTGCTATAGACAGAAGAATACATACTCCTGCTCAGAAGAAGCTTTATAAGAAACACCACAAGATAAGAGGAATCATTGTGGCTTCTATACCTCGCACCGAATACATGAAAATGAGTGACAAATCTACTGCGAAGGCTATGTTTGCTTCTCTATGTGCAAACTTTGAAGGCAGCAAGAAAGTAAAAGAGGCTAAAGCTTTGATGCTAGTTCATCAGTATGAACTTTTCAGAATGAAAGATGATGAGAGTATAGAAGAAATGTACTCAAGATTTCAAACTTTAGTTTCTGGATTGCAAATACTGAAGAAAAGCTATGTTGCTTCTGATCATGTTAGTAAGATTTTGAGAAGCTTACCTTCAAGATGGAGACCCAAAGTAACTGCTATTGAGGAAGCTAAGGATCTAAATACTTTAAGTGTTGAAGATCTTGTTAGCTCACTCAAAGTGCATGAAATGAGTTTAAATGAGCATGAAACCTCTAAGAAGAGTAAATCCATTGCTTTACCATCTAAAGGAAAGATCTCAAAATCTTCCAAAGCCTACAAAGCCAGTGAATCTGAAGAAGAATCACCTGATGGAGATTCTGATGAAGATCAATCTGTAAAAATGGCTATGCTGTCCAACAAGCTTGAGTATCTGGCAAGGAAGCAGAAGAAATTTTTGAGCAAGAGAGGTAGCTACAAGAACTCCAAGAAAGAAGATCAGAAGGGATGCTTCAATTGTAAGAAGCCTGGTCATTTCATTGCTGATTGCCCTGATCTTCAGAAGGAGAAGTTTAAAGGCAAATCCAAGAAATCAAGCTTCAATTCCAGTAAATTCAGAAAGCAAATCAAAAAGAGCTTGATGGCGACCTGGGAAGATTTGGATAGTGAATCTGGTTCTGATAAAGAAGAAGCTGATGATGATGCTAAGGCAGCCGTTGGGTTAGTGGCAACAGTATCATCAGAAGCAGTATCAGAAGCTGAATCAGATTCAGAAGATGAAAATGAGGTATATTCCAAAATCCCTAGACAAGAACTTGTTGATTCTCTAAAAGAACTTTTATCACTGTTTGAACACAGAACCAATGAGTTGACAGATTTAAAAGAAAAATATGTTGATTTGATGAAACAACAAAAGTCAACTCTATTGGAACTGAAAGCTTCTGAAGAAGAACTCAAAGGGTTTAACCTCATATCAACAACATATGAAGATAGACTCAAGAGTCTTTGTCAGAAGCTACAAGAAAAATGTGATAAAGGTTCAGGCAATAAACATGAGATTGCCTTGGATGATTTTATTATGGCTGGAATAGACAGAAGCAAAGTTGCTTCTATGATCTACAGCACATACAAGAACAAAGGCAAAGGGATTGGATATTCTGAGGAGAAATCCAAAGAATACAGTCTCAAGAGCTACTGTGATTGTATCAAGGATGGATTGAAATCCACCTTTGTGCCTGAAGGTACAAATGCTATAACTGCTGTTCAGTCAAAACCTGAAGCTTCAGGTTCACAGGCTAAGATCACATCAAAGCCAGAGAATCTTAAGATCAAGGTAATGACAAAATCTGATCCTAAGAGTCAAAAGATTAAAATTCTGAAAAGATCAGAACCTGTTCATCAGAATCTGATTAAACCAGAATCTAAAATTCCAAAACAAAAGGATCAGAAGAACAAAGCAGCTACTGCTTCTGAGAAAACAATACCAAAAGGTGTCAAACCTAAAGTATTGAATGATCAGAAGCCACTCAGCATTCACCCTAAGGTACAAGGGAGGAAAAGTAAAACCTCCAAAACTAACCCAAAAGGACCCATGAAGATATGGGTACCTAAATCTGAATTGGCCAAAAATGCAGGTGTGCTTAAGGGCAAGAGAGAAACAAAGGTCATGGTACCTAGACAGCGGATGTTCAAGGCACATGACTGGAGAGAAAGCTTTGTTCCTTACCCTTACAATGAAAGATGGAGGAGAAGTGAAGTTTGGTGGCAACCAAACTGGAAAGATCATTGGTACAGGTACTATTGGTAATTCCTCCATCTCAATTAATAATGTTTGGCTAGTAGATGGTCTGAAGCATAACCTATTGAGCATAAGTCAATTTTGTGACAATGGGTATGATGTAACGTTCAGTAAGACCAACTGCACACTAGTCAACAAGGATGACAAATCCATTACATTCAAGGGAAAGAGAGTTGAGAATGTCTATAAAATAAATTTCTCTGATCTGGCTGATCAGAAGGTAGTTTGCCTTCTGTCAATGAATGATAAAAAATGGGTGTGGCATAAAAGGTTGGGACATGCTAATTGGAGATTAATTTCTAAAATTAGCAAGTTACAACTGGTCAAAGGATTGCCTAACATTGATTATCATTCAGATGCACTTTGTGGTGCATGTCAGAAAGGGAAAATTGTGAAAAGTTCTTTCAAATCTAAAGACATTGTATCAACCTCCAGACCCTTAGAATTACTCCATATTGATCTTTTTGGTCCAGTTAACACTGCATCTTTATATGGAAGTAAATATGGATTAGTCATTGTTGATGATTACAGCAGATGGACTTGGGTAAAATTCATTAAAAGTAAAGACTATGCATGTGAAGTGTTTAGCAGCTTCTGCACTCAAATACAATCTGAAAAAGAATTGAAAATTTTGAAAGTCAGAAGTGATCATGGTGGAGAATTTGAAAATGAGCCATTTGAACTTTTTTGTGAAAAACATGGGATTCTCCATGAGTTTTCTTCTCCTAGAACTCCACAACAAAATGGGGTTGTAGAAAGAAAGAACAGAACCTTACAAGAAATGGCCAGAACCATGATCCATGAAAACAACTTAGCTAAACATTTTTGGGCAGAAGCAGTCAATACTTCATGTTATATTCAAAATAGGATCTATATCAGACCTATGTTGGAGAAAACAGCATATGAACTCTTTAAAGGAAGAAGACCCAATATCTCTTACTTTCATCAGTTTGGATGTACTTGTTACATCTTAAACACTAAAGACTATCTGAAGAAATTTGATGCCAAGGCTCAAAGAGGAATCTTTTTAGGTTACTCTGAAAGGTCAAAGGCATACAGAGTGTATAATTCAGAAACACAATGTGTTGAAGAATCTATGCATGTAAAATTTGATGATAGAGAGCCTGGAAGTAAAACTTCAGAGCAAAGTGAAAGTAATGCAGGTACAACTGATTCTGAAGATGCATCAGAATCTGATCAACCTTCTGATTCTGAAAAGTATACAGAAGTTGAATCTTGTCCAGAAGCTGAAATCACTCCAGAAGCTGAGTCTAATTCAGAAGCAGAACCTAGCCCAAAAGTACAGAATGAAAGTGCTTCTGAGGACTTTCAAGATAACACTCAGCAGGTTATTCAACCTAAATTCAAGCACAAATCTTCACATCCTGAGGAGTTAATCATTGGAAGCAAAGATAGTCCTAGAAGAACAAGATCACATTTTAGACAAGAAGAGTCTTTAATAGGACTGCTTTCAATAATTGAGCCTAAAACTGTTGAAGAAGCTCTCTCAGATGATGGATGGATATTAGCTATGCAAGAAGAGCTAAATCAATTCCAAAGGAATGATGTGTGGGATCTGGTACCCAAACCTTCTCAGAAGAACATTATTGGAACAAAATGGGTATTCAGAAACAAGCTGAATGAACAAGGAGAAGTAACCAGAAACAAAGCCAGACTTGTTGCTCAAGGCTACAGTCAACAAGAAGGCATTGATTACACTGAAACATTTGCTCCAGTTGCAAGATTGGAAGCAATCAGGTTACTTCTATCCTACGCAATTAATCATGGCATAATATTATATCAAATGGATGTCAAAAGTGCTTTTCTTAATGGTGTCATTGAAGAAGAAGTGTATGTTAAACAACCTCCTGGGTTTGAGGATCTTAAGCATCCTGACCATGTTTATAAACTTAAGAAATCACTATATGGCTTGAAACAAGCTCCCAGAGCTTGGTATGATAGACTAAGTAATTTCTTAATTAAAAATGATTTTGAAAGAGGACAAGTTGACACAACACTCTTCAGAAGGACTCTTAAGAAAGATATTTTGATTGTGCAAATATATGTTGATGATATAATATTTGGTTCTACTAATGCATCTCTTTGCAAAGAATTTTCTAAGTTAATGCAGGATGAATTTGAAATGAGTATGATGGGAGAATTGAAATTCTTTCTGGGAATTCAAATCAACCAAAGTAAAGAAGGAGTATATGTTCATCAAACAAAATATACAAAGGAGCTTCTGAAGAAGTTCAAGCTAGAAGATTGTAAAGTGATGAACACTCCAATGCATCCAACCTGCACCTTAAGCAAAGAAGATACTGGAACAGTAGTAGACCAGAAGCTATACAGAGGTATGATTGGTTCTCTGTTATACCTCACTGCATCTAGACCTGATATTTTATTCAGTGTATGCTTGTGTGCAAGATTTCAATCAGATCCTAGAGAATCTCATTTAACTGCAGTTAAGAGAATCTTCAGGTATCTGAAAGGAACAACTAATCTTGGACTCCTGTATAGGAAATCCCTAGATTATAAGTTGATTGGATTCTGTGATGCTGATTATGCTGGTGATAGGATTGAAAGAAAATCAACCAGTGGAAATTGTCAATTCCTGGGAGAGAATCTGATATCCTGGGCAAGCAAAAGACAAGCAACTATTGCTATGTCTACAGCAGAAGCAGAGTACATTTCAGCTGCAAGTTGTTGCACACAACTACTTTGGATGAAACATCAGTTGGAAGACTATCAGATCAATGCTAACAGTATTCCCATTTATTGTGATAATACTGCTGCTATTTGTTTGTCAAAGAATCCAATTCTACATTCAAGAGCCAAGCATATTGAAATCAAACACCATTTTATCAGAGACTATGTTCAAAAAGGAATTTTAGATATACAATTCATTGATACTGAACATCAATGGGCTGATATATTTACAAAACCTTTGTCTGTTGAAAGATTTGATTTTATTAAGAAAAATTTGAACATGCATTTTGTGTCTGATTGAAAAATTGCTTGCCTCTGAATAAGAAGTTTGGTTCTGAAGTTTATTCAGGAGCATTTTGGTTCATCAGAAGCTCTTAACTGAGGTTCTGAGGAAAATGTGCTTCTGAAGATGACGTCAACACTAAAACTTCAGAAGTGTTATTCTTTGCTTCTGAATAGCTTGGTTAGTGGGAACGTTGGTAGTTACTTTATGTAAACAGCTGTCCCATTACCCAAAAAGTAGTTTTCTGAAGAGTCTCTGACGTGGTCTATTTGTATTGGAGTATAACAAAAAGGGCAATGATGTTTTATTCGCTTTTTAACATACTTACACGCGCCCCCAATTTGTCATTAATGCTATGTTTGTTTGTCTCTATTGAATTGCAAACGGTTTAATAAAAACACTAAGTCAATTCACACACTACTCACTTCACAACAAACACTTTCTATTTTTCGTCTTAACCCTCTGCGAAAGTAAACGCATTCTCTCATCCTCTCAAAAACTCTTTAGAACCCTAAAACCACTTCATATCAATGGCATCTTCAAGTTCTGCCGGTGGTTCTTCATCGAATATGGATATAGATACTCCTGCTTATGAAATCAAAGGAAGAACTATGTCGATTGAGGAATGGGATCTAATCATTCAAGCGGAAAATCCAGTGGATTTCACTTCTCTAACTCATCATGGATGCGACTTGGTAAGATTCTACAAAAAGCAGAAGCTGATGAGTTACTTCAGTCTTCTCAACGGTCCTACTTATGAAGTGCTTGTCAGACAATTCTGGGTAAGAGCTTCAGTGTTTGACAAAGTTGCTGCTAAACAAGAAGAAGCTCAGATGATTCTGGTTGATCCTACTTTGGAGGGAAAAACCAGAGAAGAAATGGGTCTACTCGCCTTCACTGGGACTGAGATTAGATCAAACGTCATGGGGATTCCTGTAACAATCAATGAGCATGTGATTGCTCAAGCCATGAGAAGGGATGCTTCTGGGACATACGATGGAGAAGAGATTCCTAACCCCAGAACAAGCCCATGGAAGGAGATAGTAAACAACACTATCTACGGATCAAAGGATGCTAAGCCTTACAGCACCTTAAGCATGGAAAAGAAAATGCTGCTGAAGATCCAAAATGAAAACATTTTTCCCAAAGGTGGAGGAAATGATCAACCTTCACTTGGTCACAAAGTCTTTCTGCATCACACCATCTCTCAGGAAACAACAATGAACGTTCCCAAGTATATGTTTAAATACATGATCAAGGAACTCAAGAAGAGCCAGATGGAGAACAGGAAGTTTGTTCCCTATGGAAGGCTGCTCTCCATAATCTTTCAAGAAGGAGGACTCCTAAGTGCCCTGAAAGACGTGGGTATTTATGATAATCAGAAGCTGGGAGCAGTCACAGGAAAAATAATCAATGGGGCAACTCTAGTCAAGATGAGGCTGATTTCAACTTGCAAGAAACTAGATACAGATATGCATGAATCTGATGTCATATCTGATCTAGTCACTCATCACATCCCTATCTGCAAGAAAGATCCCCTGGATGTGCAGAGGGCCTACATCTTGGACTACTACAAGAGCTACAACAAGAAAATCAGCCTGAAAGATATCCCAGAAGAAATGTATGGTGGTGATCTGCCTGTGGCCAAAGGCAGAAAATCTAAAAAGAAGCAGATCACCAAGGAAGAATACCTTGCTGAAGATGCTACTGAGGTGGGTGCTCAGAAGCATAAGAAAGCTAAGAAGGAAAAATCTGCTATGTCCACCATTCTTGAGGAAGTGGAGGATTTGGATGATGTCCCTCTTATCAGAAAAAGGACAAGGAGTACTCAAGAAACAGCAGAACAGCCTGCTTCTGAACAAGCTGGTTCTGAACAAGCTGCTTCTGATCAAGCTGCTTCTGAAAAGCCTTCAAGTCCCAAAAATAAAAGAGAAGCTGCTCTTCAGACCATCAAAAGGAAGAGGTCTAATTCAACAAGAAATCTGAAGACAGCTGAAGGAAGAAGGGAAGAAATGTTGAAAGAACTGGAAGAGAACTGGGATGAAGACTCTAGCCCCAAGAAGGCAAAAAGGACTGCAACTTCTGAGCCCATAGTCATGCCCAGTTTTGAAATGACTGAAGAAATGAGGCAGTACGCTAGAGAGGTTTCTGCATCCAAGATAGCAGAAAAGAAAAGGTTGAAGGAAGTGTTTGAGAAAGAAAGGGATGAGCGTCTCAAGGCTGCAGGGTATGTGCCTACTCCTGACATTGCTGCTTTAGCGTCTGAGTTAGAAACAGTTCAGTATGGAGCAACTCTGCTTTCTCAAGCCTTGAAGAATAAGCAAGCTTCAGGAGCAACTTCATCAGATCCAGTTTCAACAGCTCCAGAAGCAATTCATCCAGAAGCTCAGTCCTCAGGTAATCCATCTAAAGCTCCAACTAATACTCAGTCTCTATCTCTACCCTCTTCACCCTCTTCATCATCCACAGAATCAGAGGACCAACCCCTTAGCCAACATATAAACAAGCTTCTAAAAACCAAACCTACCAAACTAACAGAGTATGGAACACTTGACTATGAGAGTACTCAAATAGAATTTTCAAAAAATAGGATAAAACTTTGTGAGAAATTCAATTTGCCTACTACTCATCCACTATATCCAGATACTCCAGAACCTGTTAGTATACAACAACCTGAACCTACCCAAACAAACTCACCAAATAACCAATCTCCACAAAAAGCCTCTGAAGTAGCTTCAGATGCAACTACTTCAGAAACCCCCCAACACCAAGAATCCTCAACCCTTCACAACTTAGAAAAACATCTAGGTGGTGAAATGCAACCAACACCCACTAAGGCCTCTAAGACAGTTTCTGAGAAGACTGTCTTGGAAACCCAAACAGAAACCCAAACAGAAACCCAAACCATCCCTGAGCAAACTGTTCAGGAGCAAACTGCTTCTGAACAAGTTGCTCCTGACCAAACAACTTCTGACCAAACAACAGAACAACAACAACAACCAGACTCACCCACTATAATAGACTTAACCTCTGACCAACCTTCCACATCACATACAACTCAAACTGAACCTTCACCCATCCCTGACCATATCCTGGAGTCTGAGTATATAGAGGAACAACTGATCAGACTTAGTGATGAGATTCAGGCACTGATTCTTCGCAGAACAGTTCCTGCACCTCCTATTCACTATTATGATCAGTGGATGGATCTACAGAAGAGCTTTGATGAGCTGCTGGATCAGCTTAGAACTAAATGTGTGTCATCTCACTCTGCTATGCTGAAGAAGCTTTTGGATGATATGCATGAAGCAGCTAAGGAGAAAGAGCTGAATTTTGTGCCTCTGCTGGACATCACTCCTTTCTATCCAGAAGAAGAGTACATCACTAGGGCTGCTAGAATTCAGGCTGGATTTAAACGAAGAATGAGGGAAAAGGATGAGCTACTTCAGAAGAAGGATGATCAGATCAAGTATCTCTTAGAACAGTTGTATAAGCAAGCCCAACCTTAGTTGCACACCCAACTCTAGCTTGTTTTTTACTTTTGTTCTTCGTAGCTGTGTCCTTGTATCTTAATCTTCTTTATATATATTATCATTGTTTCTGGATCTTGTGCTTTTTCACCTTCAATATGTTTTACAAGCTTTAACTCTGATGATATTTACTGTTTAATGCTGCTTGCTCTGATACTCTTTCTTTTGTTTCTATTCTTTTTGTTGATGACAAAAGGGGGAGTAAATGTATAGTATTTGTTAAGGCACTGAGTCCTACTATAACCTCTTCTAAATTTCTTTTAAATACTTCTGATTTGATTTTATAAGTATTTTATTGAAATTTAATTAATAAGAATAGAACTTAGGGGGAGCTTACAAACCTCACCTTAAAGATCTATTAGACTCAGGGGGAGCTTACAAACCTCTGTCCCAGTAGTCAACTTATTAATTAGATCAACAACAATTGAACATTTTAAATACTATTGTTTGTCATCATCAAAAAGGGGGAGATTGTTGGAACAAAATGTGTTTCAAAATGAACCTTATTGAGTTTTGATGATAACAAAGTATTAAAAATTGTCAATTGGTTATTACTAATAATTGTTCAAGTGTACAGGACCAAAGGCTACTCAAGTTATTTCAATAGGTCTTGGAAGAACAATGGAAAGAAAAAGAAATTCTGAGCATCTGAAGAAAACTGCTCCTGAAGCTAAACTGCTCCTGAAGAGATGACGTCATCAGAAGCAGAAAGTCATCAGAAGCAAAAGTTTTCATCAGAAGCAATATCTTCACCAGAAGCTACATTTGATCCTTTAATCAAACTGAAGATTCAAAGTAGCTGATTCTCAATTCAGTCTTATCAAAGAAGAACGAAGAATTGAAAGGGAGGTATCAACGGATATATGGATAGCACTGAGCTCTTGTCTCTCGTTAATAGAGTTGACAAAGTACAAGTGTACAACCACTACCTCCACTACTCTGTTTTCTGTCTACGCTACAAGACAAAACAACAGCCATGCCTGCAGAATTTGTACACTCAAGATGGGAATGAATTTGAAGTTTATTCTTCAAAGGACTACACCCAAATCAGGCAAAGGATCACTGGTGGATAATCAAAGGATTTCAAACGACTCTTTAGACGTGCTGATTATCTCAACGTCTCTTTCACACCTCTATATAAAGGAGTGAAGACTTGAAGATTGTAGATAGAGATACATAAGTTCAAAAGCGCCAAAACTCTGTCAATTTGATTCTACAAAGCACACTGAATTTCTGCACTGATTTGATACATCTTAGAAATTCAAAGTCTAGAGTCTTTTCTGTATTGTATTGTGAACACCACTGATTGTATATCAAGTGTTCAATTCAAACTCAATTCTCTGTATTTTTGTTTGATTAGAAGTCTCTCGCCTGCGTGCTTGAGCATTAGAAGTCTCTTGCTTAGTGCTTGAGCATTGGAAGACTCTTGCGTGTGTGCTTGAGCATAGTTTTGTGAAGTCTCATACTTAGAAAGTATTGAGCAGTTGTAATCTTTGTGATTATAGTGAAATCTCCTTGGAAGTGCAAGGGGGACTGGACTACTTCCGTGTTGTGGAAGGAACCAGGATAACTGCTTGTGTCTTTGTCTTTCTTTTCTCTGCTCTGTTCTTTTCCGCTGCAATCTGACTCTGATCATTTCATCAGAAGCAATCAAACTGCTTCTGAAGTTTTATCAGAAGAAGTATTTTTTAAGAGAAAAAGAAAACACAATTCAACCCCCCCCCTTCTTGTGTTTTTCACCTTCACGTCATACTTCCTCCGAAAGATTTGTTGAACCATTGTGTGTTATTTCAGCTGATTCGTGTCTCTTCCCCAAGTTTCCCCTGGATCAGCTGTGAAATCCCTATATAAATAGAGGTCTAGCACAATTCATTGCGTACACAAAAAAAAGGCTTATTAGTTGTCGATTCTTTTTCATCTCTTCTCCCCTCAACTTGGGTTATCGAGTTATTCTTCTCTTCCTCTTTATTCTGTCATGTTTCGAGTGCTATCAATTACCATATTAAAGCGACCTTAATAGCCATATTTGATGATGTAATTTTAGGAAGTTTTTCTATTGTGCAATAGCAAATTGAAACAATGATCTATGAGCTGTTTTATCTTAGGATATCGTGGTTGATTACTTGATTATTTTCCTTACACAATTTTGAATAATGATACGAGATGATTTTAAAAAAAATGACCTAGTCTGCAACTCAACTTGATCATATTAAATACATATTTTATTGCATGAATCAACAACGCAACTAGAGAAAAATCTTTGTAAAAGAAAGGAATAAAACTTATTTCCTTCACACATCAAAGACTATTTTTAACTATTCTTCAAATTTTGGTTTATGGGCTCCTTATTTTGAATGAGATATATGATACAAACAAGTTAGAACCTAAAGAGGTACTCAAGATCATCTCATGGATCTCATAGGAAGCCTTTGTCTTGAAAGCTTTTGATGCAGTCATCAAACATTTGTTCAAGAGATTTGAACTGAGAAAATCCCAATTGAGTGATTTTGGTGGTGTCCATGCTATGCGTATTATTATCTCCTTCCTGGCTGCTACACCTATAGTAGAAAATAAACTATAAACATATTCTTTTACTAGAAAGAATTTTTTTGAATGATACCAAAATTAAGATTGATATAGTAGATGATACACTACAGCAAGTCTTAAACTTACTTGGTTTCGTACGGATAAGAAGGATATTTGGCCTGAAGCATCTGGATGATTTGAGACCAGTGGGCTACTGTGCTTGAACATACAAGCCTTCCAGATGCTTTTGGCTCCTCCATAGCCAATATGTGGGCAGCAATCACGTCATCTATATGAACAAATCCGACTGTTGTGTTTGGGTACTCTCCTCTGGAACCTGTTAAATTAGGGAACAATCTCATTGTTAGCATATGGAGGAACCAAACCTCAGATCTTGAGAGGAACAGACTTCAAGGTCTCAAATCTACGCTATCAAACCAAGCTTTGCGGTTATATGTTTAATTACTTGAAAATGAATTTAATTTTGAATGAGCTTTACTATTACCAAACAAAACTCTAGAATACAAAGAATTCTTAAGAATTATATAACCTTTGACGATGCTTAGTATCATGAGCAATGTGCTGGCTGGCTGTGGTGCAAGAAGTGGACCAACGACGAAAGAGGGGTTAACAACCACTAGATCAAGCCCACTTTCCTCTGCAATCCTCCAAGCCTCTCTTTCTCCCAATGTCTTTGCATATGCATACCACAGCTGCATAACTCACAAGTTTCATTGAATTTAAATAACACTAATTTATGAGGTGACATTTCATGATTAAATTACTAGCAAATCACATTCAAGCCACCAAAATGATTCTAAAATATTGAAAAAGAAAACATAAAATTCAAAGTGATGATCCAAACAAGAATGTGACATTACTTAAAGTGATGATATATGTTAGATATTGAATGTACAGGTAACATTTCGTAATCCAAAATTAGCGGTTACTAGTTCTTGTAAACTATATTACTCAAAGTGATGATCCAAACAAGAATTTGATATGACTTAATGCTTTGTAATTGAGAAGGAAGTGTTGTTACATTATAGCGTTTGCAGTATTCTGGATCACTCCAATGAGATTCATTGAGAGGAGAAACTTGTTGCACATCATCGCGGTATCTTATGGAAGAGCAAGAAGATGTTAGCACCACGCGTTTCACATTTGCTTTGATGCAGGAGTTCAGCACATTCTGGGTTCCTTTTATACATGGATCAATCAAAGTAGCCTACAACATATTTCAAATAGCAACAAATTACCATATGTATATTGATGATGTTATGTTATTGAAAAGATGAAAATATATACCATCTCTACAAACTGCCATTTTAAACTTTGCGGCAGGCAAAATTACGACAGTTTTGAAAACGCCTGAATGGTTTATAGTGGCGGCTAAAACCGCTTTAACATGCAAAATTTAGCCGCCGTAATATTCACGTTTTTTTGCAGTGTGTCTATTAACAAAGACTGAATTTTTTATTGAATTACATTCTAAAATTACAAAGTAGTCTCACATCAATTTCTCTCTGTAACTAAATATTCCGGACACATTTCATCCTATCGTTACTTGATGCAAAAAATAATTAACGAAAAGTTCAAGATACGCATATGGTTATTGTAACAGTAGCAGCTCATCATTTTTATTTGCAACCATCGTTGTATGTAAAGTGATTTATGTTTCGCTGTATTTATGAAAAGTAAACCGAACAACAAATACAAGGTTAAAATCAACTCTAGACATCAAATACAACAATTTTGAAAGCAAAATTAAAACTACAATTCAGAATTAATTTTAGACTTTTATAAGAAATAGAAAAGTATCCAGAAGTCCTAGCTCAACTGGCAAAATACCAAAATTGTTAGGCCGGATGCCATGACCAGAGTTCAAACCCCGGTACCTCCACTTGTGTGTGAATTTATAATGGCTTTGCCATTTCGTCTATCTACCAAAAAAAAAAATAGAAAAGTGTACCTGAATATTGTTATCATATGGAACAATCACAGGAGATGCTGTATGAAACACACCATCAACCCCAGTCACTGCCTCATCAAAACTCCCTTCCACCATCAGATCTGCTTTTAATATCTTTAATCTTTCTTTGTCTCCACTTAGTTGAGTTAGATAACCAACCTTCTCCAAATCATCTGCAAAATAAAATGAAAAATTAATGCACCAATCAAATTAAATAGGAATTAAAAAGATTCATATATCACTAATATTAATACCTGGGTTTCTTACTGTAGTCCTTACTATGTGACCTTTTTCTAATAAGGCTTTAACTAGGTAAGCTGCTATGAACCCAGTGCCTCCTGTGACGCAAAACTCAGGCATCTCTTTCTGTTTTTATGTTTGGCTGATTAATTCTGTGTCATCGTGTAACTTGGTCTTATGTATGTAAGAGTTGTAAGAAATCCAACCAAAATTTGTTAAGTAGGAGAGTCATGTGAGATGTGTGTCCAAATAAAATTATTTTGTTGACTGAAAAAAAAAACAAAACTATTTTGTTGGGTGGGAAACCGATGGTTCACTCGAGTCATATGAATATTGTCTTATAGACTTTATTTTTTTGTTTTTTTTGTTTTTTTTTTTTTGGTAGATAGACGAAATGGCAAAGCCATTATAAACTCACACACATAAGTGGAGGTACCGGGGTTCGAACCCCGGTCATGGCATCCGGCCTAACAATTTCGGCATTTTGCCAGTTGAGCTAGGACTTCTGGATTAATTATTTTTTTGTTTTAATCTCTTAAAAAAAATTATTAACACTTTTAATTTATACTTTTAAGTGAACTCATGTGTAGTGTTCATATTTTCGACTGAAATTGTATAGACATATGAAGAATATTATAACAATCTCTCCAAACAAATTATATATTTTTTTTTGAAACAAAACAAATTATAATTTTTAAGTGTCAAAAACAAAAAATTGATATATTATAGAGATCTAAAACATATTTAACCTTTTATACAATTACTAGCTCCATCCCCTCAAATAAAATACTACCTCTATCTTTATATACAAAATCCTTTTGCAAAATTTTATCGTTGATTTTTAAAGGATCCTTTTTAAATATACATTATTTCCTGTAAAAAAATATGGAAATTGTTCTTCTCTCTTTCGTTTTTGCTCATTCCCTTAATTCAACATGAGTTACTTCATGTTCGGTATTTTTTTAGCGTGAGTTAACTCACGTTGGTATTTTTAAGATCGGTTAAATTATTTTTTAAGTCAGTTCAACCAATCTTAAAAGTGTCAACGTGAGTTAACTTACGTTAAAAAATATCGAGCTTGAGTTAATTTACGCTGAATTAAGAGAATGAGAAATTTGGGAGAGAACAATTTTTGAAAAAATATTTGCATATGTTTTTTTTTTTAATAAACAAAATTTATTAATAATAAGAAAACTAACACAAGATAAGATGTGCAAAGCTGCTCCAAAATTGCAAACTAAGTTACAAAGAAAATTGTGTCAACCATACAAAGTGAAACAAACACTTGAGAGACCCACCAAATAACACTTATTTAATATGTTTCAATGCAAACTAGCACCTGCTGCACCAATGGACATAAACTCTTCCATTAATCACCAAAGTATCATTTTGAGATTTCAATTTTATCAGATACAAGTCATGCCACACCTTCATATGATTACTTGAAAAAAAATAGCCACATGATGCAACTCCAACTCAAACTACTCCTTTTTAACTCACCACCATTTGAGTCAAGAAATAATCACCATCCATACTAGAATTAGAACAACAGAGACTCCTAACTTCTTCGTCTCATCCTCAAATGACAGTGACAAGTTGAAAACCATCAAACTTAAATGCATTGAAGACAAGCGGGTGGGTTACTCCACAAATTTGAAAAATAAAGATTCTTATTTCTTCTTTTCCCAAAAATAAACCATGACCATGACAATCGTTTTATCCGATCTACAACTTTTGAAATGTTGACAATTTTTCGGTTGAATAGAATGTCATTACGCTTCAACCAAATGCACCATGTAGATGTTAGCCAAATTATATGTGAAACTTTCTTTCCATTCTTCCCTTTGCAAAGAGAATTAAATAAAGAGTTAATTATGTTTTAGGTCCCTATAAATAGGCGTGTTTCCAACATTAATTCCTACTTAAATTTTATTAAATTTTTGGTCCCCAATATTTTTTGCCGTTTGCAAAATTGATCCTCACCGTGAAATGCTGCTTATTCAGCTAACGGGAAATCACATGTGGCTTCAATTATAATACACGTGAGACAATATTTCTTTATTCAATAAATAATAAAATGGTTAATAATATTTTTTAATTAAAAGAACCCTTAAAAATTCCAATATAAAAACCCCTTAATCCTAATCTTATCTTATCAGTTTATTACACTTTTCTCTACCCACACAAACCCTAGCCGCTCGATACCCTTCTCCGTTTTCGAAAAACTTCAGATCGTTGTCTTTTACTGTTTGGGAATCTTAGTTTGTGGTCCAATGGTTCGTTTTTGTGGTGACACTTTGCTTGGTGGTCCCGAGGTTGAAGAAAAAGATTCTCATGGTACGAATCTTTTCTGTTTTTTGATTTCAGTTCGGTTGTCTTTTTGTTAGTGAAAACATGTAAAGTAATACATTATTGGGATATAAGCATGTGGGTATTGTTTATTACTAGGGTTTTGCAACAGTTTCGATTTAAGCATGTGGGGTATAGGAATTTGTATGACTTTTATGGAATAAGTTGAATGCAAGTGGGTTGGTGTGTCTTTAATCATGAATTTATTGACATTTTATAATTTGTTGTTTGTTTGCATGTGCATTATTGTTTTCCTTTTTCCCCATTACTAATTGTACTCATATGAGATATGTTAGGTGGAGGATTTACTGCTGTCATTTTTACCAAGGGTTTTTTTGTAAGAAACCCTCAGCTACATTATTTTGGTGTTGAGGTTGGAGTATTTAAGGGATTGGATCCAGAAAAGTGGTCTTATTTTGAGGCACTTGGTTATGCAAAAGACTTGGACAAAGAGTTGGAAAGTAAAATTGAGAGTGTCAAACTATAGTGGAAACCAAGCAACATGGCATTGGATAAGTGTCTGAAGAAACTAACACTTGATGTTCATGCATCGGAGCTGGCTAACTTTGCTGTTGAAAACCAAGAAAATGTTGACATATATGTGGACTACAATAGCTCATCTGATTCAGGTAATGAGGAGTCTTCAAGGTGTGTGGAGGGTGTTGAACTCTATGGTGTTGGTGCAAGCAAATCTGACTACAAAGGGAAAGGGATTGCTGCTGAGGGTGAAGATGTTTCAGAAAATGAGAGTTCAGATAGTGACCATATTGCTGATGAGGTACACTTTGATGATAGTGAAGAGGAAAGGATGTTTCTTGAAGATGATGGATTTGTAGAGGAAGGGTTAGTAGCTTGTGCTGGTGTGGTGGAGAATGATGTACATCAGAGACAAAGACTTAATGTCGACCAACATGATGACAATGGTGGACTTGAAGATGGTTATGTAACTGATGACTTAGATAGTGCTTCTGATGTAGACAATGTTGAAGGTGTAAAGCCTATATATCCAAGGTTTAAGGAAGAAGACTTGAACAAGGATTTTAAGTTCACTATTGGTATGGAGTTCTGTTCTCTCAAGCAATTTAAAGAAGCTTTTCTTGAGCTTAATGTTCTGAATGGGAGAGATATTAAGCTCAAGACAAATGACAAAAACAGATGTAGGGTTATATGCAAGAGCTTTGATACATGCAACTACTTGGTGTTTGTGAGTAGGGTTGTGAGGACACATACCTTCAGGGTGAAGACTCTAATGCAGAAGCATACATGTGGGAGGGTGTTTGAGAACAAAAGTGCAACTTCTGGATGGGTTACTAAGGTCTTGGTGGAAAAGATTGAAAACTCAGAGACTTTCAACATAAATCAAGTTGTAGGTGAGATTAGGACAAGGTTTTCTACTGGCATAACTCCTTCAAGGGCATTCAAGGCTAGGAAGATGGCAAGAAAAATAGTGGATGGTGATATTGAGAAACAATATTCAATGATCTGGTCTTATAGTGGTGAGTTACAAAGAGCGTGCAACGGGAATACTTGTAAGTTGCATTTCGAAAGACCAGTACCAACTTTGTTACCAAGATTTGGTAGGTTTTATGTATGCTTTGATGGTTGCAAGAGAGCTTTAAAGACCAGTTGCAGGCCTTTCATAGGGGTTGATGGTTGTCACTTAAAAAAAAAGTATGGTGGCCAGTTTTTGATTGCAGTAGGGAGAGATCCCAATGACCAGTATCTACCAGTGGCTTTTGCAGTTGTAGAAAGTGAAACAAAGGAGACATGGAACTGGTTTTTGACCTTGCTTTTAGAAGACATTGGTGATTCTAGGTGGGCCTTCATTTCTGACCAATAGAAGGTATTTTTAATTTTTAATGTACACAATTGTGATGCACATTTTCAATTAAAATATGAGTTGTTATGTATTAGTAATTGGGAACATTTTTTTTTACTGTTATGTTATCTGGATATGACAGGGATTACTGCAAACATTTGATGAGTTGTGAGGTGGGCTGGAGCACAGATTTTGCCTAAGGCATCTGTATGCAAACTTCAAGAAGAAGTTTGGTGGAGGTACACTAATTAGGGACTTAATGATGGGTGCTGCCAAGGCTACTTATGTTGAAGCTTGGGAAGAAAAGATGCAGTTGCTGAAGGAAGCTAATCCCAAGGCACATGAATGGTTAGCTGCTGTTGACAAAAGGGGATGGTGTAAGCATGCCTTTTCTTTTCATACTAAATGTGATGTCTTGATGAACAATCTCAGTGAGTCATTTAATGCAACCATTTTATTACCAAGGGATAAGCCTGTAATCACCATGTTTGAGTGGATTAGAACTTACTTAATAGGGAGGTTTGCTATGTTGAAAGAAAATGTAGGGAATTATAGAGGTGATATCATGCCTAAACCTATGAGAATACTTGATAGGGAAATAGAGATGAGTGGTAATTGGTTTGCTACTTAGGCTGGTGGGTTGAAGTTTGAGGTTACACATAGCCTAATGTATGATAAGTTTGTAGTTGATATTGATAAAAAAACATGCTCTTACAATTTCTGGGAATTGGTTGGGATCCCTTGTAGGCATGCTGTTGCAGCTATTGTGATGAAGGGTGATGATCCTGCACAATATGTGCATAGGTACTATAGCAAGGTGTATTATGAGGATTGCTATGCTCAGGTTATATCCCCTATTAATGGCCAGAATAAATGACCTAAAACCGATTTTGTTGAGGTCTTGCCCCCTATCTACAAGCGTGGGCCTGGCAGGCCCAAAAAGCTAAGAAGAAGAGAGTCTGATGAGGATAGGATGGAGAATGGGAAGTGGCAAAGGGGTTACACTACTAACAGATGCAAGAAATGCTTGCAATATGGACACAATCAAAGAACTTGCATAAATCTGGCTGTTGTTATTCCAACTCAAACATCTCAGACTAGTGCAACATCTGCTGTTGTTGTCCATGAACAAGCACTAACTACTCAGGCAAGTATGAGAAGCAATCCTGCAGTTGTACTCCAACAACCAACAACTCAGGCAAGTTAAAGTAGCCAATCTGCAGTAGCACCTAAGAAAAGGGTATACATTATGATTCCTTTTAGTAAACTTATTGATATTGATTATGTTTTTTTTTTTCATTTTAATTGATTTAAAATATTTATCATTGTTTCTTACTTAGGGGAGACCTGTTGGATATGGTAAGAAGCAGTCTAAGGGAGTTCCAATGCAAAAAAAAACAAAGAAGATTGTTGAACTGGGTAGTAGCTCTATGACTGTCAACACATCTCAACCATCTTCTGCTCAAGCAAAAACTACTGCCAATGATGTTGGTATGATGCTAAATGGCTTGAAGGCACTTCCACCAAACCAGCTAGATGAAATTATTAGGCAGTTGAACAAAGGAAAAGGAGATGATGTTGAAGACACTATAGCAAAGGAGTAGTTTTTTATGATATCATGTTTTTTTTGCTAGCACCTTTTGGTGTGCACCTTTTGAACTGTTTTGGTGCTATATACTGTTTGTTATATGTATTAAGTTGACTAAGACTTGTCTTTTTGCTAGCATCTTTTGGTGTGCACCTTTTGAACTGAATTGGTGCAATATGCTATTTTCTATATGTACTAGTGTGCACTTCTGAGATACTTAAATGCACATTTTAATGCACAAACTGTTTTGGTGCTCTATGATCTACTCTTATTCTATTATAGCATATTTTGTGATCAATTCTTGTGCTCTTCCGTGTGTGTATTAATTTGTTTCAAAGGTAAAATCTACTTAGATTATTTTCTCTACAGCCATTATAACAAAAAGTAGTGATACCATAACATGCCATTACAAAGAGCACTACTTTTGTGATGTTTTAATGCACCTTATTACAAGATAAATTTGCAAAATAAATTGATACCATAACATGTCACTTTTGATACCAAGTTTTGACAAGATAAATTGATACCATAACATTACTGTTCTCACCAATATTACAAGATTTTCATACCATAACATTACTTCTTACTAATAAACCACTGATACATCATTTTATACATCATCAATGCCTAAAATTCTAGAACCTTATCTTCATTACAAACACCTAAAATCTTAGAACATTAACTTCATAACAAGGACAAGATTGATAATCAATGACACAATTAGAAGTGTCAAGCTAACTTTTCCTTTCATCCTTTCTTGGTTAAACCTCTTGTAAAGCTTTACATTCTTCTTCCTAGATTCCTCAGCAATTCCTAAAGCAATGACACTTACATCTTTACATCCAACATCATCAACATCCTCAATCTCATCAGTGTCATCAATCTCTTCTACTTCATCAGCCCAGATAAACATGTTGCAAGTATCCTTCATCTTCATACAATTACCAGATATCAGAATTAAACACAAAAACATATGAAAAGAAGAGAGAACTGGTAAATGAGAAGAAAAATGAAAACGTTTTCATAAGTACCATCCAATATGGACATCTCCAGAACTGTCTCCCTATATGTTTCCCTCTTGTAGCTGTCATCAAAATGGTTCGAATACCACATCCACATTTTTTGTCCCCTAGGTCGAGTTGAATAAGATGTAACACTGTTTGAGTATGAACGGTTGTTTCGGCGATTTATGCTTCCTTGTCATTCCATGGTTCTCCAATTTTGAACTCAGATCTGAAGTGTTTGAAAAAAAAATCAGTTTGGGAATTTAGGGTTATTTATTTCAGCAGAGAGGAAGAAGAAGATGGTAACTGGTTTTTTTATGGGTCAGACCGGATCATAATCATACTCGTGTCGGGTCGAGGCCCAATACAATGGCCCAGTATTACATTAATTGTACTTCAAACAAAAAAAATCCGAACTGGCAGCCACGTCTACTTTCCCGTTAGCTGAATCATTAACATTTCACGGTGAGGACCAAGTTTGCAAACGGCAAAAAACGTTGGGGACCAAAAATTTAATAAAATTTAAGTAGGGACTAATGTTGGAAACACGCCTATTTATAGGGACCTAAAACATAATTAACCCTTAAATAAAAGACTTTATCAGTCAATTTTGTCCCCCAAGAACTCCTTGTATGTTAGAAGTACATCATTCCTCTTTTTATATACTATAAGTATCTTTAACAAGTTCATTATGATTATACAAAATCAATGTTATGTTGTTGTTAAAAGTGTACATTCAATGGTGAAATTTATCACACTTAATAACTTATATCAATAATTGTATCATACTTATGAGAAGAAATTACCTCTTTGAAATGGAGAGACACATATTAATTATGACAGTTGATATCTCACCTATACTGACATCCCAAAACATCGTATGTCAAATGCAACTATTGATAAAAAAAAAAACAACAAAAAAAAAAAAAGAGTAGCCACATGATCCTAAATGCGTCTCACATTAGTTTCATGATAATGAATGCATCTCGCATGATTTTGCATTATCAAATTCAATCATGCAATCCTTTCGATTATTGTAATCGGAGCTTTTGGTTCATTATCACTAATCCATTGTGATTATTGTTCAGGGTTACTATTCTCACGTGTGGTTTTATACTTTTGTAATGATTGTTAATGTGTACTAGATTTGTTCAAGTATACGATAGAACATACAATATTGCTTACGTATATTGTACTGTTCACGGTGAAATAGTATAATCCGGTTCAAAACCATGATAACAAAATTTAAGATTAAGAAGTTTAATGGGAGTAATTTCTCACTGTGGAAATTAAAGATAAGGGTGGTTCTAAAAAAGAAAATTGCGTAGACGCAATTGATGGTGAACCTGCAGATATCACCGATCAAAAGTGGAAAGAGATGGATGACAACGATGTTGCCAATTTTCACTTAGCAATGACAAACTCGGTATTGTCAAGTATTGCAGAGAAAAAGTCTGCAAAGGAGATCTAAGATGCTCTTATTAAATTGTACGAGGTCAAATC
Source organism: Medicago truncatula (assembly GCF_003473485.1). Lineage (NCBI taxonomy): Eukaryota > Viridiplantae > Streptophyta > Magnoliopsida > Fabales > Fabaceae > Medicago > Medicago truncatula. The sequence continues at coordinate 25,360,685 of NC_053046.1, forward strand.
ACTTCACGCAAGAATTTTCTTAAAAAGGAGGTTCTACACTCTCTGAATGTATGAGTCCATATCAATAACAAATCACATAAATACCATAAATACACTATTTGCTCAGCTCACAGCCTCAGATGTCATGATAGCTGAAAATGAACGTGCAAAACTTCTACTTCAGAGTTTACCTCATTCATATGAACAACTCATCATCAACATTACAAACAACAATATTGCTGACTCTCTTCATTTTGATGATGTTGCTGATGCAATCTGCATAGAGAGAAATATACGGCAAGAATACATTAAACAGATTTATCTTTATTTTAGTTGCGTAATAATATTGTTATTCTGATAACGAACCAAAAGCTCTGATACCACTGTTAGGTATCATAATAACAATATTATTACACAACTAAAATAAAGATGAAACTGATTCATGTATTCTTGTTGTATATTTCTCTCTATGCAGATTGCATTATGAATACATAGTAGACTCTATTTATATAACAATGGTTTCTATTCTATTTATAGGTTCAAGAGAAACTTATTCTCTTCCATAGAATTCCTACAGTAAAAAAAACTCTACCACCTTTTATTTAGTAACTTTTATGGCGTTGACCATTTCCATAACTTAAATGTAACTTTAAATCTTCACAATTTTAAGAAAGTTGACATTACTATATTGATATAATTTAATTTTTTTGAAACCCTTGAAAGACAAAATTAAGATTAATTTCTTTAGTATGCCAATTTTCAACTATCCCAAATAAGTTAGTATCTCTATCATGCCAAAATTATATATTTAAATTAAAAATTTATTGTTTGGGATGTCATAAACACTACAACTCTTAAATAAGAAAAAAAATGGATAGTTATATTGCCTGTCATTATAAAAATAGAGTTGACGGATTGGAACTGTGAAGAAAGAAAAAAAAAGTTGTAACGAGTTTTAAGAGTCCTCTAAAAAAATAAAGAAGTTTTGAATGTCAAACTCAAAGAAATAACAAAAGAAAGAAGGAAATATGTTCCTGGTGGGATTCGAGACAGGAGTTGGAAAATGGCAAGGCACTTAAGTTTGCCTAAAGTTCAATTTACTGAATTCTCCTTTTTATGTTTTTCTTCTTTAATATTAAATCACTTCTTTTTATTAAGAGTTTAAAATGAAATGTGTTTGGCCCAACTTCTTCTTTAAAGAAGAGAAGTTAAAATTAAGTCTGGCCAAATACTACCTAAGAACATAATAAATAAGTTAGTACTCCATCCGTCCCAAATTGTATGACGTTTTGGGCATTTCACACATATTAAGAAATGCAATTAATATTGTGTGGAAAAGAGATATTATGAGTTGTTTTACAAAATTGTCCTTAATAAATAATATGGGAAAGATAAATGAAAGAATTGAAAGAAGAGAGAGTAATAAATAATTAAGGTTATAATAGGAAAAATAACATTAATGTTGCATTGGTATTTTAAAGTGACATATAAGGGACGGAGGGAGTATCTATCCCAAATTTAGTAATTATTGTTTCAATCGGGCCAAACAAGTATATTTCCATTAATTTATTTCAATTTTTTTTTTTCTTCATAAAATTCACATAAATCGTGGGCATCATTACGGTGGACGGTGATGTGTCGTGGGTCAGCACACTGGCACGCACTTATACAGTTAGTTATCGTAAATTGCAACCAATTTCAAACCAAACCATACAAACAAAAACAGCGTCATAAACCTTCTTACACAATTTTCTATATTTGTTACGACAAAGAACCTGAATGCTATTTCGTCCATATTCACACCCACCCACCCAACTAACCAACCCTCATTCAACGTTACATTTACATTATAACAACAACGTGCTCTGTTCCCTTCATAATAATCAGAGAAACGACGTCGTTGAAGAGAAATGAAGGGCGAGAAAAAGTCATTGTTACAAGATCTAATTGAGAATTCAGGTGGTTGTGTTGTTACTGATGGTGGATTTGCTACACAGCTTGAAAAACATGGTGCTTTTATCAATGATCCTCTTTGGAGTGCTATTTGTTTGATCAAACAGCCACATCTTATTAAGAAGGTTTTTTTTTTTCCTCTTTTATATTTCTGTTTTTCTTCATTTTCGTAAGCCTTATTAAATGAAGCACGGACACTCTGGATTAGGCGTGTCCCGGTATCAGACATGCCTTCGACTCAACAGACACATGTGATTGCATTGAATTATGTGATTTTCTAAGATTATTAATGGTGTCGGCTTGTCATATGTCTGTGTTGTGTCCGGTGTCCGGTGTCCATAGCTTGGTTTAATGTCTGTGTTTTTTACCGGGACCTTGGTGCCATCTGAGGAATCCATGGAGAATAATTCTTGAGTCTTATGGACACAAATGAGCGGCAAACTTTCACTTTAAGAGTTTTAATGTTATTGCATGGCTAAGCTGGGTTCGAACCTGAGAGCTTTTTTAAGCTAGAATGATAAATATTCACTGTTTCTTTATTAGTTAATTAAATTGTTTATAGGTTCACATGGAATATTTGGAGGCTGGGGCAGATATATTGGTTACTTCATCTTACCAGGTAAGTTTGTGACTTTGTACAGAGCCATGAGAATTTAGGTTCGAGTTTCCCTATTCACTTTGGATTATATCCAAAAGCTTAGTCATTCTTTCGTGTAATGTGATGAGTTAATTTTATTAGAATTTGCATGAACTTGATCTTATGCATGGCAAAGTTAGTCCCTGCATCTCAATTGTTTTATTATGAGATACCACTTTTAACATCTGCATGTACATCTATAGGCTTATAAGAAGATTTTTATTATAATTTGATGAAAAGGCTTCAAATTGCCGGCTGCACCGCATGATGTGGCGCAGTGTCTCCAACTGCATCAGGCTGCAACTGAGTATGTAGTGATCATACATGTTATTATTGACAATCAGATAAATAAGAGAGTATTTTAAAGGTTTAGAGATGTTTTAAAGTGATGGAGAATTGATAATGAGACAGATAGATATGAGATTTTAGAGAGAAAATAAGAGAAATGTGAGTTATTACTTAAGTAATAAATTTTAGGCTTAATTAATGATGTAGTCTATTAAGTTATTTGTTGGTTACATTTTAGTCCCATAAGTTATTAATGTTACAATTTGGTCCCTTTAAGTCATCTTCCGTCAAGCAAATAAATCTCCACCGTCAAAACCGTTAAGCCAATGTCTAAGGTGGATACATGTTGCAAGTTGTCACGTCACCGTTCACATGTGCCTATTTAACGTTTTGACAAAAGATTGACGGTGAGGATTTATTTGGCTAACATATACTAACTTAAGGGACCAAATTGTAACGTTAATAACTTATGGAACCAAAATGTAACCAACAAATAACTTAAGGGACCAAATCATTAATTAAGCCTAAATTTTAATATTCTATTCTGATAAAAAAAAATTCACATAGCAATTCCGATATCCTCAATCGCAGTGGCCGCTACCGCGATCACAACATGGAAAACATTCATGGATCAGCACGACTTCATCTGCATAGACACTAATTCAATCTGTTTTTAAGTTCATATTTTATTTACTTATTCGTATCGTACTTATAATGCTATGGAGTGTATTTTGCTTTATTTTGTTACACACAACATGGATGTCATTGATGAATCTTATAATTCTATAATTTATATTTATGTTGGTGTCTGAAATGGTAGAACAGAACATTCTGTTCTGCTCAAGTTAATATGAAATTCCTGGCTATGGAAATTTCTGGTACAATCGCCCACTAAATGTATGAATGTAAATCTTTGACTAGTTAGGATAAACAAATGTGCCTTCCAGTAGTCAATTCACATAAAATTTGAAGAATTTTCAATTTCTTGTGAATTTTTTTAATTCATTACTTGCAATTACTGAAACTGAGATTTTCAACATTTTCCAAGTTAAAATCCTAATGTTGTAGTCTTGTAGACCAAATTTTATAGTGCTCTTACAATTTTTTTTATAATTATAGGCTACAATTCCTGGATTTTTGTCCAAGGGGCTGTCAATTGAAGAAGGGGAATCACTATTGCAAAGGAGTGTCAAATTGGCAGTTGAAGCTCGTGACAGTTTCTGGTCTTCGGCTAAACGAAATCCTGGAAATAAATATAGAAGAGCTTTGGTTGCAGCCTCTATTGGAAGCTATGGTGCTTATCTTGCTGATGGCTCAGAGTACAGGTGCTTCTGCACTCCTTAAATGGCTGTGAGGAATTGCTTTTGTGTGTATTTTGTATGTTATCTGTATTTATTCGTGCTGATATCTTATTCTTTTAGGGGACTGTATGGACCAGATGTGAGTTTGGTGAAATTGAAGGATTTTCATCGCCGGAGATTGCAAGTTCTTGTTGAAGCTGGTCCAGATTTGCTTGCTTTTGAGACCATTCCAAACAAACTTGAAGCTCAGGTCTTTTCTTTTATGCAAAGTAAACTTGTTTTATAGATAGATAAGATTATCTTGCTGTAAGCTCGTAAACTAGAATAACTGAAAACTAATAATGTATATCATTGCCTGGCATTGATTAAAATCTTATCTTGAAACATGGCAGTTCTCCTTGCTGCAACATAACCAGTTAAGGGAGAAACATACACGCTAAGCATTAGAAGCTTCAGTTTATAAATTCCTCTATACTAGAGAAAGTGTTGAAACAAATTGAAAAATACTGGTCCCAAATCAAACAAGTTCTTAGCCTCTCATTATATGTGATAACGTTGAGATGAAAGAATGATGTCTGCGTATAGCCTCTCAATTATTGAACATTGGTATCATGATATTGCTGAGACGAAACAGTGATATTTATGTACTACAAGGAAAGTTTTCTCTTCAAGTTCTTAAATGATTTCATGATGTAGCTATATGTATAAGCTATTTCCATAATTTTTTGTTATATTTTGAGTTGTTAAATAAGATTTTTATATCGATCAAGGCCAAATGTTTAAAGTTGTAAATTAATTTCTAAGATTGCTAATACTCTGTTTAAAACTCATTCACCATGAATCTCGACTTTCTTCCTATCTCAAACAGTTAAAACTTTATGAAACATATTTTTGGTATTCATATGCAATCTTTTTCATTGCAGGCTTGTGTCGAACTGCTTGAAGAAATAAATGTCCAAATCCCATCTTGGATCTGTTTTACATCTGTAGATGGTGAAAATGCTCCCTCAGGAGAGAGTTTCCAATACTGTCTTGAAGTAATAAATAAGAGTAACAAAGTAGAGGCAGTCGGTATAAACTGTGCACCTCCCCATTTTATGGAAAGTCTCATTCCCAAATTTAAGCAGGTACCTCTTACACCTCATGTCATTAGTTTTAATACTTGAAAAATAATTGTAGTCCTCATTATAGTAGAGTGGAATGTTAATAGTCTTATTCTTGCAGTTGACAAACAAGGCAATCGTTGTCTATCCCAACAGTGGCGAGGTGTGGGATGGTATCGCGAAAAAATGGCTAGTAAGTTGGAATTTCTCCCTCCTCAGTCATTCCTTTAATTTCTCGCACTCATTGATAACCCGGATTCTCTACAGCTGGATCTGTGGTGCAACCGACTGTAGAGCAGCCAATCCAATTTGAAACAGATTAACTTTCCTATTTTACATGTCTGTCTAATTGTGTTTTAAAATTTCTTTTCATTGACAGCCATCCAAGTGTTTTCATGATGATGATTTTGGATTTTATGCAACTAGATGGCGTGAGTTAGGTGCTAAAATTATAGGAGGTTGTTGCCGGACTACACCATCCACCATTCAGATTATTTCAAATGCTTTAAGAGAAAATATTTAGTTGCACTCATTCCTGTAACTTATGTTTTCAATTTGCGAGATTTTGTCTAGGATTTTTCCATAATTTCAACTTTTAAATTTTAGTTGCTTTAACTTTAAGTTTATTCATTCAAGTTGAAAGGAAGTCGAGTCTTCATCCATGAGAGTTACCTGTGGTAAAATTTGGCGTAAATCTTATACTGAGTTAGTTGGTGTAGTGTAGGGATCAGAGAGTGTAGTTGCTGCTATGCAAAGTAAAGAATAGCAGTAAGGGTGGAAACCTGCTGCAAGACACTTTAAGTAAAATTTATATGAATTTTACTTACTTAGTAATCTATATCTTCAAGTAAAATGATTTGTATATCGAATACTCTTCAATATATTTTTTTTACTAAATAACCCTTCACACACAAAAACATATGGTAGCTAACCAAGTTTAAGGTTTTAAATAACGGTTGCGATCCAAGCTGCGTTAAGGATTTCACGATTTTGACGGATGTTGTGTTGCCCAATGAGGTTTTGCGCTGTGAATCAATCACAAAATTGCACATATCTTATTAAAATTATTTACACTATCATATAGTTAATAACTTAATTTTTATTGTTTCTTCATAATTTCATGTTTAATTCTTATCAAAATTTGTAATGAATTTGTTATTCTAAAAATCAAATGAACCATAATAAATTTAGGTTTTAATGTTTTAAAAAGAGACAAGAGTATAAAAAAAAATGAGACAAAAATTTGTTCCCCACCAGTTGTCGCGACGTGTTTTGTGTCAGCGTAACTTTTTGTCACGTTTACTTCCATGATTTTTGTTCACTATGCTACAATGGAGAAAAACGGTAACACCACCATATATACATGTATGTCGCAGTTTCGTGGTAAGTGGTAACAACCCTTTTTAAAACCTTTGGAACAAAAGCATCTATAGAGCCTATGTGGATATAATTAATATCCATTACAGAAGAAACTTGCTTATCAATATTACCACCCCAATGTTTGGACAAATATTGAATGAGCAATGATAGCTTGACATCAAAATACAAAAGCATCCATGGTATCTTTATAAGGCGTTTATACATTAGTTATTTTTTTGGCTTAATTGGACATTTGGTCCTCTAAATAATTATGAGTTTACATTTTGGTCCCATAAGTTGTAAAACTCACAGTTGAGTCCTCTTGGTTTTGGTCCGTCAGTCAAAAGTACCCTTTCTATCAAATAAGTGAGTTTGCCGTTAGTGAGTGCACACGTGGAGGATCCGACGTGGCACGTATATAAAGGTTGGCTTGGATTTAGAGAGAGAATCGCAAGCTGTTTTAGAAACTGAAAGGGTTTTAGAGAGAGAGAGCACTTGAACGATCCATTGAAGCACTTGAAGGATTGAAGGGTTTTTGCGAAAGTTGAAGACGAAAATGGCTGCAGAGGACGACGATTTTGATGGTCCGATCGACGAGGTAAGTTTTCGCCGTCGTTTATAATGCATAGTTAGGGTTTTTCATATTTCCGGTTTAGGGTTTCGATTTCTGGGATTTGATGGTGGTTTCTAGGTTTGTTTTCTGGTTTAGGGTTTGGTTTTGAATAAAAATCATTTATTTAATCAAATATTTATATGGTTTTAGGGTTTTTGTTAAACATGTTTGAATGTCGTTTTAATGTTTAGCTGGGATTTTGTTATTTCTAACAGATGGAAGGTAGATTTGCGCTGGTTATACACCATGGGGGGGGGGGGGGGGGGGGGGGGGTTAATGAATTTCACCATGCTGGCTATGAAGGCACCCATACTGTGTTAGAATGTGAACCAGACTATTGGAGCTACTTTTCTTTGATAGCAACAATTAAGAGACTAGGTTACCCCATGATTAGTCAACTTTGGTACTATGACCCATATATGTTGTATGACTTGATTAGGCTGAAGAGTGACAAGGGTTGTAGAAGGATGCAAGCTATAGCAGAAATGAATGGTAGGGTTCACCTTTATGTAATATACAGTGTAGGTTGTAACGCTCCTATTTCTATTAAAGCAATTAGACATGCGAATAATACATTTATTCAAGAAATAGAGATTACGTCTTATTCAAAATTCAAAAAACAATAGACATGTATGTAAACCTCAACAATTACAGCGGAATACAAATCAGAGTGATCAAATATATACATGCCATGAGCAAATAAATCATATCCCAAAGATAAATCTCAAAACCCAAACATACGGGCAGTCATCAACAAAATAATAATTCAAAAGAAAATATAACAACCTAATCTAGACCGACACGGCAAGCCTAGATCAGAGCCGACTCAACACCGATATCGGAGGAAGCTCCCGATATCCCACGCAAAGACTCACCGAGACTACTCCTGCACAACGTCTACTCACCCATACAGGCAAGTAGGCGGTTAAAACCACTAGGGGTAAGCATTACATTATCATAATCCAGATAATAATCAAATCAAATAATATCATGTACTTGAATAATATTAGTCATGCATAAATACTTATACCACAACTTGATAGTTCGTATCCACATATATCAATCACATGAATAATTATCCGATCATAATTATTCATTCAAAACATCAATCATAGACAATCATTATCAACATTCATTCACCTCAATTCATCACGAATCACATAATTCACATAGGACTCATGCTATGATATGCACTTATGGACCCATAAATGCATGCGGTACCAAATCTCAACAAGGTCGTCACCTTTCGATGCCACTTGCACATCGAATGTAAGGGCTCACACCTGCCTTACAATAATCTCGAAGTAAAAGAGTCATCTCTTTTACAGCAACAACGACTATGATGCATGGACATGTATAAGGACTCGATAATGCGACAACAATTCACAATCTCAACTCAATATATAGGACAACACCCAATTATATTGATTATCTCCACAACATTGCATTATCAAGAAAACATGTCCACACAAATAAATCATAGTATTCATCATCACACATCAACATATTTATCAATAATCAACAATGTCATTCAACATCAATTACATGATTTTCATTAATCAACAAACATCACTTATCACGTATGAGATTTACCAATTCAAGAATTCTCACATTTCGAGCAATTAGCATACGGTTCTCACGATAGTCATCATACTTCAAACATATACATGCATATTCAATTATTCACTCTAAGTACCTCATTAACCCATTACTAAGTTTGGAAAAGTCTCACGGTTTATAAAGAAAATATTTATGATAAGTTTTCACAAAAATCCACATAACTCATGTGTATTAATTTGATCATAACCCAAGTTCTAAAAATCCTTTGAATATCAAACCAAAGCCATTAGAACAATAACATATTTATCTAAAACTTTCATGTTTACACTAGAGTTCAATTCAAAACAGAAATATGCAAGAAGGGAGCAAGAGTGCAAAACAGGGGAAGCTGACACTGGGCTACTCGCCTCGCGAGTAAGGGTTACTCGCCGTGGCGAGCAATTCCAATAACTACTCGCCACCGGCTCGCCTCCCAGTCGCCTCGCGAGTCATGACAGGTTTCAGAAAATTATGTTTTCATGAAAAATCCATTTTCACCCCAAAATCCCAATTTTTGACTCCCCAATACCCAAATTGATCCCAAAGGTTTACCCAAATGTTTTTAGACATGAAAAGATACTCAAATCCATATACAAACTTGAATCAAACATTATTTTAAACAAAATCATCATTTGACCCATTTTCTCAAAACAACAACAACATTTCGTTTTTTTCATCATCAATCCACAATTAAGTATACCCAAGTTATAATTCACTCACAACAACATGTTTTGTCAACAACAACATCCATTGAAACTTGTTTCTCACCTCAATCCAACACAACTTATCACAAATCATTAATTAGGCAAAATTTCACAACTTGACATTTATACATACATTGAACCATGTAATTTCATCCACAAACATACCATAATCATCAATTCAAGTATAAGAAACAGCAACATAACAAGAGCACGAATTTGACATGAATTGTTCATCAACCCATTTTCATACAACATGAAAAGATGTAAAATTTGAAATTGATTATGATAATAACTAACCCCCTTACCTTAGAAGAAGATTAACCCAAACTCTTGCTTCAATTTAGCTCCTAAGCTTACCCAATTGGATTCTTCAAGTTCTTCTCTCCAAAACCCTTTTGCTCTTCTCTTCACCTCTTTCTCTCTCTACCTCTCTCTAGAAATGTTTGTGAAATGAATGAATTGGTTCTTCTAACACAACCCTAGTGTTATCTCCACTAATGGGCTTAACTTAGTTTCTAGTGGGCTTAACCCATTTCTATTCAAACCAAAAATATTACTACACTCCAAACGATATTTTAATTAATAACGGTAAAATGTCACTAACGGTAAAATCTAATCACTACCCTAGTAACTTAGTAAAATAAGGGTTCTCACTAATTATTAAATTAATTCTCACCAAAATTACCATTTTACCCTTACCCGTCAAATGACTAAAATACCCTTCTAATACGGTAATCCACGTAAATGCACCCGACGACAATTAAATACACACAAGCACAATTAATCACACACAAACACAATTTAAAGTAATTAAAATAAATCTAGCTAAAAATCGGGCTGTTACATAGGTGCCCCAAAAATTCATAATCTGAATCCTTTAGATGAAGCAAATGACTTCCCTGTACCAAATGTTGGTGTTGTGTTGGAGGAAATAGTGGAGGAAGGGCAAAATGTGGGAGGTGCAGGGCTGAATTTACCTATGATTGAATACCCAGTAGGTATTAATTGTGAGATGGCAATGGGAGAGACTATGGTGGAAGATCAGGGAAGTGTTGAGGATATGGTGGAGAAAGTGGGAAGTGCTGAGATTATGGTTGATAGAGAGGGAAGTTCTGAGGTTTTTTGTGATAAAGAGAGATGTGATGATGTTATGGTGGAAAATGAAGAAAATAAGGGAGATGAGGGTAATGTGGTAACTATGGAGAGTGAAGTAGGAGGTGACATGGATGGTGGGGCTGCTGGTGGGACCAATGGTGTGGTAAATGAGGAGAATAATATAATTCATAAGGGTACTTCAAAAGTGAATGAAACAAATGAGGTGGGCCCCACTGAGGTTGGTGGGGGAATAAATAATGCCATAAATTGTGAAGGGCCATCTGCTGTTGAGAGTATTGGTGAGGAGGGAGTCAACACAGGTATAGAGGAAGATTTGTGGGATGGTCTCGAGCAAATTAACTTAGGGGATGAAGTTGGGGAGATCTGGGAAGGAGAGGAAAGGGAGGACAGTGCTCTAGACATTTCTTTTGATGACCCAGATGAAGAGATTGGGGATGCAGACAACTTTGGGGATGCAGAAAACTTAGGTGAAGTAGAAGAACTTGTTCATGATGAAGTTGAAGATGAATTGACTCAGGCCACAAAAACTGAAGGTGAAGTGACTCAAGGAGCAGCAAGTGGTAGTCAGGCAAAGATTAAAAGGGGAAGACCAAAGAAACAGAGAAAAAGGGCAACTGAACCTGTGTTTGAGGATGAGACCTTGGCTGGGGATGTTAACAGAAATGAAATTGGTGGGGAAGAAATTGGTCAGTCTAGCATTGTGAGGGATAGGGGATTGAGTGATGAGGAGGAGTATAATAGTGATGTGTTAGATAGTCAGTTTGAAGATGAAGATGAAAATGGAGGTAATAGAGTTAAGTTTCCCACTTTCAAGCTTCCTGAGAACATGAGAGACTATGAGTGGGAGGTAGGTACATACTTTGTTTCTAAGAAGGATTTTCAGGAAGGTGTTAGAACTTATTCAGTACATGATGGTAGGCCTATAAAGTTTAGGAAGAGTGATAAGACAAGGGTGAGGGTTATATGTAAATTGCCTTGTAATTGGGAGCTATATTGTGTAAAGATACCAAATGAAGAAACATGGCAATTGAGGAGGATAAAGGGAAAACATAGCTGCACTAGAGCATTTAAGGTCAGGATGATGAATTCAGAATGGTTGGGTGGTAAGCTACATTCAAGGGTGAAGGACAATCCTGCTTTGAAGTTGAAGACTATTGTGGAAAGAGCACATGAAAAGTGGAATCTTGGGGTGAGCTTCACAAAGGCATATAGTGCTAGATGTAAAACACTTGACATGGTTAATGGATCATTTAGGGAGCAATACACTAGGCTCTATGACTATGCACATGAGCTTTTGAGGTCTAATAGAGGATCTAATGTCTTTATCAACACTATGCCATTCCAAGGGTCAGAAGAAGACCTTGAGGCACCTGGTGCTGTCTTGTGTCCCCATTTTCAGAGAATGTATGTTTGTTTCAAAGGATGCAAGGAGAGCTTTTTCAAGTGTAGGAGTATAATTGGACTTGATGGTTGTTTTTTAAAGGGTTATTATGGTGGACAGCTCTTGGCTGCAATTGGAAGGGACCCCAATGATCAAATGCTTCCAATAGCATTTGCTGTGGTTGAAGGGGAAACAAAAGAATCATGGAAATGGTTTTTGGAGCTACTTATTGCTGATTTAGGTGGTCATAGATTGTGCTTGACTTACACTTTTATAAGTGATCAACAAAAGGTAAATTCAAGTTATAATTTATGTTGAATCAAATTTCTTTTATTTATTTTACATTGTATTTAACTTGAGGATATATACATTGTAGGGACTTTTACCAGCTATGGATGAACTACTTCCTGGAGTTGACCAAAGATTCTGTGTGAGGCATCTTTACAACAACTTTAGGAAGAAATATCCTGGAAAGAAGTTGAAGGAATTGATGTGGAAGGCAGCAAAGGCCAGTTATGATAATGCATTCAATGATGCAATGGCAGAGATAAAACAGATAAGTGAAGGAGCTTATGAATATCTTATGAAAATCCCTGCAAGACATTGGAGCAAGTCTAAGTTCACTAGTGGACCACTATGTGACACTCTGGTGAATAACATGTTAGAAGCCTTCAATTCTACCATTGTTATAGCTAGGGGAAAACCAGTGGTGACAATGTTTGAGGAAATTAGAGTATACTTGATGGAGAGGTGGGAAACAAATAGACAAAAGATTGCTAGGTATGAGGGTGTGGTGCTTCCCAACATTAAGAAAAGAATTGAAAGAGAATCTGCATACACCAATAACTGGCTCGTTAGGTATGTCATCATTTTACAAATTTGTATATTATTTTCACATTATGCTAAAATTATGGAATATGATATGATATTTTTTGTTGCATTATCTAGGAGATCAACTGAGCATGATTATGAAGTTAGACACATAGCTTGTCAATCAAAAGAGACGTATCATGTCAATCTGCTTAGGAGGGAATGTGTCTGTAGGAGATGGCTATTGACAGGATTGCCATGTTGTCATGCCATCTCCTGCATGAAGTCCCAAGACATGAATATAGATGACTATGTTCCTGATTGTTACAAGAAGGAAAGGTATGCAGCTTGCTACAGCAGTGTGATCTACCCAGCAAATGGACAATGTTTATGGGAAAGAACTGAATATGCAGATCTTCAGCCACCACCAATTAAAAGACAACCTGGCAGGCCAAAGAAGAAAAGGACCAGGGATCCAAATGAATTACTTGATCATAATCAAATGAAGAGAGCTAGATGGGGTATGAAATGCAGCAGATGCAAACAAAGTGGACATAACAAGTCCACTTGCAAGCTTCCACCACTACCAGCATCATCTGCTCCTGCAACATCAACTGTGCAGCCTCCTCCAACAGCATCTGAAGGCTCATAAAACCCAGTTGCTCATGCAACATCATCTGTGCAACCTCCTCCATCACCAGCAGCATCTGTGCAGCCTCCTCCACCACCACCAACATCTGTTCCATCATCAACTGTACCTGCAAGAACTTCAAGAGGCTCAGGAACAACAAACAAGACAAAGGCCAGGAGAAGGAAGGGTAAGGAACCTGTTTCATCAACACAACCAGATGCAAGTATCAAAAAGAAGAAAGTCTCAGCTAGAGCAAAGGGTTCTACTTCAAGCCAGAAATAGTCTGTTTTATTGTTGTTATGCAATTAAGTGACTGTTATGATGTTATGTTGTTAACCTATTATGCCTAAGTGCATATTTTGTGTTGTATTGCCTAAGTGCAAGAAACAATATTGCCTAAGTGCAAGAAACAATTTAGGTTTTATTTTGGTGTTATGTTGTGTTGCCTATTAACCTTATTTTGATGTAATGACAAACACAAGTGTGTGATATGGTATTATGGAATGAAACCTTGGTTTGTGATATATTACAAGTCCTTCATTCTCAATTGTTTAATTTCAAGTTTCTTTACTTTATATCAATCGGACAGCAACATTTCAACACAAAGCATACATTTCAACATATGAAAATACACAACAACCATGTAAAGGCAAATCAACTTCTTTCATTCATTTCATGTAGTTCATATTGCAACATCAAAATACATAAGTGATCATAACTTTCAATCTCAAACTACATGCCTAACAATCTTCCTATTTCAAATAAACATGACTCCAATTGCCACTATTTCTGCATAACAATATTGTTCCTAACACTAAGCAAACACCAAACCAAAATAATCCAACAATCAGAGACATCTTCAACCAAAATCTTGTCTTCCCCAATTCATTCTTCAACTTTGTATTCTTTTTCTCCAACTTTGCAATTTTCAAATCCCTATCATCAGTGAACTCTTCATCAACTAACTTGAAGAAACTACAACCCTTGTCAAATTGATTTTTGTAGTTTCTGCAACCCCAGAACTTTTTCCCACAGTTTGGGTTGTAGCTATCTGTGACAGTTCGAACAACTGATTCTTCTCCACACCTGCATTCCGTGATTGCTCTCTTTCTGAGACTAGAACCAACAGATCCAGCTGATTGACCCATTTCTTTGGACATTTTTTCAGATTCGAAATTGACTGGATGTCAAAGAATGATGGACAAAACTGGCGATTTCGAAGTAATATAAGGATGATTTTGAATGGCGAGAGAAGAAGATTGAAGGAGGATGTCGAAGGATGATGATGATTTCAAAGAGAGAGAGGAGAGGAAGAACAAAGAGTGGATGAACCCTAATTTTGGGATCTCTGAATAATTTCGAGCCATATATACTTGCCACGATGGAGCCACGTCGGATCCTCCACGTGTGCACTCACTAACGGCAAACTCACTTATTTGACAGAAAGGGTACTTTTGACTGACGGACCAAAACCAAGAGGACTCAACTGTTAGTTTTACAACTTATGGGACCAAAATGTAAACTCATAATTATTTAGAGGACCAAATGTCCAATTAAGCCTATTTTTTTTTTGTTTTTTCCCCTCTTATGTCAAACTCTCACCACCATCTCTCCGACTAACGCCTCTCTCACCACCGTCTAGCCATCGTCCCCTGCAACTTATTGTCTCTCTATCACCGACGTGCAGCAACTGTCCGTTCAGCAATCGTCCATCCGCAACTCACAGTCTCTCTCACCATTTTTTTCTCTCTTTATCATCCCCGTATTTCCTTAGATCAGACTATCACCAGCGAGCTCCTTTCCACCTTTTGTAGCCGTCAAACTCGGATCTGTAAATGCCTCCTCCCTTCTTGTCAGTTCCTTCAACTCCATCGCGCCCTCCCTCCTCCTTCATTGAAGGCCCTTCACCACCAAAGTACGGGGGGGGGGGGGGGGGGGGGGGCGAGAATAGAGAAGATAAAAGGTGGACGACGTACAAAGAAGAGTGAAGGGTGAGTGAAAATTTGTTTTTGCCCTTGCACTTTAATCATAATTACAAAACTTCCATTGATGTTGTAATTGTGTCAAATGTTTTGTGTTCAGTTATCATTATCTATGGTAGGTGTTGATGTTTGATAGATTTTGAGGAATTGTGTTTAACTTATGCAGACTTTTTAAAATATAGTTCCAGTCACCAACGGGAATGGTTATGGTGCATAAGGAAATCTTATGCACCGTGCATAAATCCCAGCCCATTAACCGGTAGTCCAACATAATTTCTTCCTACACCCCCAAGCGAAACCAAACGAAACAACACCACAACCGCGGATATCATCATTTTAGTTCAATGATGATTTCAGAGTGTTGATTTGGTTCAATGACAGTCACAAATGTCCTTATTATAGTATGTTTTGTACAAAATTATGCCAAAACCATTTTGCTGTGGAAATGGTTTCTGTGAGTTGTACTCCAAAACCATTAGATGTACTTAATGGTTTCCAGCAGGTGAAAAAACTAAGGACTTATAGCCATTGCATCATTCAGTTTTGGACTGACACAATTGGAGGAGGAGAAAAGAAATGGTTTATGTGAGTTGTACTCTAAAACCATTAGATGTACTTAATGGTTTCCAGCGTTTCCCAGCCATAAATCCCTCTAACATCACAAAGATTTTGAATCCAGTTTCAACTTCAGATCTGAAACCGTGAACACAAACAGTGATGAAACAGTAACATATAGCAATCAACACAGTGCCACTAGATCGAAGAAGAAGAAAAAAATGCAAGGGAAGAAGAGGAGCGAACCGGCTCAACAGCAAGTTAAGCAAAGAAAATTTTGTTTGTGTTTTAATCTTTAAATCTACTCATTCTAGTTGTGTTTTTGCGCGATCCGAGTTCGGATTAGGCTTTAAAACGAAAATGAATGTTGAAAAATGGCTTTAGTTTTTTAAAAGGGTGAGTTTGATTCTCCGGCACGGCGCCGCCGCCGCCTCTGGCCGGCGACCACCGCGCCGGAATCATCATGTGTGGCTGGAAGAGATGAAGACTCATCTGAGTTCTTTGTTTTCTTTTCCATAATGTTGAAAATTGTAGAGAGAGAGAGGGAGAGCTTTATGTTTTTAGTGAGAGAAATGTTTGATGCAAATGAACTTTGATTTGGTGTAGTTTGAGAAGCCTATGATTATTACACGTGTACACTAGATCTGATGGTTGTGAAATGTTTATGCACGGTGCATACGGATTTCCTTATGCACCATAACTTTTGCCATCACCAACATGATAACATCATTTATGCGTCTATTTATGGGCTTTGAAAATAAATATAGGCTATTACTTTTCCCATCCAATGTGTTACTCGCGCATCCTATATTTTTCCCAAAATACCCTTCATATTTTATAATCCTTACGTGTGGGGTCTATAAATCTCGATTAACTAGGTATATCCCTCTTAAGTCTGGTTGCACCTGTTGATCACACGATGATCCTTACGTGTGGCGTCTTGTTGTTTCTAAGGTAATTGAAAGCATAAACTTAAATTGGCGTTCCAGGTTTTCCCAAGGAATGAAGGCCAATGTTCCAGTAGGTCTGGCCATCTATGAATCTTAGGACACTAATATCACACACTCTAACGCCCACTTTCGTTAATTATTTAATTAATTAAGTTTAGGCGATTATATTATATTTATATAATATATGCATGATTTTGGTATGTTTTGATGATTTAGATGATTTGATTGATAATGTGATAAGTTATGAGTTTTGAAGATTTTGATAAAGATATGAGACTTATTTTATTGTTAAATAAAATAAAGATTTGAAAATAATATAAAATATTTAGTTAAGGGTTGTTTTGAGATTTTAGAGAGTTTTGGGGTAGAAAGTAAATAAGATAAGTTATTAGGAAGAGATATAAATAGGGGAAGACCTAATTGTTAGAAAAACTATTGTACGTGTAAACTTTTGGAAAAGGGAGAAAAAGCTTAGAAGGGAGAAGATCAAAGAGAGAGCTGCGATTTCTTCATAACCAGGTAAGGGTGAGACTAATAACTCAGTAATGGTAATCGATTGTAATTCTGATGATTAGTTAGCAAGAATTATGATTGAATTGGAAAAAAACGAAAACCAGGTCAAATCCCTAGAATTGATGATCAAACGGTATGAATTGATTAAATTGGTGTAGAAAGTGTTCCTAGACCTTAGATAATGTTTAGGACGAACTTTGGAATCAATATTAGGCTTAGAACCTTGAGAATCGTTGGATTTTTGTAAATATAGTAAGTCTGGCCGTAGCGAAATTCATCGCTCGCCACGGCGAGCTATGAGGTTTCGCCTCGCGAGTGATGAACATTCATCGCTCGCCTCGGGAGTTGCACAATGCAGCTCGCCACAGCGAGCAACCTTACTCGCCATAGCGAGCTAGGGCAGAGAGCATGTAAGATTTTGCAATTTCGACTTTTTAGTTGGACCTTGAGTGCCTGAACATACCTAGTAATGATTAGGAATGAATGTAGGACAAGATTGAACCCATAACAACTTTAGTTTGGAAATTGAATGGTACTCGCCATGGCGAGTAGATACTCTCGCCTCGCGAGCACTTCCAGATTGGATTGCCTGGAGTGTTTGTGCGATCTGTGTCGCACGTTTTGATCAAGAGTGAACCCCTAGTTGGTAATGAGACCTAATGATGATGTTTAATGCAATCTGTAAAGCCGTTTAAGACATGTTGATATTAATTGAGCATGAATTAACGTATTACGCATTATGTAAGATATGAATTAAATATTATGATGCCATAGAATTGCAATTGATATAATGATATCATCCTATTGTTGTGTTACTTGACTATGTTGCTGCTGTTATTTAACTAAGTGCATAATGTCTATATATGATGAATAAGATGACGTTTGGCTCCAAATTATTGGATGCATATTGATATGATGATTACAGTGATTTGTTGATAAGAGTCCATGCATTAGCATTCATTGAGCTCAGTCCTCACCGCGATTATTAGGAGCTTTGTACTCCGCACGATTTATTAGGAGCTTTGTCCTCCGCACGTTTAAAGTATATTAATACTTATGATGACGTTTGGTACCACATGCATATAAGGAGTCTAAGAGCATTGTCGCATTGTCATGTCTAATATGCTATGTTGTTGATGATGATTGAATACGTGAATACGTGGTAATTGTTTATCAAATATGCAAAGTTGTTAATATTGATTATGATGTTAATGTTAATTTATGATTCGAATTACATTGATTAATATTATTTTGTTATGAAATCTCACCCCTTCTGCTTGAAAATGTTGCCCTTCGTATGAGTAACTTGCAGGTGACCGTGCTTAGTGTGCAGTTGCCGTCGTGAGTGGCATTGCCTTCACTGTGTCGTCTAGGTCGCTCTGATACGTAACGGGATGGGGCTATATGTTATGCATGCTTCGTTCTATTACGTGAACAATATGCTATTTGTGATATTTAACTAACTCTTTTGAGATTATATTAATGTGGCCTGCGTGCCAAAACGTTTTATGGATTATGATATAAATTCCGCTTCAATGTTTAAGTTATTTGGTTAAATTGTTATTTAACTGTTTTGGATTATGTTAAATGTGATATCCCGTTGTTTACGATGTTTACTCTGATAAATGTTTAGAAATTTTTATGTTGGGGAAAACGGGGTGTTACACACACTCTCTCAGTTACGTAGTAGTTCTACAAACGGGTAGCCCTAATCTTCGTCTACCTTACCAAGGGTTTAAGAGAACAGTTCTATTTGGGTTTATTCCCTAGAGTTGCTTGTTTCCTTAGAAAATCAAGGAGAAGTAGAAAATCTCCTGAAGCTCCAAAGTTGCCTTCCTCTTGAACTGCCAAAGTTCTGAACGAGAAATTCTGAATGAGTAAGGCTGGTATTTATAGTGGAGATTTCTAACTGGGTTTGGGCTAAAAATGCGGGCTAAACCCATAAAAACAAATAAAATTATGTATGCGCCCCTTGCTTTTCAAATGCTCGGGGCGCATGGGGCATGTCCTAGGCGCACCAAGTGTAAACTTGGATGTGCTCTAGGTGCATGCAAGATGCGGTAGGTGCATGGCTTGTTTTTTCCATGCCCTAGGTGCATCTCATGTGCTCTAGGCGCATGGTTGCCCCTTTTGGGTCCATTTTCTTCGATTTTCGTTGTTTTTAGGTTTTCGTATTCAAATAACTTGCCTCGAAATTTGAGAACAAAATTCCTCCCATTGTAAAGTCTCCTGAGGACTCTTGAATCTTCATTCTTGGTCTTCCCAAAGCCTTCACAATTCTTCAGATGTTCTTGATTTGCCGATTTGCATGATTTCTTCGTGAATTACTTTAAAACCCTATAAAATTGCTATGTTTTCGGAAATCATAGGCAATCGTTCTAATATCTTGCTTTTTTCTGCTAAAACCTAATGAAAATGATTGAAAAACATGCTAAGAATAACCTAAGATGACCTGTCATCATGCTTATTGGGGACGCTTTATGTAATTTAGGGTCCAACATCATCCTGATGTCAATAGAAACGTTAAAAAAGATCGAAGGATTAAGGACGACTCCAGCTAAAAAGCTTGTGGGGGTGGCTGATGGAACACTACACGAACCGGAAGGAGTGTTATTCAATGTGCAAGTCGAGGTGGAAAATTTCAAACTCTTGACGGACATAGTATTGATGGACACGGATGAATATCCAGTGACCTTAGGCAGACCTTTTCTAGCTACTTCAAAAGCTCAGATCAACTTGGAGCATAAATAAATTATGCTGAGGTCAAAAGGTAAATACTTGATACATCACCTCTCACAGAAAAACATGAGTAGTAGGATCGTCTAATCTACTGTAAGAGTATGTTTTGAGTTATGATTAGTAATATCCTAATATGAGTTAATGTGTTTAATAAAATTAAGATAGAAAAAGATATTCTAAATATTAATATTTTATGATTTATTTCATTTCATTATCATTGTCTTATATAGTAACAAGCCACAACTGCATGGTCTTTGAAATTAGAGAAGAAAAAAAATAATTCAAGTATTGGGTGCCAACACAAAAATTAAATTACATATCGTAGAATATTTTATCATATATGATATTTTTATATATTTTCCTAGTACAAGAAGCCCTTCCTCTCTGTAGAGCCTTTTTGTATTCTCTTTGGTCTTGTACTCCAACGATTTCCAGGATCATCTGAATAACCACATAGACATTGGTATTTAATACACCGAGGAATCCTAGGAAGCATACACTTAACTGTTTTTTCACAAGCAGAATCATTATGACATTCAACGTGTGCTGTAATGAGAAAAAAGGAAAAAGAATGTTACAAATTAAAGGGGATAGAAGATTACATAAGAAGTAAAGAATACAATTTCACGTAATGAAAAATTTCTTACCCCCCTTTGTAACAAGAAATAGGGACAAAAAGTATATCATAACATAAACAAACGTCAGAAGTTTAGCCATATATTTCCCTTTCTTTTGCATGTATCAAATAGAAAAAGATATGACCACTTTAAAATGTTTAAAGCTCAAACTTACTTTGCATAGATTTAATAGATTTCAGAACACTTAGTAAAATGTCCCTTAACTATATTGAATTATCTTGTTTGTCCCTTTAATATACTTAATAAGGAAGCTGTATCAAAAAAATCCAATTATAAAAAATAATTTTAATTTTTTAAACTTTTGTGATGGAATAAAAATGTTTTTACCTTGAGGAAAAAGGTAGGATAATTTTTTAACCTTAGTGGGAGGTTAAATTATAATGTTGTTCGAACATATGACCCCTCTTCTATCAATAAGTAATTTAAAAAAATAATATAAAAAACATTTTGTTTTTCTCTTGCACACATAAGGAGAAACAATGTTACATGATGACAAATTTAGTAAGTACACTAAGCTGCTTCAACTAGTAAATTAGTATGTGTATCGTCTCCACAGAGATTATTGTTTTCTACTAGAAAATTTATAAAACTTATTATTATTAAATCTATAAATTAAAGGATGTTTGCATGTTTTGATTGATTAGACAAATATATTTAGTTTTTTTAATTAGATGTTTAACGGTGATTATGATTCTTCAAAACTCCTCTATGTTTTTTGTTGGATTAACACAAATTTCCGATTAATTATGACTTATGAATACTTTGACTAAGAACATGTATCATCTCTTCTCTCTCTATACTCAGCCGATCCACCAAAGCTCATCCCTTCATCATTTCCTCATTCCAAATAGGACATATGTAGTTGATAGAAATGGTGGTGCGCAGGCCTATCAACGCATCACTGTAGTTGATAGAAATGTTTGTGTGTTTGATTTGGGATTAGTAGATTTTTGGACGAGAATGGTATTTTGGTCATTTTTAGGATTGAGGGTATTTTGATAATTTGTGGAGTGACGGTAATTTAGTAATTTTAGAATGTAGAATATTTTTTGTGTTTTAATGTGTTTGGTTATTTTTACCAAGTTAGTAGTAACTAGCGGTAATTATTTTGAAGTGGTAATTAATTGATGTTTTAGTGAGTTAAGTGTGTAATAACTTTTTAGAATTAAATGGAAAGAGTTTTGAGGCCCATTAAAAATTGTAGTGACCTAACCCATTATTGAGGTATATATAGATAACTCATGATAGGAAACTAGGGTTAGAAACATTTCACACTTCATACAATAGAGAGGTTAGAGAGGATTGAGAGAGAAGAGGAGAATAGAAGAGAAAGAGGAAGACCTATTTGGAGAGAAGTGAAGAGGAAGCTAGGAAATCATCAAGGGAGTGAAGATTCTTGGAGATTGGCTTAGTTTTTCAAGAAACAAGGTAAGGGGGATACATTCTTTCACTTAATAAGCTATAATCTAGTTTTTCACTTATGGGTCATCATTGTTTTGAATGTATTATGATTTTGGGTGTTGATTTTCAATCTCATAATTATGTGGTAAATTTATGTGGTAAATTTGGTGGTGAATTTATGTGGTAAATTATGTGATAAATTTATGTGGTAAATTTGGTGTTGATTTTGGGTGTTGGTGCTTAATTTTCATTGATTATTTGTGTTTAAGTGATTATTTTGAGAATCTAGCTTAAATTGGTGAGAATCTTGTTGTGGTTGATGATTATTATTCAAACATGTTTAAAATCCTTTATTGAATAATTGGTTATGTTTGAAGTTTGAGGTTTATGTGATAAATGGGTTTGAGGTTTATGTGATAAATGAGTTTGATCCTGATTTTGGATGTGTACTTGATGATTTGAAGTGGTGAAAGTGTTTATTACAAATGTTATGAGCATGAACAATGTTTTGGGTGTGTTGCAATTGACTTAAGTGATTATATGGTGAAAAACACAATTTTGAAACTGATTTTGAAGCTATATGTTAGCCCAAAATTGGCCCCCTATTTTGAGCAGTTTTTCCAGCTTTTGGTTCGGAATAAATCGTCCCCCGACTTTGAAATATCGCAGCGCAAGGTGATGGGGAGGAAAGGGGGAGGGAGGGGGAAGGAGAAATAGATGGTGATGGAGAAGGGGACTGTGGTAAAGGTTTGTTTCCTCTTTTGAGTGAAAGAGACATGATTGGTCAACTTTGCACCCAGACATATCAACCTGACACCTAGATAAACCACACTTCTTTGCAGCGCGTTGCCATCCCCATTGACCGTTCATACGATCCCTGAGTTTCCAAAGCAGCCTCTTTTTATGAAAGGTCAATGATGGAAACACATTTTTACAGAAGGAAGAGGAGGAGGGGGTGTGAGAAATGGTGAAGGTTTGAAGCCTATTTATAGGGGAAACGGTTACATAGGTTATAACTACACTAAATGCAGTAAAAACGTGTAAAATCAAGTTTGAACAATTGACCACCGTCCAAAAAACATTTGAAAACGTGTTTTATGTGGTGCTTACCATCGACCAAAAAACACTGACGTGCTTCAGATTATATAATCCAAATCCCTACCCATGGTTTCCAGATTATATAATCCGAATTTATTCAATACTGGTGAAAAATGAGAGAAACTACGTACCTTATGTAGGATGAGGGACATTTCAGATTATATAATCCAAAGTACGATTTATTTTTTGTGGTCTACATTGTACCGACAATTTCTGTTGTCCAGGACGTACATAAACTTCTATAAATAGGTGTCCCTGTTTTCATAACAAGCAAACCACACCAAGAAAAAAAAAACCATGGAAAACTCTGTCTTTAATTCGACCACCAAGCTAGGGTGTAAGTGAAATTCAGATTATATAATCCGAATTCATTATTCATAGGATTCTTTTGTATGGTCCACATTGTTGATGGGATAAAATCGCAAGTGCACGGTCTTACCGAAGTAGTAATAAAAGTATCGTTCCGACATGGAGTTGTGAATTCAATTATCTTTTAACAATGATTAGAATTAAAATTTAAAAGATTGAAAGTTGTATTTTTGTATAATTAAAAGAAAATAACAATTATAAAATAAAAGAGGTGTCTTGGGATTATTGGTTCATCTAATTGACAAGTCCTTCACAAACCAAACTATTAAACTTGTAACCTTATGTTAGACCTAACTTCTAAAGACAATTTCTCTTTTTTTCCTCTAGCAACCAAGCCTATTTCGCTGACTTGATCACTATTAGATTTTGGTCCTAAGTTGTAACCAAGCCTATTTCGCTGACTTGATCACAATTTAGAATCCTTGAAGTTCGAAACTATATGTCTCAAAGATTGTAAAGACTATTTCGCTGCCTTTACAATCTTTGTCTAAATTCACTTGTTCGAATATCAAAGCTCCACTTTCGTTTTATGAATTGATATTTGAGATGATGGATTAATAATTATCAAACCCTCCACTTTCGTTTCCGCAGTTTGATAATGGTTAATTCATGTTAAAGCGATGAATTTAGATTAGAGATTAGGGTTACATAAGATTAAGGTTTAAAGGTTGGTTTGATTAGGATTATGTCATTTAGACTTATCCAACAATCCCAAGACAAGAAGAATTCTACTCACTAACGTTCATTGTAGACATAGAAGAGAAGAAGAAGAAGAAGAACATAAAATAAAAGTGAACTTTTATTCAAAGAAACAATTGTCACTTATTATTTCAGAGAACAAAAGATGAATATTTGTGATGGCTAGCTACTCTATTTATAGTTTACATTCGACTTAGAATCTAAACAATTACATCACTAGAATGTTCCACAAGAAAACTAAAATAGAGTAGCTACAAATCTAAGCAAAAACAGCAAAAGGGTATAATGGGCGTGCCACTTTTATATTATTGTACAAGATCTTCAAATTCTTTGCACATGATATTTTTGTATGAGATATTCATATTTTTGTCCTCAATCCTTGCACAAGATATTTTTGTGTAAAATCTTTTATATTTTTGGCACGCATCAGCTCCAATTCTCCTTTCTTTTGCTCCAAGACTCAATCTTTAGAATATTTGTTCCTGAAATATAATAACTTGCAATTGTAGTATAAGAGTTCTAAAAAGGAAATAAACTTTAATAAAATAAACTTAAATCTAATTAAAACGAAACTAAATATTAAGCTAAAACATATAATTATTGACTCATCAATTGCACCGCCCATTTATGTAGTTCACAACGTCCAAATATATAAATAAGTGTTTTCGGTTTTCATTATCATTTTCAGCAAAACACACCAAAGAAATTAAACTATGAACTTTTTTGTCATTGTGCTGAGGATCTTTCTCATGTTGTTGCAAATAGATAACACTTTATTTGACGGCATGATGAAGATCTTCAACATGCTGTAAAAAATATATAGATAGATTTTGCTGCAAAACACAAAAAAAAATAACTTTGAATACCAAGAGGTTGCTATGAGCTAGATCTTGCTGCCTTGGCGATATAAATATCTCAGTTGGCAAGGCAACATGATCTAACTCAACAATCCTCTTGAAACACCTTTTCTTCCATCGTTATGCTGGAGATCTGATTACGAAGAGGTTGTTATGAACTCGATTTAATTGTCCTGCCGATCTAAATATGTCAGTTGGCAAGCCTGCATGATCGAGTTCAAAATCCTTTTCGATCAACATCCAAGAATATTATGTTGTTTATGTTGTTTTAAGTTTTTTACTTGATTTTTTAATTTTTTTTCTAAGTTATCTTCCATAAAACCCTGTAAAAACACAGTTTGGTACACTTTGATTTATATAATCTCATTTTTTTTTGTCAAATTCGGATTATATAATTCAAATACACTTAGTTTTTTTCGGACGCTGGCGTCTTATCAAAGGTTTGGACGGTTAGTGGAGTGTTTAATGCATTTTTTAACAGTTGGACGGTGGAACACGTTTTATTCTACTGTAGTTATGATCTAGGACTTGTTTTAAGTTATAAAAAGGTTTGTATCTTCAACAAATTCCTTCATTCTTCAACAAAAATTAATGTATTTAGTTCAAAATTTATACTAAGTATATCAACTTTTGCTGACTCATTTTTTTTATATATATTTTAGGACGGATGGAGTATGTTTATAAGGTTAATAGGATCGACCTACTCATGAAGGAAAGAAATTGAAGCCAATAATGGACTATACAAAATTCATGGTCCTCATATCCATCCTGTGAACCAAAACCTCTAAATCATCTTCCAAGCTTCCACCAGGTCCTCCCCCTTATCCTATTTAGATACTTTCACTCACCTTTCTAAAATTTATGGACCTATAATTACTCTCAAGTTAGGAATTTCAACCACCATAGTGATTTCTTCTCCAAAAATAGCCAAAGAAGCACTTCACACATATGACATAGTTTTTTCTAGCAGGACAGTCCCAGATGCTGCAAAGACACTTGGTCATGACAAAGTTTCAATGGTATGGATACCACCATCAGCTAAATGGAGGACTCTTAGAAAAGCTTGTGCTACAAAAATATTCTCATCTCAACAACTTGACTCAACAAAATTCCATCGCAAGAGAAAAGTGCAAGACTTGATAAACTATGTGCACAAGTGTTGCGAGAAAGGTGAAGCCTTTGATTTTGGAGAAGTTTCTTTTGCAACAGTTATGAATTCGATATCAGAAACTTTCATCTCTATGGATTTCATTACTTCGGTTCGAACGATGATGACAAGAAATCAAGGGAGTTTAAGGAAATTGTGATTGGTATTATGGAAGAAGTTGGAAGACCTAATGTTGTTGATTTCTTCACTTTTTTCAAATATTTTGATCCACAAGGTGTAAGAAAAAGGATGAGAAGTTACTTTGGGAAGTTGCTTGATTTTTTTGATGAAGTGATGGAAGAAAGAATACATTCAAGAGCTTCTAATCAATCTAAGAAATACAACGATGTGTTAGATTCTTTTCTGGATCTTGTCAATCAAGAGAGTTCCGAATTGTGTCGCCAGCCATGACGTCTTACACTTATTTACAGTAAGTATTTCACTTAGCATTCCAAATTAGACTTGTTTCAATTTTCTATCTAATTCTTGCTATCGAATTCTGGTCTTAGATTCTGTTAGCCGTATTAGCGTTTGATTATTAATTCTATTCTCGTACTGGTAAACTTTTACCTACTGATCTACGACCACGATGATCGATGATTCAAGTCAAGAGACTCAAAATCCATTTTTGCGAGTAAACTAATATAAAAGGTGAGAATGTTCCATTAAAGAATGGATAATTCATATAATGCGAGTAGGACTAGACGAAAATAATAATGTTCAACAATTGTGATAAAATATGTTTGAAGACTAATTTAAGATTTTTATTCTGTAGTCAAAAGTGACTGCTGGACAATTTTTAATTTCAATATAATCAAATGGATTTAGATTAATTTATTGTGACTTATCTGATCAGATATCAATTTTTCTTCTTTGAAAAAACATCATTTTCACCTAGAAAACAATCTCATAGACTTCACTTTTACTTGATGTCAGGATTTATTTGTAGCCGGAATAGACACAACATCGACAACAGCCGAATGGGCAATGGCAGAGTTACTACATAGCCCAAGTAAATTGGGAAGACTAAGAGAGGAAATTCAACAAATAGATGAGAAATTTGGAGAAATTGAAGAGTCTGATTCGTCAAAGTTTCCGTACCTAAGGGCAGTGGTAAAAGAAACACTAAGGCTTCACCCACCAGTTCCATTTCTAGTACCTCATAAATCAAAAGATGATGGTGAATTAGATGGATTCATGGTACCAAAAGATGCGCAAATTCTAGTAAATGTGTGGTCGATTGGAAGGGATTCGAGGATTTGGACTAATCCAAATTTATTTGAACCTGAAAGATTTTTGCAGAGTGAAACAAATTTCAAAGGTAGAGATTTTGAACTTATTCCATTTGGTGCTGGTAGAAGAATTTGTCCTGGATTAGCTTCAAGGTCCATTCACTACATATTGGCTTCTCTTTTGTATCACTTTGACTTCAAGCTTGCTCATGAGCTAAAACCTGATGATATGGATATGAGTCATATGTTTGGAGTTACATTACATAAAGCTCAACCACTTCGAGTTGTACCTATCAAAGCTTAGAGTAAATTTAGCACAATCATGATGAGTCACCGCAATTTTGTAGTAATTATACTTCTTAATTTCTATTAAATTCGATGACTCATTGTGATTTGGACAATTTCAATATGATACCAAACATGCACTTAAATTTATTTTCTTTGGTTTATGTACACTTATTTGAATTAGTTTACTAGTATTTCAATAAACCTTATGACATTTATATATGTTGTTTTCAACTATTTCAATAAACCTTATGACATTTATATATGTTGTTTTCAACTATTTCAATAAACCTTTTAGAATTATAAGTAAATAGTTTATATAAAAATAGTTAGACAAAAATTGTATTGCAAATTTTTATCTCATTATATTTTTTTTTTTCCTTGTAACAAATCAACCCTTTAAGTCATAAACTTGTATATCGTTACTCTTTTTCCTCCATTCCATTAATAGACACCTGGGTTGTATATATTAAAGATTTTTTTTATTACAGTTATATTATAAACTTTTTTTTTTTTGAGAGAAGTTATATTATAAACATTGATCACATAAAGAGTTGAGTCTATGCCTCAAGCTCCCCTGAAATGTTGCACTTTGGTTGGTTTGAAGGGCACTTTGCTTATTTAGTGTTATGTTTACTCTTATGCTATCCCATATTTGATTCTAGACCTTAACCTTCTATGAACTCGTTACGTTTTGGTTTGTTTGAAGGTATGACACCTCTAAGCTAAGGCTTCTGCTGCTGTAAAGCTGACCCAGTATCGTTACAGTTTGGTTCAAAGTTGAGATTGTTGGAGCATGTGTGGAAATAGAGTGGAAGTTGACTTAAAAGACTAAACACAAATTTATATATTGGATAAAGCTTGTGTAGTGTGAATTGAAAAAAGTAGAAGTCCCACACTAAATGGATCACACACATTGATAGTATTTATATGGCGTGGTATGTAAACAAAGCAAGTAGAGGAGTCAAACGGGATGGTCTATGTGGAACATGGTCCAACCTCGCTTGACCCTTTTTAATTTTCTTTTTAAAACTTATTCACTCTTTTTTATTTATTTTTGGTATTTTAGTTACATACAACTATTTTTTTTACTAAAATATGTCTGGATGAAAAGAAATATTAATTGAACTTTAGATTTATTCCTTCAATTGAATCAAATTAATAGTATTTAAACTTTAAAATTATAAAACTTTGAGCTAAGTTCATCCATTTTTACTAATTTTTCTTATTTAAGTATTTTTCAAAAAATAGTGATTTTTTTTTTTAACAAAAATCAAATGGAAATATTGATAATGGGCTGACCTGAAGCCCAATGGGCTAACCCGACCTAACCCCATTATTATTAGACTATTACTTTTCCCACCCTATGCCTTTCCTAGCGCGCCCTATTTTTTTTTCCAAAATTACCCTCGGAGCATTCCGGATTATGTAATCCGAACGTGTCCGGATTGTATATTCCGGAATCAACCAGTACACAAAACTGAAACAAATTTGCATGTCATCGTGGGTTTTATCATTGTTTTTCAATAAATCATTATATATGTATGTGTGCTCGTGAATTTCGGATATCAAACCATTAATTGATTTGAATCGTTAATCTTTGAACTATCGATTTTTATTCGTGGGAAGGGAAAAAATGAGTAAAAACCCTTATCGAGACTTTGGATTCGAGGGTTGGTTACGCGAAGGGAAGGTGCTAGCACCCTAAGCGTCT
Source organism: Medicago truncatula (assembly GCF_003473485.1). Taxonomy (NCBI): domain Eukaryota; kingdom Viridiplantae; phylum Streptophyta; class Magnoliopsida; order Fabales; family Fabaceae; genus Medicago; species Medicago truncatula. Next base: position 25,390,338 of record NC_053046.1, read on the forward strand.
ACGGTATTCCGTAGGAACCTCTTACCTAAATTATCTTGTGCTAAATTGATTTGCTTATTTGAAAATTACTACCTAAAAATCTAAGTGAAAGAATGGGGGGAGAAGAAGTATGTTTTTGGTTATTTTTATTTGATTTGGAAGGACATGGTCCTCTGCCTACGTACCCATGAGGGATCAAAACCTCGTAGTTCGGGGTAGAAAATGACGTTTGATGGGTTTGGTGTTTTTTATTTGTTTTGAAAAAAGGTTTTAAATTAAAAAGCCAAGTGGCAAATGAGAATTTGTTTGTGTTTTTTAATATTGAAAAAAGAGACTTGAAGTAAAGTTAAATTGATTGAAGTTTGATTAAGAAAAGAAAATAAAAATGCGGTCACTTGGTTTGGATCAATGTTTATTATAAAAACTATTTTTGTGATTTTTGTTATTTGCATGTTTTTGTTGTTTTTGAATAATAAATGAAAATTAAACTAACGAAGCAATAAAAATAAAAGCGCGTGGATTTTTGTAGTGACGTTGGATCACCACAAAATCCCTAATCTAATTTTTTTTTGCATTTTTGGATATATCTAAGGCGGTAAGGAAATAAAAGGACACACACACCCACACACTTTTCTCATTTATATTTACATTGGACCTAAATACATTCTAATTGCTGGAAAATAAATAACAATAATTAAAATGCTAAATAGAAATAAAATAAAATGTAAAAATACTAAAAAGAAATAAAAATGCAAGAAAATAAAAGAAATGGACTACCGAAGGGACAAAAATTACCGAAGGGACAAAATTTCGAAGGGACTTATTCCGAAGGGACAGAAAAAAGAGGGAGAGGAAAAGAATAGCTCGTTAACACAAGCTAAAATAGGGAGAAGAGAGAAAAATTCTTTGACAACTCAAGAGAACTTTTTGGTGTGTGAAATTGTGTGGAATGATGGCTCTATTTATAGGTGAGGAGGTTGATGAAAAAAGGAAAAGTGGTTTAATGGAAATGATGGACAATTATGGTGAATTTTGAAAAAGGAATGTTAAAGTTGACACTTGACTTGAAATTTTTTTAGACCTTGGACATTTTATTTTTGGACCTATTGACACTTTTTTTTTTTTGGACACTAATTAATTAAAAAGAAATAAAATAAAAATAAAATTAAACTAAATTATGTAAAGAAAAATAAAATTAAAAGATGGAAAAAAAATTATTAAATATAAAAATAGTAACTAATCTTAAAATTAAAATTAATAAAAGATGGAAATTAAACAATGAAATAAAGAGAAAATAAAGAGAGAAGAGGGCCCGACTCGGAATAAAAAATGAGGTACTTCAAAGTAACCTCTTTGCCGAAATTTCGTCTGAAATGACGAGAATTCCCGACTTTAAAAATACGAATAAAATGGGTAAAAATAGAGAAAAATGGTCAAAATTTGGGGTATGACAGTATGTATAAAAGGCAATTAACTTAAATATTATATCAAACAATGATTATATATATCATTATACCAAAAAAGAGTTGAATTTATATCATTACACATTTCACCTAATGATATACATTTCAACTAAACCAATGATATATATCTAATCTATGGCGCCGAAAGATCAATGGAGCTATCATCATTTTCAGCCTTCACACCAGGACTAGGACCAACCCTCTCATCGGGATCAAGATTTTCAATAATGTACAATTCTTCATCATCTTCTATCACCGCTTGACCCGCCGCCCGACTTAGCTCATTATAATCTACCATCCGGCTGGCATATCTATCAGGCCAGTTGTCTTCATCCTCTCGATGGTGTCGTCTCCATAGATTGCAAGTGGGAGGAATTGGACAACCATCCTTCAAATCCAATGCCATAAAATGGTTGTCATTCACATATGCAGACACATCAACGGAGAGATACTTGGCGGCGGCGGTGGACCACATAGAGGGAAATAGGTTGCCAATGGCCCTAACCCAGTGGACAACACAACAATCGGTTGGTTTTTTTTGTGCGATGAGGAAACCCATATTCGGCATTGTCATCCATTTATCCCGTGGTGCATTGCTAATACTGGCGTAGGATAGAGCGTCTAAGACCTCTTTATACCGCCTATCATCATTAATCATCGTGCGATAGCGGGCATTTTCTACACTGATAAGCTCTTTGTAAAGGTTGTATCGGACTAATGTGAGATCATCAACAATCAAGTTACGTAGGACCGCAACTGCTCGGAACCCACAATGGCCATCACCAGGTACATCTGTAACCTTTTCAATAAATTTATGCATCCAAATTGAGATTTGGTCTTTATGTGATATGTTGACTTTAACCGATGTTGGCTTGTTCGGGTTTTTTGGAGTTGGCTTAGGAGGAGTAGGTGACATGTTGCTTTTCCGTGCACTCTTCCTACTGGTCCCTGTTGATCTTGTCTGTGAACCCTGTGTCTCTTGCTCTTGGGAGTCAACAATCTCCCATAGTGAAGGGGACCGCCTTGTCGATCGAATGCTTTGCTTATCTTTCTTGGGAGCTCCTTTGGTGGTGACCTTATTTGGCGGTGGACGCATAGAGGTGATCTCTGGTAAAACAAATTGTTGGAATTGTTCCTTCAAATGCAACTTCATGTTGTAATCGGCGTCCTTGAACCGAGCCTGCAATATTGTAAGAAAACTGTCATTCTGGTATGTGCACTGATACATTTCGGATTTTAAAATCTGGAACTCACTTATCTAATTCGGAATATTAAATCCGGAACTTCCTGATACACCATTTGCATGAGCCTTAAATGCGCTTGCATGGGGTGTAAATGCTACATTTCGGATTTTATAATCTGGAACACATTAACATTGTCCGGATTATAAAATCTGGATTGCACCAGAACAGGAAATTAAAACATAAATCTTGGGTAGAACCTAAAGCAACACAATTTTTTTAAAAAAATCATCTGCATATCCGTTCACCAAAAAACATCACTAACAACCTCAGAATCAGGATACTTCCTACAATTGATAAACGTAACCATTATCAACCAAAGACTTCAAGAGATGTTGCATGTCATTCCTCGTACCCCTAATGGACCACCTATACCTAGAAGAAGCATTATAAACGTGTTTGATAGTAGTTGAAGTGGTACGGTTCCTCTTCTTTAAGTTGGTAAGCATTTGCCTCGGAGAAATGTTTGAATCCACCATCTCTTCAAGGTGAACACGTTCATTTGGGTTTAGAAGACCGACGCTTTTATGACCTTTTCAACACATCTGTCATGTCATGGTTGTGTTTACCATCACCAACTTTGAGGCTCCAATCACCACCAGTCAACAAGTAACCTCTCAGCCGAAATGGACACTCGCATTTAACCGAACCAGCTATCTCGCGCCGACTCTTTCTCTTGTACTCGGTGTATGAACCTGCCCAAGTAACAAATGCGCTTCTTCCATTGCCACCGTTATCGGATTTACCAATAACAATGGAAAAACCAAGCTTCCTAGCTTTCTCTCTAACGGAAAGGTATAGTACATATCATATGACGTGATCAAAAGGAAATTGCCTAAAAAACGAATGGGGAAAGGTTTATATACACATTACCTTTGCATTCAGTCGAAAATGATGATGTTAACCGCCCTTGATGGCCAGATTGCTGCTCCAACCCATGTTTTCGCCCTAATTGGTGTGTTTTTGGAGGTGTAGGGAGTGTTTGTGATAAAGGTGGTCTGCTTCAGCTAGGTTCTGGAGAACTATATATAACCTAGCTGTCCGGAAAAAAAAAAAACTATTTTTTCCGCTCAGTTTAAATACAGGGTGTGCGGAATTTCTATTCCGGAATGTGTACATTGTGTCCGGATTATGTTTTTCGGATAACCTTTCAGCCTAACCAGGTCCAAGTATCACAGGCCAGATGAATCAGGGTGATTTGATGATCATTTCGGATGATAGGATCTAAATTCTGTCCGGATTGTATTATCCGAACAAAGGGTATTTTAGTCAAAATCACAGGGCGTGCGAGAAGGCTGTAGGGTGGGAAAAGTAACAGTCTTATTATTATTATTATTATTATTATTATTATTATTATTATTATTTTGAAGGGATAATAATTCTACGTAATTGAACCACAAGACACCAAAAACCCTAAATACCGCAAACTGTCTAACATTTGCAAAAAAATAAACAATTGCAAGAAAATACAAAGGCTTGCTTGAAAGCTTAACCATATGCAATATAAATATTTTTTGAGAGCACATTTCTATTTCAATATCTCCTTTTATTTTCTCAATTGAACCAACCAACTGCACAAGGTTTTAACAAAGTTGAAATCCGCTACTGCAATATTTTTTGAGAGCACATTGGCTTTCATTTGGAGCATTATCATTTATTGAATTCCCCATTAATTGATTTTGTTGCTTCTCCATTTCGAACAAGTATGTGCCAATTTTATCAAACAAATAAAATATCGTATCTTCAGAGACTGCACTTAATTAATTCAAGTTTGTATGACATATTTTCTAAACAAGGTTTTTATAAAAGTATTTTGGTTAGGAATTGGACTTTGCAATTTATATGATAAAACAAGAGTAGAAAAATTATATTGTCGAGATTAAGCTTTATGAACTATTCGTTTAATATCCTTTCTTAATTGATTGTATACTTTTATGTTTTAGATATAAATCCACCCTTTCACTAGCGTACGTCTTCAGCTAAGGTTAACGACACGAGATAACTTAGAAACAACTGACTTCCGATGCATAGTGGCAAAATAGCCGATTTTAGAAATTGTGAGGCAGATGCAATATAGGTATCTAAGTGGGACGACTTATACAACAATTTCCATACTTAACTGGAAAAGAAAGTATCCTTGAGTACACTCATGCTCATTCAAGTATATGATATAATGATAAAAATAGGCAGAAGATTCATATCTTTTTTCTCCCTTAATATCTCTATTTCCCCCCTTTGGTCATCAGATAGACATGTTTGAAAATAAAGAACATCTTTGACAAAAATCATTTGCACTAAAAATATTTTTAAAACAAAAGACATAACAGATGAAGGGTCAAGTGACTAGTTGCTTTAACTAAAGGACAAAAGTGACCCATTGATATACATAAGAGACATTCAATAAATATTTATAATTTAAAAAACAGTTACTTGTAACTCTACAAGTTCTAAAATTTATTTACTTGATTTGAACAGAACATGACATTTTTTTTTCATTATAAAGTGATCATACAATTTCCTATTAGTTACATGCAATTAAGGAGAATAAAAATATGACTAATTATATCGTCATCTTCTTTCTTGCACTATTTCTTATTGTAATCGACGTGAGTGGTAAGAACTTTTTAAAACCCTTTGTAAATTTTCTTCTTTATCTTATACACAATCTTTCATCCACATCTTTTAACATTCACCAAATTTTTTTTACATCACAGCAATACTTGAATGTATTTTTGACATTGATTGTCCAACAAAAAAGTGTGCCCCTCCTCTTGTTGCAAAGTGTGATATGTATGAATGTTATTGTCGATGTCCTCCTAACAATTAAGTCAATCAATACAAAGATTCTCTTGGCAATTCCTTCTTGATCGCCTTTCAACAAGGAAAAATCTTTCGAAAAGGTGTAAGGGGGTGTTGGGATCGAGCGATCACTTGTTCACTAAATGTGGCTTTGCTAGTGCTCTATATGTCGAAGTGTTCAAATGGCTTGGATTGGTGATAGAGATTATGGAGAAAATCACCAATTTGCTTGAGATATTTTTATACTTTGGCTCAGAAAGGAAATTGGGAGAAGGGGGTGTTATTGGGTTGGCATACAATTTTTTGGTTAATTTGGACGGCGAAGAAGAATGATAGAGTTGTTTATGCTAAGTTAACAAAGCCTACAAACATAGTTCAAGAAATAAAGCGTGTGTTTGTTTCAGCTTTAAAAAAAAAAAAAAAGATTTTGAATTAAAAGAATTTAGAGATTTTGTTAAAAATAAAGTCAACCAGGAATTGTATGATGAATTTAGAGATTTTGTTAAAAATAAAGTCAACCAGGAATTGTATGATGTTTTTTTCATTAGACTAAAATATATTCAAAGTCTATAACTATTGGATTTCCATAACATTGTTAATATTATGATTTCTCCGCAGTTCTGTTTATATTTATGTGACCTTCAAATTTCATTGAGAGGCTCAAAAGGTTGGATTAGTTTTATATGTTATGGAGAACCACATCACATGACTTATAATATGCTAGTTCAGTAAATCAAGGCAATTTGGGTTGGGTAGTGTTGGTAAACAAGCGTTAGTTTTAAATTACTTGCTTGCAAGATCAAATTAGCTAGAAATCCTAAGATAAATTATGCAAATGTTTTTCAGAAAAAGGTTTGAATGTTCACGGTGTTCATGAGTTTGAATGTGAAAAATGAAGATAATTGTCTCATTTGACAGATTGAAAAAGGTTTTAAGGCTATAAAAGAAATAAAACATCAAAGCTAAATGTAAACAATTTGAAATAATAAGATTTGCATTGTATGAATAAAAGTCGGTACATCAAATCACACATACATTTTTTGTTACTCGTTTTTCGCTATGGTTTGGGTACTTTATAAAGTGTAAAGATTTTGTATTCTTGATTTGTGACCCTTATTTCCTATGTAAAACTCCTATATATACACCATAAGAAGTAATTAAAAATAACAGTATAAAGTTACAAGTCTTCAAGATATCTACTATGATTCCACGTGTCTTTGACCTTTGTTCATGCCTCTGTTTACCACTGTTTTTGGTAAACAATGACGGATGGTTTTGGTTATTACAAGAATGATCAAACTAGAAATCCTAGGACATGTTGTGTATTGTTTTCATGAAAAAGAGTTCGCGTTCATCAAGTTCATAGGTTGCTTTACGAACAAGACGAAACCGTATGGCGTCATTCGATGGGAAAAACGTTTTAAATGCAAAGTAAAGGAATAAAGTTAAAATTGCAGAAACATAAAGAAAAGATAAATTGCATTGCATTAAAAGTAAAGGTGGTCTGAAAAATCATTTACATATATTTTGTATGACTATTTTCCCTAACGCCGGTACTTCAAGTGTTCTAGAATTCTGTATAGGTAATTTGTGACTAGGGAAAACTACTATTTATAAATAATAAAATTACTGGAAAAAACCTAACTCCACGATCATCACTTCTTCCATGTAGACAACCGTTTGTCTCCCACGTTTGCATTGAGGAAACCGCTTATAAAATTCGAAATCTTCCCACCTCGACGGAAGTTGTTTGACTTCGACGGTCTTGCATTCATGACTCACGTCTCGTCGAACTCTAAGGCTTTTAGATCCTTTCACGCTAAGTCCAAATCTCATCGAACTCCTTAGGTAGAAGGAACAAACTTCGATTTCTGCAAAGTTAAAAAGTCAATTAATGTTGACTGCATTAAATGAGTCTTTTGAAATTACAGGCTTAACAACCTCTTCAAAGACAATTTAAATTTCTTTTGTCAAAACTGAATAGTTTTGAAATTTCCGTTTTGCCAAGACTATCGAATTCTGTCGAAATGAACTTCTGGATTGACACCAAGAAGAAAAATTAGCTTCCACATGAAATTTTTTCTATTGAAAACAAACAATTAAAATACAGGCGAACAAATTGCCCCAGAAAAATGTCATTTTCGACTGAATTTTAAATGACAGAAAAAAGTGACATTTTTGAAAACTTTTCCATATTCCAAGATATTATCCTGATGTCATCATCATAATGGCTATTTTTAAACTTGTCTTTTCAACTCACATTTTGCAAAAGAGACTCCTTATCATGCCACTTTCTCATAAGGTTTGTGGGCCACGACTCCTTATTGTACTTCCCAACTGTCAATTACACTCTATTTGGTAGAGTAGAAATAGAGAATCTTATGTTTTAGGCAGGGGGTATGGTACTATTCTCTCCTTGATGGTCCAAGATAGCAGTCGTGTTTAACGCAGATGGTGGGAGTCATCCAACCAAACAAAACGTCGACCATGGAACCAGCGGGGCATAATGAAAAAACCCCAGATCTTGAATCTAGAAACAACCAAATCCAATATTTTTAAACCAAAAACTGCGAAGAGCCAATGGCGGTGCCAAATAATTGAGGAAAACAAGCTCAAGTGAACGAGGACCGCGAAGGCTCTAAATCACAAATAAAGTTTACTAGAGGACCACAACAAGGACAAAAACACTCCGATCAGTACCCCTTGGATGAAATAGTAGTGAGAAGTCTATTGGAACTCCTTGGTGAATGACCTCGAGAGGTGTTTAAGGGTAATGTTGCGCTGATAAGCCTGCACACCACCATTTCTATCAACTACAGCAGTGTTTGGCATCGCATTTTTTTCACGGTGCACGCTACCCAATATCACTTTTACTATGATTTTATGAAGCTGAAAATTCCAGCTTTTGCCTAAAAGTGCTTTTTTGAGCTTTCCACCGGTATTCCAAACACATACTACATCTATCTTATTTGGACTGAGGAAGTAATTAACGGTTGAGCTTTGGTGATGTAGATGAGTATGAAGAGAGAGAAGAGAGGATACATGTTCTTAATAAAAGTATTTATAGGTCACAATTAATAGGAAACTTGTGTTAATACAACAAAAAATATAGAGGAGATTCGAAGAATTCTAATCACTGTTAAACATCTAAATCAAACAAATCAGACATATTTGTCTGATCAATAAAAACTTGTAAACACCCTTAAATTTAAAGTCTTTAATAATAAGATTTGTAAATTTATTAATAGAAAACAACAGTCTATATGGTGACGATACACTTACTAAATTATTACATAAAATGGTTTGGTGCACTTACCAAATTTCTCATCAGGTACCATTGTTTCTCGGTTTAAATGTGTGTTTAGTCCCTGCACTTTCGCTCAGTTTTGGCATTGGTCCCTACGCTTTTTTTTATTTGGCATTAGTCCCTGCACTTTCTAAAACTTTTGGCTTTAGTCCTTCCGTTAAAAAAAAAAAACCAAAACTAACGGTGTGCCACGTGGCCCAATCATGACACGCCACGTGGCACACTAAAAAACAAAAAAAAAATCAATTTTTAATTATTATTTAATTCATTATTTTTTTACTTAAAAATATCATTAGTCCCTGCACTTTTAGCATTTTTTGATATTAGTCCCTGCACTTTGGTATTAATCCTTGAACTTTTTTAAAAAAAATAAAAAAATACTTTCAATCAAATTATTATGTTTTAATTATTGTTTTGTTCATTATTTTTATTGAGAATAATCATAAAAAAATAAAATCAAAAAATCTTTGTTAAAAAAAATTAAGTAATAATTGTATTATATTGCAAATGGAAATTGTATCGTATTAACACCGTAACAATAGATAAAAATCAACAAAGAAGATGGAAATTAAATTGCACTTTGGATTTTTTGTTACGGTGTTAATACGATACAATTTCCATTTGCAATGTTATACAATTATTACTTAATTTTTTTTAACAAAGATTTTTTGATTTTATTTTTTTATGATTATTCTCAATAAAAATAATGAACAAAACAATAATTAAAACATAATAATTTCATTGAAAGTATTTAAAAAAAAAAAAAGAAGTTCAAGGACTAATACCAAAGTGCAGGGATCAATATCAAAAAATGCTGAAAGTGCAGGGACTAATGATATTTTTAAGTAAAAAAATAATGAATAAAATAATAATTAATTTTTTTTTTTTTTGTTTTTTAGTGTGCCACGTGGCGTGTCATGATTGGGCCACGTGGCACACCGTTAGTTTTGGTTTTTTTTTTTAACGGAAGGACTAAAGCCAAAAGTTTTAGAAAGTGCAGGGACCAATGCCAAACAAAAAACAGCGTAGGGATCAATACCAAAACTAGGCGAAAGTGCAGGGACTAAACACACATTTAAGCCTTGTTTCTCCTCTGTATGCAAAAGAAAACAATGTTTTTTTATATTATTTTTTTTAAAACTACTTCTTGATAGAAGGGGGGGTCACATGTTCGAACAACATTATAATTTAACCTTCTTACTAAGGTTAAAAAATTATCCGACCTTTTTAATATCTGACATTTTTCCTAAAGTAAAAACATTTTTATTCTATCACAAAAGTTAAAAAATTAAAATTATTTCTTATAGTTAAATTATTTTTTTTATACAACCTCCTTACTAAGTATATTAAAGAGACAAACAAGATAATTCAATATAGTTAAGGGGCATTTTACCAAGTGTTCTAAAATCTATGCAAAGTAAGTTTGAGCTTTAAACATTATAAAATGGTCATATCTTTTTCTATTTGATACATGCAAAAGAAAGGGAAATATATGGCTAAACTTGTGACGTTTGTTTATGTTATGATATACTTTTTGTCCCTATTTCTTGTTACAAAGGGGGGTAAGAAATTTTTCATTACGTGAAATTGTATTCTTTACTTCTTATGTAATCTTCTATCCCCTTTAATTTGTAACATTCTTTTTCCCTTTTTCCTCATTACAGCGTACTATGAATGTTCTAATGATTCTGCATGTCAAGCAACAACTAAGTGTGTGCTTCCTAGGGTTCCTCGGTGTATTAAATACAAATGTCTATGTGGTAATTCCAATGGTTCTGGTAATCGTTGGAGTACAAGACCAAATAGAATACAAAAAGGCTCTACAGAGAGCAATTACTTCTAGAACTAGAAAAAAAAAATACTAATAAATATCATTTATGATACTACCTCTGGTCCTATTTATAAGAGAAATTTAGGTCAACAAAAGTGAATGTATTTGGACTGAATTTTTAACTAGATACATCAACTTTTGTTGACCCAAAATTCTCTTATAAATAGGACCGGAGGTAGTAAAATATTCTATGATATGTAATTTAATTATTGTGTTGGCACCCAATACTTGAATTGTTTTTTTCTCTTCTTCTCTAATTTCAAAGACCATGCAGTTATGGCTTGGTACTATAAGACGATGATAATGAAATGAAATAAATCATAAAATATTATTATTTAGAATATCATTTTCTATCTTAATTTTATTGAACACGCTAACTCATATTAGGATATTTCTAATCATAACTCAAAACATACTTACAGTTACATTAGATGATTGTAGGATACAGTGCAATATTAAAGAAAATTAAACGAAATAATAAATTCAATAAATTTGATTAGAATATAATATTATCGAAGTATATTTAATACAATTAATAATCCAAATTCCATACATAAACTACTACATATACACACATACTCCTTGACCCACAAATATGATCAAACTATCATAAGCAACTTATTCTTGTCCTCGAAGTATTGAAAGCGTGAGAAAACACAAGAAATGATGATTCTCGATTATATTTTGTAAACTTGACTTTTAAAATATTGTTTAATCCTTTATGTCTTTTGACAGGATTACCATTTTAAAAAGAGAGTATTTTGATAGTAACAAATTCAAAGAGCGGGAACCCACATATACACATACACATACAGGGTTAAATAAAAACCTATTTTTTCATCATTGACCTCAAAAAATTAAATTTGTTCGAAAAATGTTTATAATTATACCGAGGCAAAACACTATCGAAATATTTGTTATAAAAATGTTTCCCTCCATCACTGATAAATATACTAGGGATGTTGAACCTAATAATAATTGGAAAATAGTTGGTTATCACATTGTATTTATCATTCATAATGAACGAGAAATTGAGTGAATGCACGACCTAAAATATCTAATTAGTGCATGTTTTGGATTTATAGTTTTGATTGGTTTTTAGTGTGTTATTTAATTTTTTTGAAATATTAATGCTTGTTGTGGATGTTTGATGAAATAAGATGAGAATTAGCAGTATACATCTAGGAAGCTACCGCGTGGATTATGTTGCTTCGATGATGATACGGAAAGATGCAGCGCTTTGGGTCGCTAGGCGGGTCGTACAATAGTAGGAACCCATGTGACCCCTTCTTGCCATTGCTTAATGGTTAAGAATTGTGAGCAGGCGCCAATGATTGGAGTTTGAGGAAGAAAATGAATATGTCTGGAGTAGAAAGGTTAACATAAGGACAACTCATAGGGGAAATAACCAAATGGTAAAATTTGTAGTGGTTGGCCTTGTACTGTGAAAAGACAACATGTTAGTGTGAAATGTCCGCAAATATCCATAACGAATTGAGAGGCCAAGTTCCAGCTATCATTATTAGTACTAGAGTTCTCACTCCATCTCATTTTCTCCATAGATGAGCATGAGGGCTATTTTTTTAGTGAATTAGAGTTTGGATTACGTGGTGATGTTTTCAGCTCACCACTCTCCTTCAAGGATTGTAATCTTGTACTAGCTATATTTCATCTATCAATTTAGTTTTCATGTTTTCATTTATGTTTCATTTCATATTTATCTCTAAGGTTCAGATCACCATGAGCTAAACCCATTCTTGTGGTTTAGACATGGTGCGGTTATGATATCTGTTGCTCAAGAGTTATAAAGCTCTAACTTTATGCTTCTTTTAAACAAACAGTTTTAACTCAAAATCTTTAAAACTAAAATTATTTTCGTTTACTTTTGATGTTATAGTTGTTGGAACAAAATGTGTTTCACAATGAACCTTATTAAGTTTTGATGATAACAAGGTATTAAAAATTGTCAATTGGTTATTACTAATAATTGTTCAAGTGTACAGGACCAAAGGCTACTCAAGTTATTTCAATAGGTCTTGGAAGAACAATGGAAAGAAAAAGAAATTCTGAGCATCTGAAGAAAACTGCTCCTGAAGCTAAACTGCTCCTGAAGAGATGACGTCATCAGAAGCAGAAAGTCATCAGAAGCAAAAGTTTTCATCAGAAGCAATATCTTCACCAGAAGCTACATTTGATCCTTTAATCAAACTGAAGATTCAAAGTAGCTGATTCTCAATTCAGTCTTATCAACGAAGAACGAAGAATTGAAAGGGAGGTATCAACGAATAAATGGATAGCACTGAGCACTTGTCTCTCATTAATAGAGTTGACAAAGTACAAGTGTACAACCACTACCTCCACTACTCTGTTTTCTGTCTACGCTACAAGACAAAACAACAGCCATGCCTGCAGAATTTGTTCACTCAAGATGGGAATGAATTTGAAGCTTATTCTTCAAAGGACTACACCCAAATCAGGCAAAGGATCACTGGTGGATAATCAAAGGATTTCAAACGACTCTTTAGACGTGCTGATTATCTCAACGTCTCTTTCACGCCTCTATATAAAGGAGTGAAGACTTGAAGATAAAAGATAGAGATACATAAGTTCAAAAGCGCCAAAACTCTGTCAATTTGATTCTACAAAGCACACTGAATTTCTGCACTGATTTGATACATCTTAGAAATTCAAAGTCTAGAGTCTTTTCTGTATTGTATTGTGAACACCACTGATTGTATATCAAGTGTTCAATTCAAACTCAATTCTCTGTATTTTTGTTTGATTAGAAGTCTCTTGCCTGCGTGCTTGAGCATTAGAAGTCTCTTGCTTAGTGCTTGAGCATTGGAAGACTCTTGCGTGTGTGCTTGAGCATTTTTGTGAAGTCTCATACTTAGAAAGTATTGAGCAGTTGTAATCTTTGTGATTATAGTGAAATCTCCTTGGAAGTGCAAGGGGGACTGGACTACTTCCGTGTTGTGGAAGGAACCAGGATAACTGCTTGTGTCTTTGTCTTTCTTTTCTCTGCTCTGTTCTTTTCCGCTGCAATCTGACTCTGATCATTTCATCAGAAGCAATCAAACTGCTTCTGAAGTTTTATCAGAAGAAGTATTTTTTAAGAGAAAAAGAAAACACAATTCAACCCCCCCCCCCTTCTTGTGTTTTTCACCTTCAATTGGTATCAGAGCTTGCTCTGTTATCACAGCACTTAACCGTGTTACAGTTCAAGATCTATTAGAAAAACATGTCTGGAGATGAGGAATCAGTTACTACAAAATACACAAGTGTCAAGCATGACTATGATACTGCTGACAAGAAAACAGACTCTGGAAAAGCTCCAAAGTTTAATGGAGATCCAGAAGAGTTTTCATGGTGGAAAACTAATATGTACAGCTTTATCATGGGATTGGATGAAGAGCTATGGGATATACTGGAAGATGGAGTTGATGATCTGGATTTGGATGAAGAAGGAGCTGCTATAGACAGAAGAATACATACTCCTGCTCAGAAGAAGCTTTATAAGAAACACCACAAGATAAGAGGAATCATTGTGGCTTCTATACCTCGCACCGAATACATGAAAATGAGTGACAAATCTACTGCGAAGGCTATGTTTGCTTCTCTATGTGCAAACTTTGAAGGCAGCAAGAAAGTAAAAGAGGCTAAAGCTTTGATGCTAGTTCATCAGTATGAAGGATGATGAGAGTATAGAAGAAATGTACTCAAGATTTCAAACTTTAGTTTCTGGATTGCAAATACTGAAGAAAAGCTATGTTGCTTCTGATCATGTTAGTAAGATTTTGAGAAGCTTACCTTCAAGATGGAGACCCAAAGTAACTGCTATTGAGGAAGCTAAGGATCTAAATACTTTAAGTGTTGAAGATCTTGTTAGCTCACTCAAAGTGCATGAAATGAGTTTAAATGAGCATGAAACCTCTAAGAAGAGTAAATCCATTGCTTTACCATCTAAAGGAAAGATCTCAAAATCTTCCAAAGCCTACAAAGCCAGTGAATCTGAAGAAGAATCACCTGATGGAGATTCTGATGAAGATCAATCTGTAAAAATGGCTATGCTGTCCAACAAGCTTGAGTATCTGGCAAGGAAGCAGAAGAAATTTTTGAGCAAGAGAGGTAGCTACAAGAACTCCAAGAAAGAAGATCAGAAGGGATGCTTCAATTGTAAGAAGCCTGGCCATTTCATTGCTGATTGCCCTGATCTTCAGAAGGAGAAGTTTAAAGGCAAATCTAAGAAATCAAGCTTCAATTCCAGTAAATTCAGAAAGCAAATCAAAAAGAGCTTGATGGCGACCTGGGAAGATTTGGATAGTGAATCTGGTTCTGATAAAGAAGAAGCTGATGATGATGCTAAGGCAGCCGTGGGGTTAGTAGCAACAGTATCATCAGAAGCAGTATCAGAAGCTGAATCAGATTCAGAAGATGAAAATGAGGTATATTCCAAAATCCCTAGACAAGAACTTGTTGATTCTCTAAAAGAACTTTTATCACTGTTTGAACACAGAACCAATGAGTTGACAGATTTAAAAGAAAAATATGTTGATTTGATGAAACAACAAAAGTCAACTCTATTGGAACTGAAAGCTTCTGAAGAAGAACTCAAAGGGTTTAACCTCATATCAACAACATATGAAGATAGACTCAAGAGTCTTTGTCAGAAGCTACAAGAAAAATGTGATAAAGGTTCAGGCAATAAACATGAGATTGCCTTGGATGATTTTATTATGGCTGGAATAGACAGAAGCAAAGTTGCTTCTATGATCTACAGCACATACAAGAACAAAGGCAAAGGGATTGGATATTCTGAGGAGAAATCCAAAGAATACAGTCTCAAGAGCTACTGTGATTGTATCAAGGATGGATTGAAATCCACCTTTGTGCCTGAAGGTACAAATGCTATAACTGCTGTTCAGTCAAAACCTGAAGCTTCAGGTTCACAGGCTAAGACCACATCAAAGCCAGAGAATCTTAAGATCAAGGTAATGACAAAATCTGATCCTAAGAGTCAAAAGATTAAAATTCTGAAAAGATCAGAACCTGTTCATCAGAATCTGATTAAACCAGAATCTAAAATTCCAAAACAAAAGGATGAGAAGAACAAAGCAGCTACTGCTTCTGAGAAAACAATACCAAAAGGTGTCAAACCTAAAGTATTGAATGATCAGAAGCCACTCAGCATTCACCCTAAGGTACAAGGGAGGAAAAGTAAAACCTCCAAAACTAACCCAAAAGGACCCATGAAGATATGGGTACCTAAATCTGAATTGGCCAAAAATGCAGGTGTGCTTAAGGGCAAGAGAGAAACAAAGGTCATGGTACCTAGACAGCGGATGTTCAAGGCACATGACTGGAGAGAAAGCTTTGTTCCTTACCCTTACAATGAAAGATGGAGGAGAAGTGAAGTTTGGTGGCAACCAAACTGGAAAGATCATTGGTACAGGTACTATTGGTAATTCCTCCATCTCAATTAATAATGTGTGGCTAGTAGATGGTCTGAAGCATAACCTATTGAGCATTAGTCAATTTTGTGACAATGGGTATGATGTAACGTTCAGTAAGACCAACTGCACACTAGTCAACAAGGATGACAAATCCATTACATTCAATGGAAAGAGAGTTGAGAATGTCTATAAAATAAATTTCTCTGATCTGGCTGATCAGAAGGTAGTTTGCCTTCTGTCAATGAATGATAAAAAGTGGGTATGACATAGAAGGTTGGGACATGCTAATTGGAGATTAATGAATTTCTTGGTCCAGTTAACACTGCATCCTTATATGGAAGTAAATATGGATTAGTCATTGTTGATGATTACAGCAGATGGACTTGGGTAAAATTCATTAAAAGTAAAGACTATGCATGTGAAGTGTTTAGCAGCTTCTGCACTCAAATACAATCTGAAAAAGAATTGAAAATTTTGAAAGTCAGAAGTGATCATGGTGGAGAATTTGAAAATGAGCCATTTGAACTTTTTTGTGAAAAACATGGGATTCTCCATGAGTTTTCTTCTCCTAGAACTCCACAACAAAATGGGGTTGTAGAAAGAAAGAACAGAACCTTACAAGAAATGGCCAGAACCATGATCCATGAAAACAACTTAGCTAAACATTTTTGGGCAGAAGCAGTCAATACTTCATGTTATATTCAAAATAGGATCTATATCAGACCTATGTTGGAGAAAACAGCATATGAACTCTTTAAAGGAAGAAGACCCAATATCTCTTACTTTCATCAGTTTGGATGTACTTGTTACATCTTAAACACTAAAGACTATCTGAAGAAATTTGATGCCAAGGCTCAAAGAGGAATCTTTTTAGGTTACTCTGAAAGGTCAAAGGCATACAGAGTGTATAATTCAGAAACACAATGTGTTGAAGAATCTATGCATGTAAAATTTGATGATAGAGAGCCTGGAAGTAAAACTTCAGAGCAAAGTGAAAGTAATGCAGGTACAACTGATTCTGAAGATGCATCAGAATCTGATCAACCTTCTGATTCTGAAAAGTATACAGAAGTTGAATCTAGTCCAGAAACTGAAATCACTCCAGAAGCTGAGTCTAATTCAGAAGCAGAACCTAGCTCAAAAGTACAGAATGAAATTGCTTCTGAGGACTTTCAAGATAACACTCAGCAGGTTATTCAACCTAAATTCAAGCACAAATCTTCACATCCTGAGGAGCTAATCATTGGAAGCAAAGATAGTCCTAGAAGAACAAGATCACATTTTAGACAAGAAGAGTCATTAATAGGACTGCTTTCAGTAATTGAGCCTAAAACTGTTGAAGAAGCTCTCACAGATGATGGATGGATATTAGCTATGCAAGAAGAACTAAATCAATTCCAAAGGAATGATGTGTGGGATCTGGTACCCAAACCTTTTCAGAAGAACATTATTGGAACAAAATGGGTATTCAGAAACAAGCTGAATGAACAAGGAGAAGTAACCAGAAACAAAGCCAGACTTGTTGCTCAAGGCTACAGTCAACAAGAAGGCATTGATTACACTGAAACATTTGCTCCAGTTGCAAGATTGGAAGCAATCAGGTTACTTCTATCCTACGCAATTAATCATGGCATAATATTATATCAAATGGATGTCAAAAGTGCCTTTCTTAATGGTGTCATTGAAGAAGAAGTGTATGTTAAACAACCTCCTAGGTTTGAGGATCTTAAGCATCCTGACCATGTTTATAAACTTAAGAAATCACTATATGGCTTGAAACAAGCTCCCAGAGCTTGGTATGATAGACTAAGTAATTTCTTAATTAAAAATGATTTTGAAAGAGGACAAGTTGACACAACACTCTTCAGAAGGACTCTTAAGAAAGATTTTTTGATTGTGCAAATATATGTTGATGATATAATATTTGGTTCTACTAATGCATCTCTTTGCAAAGAATTTTCTAAGTTAATGCAGGATGAATTTGAAATGAGTATGATGGGAGAACTGAAATTCTTTCTTGGAATTCAAATCAACCAAAGTAAAGAAGGAGTATATGTTCATCAAACAAAATATACAAAGGAGCTTCTGAAGAAGTTCAAGCTAGAAGATTGTAAAGTGATGAACACTCCAATGCATCCAACCTGCACCTTAAGCAAAGAAGATACTGGAACAGTAGTAGACCAGAAGCTATACAGAGGTATGATTGGTTCTCTGTTATACCTCACTGCATCTAGACCTGATATTTTATTCAGTGTATGCTTGTGTGCAAGATTTCAATCAGATCCTAGAGAATCTCATTTAACTGCAGTTAAGAGAATCTTCAGGTATCTGAAAGGAACAACTAATCTTGGACTCCTGTATAGGAAATCCCTAGATTATAAGTTGATTGGATTCTGTGATGCTGATTATGCTGGTGATAGGATTGAAAGAAAATCAACCAGTGGAAATTGTCAATTCCTGGGAGAGAATCTGATATCCTGGGCAAGCAAAAGACAAGCAACTATTGCTATGTCTACAGCAGAAGCAGAGTACATTTCAGCTGCAAGTTGTTGCACACAACTACTTTGGATGAAACATCAGTTGGAAGACTATCAGATCAATGCTAACAGTATTCCCATTTATTGTGATAATACTGCTGCTATTTGTTTGTCAAAGAATCCAATTCTACATTCAAGAGCCAAGCATATTGAAATCAAACACCATTTTATCAGAGACTATGTTCAAAAAGGAATTTTAGATATACAATTCATTGATACTGAACATCAATGGGCTGATATATTTACAAAACCTTTGTCTGTTGAAAGATTTGATTTTATTAAGAAAAATTTGAACATGCATTTTGTGTCTGATTGAAAAATTGCTTGCCTCTGAATAAGAAGTTTGGTTCTGAAGTTTATTCAGGAGCATTTTGGTTCATCAGAAGCTCTTAACTGAGGTTCTGAGGAAAATGTGCTTCTGAAGATGACGTCAGCACTAAAACTTCAGAAGAGTTATTCTTTGCTTCTGAAAAGCTTGGTTAGTGGGAACGTTGGTAGTTACTTTATGTAACAGCTGTCCCATTACCCAAAAAGTAGTTTTCTGAAGAGTCTCTGACGTGGTCTATTTGTATTGGAGTATAACAAAAAGGGCAATGATGTTTTTATTCGCTTTTTAACATACTTTCACGCGCCCCCAATTTGTCATTAATGCTGTGTTTGTTTGTCCCTTCTGAATTACAAACGTTTTAATAAAAACACTAAGTCATTTCACACACTTCTCACTTCACAACAAACACTTTCTAATTTCTTCTCAACCCTCTGTGTAAGTAAGCACATTCTCTCAACCTCTCAAAACACCTTAGAGCCCTAATTCTACTTCAAATCAATGGCATCTTCAAGTTCTGCTGGTGGTTCTTCATCAAATATGGATATAGATACTCCAGCATATGAAATCAAAGGAAGAACTATGTCTATTGAGGAATGGGAGTTAATCATTCAAGCGGAAAATCCTGTGGATTTCACTTCTCTAACTCACCATGGGTGCGACTTGGTAAGATTCTACAAGAAGCAGAAGCTAATGAGTTACTTCAGTCTTCTCAACGGTCCTACTTATGAAGTGCTTGTCAGACAATTCTGGGTAAGAGCTTCAGTGTTTGACAAAGTTGCTGCTAAACAGGAAGAAGCTCAGATGATTCTGGTTGATCCTACTTTGGAGGGAAAAACCAGAGAAGAAATGGGTCTACTCGCCTTCACTGGGACTGAGATTAGATCAAACGTCATGGGGATTCCTGTAACAATCAATGAGCAAGTGATTGCTCAAGCTATGAGGAGAGATGCTTCTGGGACATACGATGGAGAAGAGATTCCTAACCCCAGAACAAGCCCTTGGAAGGAAATAGTAAACAACACTATCTACGGATCAAAGGATGCTAAGCCTTACAGCACCTTAAGCATGGAAAAGAAAATGCTGCTGAAGATCCAGAATGAAAACATTTTTCCCAAAGGTGGAGGAAGTGATCAACCTTCACTTGGTCACAAAGTCTTTCTGCATCACACCATCTCTCAGGAAACAACAATGAACGTTCCTAAGTATATGTTTAAATACATGATCAAGGAACTCAAGAAGAGTCAGATGGAGAACAGGAAGTACGTTCCTTATGGTAGGCTGCTCTCCATAATCTTTCAAGAAGGAGGACTCCTAAGTGCCCTGAAAGACGTGGGTATTTATGATAATCAGAAGCTGGGAGCAGTCACAGGAAAAATAATCAATGGGGCAACTCTAGTCAAGATGAGGCTGATTTCAACATGCAGGAAACTAGATACAGATATGCATGAATCTGATGTCATATCTGATCTAGTCACTCATCACATCCCCATCTGCAAGAAAGATCCCCTGGATGTGCAGAGGGCCTACATCTTGGACTACTACAAGAGCTACAACAAGAAAATCAGCCTGAAAGATATCCCAGAAGAAATGTATGGTGGTGATCTGCCTGTGGCCAAAGGCAGAAAATCTAAAAAGAAGCAGATCACCAAGGAAGAATACCTTGCTGAAGATGCTACTGAGGTGGGTGCTCAGAAGCATAAGAAAGCCAAGAAGGAAAAATCTGCTATGTCCACCATTCTTGAGGAAGTGGAGGATTTGGATGATGTCCCTCTTATCAGTAAAAGGACAAGGAGTACTCAAGAAACAGCAGAACAGCCTGCTTCTGAACAAACTGGTTTTGAACAAGCTGCTTCTGATCAAGCTGCTTCTGAAAAGCCTTCAAGTCCCAAAAATAAAAGAGAAGCTGCTCTTCAGACCATCAAAAGGAAGAGGTCTAATTTAACAAGAAATCTGAAGACAGCTGAAGGAAGAAGGGAAGAAATGTTGAAAGAACTGGAAGAGAACTGGGATGAAGACTCAAGCCCCAAGAAGGCAAAAAGGACTGCAACTTCTGAGCCCATAGTCATGCCCAGTTTCGAAATGACTGAAGAAATGAGGCAGTATGCTAGGGAGGTTTCTGCATCCAAGATAGCAGAGAAGAAAAGGTTGAAGGAACTGTTTGAGAAAGATAGGGATGAGCGTCTCAAGGCTGCAGGGTATGTGCCTACTCCTGACATTGCTGCTTTAGCGTCTGAGTTAGAAACTGTTCAGTATGGAGCAACTCTGCTTTCTCAAGCCTTGAAGAATAAGCAAGCTTCAGGAACAACTTCATCAGAACCAGTTTCAAAAGCTCCAGAAGCAATTCATCCAGAAGCTCAGTCCTCAGGTAATCCATCTAAAGCTCCAACTAATACTCAGTCTCTATCTCTACCCTCTTCACCCTCTTCATCATCCACAGAATCAGATGACCAACCCCTTAGCCAACATATAGACAAGCTTCTAAAAACCAAACCTACCAAACTAACAGAATTTGGAACACTTGACTATGAGAGTACTCAAATAGAATTTTCAAAAAATAGGATAAAACTTTGTGAGAAATTCAATTTGCCTACTACTCATCCACTATATCCAGATACTCCAGAACCTGTTAGTATACAACAACCTGAACCTACCCAAACAAACTCACCAAATAACCAATCTCCACAAAAAGCCTCTGAAGTAGCTTCAGATGCAACTACTTCAGAAACCCCCCAACACCAAGAATCCTCAACCCTTCACAACTTAGAAAAACATCTAGGTGGTGAAATGCAACCAACACCCACTAAGGCCTCTAAGACAGTTTCTGAAAAGACTGTCTTGGAAACCCAAACAGAAACCCAAACCATCCCTGAGCAAACTGTTCAGGAGCAAACTGCTTCTGAACAAGTTGCTCCTGACCAAACAACTTCTGACCAACATATACCTTCTGACCAAACAATAGAACAACAACAACAACCAGATTCACCCACTATAATAGACTTAACCTCTGACCAACCTTCCACATCAAATACAACTCAAACTGAACCTTCACCCATCCCTGACCATATCCTGGAGTCTGAGTATATAGAGGAACAACTGATCAGACTTAGTGATGAGATTCAGGCACTGATTCTTCGCAGAACAGTTCCTGTACCTCCTATTCACTATTATGATCAGTGGATGGATCTACAGAAGAGCTTTGATGAGCTGCTGGATCAGCTTAGAACTAAATGTGTGTCATCTCACTCTGCTATGCTGAAGAAGCTTTTGGATGATATGCATGAAGCAGCTAAGGAGAAAGAGCTGAATTTTGTGCCTCTGCTGGACATCACTCCTTTCTATCCAGAAGAAGAGTACATCACTAGGGCTGCTAGAATTCAGGCTGGATATAAAAGAAGAATGAGGGAAAAGGATGAGCTACTTCAGAAGAAGGATGATCAGATCAAGTATCTCTTAGAACAGTTGTATAAGCAAGCCCAACCTTAGTTGCACACCCAACTCTAGCTTGTTTTTTACTTTTGTTCTTAGTAGCTGTGTCTTTGTATCTTAATCTTTCTTTATATATATTATCATTGTTTCTGGATCTTGTGCTTTTTCACCTTCAATATGTTTTACAAGCTTTAACTCTGATGATATTTACTGTTTTTAATGTTGCTTGCTCTGATACTCTTTCTTTTGTTTCTATTCTTTTTGTTGATGACAAAAGGGGGAGTAAATGTATAGTATTTTTTAAGGCACTGAGCCCTACTATAACCACTTCTAAATTTCTTTTAAATACTTCTGATTTGATTTTATAAGTATTTTATTGAAATTTAATTAATAAGAATAGAACTTAGGGGGAGCTTACAAACCTCACCTTAAAGATCTATTAGACTCAGGGGGAGCTTACAAACCTCTGTCCCAGTAGTCAACTTATTAATTAGATCAACAACAATTGAACATTTTAAATACTATTGTTTGTCATCATCAAAAAGGGGGAGATTGTTGGAACAAAATGTGTTTCACAATGAACCTTATTAAGTTTTGATGATAACAAGGTATTAAAAATTGTCAATTGGTTATTACTAATAATTGTTCAAGTGTACAGGACCAAAGGCTACTCAAGTTATTTCAATAGGTCTTGGAAGAACAATGGAAAGAAAAAGAAATTCTGAGCATCTGAAGAAAACTGCTCCTGAAGCTAAACTGCTCCTGAAGAGATGACGTCATCAGAAGCAGAAAGTCATCAGAAGCAAAAGTTTTCATCAGAAGCAATATCTTCACCAGAAGCTACATTTGATCCTTTAATCAAACTGAAGATTCAAAGTAGCTGATTCTCAATTCAGTCTTATCAACGAAGAACGAAGAATTGAAAGGGAGGTATCAACGAATAAATGGATAGCACTGAGCACTTGTCTCTCATTAATAGAGTTGACAAAGTACAAGTGTACAACCACTACCTCCACTACTCTGTTTTCTGTCTACGCTACAAGACAAAACAACAGCCATGCCTGCAGAATTTGTTCACTCAAGATGGGAATGAATTTGAAGCTTATTCTTCAAAAGGACTACACCCAAATCAGGCAAAGGATCACTGGTGGATAATCAAAGGATTTCAAACGACTCTTTAGACGTGCTGATTATCTCAACGTCTCTTTCACGCCTCTATATAAAGGAGTGAAGACTTGAAGATAAAAGATAGAGATACATAAGTTCAAAAGCGCCAAAACTCTGTCAATTTGATTCTACAAAGCACACTGAATTTCTGCACTGATTTGATACATCTTAGAAATTCAAAGTCTAGAGTCTTTTCTGTATTGTATTGTGAACACCACTGATTGTATATCAAGTGTTCAATTCAAACTCAATTCTCTGTATTTTTGTTTGATTAGAAGTCTCTTGCCTGCGTGCTTGAGCATTAGAAGTCTCTTGCTTAGTGCTTGAGCATTGGAAGACTCTTGCGTGTGTGCTTGAGCATTTTTGTGAAGTCTCATACTTAGAAAGTATTGAGCAGTTGTAATCTTTGTGATTATAGTGAAATCTCCTTGGAAGTGCAAGGGGGACTGGACTACTTCCGTGTTGTGGAAGGAACCAGGATAACTGCTTGTGTCTTTGTCTTTCTTTTCTCTGCTCTGTTCTTTTCCGCTGCAATCTGACTCTGATCATTTCATCAGAAGCAATCAAACTGCTTCTGAAGTTTTATCAGAAGAAGTATTTTTTAAGAGAAAAAGAAAACACAATTCAACCCCCCCCCCCCCCCCCCCCCGCCCCCCCTTATTGTGTTTTTCACCTTCAATAGTTCCTTGATACCGAATGGGTAAAGTGAATGGAATATGTTTGTTTGATATGAGTTAAGTTCCTATCCAATGAGAGGTGAAGGGAACAAGAGAGACTAATTTGCACTAGTACTAGATCTTGGATGAGCCTCTTAAGCGCTTGGATCTAACTAGGAACTACTCATAGGCCAAAGGCTCACAAGAATAACACTTCGATCAGTGGGAAATATTGATGAATTAACCTAGCAACGTTGCATGTTAATATTATGTGATTGAACTCCGAACATACAACTCTAGGTGCTTAACATGAAGGATGAGTGTAAAACACTCCCAGTGGGGTGATTTTGAAGGTAATTTGAGGCCGAAACACCCCTTTAAGAAGTTTTTGCTGCGCTGGCGCTGCAACTGGGGCGTTAGGCGCCCAGTTACACAGAGCTAGCGCTGGGACTGGCACATTCATGGCGCCTAGCGCCCACTAATGGGTGTTTTTCACCAATTTCTGTTTCGAAATGGGTCTTGGTGTGAACATAAACGTTGTAGCTATGAATGTTAGCTTTCTTTGAGTGTTGGTTTGACTCCATGCATTTTCATTTCTAGAACTTGAGGTAATGTAAAATTACTACACATAGGTCATTTGGCATTTTTAATGAAACTTTATCATAACTTTCAATGAATCATGAAACATCCTCAAAATTAATATTAAGTTTAAGGAAGACCTTAGAGTGAATAGATGAATATGTGATATTTATGATGTGTATATAATGATGTGAACAAAATGTATAAATTAAGGATGTGAGTACTTGATTAAACATGATGTTGAACTCTTGATATTGATTAAATGATGTTGCTATGCTTGCACTACTATGATGTTAGACATAGTTATAAAATTTAGGATTGATAAGAAATATGTATGAGCATGAAACTTAGTTTTGGCGAAATATGTGAGAATAGACGAACTTTAGAAAATAGATGGACTTTGGAAATATACAGACTTTGATAAATGATGAATCATGCTATGATAACTTTTGAATGCCTATGAGATAATGATAAGTTGATGAATAATAGTTGAATTGGTGGTTGATATATGCATTCTACATTGATTAACTAGGTGTAAATGATTAATCGTCTAAAATGCTATTTTTGCTAAATGAACATATGTTGATTCTTTGATGTGGTAAATGTTTGATGATGATCATGATTTTTGATGATTATTATGTTGGTCTATATGGCCAAGAAGATTTAAGCTAGAGGTGGGGTGAATAGCTTTATGAAAAAGTTTTTCGAAGTTTTGATAAAAAGTGATTTCAATTAAATTGACTATTGAAATCGCGCGTGAACTATCACAACAATATAAAAAAGATAAAACTATGTGCAAATAAGATTCAATGTAGAATTGAGTGATTCACAATACAAATCTTATTACAATCAAAATTTATTGTAACTTGAACAACTTGCAAAACCTAGACAATTTCAAACCAAACCTATATGAAAGTATAGTAGTTAGTTCTTTCTCGTCCTCTCTAGAGCTATGTCTACTCTTCTTGATGAAGTATGCCTTCACCAATTTATGAACAATTGAGTTTTTGAGACCTAGAGAGAATATATGCAAATGTTCCAATCAATTGGGTGTTATGAGGAAGTGTGTATATATAGAAAAGAGTGGCAAGTGCAAAGTTTTGTCCAAAAACAACAGAGTGAATAATCACAGTGAATCGATTCACAATTTTCCTAAATAGTATCACATGAATCGATTCAAATTATGTTGAATTGTATCATGAAACTTTCTGACTTTGGTTGAATTGATTCATATGATTTTGAATAGTATCAATCTTCATTTGGGAACATTTGAATCAATTCATAAAATGTCTAAATCGATTAACTAAATCTTCAGGTTCTGATGAAGTTTGTTGAGATGCTTTCAAGGAAAGTGATTTTACCTTTTTCACTGGTTTGTCTTTTTGAAGTACAACTTCATGAGCTCTCAGTGAACCAATGAGATCTTCAAGGTTCATAGATTTTAAATCTTTGGCCTGAGTAATTGCATCCATAGGTCTCCACATACTTGCATCTCAATATTTTTCTGATTCTTTCATGAGTGGAATATACTTTTCGAAGAGACCTCATCTCATTTACTATTGTAGTAAATCTAAAATACATTTCATCAATAGTTTCATTCTCACTCATTTCAAAGACTTCACACTTTCTGACTCCTATGTTAATTCTGGTTTCCTTGACATGAGAGGTACCTTCATGGCGTACTCTTAAAATTTCCCATACCTCTTTAGCATTCTTGCATTTATCAACTCTTTCATTTTCTTCCATGGTTAGTGCACATGATAAAAAGAGTCTAGGTTTAGAGTTTAACAATACATGAGCTTTGTCATCTATTGACCATGCACTCTTTTGTTTGATGGTTCCTTCTTTAGTCTTTGGAACAAAGTCTCCATTTGTGATTACACATCACATATTTGTGTCTTGAGATTTGAGAAAGAGTTCCATCTTACCTGTAAAATTAATTCTCAGGTTGTTGACTTGGAATAGTTAAGTTAGTAAAATGACTTCAAAACATTCTGAAGTGTTTATGCAATAACTGCTTAAATAAATAAATGTGTTTGTGTGTGTAGTGTATACTAAAATTAAAGAGTATAGGGAAGAGAAGAAGAACACACAAAGATTTATAGTGGTTAACCCAATATGGGCTAGTCCACTCCTCACAATCTTGTGAGAGTTTCCCCTATGATGCTTGAGATAACCTCTCAATTCCTGCACCTTACAATCTTGTTCAGCTGAACAAGTACAACAACTGTATTCTCTAAGCGTCAACAGGCTTGCTCCTTCTTGCTAAGTTACGTACCCACTTAGACTTTTACAACCTTTACTCAAACTAACACTTTGGTACTCCTAAATCTAGATGAGACTTTACAATTTGTTTGGAGTTTGAATGATTAAAATCAGACAAGAGAAAAAGAATGGAGGGGGAAGTTTATCTTTAGCAAGATAAGAGAGAATTGATTTACACTTTAAGAGACAATTTGAAATCTCAATGATGATCAATTTTAATGCTTAAGATTCACAACAATGTTCTTGTTGCTTTGCAATGGTGCGAGTAATGCTGAGTCTTTCACTTCTATTTATAGAGTTCTTCGGCTCTTGTAACCGTTAGAGGGTGAACAATGGTCTTGTGCCATGTTTCCTGGGTCCCACTAGCTTTGACTTGAAAATCTGGGTGAACATTCTGATCACCAGAATGTTGTTGTGTTATTGAGAATACTTGAGAATGTTGTTGTGTTCTTGATGATATTTGTCGCGTCATTTTTTGGAGATCAAGGCTATTTGATTAGCTTTTGACTCACTAATTATTTCACGACTGAACATTTAATTTTTTAAGAAAAAGGGGAAAAAAGTTCAAACTACCCCATTTTGAAAAGATTTAGGGTTCGGGGGTTAGTTACATAAAGGGAAGGTGTTAGCACCCTTTATGTCCGTAGTACTATACGGGAACCTCTTGATTTTATTTAATTAATGTGCCATAACTTGCTTTTTATTTTTGAAAATAGGGAATTAAAGTGGAAAAATAAAGACCTAATTATCTACATTTTTTATTGATTTGGAAGGACATGGTCCTCTGCCTACGTACCCGTGAGGGATCAAAACCTCGTAGTTCGGGGTAGAAATTGACGTTTGATTTGTTGAGTGTTTTTTAGTTGTTTTGAAAAAAGGTTTTAAAAGGAAAAGCCAAATGGCAAAGGAGTATTTGTTTGTGTTTTTAATATTGAAAAAGAGACTTAAAGTAAAGTTAAATTGATTGAAGTTTGATTAAGAAAAGAAAAATAAAAAAATGCGGTCACTTGATTTGGATCAAGGTTTATTATGAAAATATTTTTGTGATTTTGATTATTTGCATGTTTTTTGTTGTTTTTTTGGAATATTAAATAGAAATTAAACTAACGGAGCAATAAAAATAAAAGCGCGTGAATTTTTGTAGTGACGTTGGATCACCACAAAATCCCTAATCTAATTTTTTTTGCATTTTTGGATATATATAAGGCGGTAAAGAAATAAAAGGACACACACCCACACACTTTTCTCATTTATATTTACATTGGACCTAAATACATTCTAATTGCTGGAAAATAAATAACAATAATTAAAATGCTAAAAAGAAATAAAATGCAAGAAAATAAAAGAAATGGACCACCGAAGGGACAAAAATTACCGAAGGGACAAAATTCCGAAGGGACTTTTCCGAAGGGACTTATTCCGAAGGGACAGAAAAAAGAGGGAGAAGAAAAGAATAGCTCGTCAACACAAACTAAGAGGGAGAAGAGAGAAAAGTTCTTTGACAACTCAATAGAACTTTTGGTGTCTGAAATTGTGTGGAATGAGGGCTCTATTTATAGGTGAGGAGGTTGATGAAAAATGGAAAATTGGTTTAATGAAAATGATGGACAATTATGGTGAATTTTGAAAAAGGAATGTTAAAGTTGACACTTGACTTGAAATTTTTTTAGACCTTGTACATTTTTTTTTGGATCTATTGACACTTTATTTTTTTTTTTTGGACACTAATTAATTAAAAAGAAATAAAATAAAATAAAATAAATCTAATACGAAATAAAATAAAAACAAATTGAACTAAATTATTTAAAGAAAAATAAAATTAAAGATGGAAAATAAAAATTATTAAATATATAAAAAAAGTAACTAATCTTAAAATTAAAATTAATAAAAGATGGAAAGAAAATAAAAAGAGAAAAGAGGGTCCGACTCGGAATCAAAAAATGAGGTATTTTAAAATACCTCCCTGCCGAATTTTTACTGGAAAATCAGAGATCGATCAGAGTCAAGTGACATGTGTCAGTGGGGCCTTAGGTCAAAAATTGAGGTATGACAATATTCATCTAGGTTCATCAAGATCTTCATATGGGTTCATCATATATGAATGTCAGATGAATTACTAGGTTTATCATATGCGTTTCATATGAATTTATGAGCATTATCCATAAGTAGTGGCTTTTCCACTAACATCACAATGTTGATGGATAATACCTTCTCATATTTGCCTTGGAAACTGTGTAGGAGAGAGGAAAGTGGATTCTGCTTTCTTCACGCCCATGCTTTGAGAGATTGTGCGGTCCATGTATAGTATCAACTCTCATACGTGTCTAACTCTTATTGTGTGAGACAAGATTTTCTTTATGCTTTTGCTTTTTGCTTTTCACCTACTGTATTGTTCATAAAGCATGTTCTGAGTTGAACATTATGATCATCAGAATGGTCCTTTTGTTTCTCTTAGGATGATTTGTAAGACTTCCATTTGATGTAATCAAATCGTAATAGTGAAACAACAATGAAGAGCAGTGAATGTAACATCTAGGATGATATTCCCTTTTTGAATATTCCTAGTACTTTAATGTTCATAGTCTTAAATGAACATCGAATATCCTTTTTGACATTAACCTTGTAATTGTCTTTATTGCTTGATTGATCGATGCAAATGTACTTTACCTGAAATTTATTCAAGTCATGTGTGTCTTGCATGTTCTTGATAATGTTCTTGAGTTTCTAGGCTTGTATAAGGACAACCTTCTGAGCTCTACTTGAACATTTTGATCAACTCCCTTAGCAACATTCTAAACTAACTTTCTGAACTCAGAGTTAGTTCATGAATTCAAATGTCCTTTGATTTCTTGTATCTTGGAATGATTTAAACATTTTTCATGTCTTAGTAAAACATTCAAGAGCACAAGTTAAATACCAAGAAATTAATCAAAGTCCATTGATTCCTTAATCATCAAGTTTTATTATCTTTAAAATTAATTAAGGATTTTGCCTCAAAAGGAAGGAGTGTTGATCGTGGGATTAGTTTCTTTACTCTTATTTTCTATGTATAAATAGTAGTTTTCCATAGGGAAAACGGGTCGCAAATCACCTATGCAGAATTCTAAAACACTCGAAGTACTAGCGCGAGAGAAAAGAGTCATAAAGAATGTATGTAAAGTGCACAATATGTCCTAGAATCTTTGGTTTGATCCTGCTCGTAATAATCAAAACTAGCCCGTAATGTTTACCAAAAACATCAGTAAACACCTACTCAAATTAAAAAGTAACTAATATAACTTACCACAGTAATTAGGGAAACAGTAGTAACTTTAGAAAATTATATCAGCATAGTAACTTTATACTTCTTATATCCTTTGTAAGGTAGACGAGATAGGGTTTCATGATTGTATAACTACTGAGAGGGTGAGTATGTAACATTAACTTCAAAGATTCAATAGACAAGGGAACCTTTAGGAACATTGAGAATTTAGGTAACCGAAATTTAATTCATTGTTTCAATTACCTATGAGAGAGTAAGAACCCCACGTACCTCTACGCGCAAAGGTGCATCTCCCTACATGATTGAAGACCCTATGCATGAAACTGTGGAGAAACTCTGTTGTAATGTTGCAACTCGACACCTGGAGGGGAATTAACTATGACCACTAAGAAAGTAAGACCCCACATGTACAAACTCGTATGATAAGTAGGTGCACCTTGATAGTCGATAGCAAATAAAACCCGAGGAACACATTACTTAAATGGAAAACGTCAATTTAATATTTGAATAATGGTTGCCCATCAGTTAATTCCAAATATATATAGGCGATTCAAAGAATCTTATCCGTCGCAACATTCTGCAATCAAAACAGGTTACTTTTAAACTCATACTTTTCTGCAAACAAACTAGACTAGAAAAACCCCCTTTATCTTTTATTTTATTTTATTGTTTATTGTTCCCAAATAAGTAGCGCAAGTTGTCTTGTTGAAATGACAATCCATATGAATACGATAGTTTACTTATCAGTTTATTACTTGGTAAACAATTTGGTACACTTGCCTAAATCCGACAATCAATAACCAAAACTTTGAAGAAGAGCAGCTTGAAGACTTGGATTAAATCGAAAGAAGAACCTGCTGATGAACTTGAATTAGAGTCTCCATCTGCTAGGGTCTCTGATAGAATGTATGAATCACTTTGGCTGACAAGTGAACATTTGAAAACACATCTTCCATTAATTGAATAACCACCAACTATAGAGCTTAAGACGCTCATTCCTTATTTGAAATATGTGTATTTGGGGGAGAATGATACTTTGCCTATAATAATCTCCTCACTTCTTGGTTCCACTCAGCAGAAGTTGTTGTTGCATGTGTTGTGGAAACATGGTAGAGAATGATAGAGATGAAAAGGTTCCAACCAAAACTATTACTGGTTGGAGGATATGGATAGACTATAGAAAGCTCAACAAAGCTACTACAAATGATCATTTTCCTTTTCTTTTCATAAACTAGATGCTTGATAGGTTCACTGGGCAGGAATTCTATTGCTTCTCGGATGGCTACTATGGATACAACTAGAAAGCTATAGCTCTAAATGACCACCAGAACACCGCATTTACATGTCCTTATGGTACCTTTGCTTTCAGAAGAATACCATTTGGATTATGTAATGCTCCAACAACTTTTTAAAGGTGCATGATGTCATTACTCTATGATTTTATTGAAAAGTCTATTGAAGTTTTTATGGATGATTTCTTTGTCTTTGGGGAAACATTCCATAAATATCTTCATAATCTTGAGCAATTTCATGAAATGTGTGAGGAGACTAATCTTGTATTGAATTAGGAAAAGTGCTATCTTGTGGTACAAGAAGGAATAGTATTGGGACACCGAGTTTCCAATAAAGGTTTAGAGGTAGACAAAGCCAAGATTGATGTTCTTGAGAAGCTACCTCCTTCTACAAATGTGAAGGTTGTTCGAAGTTTTCTGGGGCATGCTGGTTTTTATAGAAGATTTATTGAAGATTTCTCTCATATTCCTAAGACCTTGTATAAATTGCTGCAGCACGATATATATAACTTTTTATCAACTGGTGCAAGCTACAACTCTGGCCGTTAAAGATGTAGCTTCAGATGTTGAAGCAATTTCAAAGATCCAGATAGCTTCAGCGTCGTGGTATGCTGACATTATGAATTACTTGGTGTGTGGAATGGTTCATCCAAACTTAGAGTATTAACAAAAGAGGCCGCATTCAGACACAGCGCAACGGGGCATTAATGGGATTAACCTTTTCTCTATAAGAAGTGCAAGGATCAAATTCTAAGATGTTCCTCTGAAGAAGAAATTTCACAAATTCTTCAACATTGTCATTCTTGAGCATATGGAAGACATTTTAGAGTAGACGGAAAAACATTCAAAGTGCTTAATGATGATTTTATATGTTACAATCTATATTTTGATGTTGTGAATTATGATGAAGCTTGATGTTGATGATTTCTGCTAAAAGTAATTTGATATGATACAATGTTTACCTGATAATTTACTTGTTTTTCTTAATTATTTAATATTTATCTTCTTAAAAGTAATTTGATTATGATACACTATAAGAGACTATGGACCACAAGCCAAAGTGGTTAAAGTTGATTTTATAGGCTAAAATATGGTTTTAGTCCCTGCAAATATGTCTGGTTTTGGTTTTAGTTCCTGTAAAAAAAAATGTTTTTGGTCCTTGCAAAATTTTTAGTTTTTTGAAAATAGTCCCCGGAGGGACTATTTTCAAAAACAAAAAATTTTACAGGGACCTTTTTTAAAACAAAATATTTTGCATGGACCAAAAACTACAAAATTGGTTCAATTATAATGTGTCACGTATGCAAATCATCACAAAAGTGGGGTCAGGGACTATTTTCAAAAACAAAAAATTTTGCAGGGACCAAAAACTTACAGGACTAAAACCAAAACAAGGCATATTTGCAGGGACTAAAACCATATTTTAGCCGATTTTATATGATACAATCTATAAAGTTATTGAATATATTGCACTAGATATCAACTCTTGACATTTTGTACCATATATAAACACTTTTTTGTGTTTTCTAATACCTTCCCTTACGCTTTTGTTTTATTTTTGTTATTGAATTTTATTTTTGGTTGCTACAGATGATTGTTGGAACGGCAACATAATTATGATATCCCTTTGGTTAATTCAATTTTTGTTGGATACAAAATATTTTGCCCCTATCTATCGTGAAGGGCTGATTAAAATTTTAAGGACTATTGATGAACAAAAGAAGTACCTTTGATATCATTAGAAAGGTCAGGTATTTGAGTTAACCAAAGGGACAAACATGACACATTCACATGCATAAGAGACATTTAATAAAGATTCTAAGTCAAGAAAGAGTTGCATAGCTCCGTAACTGGTAAAAAAATATTTACTTAATGTGAACAGAAAATGAGATATTTTTCAGTATAAAATGATCATACAATTCTTTATGCGATATATGCAGAGAAGAAAAGAGATATGGATAAAATTCACAAATTTATTTATGCTTTGATATTTTTTCTTGCACTATTTCTTGTCGTCAATGGTAAGAACTTATAATCCTCTTAAAATTTTCTTATTTACTTACAATACACAATCTTCAATTCACTTTTAGTATCATATTAACCATTTTCGTTTTACATTACAGCAAGAAATGGATGCATTGTTGACCCCAGATGTCCATACCAACAGTGTCGCCGACCACTTTATTGTCGACGTCGTTAGGTTGACAAATATTTCCTTACAACTTTTTCACCAGAAATAACACTGTCAATCTTTTGATTTCTCCCGCAGTTGAAAATTTTTATTAACAGGTTTAGAAGGTTTGATTAGTTTTAGATGTTATGAGAAACTACAATGATATGGGTGGAACTTGGAAAGTGAAGAAGCCTTTTTGGCTGAAGGAGTTTATTACTAAGTAGTCTTTTATTTTTGGCTTGGTTATTTGAATTCCATAAAGACAGAAATGTAATTTCAGAATAGTGTCTCTGCACTATAAATGTAGGCTTTAAGCCAAAACCCTAATCTACGAAGAATCTGAAATTGTTATTTACTTGTTCTTATTAGTTTAGTGAAAACCTAGCAGAATTTTACGGTATTTTTTTAATTTATCAATCTTTAGAATAGAAAACTCTATCGGTTATGGGATCGCATACAACAAAGAAAACCAAAACTGGAATTACTTGCTTTTGATGGATCAGAACCCTTAGATTGGTTATTTCAAGCTGAACAAATATTTCCTTATAACAACCAAGTTGTTT
This sequence comes from Medicago truncatula, assembly GCF_003473485.1. Lineage (NCBI taxonomy): Eukaryota > Viridiplantae > Streptophyta > Magnoliopsida > Fabales > Fabaceae > Medicago > Medicago truncatula. Next base: position 25,424,659 of record NC_053046.1, read on the forward strand.
GGGCTCCAGTGGCAAGGAGCTCCTTCCAAGGACGTATCAGACGTATCAGAGGAATACCGGGTTCGATTCCCAGGGGGAACAACGCTTGGCCAGTGCGCTTGCCTCTACGCATGAGCTGGATTAGTCGTCCACCTTTGGTGGGTCGGAAACTGGTGCGAAAGCTAAAAAAAAAAAAAAATTCCTTATAACTTTTTCACCATAAATTATAATTCTATTTAAATTCTCTAACTAATTTTTCCAGCCATAACATTGTCAATCTTTTGATTTCTCCCGCAGTTAAAAAATTGATTAACAGGTTTAGAAGGTTTGATCAGTTTTAGATGTTACGAGGAACTACAGCGTACCACTTAATTATCCTTTGCTAGTTTATCAATTCAAATTTGAGACAAATTGATGAAAATTCTTGAAAAATTAAAGATGAAGATAGGAAATTCTTGTTTTTATGTGTACTTTATGATAAGAGTTTGGTAATTTAATCAGCTTCTGAACTGCAAGATAAAAGTTAAGAGATAAAATACAAGAAAACACAGATATGGTTAATTTTAAGAAACAGAGATAAGTAGCACTGTATGCATTCGATTAACACTGGTTGAGTTTTAACATTGAGATGCTGTTAAACACCGCCGCCAGCCATTTTTTGAACCCTTACACGTCGTTCTGTCGCTGATATCATTGTCGTCAAATGGGATTTCTGTGATCATCGTCGTTGTTGTCGACAATGGGTTAGGATTAGACTGAAGCGGCGGAGAAGTGGTTGTGATTGTGTACTGGGAACTTTTGGTGAAGACGGTGCAAGCAGTTTTTTTATTTTTACCTTTTTCACGTAGATTAATCTAATGGCTAGAATTAGCGCAAGAAAGAAACGAGAGAGAACCTCAGAGGAGAGGAGAGGATCTGGATCTCTTAAAAAGCTATCTTACAATATCTTATCTAATCAAACGATCCATCGGGTTCATAAACCACTCGTAAAAGAGACACTAATTGCCATAATGTTTTCCCCAGAAACAATTGTCAAGAGATCGATTTGATTGTTTCAACAACCTAATTGTCATTCCAGGAAATATCTGAGAAAATGTAATCGTTGTCCCGCCCCACAAAAAATTCATTTGGATTTGCACAATTTTTTCCACAAAGCCATCAACATTTTGAAGAGAGACATATCTAATATTGGAATTGAAGCAAGAACTGAATTTAACAACACAACCCTTCCTCCAAAACTAACAAGGTAGTTTCATCAAGATCGAAGCCTCGTTTGTAATGCATCCACGACCAGTCTCTAAATTGACGTCTTCCGTGAGTTTTCACCCACCGGTAAGCCAAAGTAGATAAACTTGATGTTTCCCCTTTTACACTTGAATAATTATGTGTCATTCCTCGAAAAGTCTTCATTTACAGAAACCTCAATAAACATTCTATCTGAAAAATTCAATATCAACCCGGAAATCAACTCAAACATCCTAAGGATCTCTTTCATACACCACAAATTTTCTAGACACACCTCGTTTGTGAGGAGAGTATTGTTCGCATATTGAAGATAAAATGTCAATTCTTCCAAATTTGGAATGTGAAACCCCTAATAGAGAAGTTTGAGTTAACCGACTAATGCCTCAACGCACCCATTTATCAAAGCCTTTTAGCTTTCATCCAACCTCTCCATTTTTCACAAAAGCCAAATCTTCATAACATATAATAAAAAAAATCCAACTAACCGAATCATTAGCTTTCTCAAAATGAACTTTAATGATTGAACACTCCTTATTTCTTTTAGAGAAATCAACAACTTCATCCACCATCAACACCCCATCTATTATAAGTTTTTCTATTAAGAATTAAGATTGATTCTTGGATATAATTGAATCAATTACCACTTTCATCCTTTTAGTAAGCACCTTTGCCAAAACATCATAGACTTCCCAACAAAACAATTGGGCGAAAATCGTGTAATGAGTGTGGCATATTTACCACGGGATTAGGGTAATAATCCCTAATCTATTATAGCAATTGAACATAGACTTTTGTTGTCATACGCCTAGAGCACCACTTCTTTGATCTCCTCTTCCATAGTCTTGATATGATGACATTCTTTTCTTCCGATAAAGAAGGGAAAGCAGCTCCATCTAGCTCGAGTCGTCTCCACTTCTTCAAAATGACCACTAAAAACCCTACTTACACTTAACTAATCTATTATAGCAATTTGATCCACAAGAACTTTTACTCTATCCTCCATATTCCCGTGTTCATCCCACACCCAAGAATTGTTCTCCTTTTTCAACTTCCTTAATTTCATACCCATGTTATACCCAATTCATTGATACGAGCAAGGATATAGGCTGCAATTAAGAGGTTCTCATTCTTAGGAGGTTCTCATTCTCTGTCCTATAACAGAGAATAATCAATCTTTTACTTATCATTTGGTGCTCTCGTCCTTGAACACCTCCGAAGACAAATCCATTCCATTCATCCTACATTGTTCCATGTTATCCGACTATCTCTTCTGCCTTCCCTTCACCGCCATCTCCCAACCCATATCCATCTAGCTATGATAATCCAACTTTATGCATGGCTTGCAACAACCGCAATTCTGCTGCAGATCCGATTGAAAAGCTTGATGCATTTGTGCAACATATGGCTCAGTTCTAAGCCATGTGCGCCACCTCCATGGCTGCTCAGTTCACTCGCTTGGAAAGTTTGGAACATCGCTATGGGATCGTGTCAGAACCTCTCGTTTCACAGCCATTGTGTGTTTCCGATGCCAATAATCCATTCCACCCGCAACCAAAACCCAATGTGCAGTTAACACCACCACCATCAGAATCAGAATTGAAACTCGAACAAAATCCAAAAGAGTTTATCACTTCTCCTAAAAAATTGATGAACATCAACAACTCGGTGGGAGAAGGAAATCACGCAGCTGCACTTCTCACTCTGTCAGCCCCACCACCACATTATCCACATCCACTGGTTTAAGACGCGGTTCCACCTCTGGCTCCTTACCTACCGCCAGAACCTCCACCGTCTTCACCGAATAAGTGCATTATTCAGCTCTCACATTCATTTCTGTTGTCGACACTCTTGCCGAAACCACTAGATGTCGATTCATATATTCCCCTTCAACCGTCGCCGCCACCAAAACATCTAAATTCACGTTTCTCAACGTCGAAAATGAAATCCTGTATTGCGAGAGATATCACCAAGCCTCCATATCCTTATAGCTCCATTCATTTGCAATGTTGCATTCCTCAAAATTTGTGGTTGTTCGTCGAAGATCCGTCCAGAAAGAAAGGAACGGTTCTCCGTTTGTTAGCTTATGCGCTCTCTTTTGCATGAAGTTTGTTGTTCCTCATGCATTCAGAATGGTTCTTTCCCAGGCTTTAATTTCACGCTCAAATGTTATGCTCTGTTTCATCATTGAAGTGATCCTTATTGCAGATCTCAGGTCAATTTCAGAAGAATAGAGTGGGTTCACAAGGTAGATCAAATTCTACAGTGGAAAGTAAACAGGTTAGATTCAATTCCCAGATTCAACCATTCCCAGTTATCCAATGAGAGAGAGTTCAGTTTATCCAAATACAAACACTTCCAGAATATTTCTTCATGGAATTTCCCAAGGTATTGGTTCAAGTAAGCCAAGTGAGCTATTCTAAGATAGGCTAGTAGTGGTGTATATTGTGTCCAAATTTGGTTGCCATGCTATACTATACTGCCTTGCACCTAAATCTATGGAAAATGAGATTATTGTGTTTCTAAGCAAGGCTTCAACAAGCAATCATGTGAAGATGAAATTTTATGCACATCTGACTTTCTCAATTCTGCCCAACAAGTGGTTGCCGAAAAGTTTGAGGCACGTCGAACTCCAGCAAAATCACCATATCACAGCGATTGTGTTGAACACGATAAATTGTTTTTAGAATGGATTAAATTCCGGTTTGCCGTACACTTGATGATAGGTCGTCTTATGTTATTCGTAGCATGTTTTTCAGTCATTTTCAGTAGGTTTTAGCAGCAAAAAGGAGGAGTATTAGAACGATTGCCTATGATTTCAGCACTTTTGTAATGTTTTCTATATTTGAGTCTGTAAATCTAGTTTTCTTAAAACATAGCAATTTTATGGGGCTTTTGAAATAATTCACGAAGAAATCATGCAAATCGGCAAATCAAGAACAACTAAAGATTGTCAAGACTTTGGGAAGACAAAGAGTGAAGATTCAAGAGGCCTCAATAGACTTAACAAAGGAATGAATTTTGTTTCCATGTTCAGGGGCAAGTTATTTGAAGACGAAAACCTAAACACGACGAATATCTAAGAATTTGGGCACGAAACCACAATAGCATGCACATAGGGCATGTAATATGCGCCTAGGGCCTATGAAAGAGGCATATGCGCCTCAAGCATATTCCATGCTCCCCAAGCTTATGAAAATGCGGGGGCGCAATCGTTATTTTATTCATTTTTCTAGGTAAAGCCTGTGTTTTTAATCCAAACCCAATTAGAAAATCTCCACTATAAATACTAGCCTTCCTCATTCACAATTTCTTGTTCAGGACTGAAGCAGTTCAAGAGGTAGGCTACTTTGGAGCATCGGGCGAGAATCTATTTTCTCCTTGATTTTCTAGGGTATGTTTTTATCTTTAGTAGTTTGTTTTTAGTTACCATGTGTAACTGAATCTTTTTAGGTTAGAGTTCTAAGATGAATCTCGGTATATTTTTGTTGGATATTTATTTAATTTAATATGTCGTTTATTTATTTATTTATTTATTCTTTTGTTCGCTATTAAGTTTTGTTAGAGTATAGTTTTATTACTGTGAGAGGTGCAACCCTAGATTAGGTACTTAGGTTGTGACAAGGCCTAATATTGCTATCACTAACTAGAATCTTATATCTCGATATTGATATCCCTTTACTGATAACTATATGTCTAGGAATTAAGTGATTAATAATTAGTGAAAGAAACCACGGGAATTGTTGACCCTAGACGTAGGTACCTAGTGGATGATGCCCATTGGGTCAGGTGGTGCCCTACCTATTTAGCAGACTCCCAACGGCCTCATCACTTGTATAGTCTACCTAAGATAAATAAACGCGACATTTATATTATTTATTATCCAACAACCTAGGGGATTCGAAGAATCCTAACTGCTGCTTTACTTTCTCCAATCAAAGCAGGTAAATTCGCTCTGTTGCAAACAGATGAAAATTGCAACCTAACTTTTACACCGTCAAACTTACAAAAATAAGTAACAAGAATTGTTCGGACGAAAGGACAATCCATGTGGATACGATACTCTACTTATCACTTTATTACTTGGTTAACAATTGGTACACTTGTCACCATCAATCCGCAACACATCAACACTTTATGGTCATGGTTATCATTTTCTTCCACAATAACACTACATTTGTTATTGTGTGCAATCCCTTCATAACAATGCTATGATGAGTCTTATTTTTAAATTCATGTTCTTAAAATTAGAAAATGCATGAAGTATTGGGTTACATGTATGTGGAAATGTTGGAACAAAATATGTTTAGTTTGATGATAACAAAGTATTAAAAATTGTCAATTGGATACGCTAATATTTCTTCAAGTGTACAGGATTATAGACAATATTTGACATCTTAAATTGGTCCTGAAAGAACAAGTAAGGAGCAAGTGTATCAACAAAAAGGGAAGCTTAATGCGTCTGAAGAAAACTACGTCTGATGTAACACCCGTTTCGAATTATTTAATTATTTAATTGAGTCTAGAAGTTATTTAGATGAGTTTATATTATATTTATATAATATATGTGTGATTTAAGAGGATTATATGATTGGGGTGGTTTTATATGATTTTATGAGGAGTTGTGACTTATTTTATTGTTTAAAAAATAAGATTTGAAAATAAAATAAATATTGAGTTTAGGGGTTGTTTTGAGATTTTAGAGAGTTTTGGGGAAGTAAGAGAAATAAGATAAGATAATTGGAGGAGATATAAATAGGGAAAACCTAGTTTAGAAAAACGAAACGTACGTACGATCAGTTTTGGAGAAAAGGGAGAAAAAGCCAAGAGAAGAGGGAGAAGACCTAGAGGCTGCGATTTTCATCTATAAGGTAAGGGTGAGACTAACTTTGCCATTCTATTAAGTCTGTGAATCAACGGTTACATTTAACATGAATTAGGATGAGTTTAAGAGGAATCGGAAATTTGGTCAAATTGGTAGAATTGATGATTAAACGGTGAAGAATTGTTAGATTGATGTAGAAATTGTCCCTAGACCTTAGATAATGATTATGATGAATTCTAGAATCGAGATTAGGCTTAAAACCATGAGAGTTGATGATTTTTCATAAAAACTTCACTTCTGCCCGTAGAGACATTCATCGCTCGCCTCCCGAGCTATGATCCTCGCCACGGCGAGTGATGAACTTCATCGCTCGCCTCGCGAGCAACCTTTCCCCGCCTCGCGAGTTGCACGTCGCAGCTCGCCATAGCGAGCAGATGAACTCGCCTAGCGAGCTTGACTAGAGAGCATCCAAGATTTCGTGATTTTGACTTTTGAGTTGATCCTTAGATGCTTTTGAGTGCCTGAACATGTCTAATAATGATTAGGAAAGAATGTAGGATGAGATTGAACCTGGAAAGATTGTAGAATGAAACTTGTGGGATTCTGACCTGAACTCGCCATGGCGAGTAGAGGCTATCGCCTCACGAGTGACCCTAAAACAGAGTGCCTTGTTAGATTTTGTGACCTTTGTTGCACGAGTTGTCGAGAGTTGAACCTTGGGATAGTATTAAGACTTAATGAGGATGTTAATTATAATCTGTGAAGCTATTTAAGATGTGTTGATGTTGATTATGATGTGATATAATGTTATGTGCATTACTTGAAGAATATTTGAATATTTAAGATGTTGATGAATTGCAATTGATATTATTATGTCATGTTGTTTTTGTATACTGTCTATGTTGCTGTTGTTATTTAACTAAGCTGCATGAGTCGGTCTAAGTTGATGAAGATGATGATGTTCCAAATTATTGGATTATATAAGAGGTTGTCGAATTAAGATGTTTAAGAGGTCGAGTCCATGCATTAACATTTCATTGTTGGGGGCTTGATGCCCTGGAGCTTTGTACTCAACACGTTGGAGCTTTAGCTCATTCAGTGATGGGGGCTTGATACCCTGGAAGTATATTAATACTCAAATAGTGATGGGGGCTTGATGCCCTGTAATGGTACCACATGCATATAAGAGGTCTAAGTTGCATAGTTACATTGTTGAGTCGAAAATGATAAGTTGTGAAGTTGTGATTATTATGAATGAAGTGATGAATGATATATTATTATCAATGATGAATAATAAAATGTTTTTACGTTGTTAAATATAATTGTTGAATTATATGCTTAATATTATTGTTTTGTGAAATCTCACCCCTTCTGCTTGGAAATGTTGCTCTTCGTTTGAGTAACTTGTAGGTGATCCAGAGTAGGTTGCTGTGTTTGCTGTCGTGAGTGGCTTTTGCTCACTGAGTCTTAGGTTGCTCTGATATGTAACGGGAGGGGATCTTTAGTGGCTATTTCTCTTTCCTTTACGTATATGCTATTTTTTCATGTTGTTTAACTGAATTTATGAGATGACTTTTATAAGGCCTGCGTGCCAAGACTTTTATGATGTTGAATTAATTCCGCTGCTATTATGTTGATGTTTTATGTTGAAATTTTATGATGTTGGGAAAAACTTTTATGATGTTGAATTTTATGATGTTTTATGTTGAAATTTTATGAGGCATGCGTGCCAAGACTTTTATGATGTTGCTCTGATAAATGTTTATGAAATTTTTAAGTTGGGAAAACGGGGTGTTACATCTGAATTTTGAAGTGCTCCTGAAGACAAAGTGCTTCTGAAGTGATGACGTCATCAGAAGCAAGTTCATCATAAGCAAGTTCACCAGAAGCTGCAGATCATCAAAAGATCAACCTAAAGCTTCAAAAGCTGTTTCAAGGATTCAAGCTCGCCAGAAAAATTGCAGAAGACTTTGAAAGTTAACAACGGCTATTTTGAAAAAGCATTGGATGCTTATTCCTCAAGGAGCGTTGACATAGTTCGTTTGTACGAAGTGTACAATCACTATCTGCACTACTCTGTTTTTTGTCTCTGCTACAAGACAAGAATAACAGCTCTGCCTGCAAACAATGTTTATACACATTGGGAACGCATTTGAAATTGATGCTTCATAGGACAATAACCATATCAGGCAAAGGATCATTGGTGAATTATCAAAGCTTCAAACGACTCTATTTTGGATGTGCTGGAAATTCAATGTCTCTCTCAGACCTCTATATAAGGGACTGAAGACACAGAGTTTCATAAGAACAATATACGCATCAGCTAAACAAAAACTCTGTTGAATTTATTCTCCACTCCAAAGTTCACTTAGAATTTCTTAACAAAGCTTACATCTTAGGAATTCTAGAGTCTTTAAGAGTCTGTATCTGATTTGTACTGTGAACACCACTGATTGTATATCAAGTGTTCAACCTCAAACATTTTTCATTGTAATTTTGTTTGAATTTAGAAGTCTCTTGCAGTTGTGCTTGAGCAATAGAAGTCTCTTGATCTTGTTCAGGAGCATAGGAAGTCTCTTGCAGTTGTGCTTGAGGAAGTTGAAGTCTCCTGCTAGTTTTAGCCGTGAGCAATTGTAATCAGATATTACATAGTGAACTCCCTTTGGAAGTGCAGGGGGGACAGGACTGACTTCCGGTTTGTGGAAGGTGTTGGAACAAAATGTGTTTCACAATGAACCTTAATGATTTTTGATGATAACAAGGTATTAAAAATTGTCAATTGGTTATTGCTAATAATTGTTCAAGTGTACAGGACCAAAGGCAAATCAAGTAATTTCAATAGGTCTTGGAAGAACAATGGAAAGCAAAGGAATTCGAAGCATCTGAAGAAAACTGCGTCTGAAGCTAAAAGTGCTTCTGAAGCTGGAGTGCCTCTGAAGTGATGACGTCATCAGAAGCAGAAGCTCATCAAAAGCAGAAGGTCATCAGAAGCAAGGTTTTCATCAGAAGCGTAATCATCACCAGAAGTTTCAATTGATTCGTAAATTCAAACTGAAGATCCAAAGTAGCTGTTTCTCATTTCAACCTCGTCTAAGAAGAACGAAGAATTAAAAGGGAGGTATCAAAGGTCATTTGGATAGCACTGAGTATTTGTCCTTCGTTAACAGAGTTGACAAAGTACAAGTGTACAACCACTACCTCCACTACTCTGTTTTGTCCACGCTACAAGACAAGACAACAGCTATGAGAACACCACTGATTGTATATCAAGCGTTCAAGTCAAACTTATTTCATTGTATTTTTGTTTGATCAGAAGACTCTTGCCTGCGTGCTTGAGCATTAGAAGACTCTTGCTTAGTGCTTGAGCATTGGAAGACTTTTGCGTGTGTGCTTGAGCATTTTTGAGAAGTCTCAAACTTAGAGAGTATTGAGCATTTGTAATCTTTGTGATTATAGTGAAATCTCCTTGGAAGTGCAAGGGGGACTGGACTACTTCCGATTTGTGGAAGGAACCAAGATAACTGCTTGTGTCTTGCTTTTCTTTTCTCTGCTTTGATCTTTTCTGCTGCATATCTGATTCTGATCATTTCATCAGAAGCATTCACAAACTGCTTCTGAAGTTTTATCAGAAGAAGAATTTTTAGAGAGAAAAGGAAAACACAATTCAACCCCCCCCCCCCCTCTTGTGTTTTTCTCACCTTCAATTGGTATCAGAGCTTGCTCTGTTATCATAAGCACTTAACCGTGTGACAGTTCAAGATTCAAAAGAAAAACATGTCTGGAGGAGAGGAATCAACTACATCCTTAAAATACACAAGTGTCAAACATGACTATGATACAACTGAAAGGAAATCAGACTCTGGAAAAGCTCTGAAATTCAATGGAGATCCAGAAGAGTTTTCATGGTGGAAAACCAATATGTACAGCTATATCATGGGATTGGATGAAGAACTATGGGATATTCTTGAAGATGGAGTTGATGATCTGGATTTGGATGAAGAAGGAGCTGCTATAGACAGAAAAATACACACTCCTGCTCAGAAGAAGACTTACAAAAAGCATCACAAGATCAGAGGGATCATTGTTGCTTCTATTCCTCGTACTGAATACATGAAGATGAGTGATAAGTCCACTACTAAGACAATGTTTGCATCACTCTGTGCAAATTACGAAGGAAGCAAGATGGTCAGAGAAGCAAAGGCCCTAATGCTAGTTCATCAGTATGAGCTGTTCAAAATGAAGGATGATGAGAGTATAGAGGAGATGTACTCAAGATTTCAAACTTTAGTATCTGGACTGCAAATACTGAAGAAGAGCTATGTTACTTCTGATCATGTTAGTAAGATTCTGAGAAGCTTGCCTTCTAGATGGAGACCCAAAGTAACTGCTATTGAGGAAGCTAAGGATTTAAACACTTTAAGTGTTGAAGATCTTGTCAGTTCCCTCAAAGTGCATGAAATGAGTTTAAATGAGCATGAGTCCTCTAAGAAGAGTAAATCCATTGCTCTACCATCTAAAGGAAAGTCTTCAAAATCTTCTAAAGCTTACAAGGCCAGTGAATCTGAAGAAGAATCACCTGATGGAGATTCTGATGAAGATCATTCTGTGAAGATGGCTATGCTGTCCAACAAGCTTGAATATCTGGCAAGGAGGCAGAAGAAATTCTTGAGCAAGAGGGGTGGCTACAAGAACTCCAAGAAAGAAGATCAGAAGGGGTGCTTCAACTGTAAGAAGCCTGGTCATTTCATTGCTGATTGCCCTGATCTTCAGAAGGAGAAGTCTAAAAGCAGACCCAAGAAATCAAGCTTCAGCTCCAGCAAATTCAGAAAGCAAATCAAAAAGAGCTTGATGGCGACCTGGGAAGATTTGGACAATGAATCTGGTTCTGATAAAGAAGAAACAGATGATGATGCAAAAGCAGTCATGGGGTTAGTGGCAACAGTATCATCAGAAGCAGTATCAGAAGCTGAATCAGATTCAGAAGATGAAAATGAGGTATATTCCAAAATTCCTAGACAAGAACTTGTTGATTCTCTAAAAGAACTCTTATCACTATTTGAACACAGAACCAATGTGTTATACCCTGTTTTTGGACCTAAAAATATTGGGCCCAATTTCATTTCAAACTTTGTCAATTATCAAATTTCAACTGCACAGTTCAAATTGTCTCTGCCTCGCAGTATTTTCAATCACAATTTTACCTATGTTTTTCTTGCATAAAACCTTTCGAAATGTCTTTACTTGTCTTGTAAGTCATTCAAAAGTGTCTCTGAATCATTACATTGCTTTTTCTACAGTTTATTTTGGTTATTTCCTGCAGTGGGACCCATTTTCATCCTTGTGACTGTCTCCGAGTCTTTTCAGATTGTTTTTTAAACATTTTATCAGTAAACCTTATTAAACTCATTTCAAACTTGCATCTGAGTCAGTGTCAAGTCAATTTGAATCTGTTTAGGTCATTTTTAGCCTAGGGGCATTTTGGTCATTTCACACAAAATTTTGGCATAGAGAGGTTACTTTGAAGTACCTCATTTAGGCCATTGGTTCGTTTTAGTCCGTTTTGTCAATTTTACTTTTGTTTCGCTTTACGTTTGGTCAAATTGCGTTTTTTATTCAATTTTATTTCAATTACATTTTGGTCCCTCAATTGAGGTTCCAAAATTGCATTTTTGTCCAAAAAGTTTTTTAATTTCATTTCAGTCCTTGCTTTTATTTTTTCAGTCCAGTCCCTTTTTTTTATTGCAAACAGGTCCTTCAAGTCAGAATTATAGGGCAGCGCCCCCTTTCTCAGTCCAATGCCACATGTCAGTTCCCTATTGGTTCCAATGCACACATGTCAGCTATAAAAGGTGTACAGTGCCACACAGACCCATAGATCGCACGCCACATCACAAACACCTTCCAACTTTTTTTTCCGTTCTCAAAGATCAAAAACTTAATAATTTTCCAGAATCATCAAGAACATTCAAACCCTAACCGTTTCTGAACCAATCCCAAATCAACTCAAATCAACTCAAATCAACACAAATCAACATAGAACATTACAAATCAGTACAGAATCAACAAGATCTTTTGGCAATTCTCAGAGATTCTGCATCGAATCTTCATCATCGAATTGAGTTCCTTCGCAATCCAAGGTGAGAATCCGCCATTGAGGAACTCCAGCACCGATCACGAAGGATTCGAGAGCGTGAAAAGAAGAAGGAAAGAAGCAGAATCTGGACCGGTGAAGAAGGAGAAGAATCACCGATTTATTTTCGGTTTCAAAGCCAGAAATCAACAAGCAAAAGCCAAATCCAAGTGTTTCCGAAGAAACTCAACAGAATCTCCATAAAAACTCAGGTAAAACTCAGAATCTCTCTTCAAAAAAATGATATCATAGTTTAAACCTGCAAAATCTCGTGAATAAACAAATCTAAATTTTCTAGAATCACAAAGAAAATCATAACCGTAAACACGTAATTTTCACTTTTCTCTTCTCAAAAAGCATCAACGCAAGCGAATCGTTACAGATCAAGAAGGATAAAAAAGGATTTGATCCAAGAAAGTTTCAAAAAAAAAGAGAGTTTCAAAACCGTAACATAAAACCTCAGATCTACAACGATTCAGACCTTGCATGCGAAATCTAATGCCATATTCTTGTTTAGGATGAAAAAGGATGTCTTAATCTGCAAAAGTTTTTGAAAACGGAGGAGTTTCTCGTCTCCGGTGCGGCGGCGCCGCCCTGTTGGGCCGGCAAGCCACCACACCGGAGCGGTGAAGCTCACCGGAGAAGACAACCGGAAGAGAGGAGAGAGGTGAGAGTTTCTCTCACTAGGTTTAGGGTAGAGAGAGAGAGGAGAAGGAAGAATGGACTGGACCGGTCCTGTAATCGTTTTATAACCAGCTGAACCGGACCGGTCCAGCTCTGGTTCATCTCCCTCAATCTAGACCGTTGGATCTAGGGTTCCATCTCCTGGATCAATCCAACGGTCCCTGCGCTTTCCTGTGTTTTGAATATGGGCTTTGGGTTTGGGCTTAGGTTTCTTTTACGTTTTTGTGTTTTTTCTTGCTGTTTGCACTGCCTCTCTTGCTACCTGAACCTGTTGCTTGCTTACATTTTTTACAAAAAAATTCCTAAAAAATCCTAGTTGTTTCTTGATGTATTTGTGGTATTTCTATGGTGTTTTTGCATAAAAAAAATGGTAAAATGGCATGAATTAATTTCCATGTGTGTTTACATTTTTTGGGTATTATTTTGGTTATGTTTTTGTTCTTGACACTTTGATGTGTGACATGAATAAATGATACCCAATCTTGTGATGAATATGCCTCTGGTCATGTGCTTTCTTGCTGGTTTTTGGATATGATTTTGTAAATTTCTTGTTTTGCAAGCAACAAGTGTGTGTCTTAAGGAATAAAGTGTCGAATTCCTCTATGAATTTGGTGTGATACTTTGCTTGCATGTGTCTCTATTAATTTCACATCATGGCTTGAAACTAAATCTCTTTCAAAATTGCCATGATGTGATGATTATGGGTCACAAGCACATTTATGTATCATATCAAATTTTTTATAGGTTTTTACCACTTTATTACTTCCTTTTTGCTATTCTTATACAATCTCTTTTTATTTATTTTCTACTATTTCATGCTTTATGATTACTAACCATTTCATCTCGTGTGACATACATTTCATAGCATCCCACTATCTCCTCCACTTTCTTTAGCTTAGCATTTATTCTCTTTGCAAGTTTTAACTCATTTGGTGATGTAATTTGTTATCATTGGTTTGTAGCTTGGCAAAGGGGCCATAGAATGTATTTAGGCAATTTTTGTAATATGGACTATGGACACTATGACACACCGGCACGCACACACTCACCCTAGATGTATGCCTAGGATTGTATGTGTAGATGTATGGCTAGGATCGCATGTTTAGATGAATGCTTAGGTTTGAACACTTAGAGAAAAATCCAACTTTTTCCAAAACATGCAAATAACCTCACTTGAAAACCTTTTTGAAAATAAAATAGGAGTCAAAACTCCTTATTTCCCTTTTATTTTCTTAAGTAAAATTTCTAATAAATTTTAACTATACTTGGACTTCATTTTGAAAAAGCTAACTCCACCTCACTTTTTTTCAAATCTCATGCCCTTGAGGCCTCTCATCTCTATTCTTCAAAATCTCTTTTCAAACTTAAAATCAACCAACAAAAACAAAAACTATTTTTTGAGCAAGAACTACGCCGGTTTTGATCCCGTAAAACGGTACGTAGGCAAGGGACTTTAACCCCTCCAAGCCGAAATAAAATCAAATTCTACTTCTTCTCACCCCCATTCTTAACTAATCACACCTTCATTTTTTACAAATAGTCTCTAAAAATAAAGCGTAGAAATAAACTTAGGAGAACGGTTCTTATGGAATACCATAATCGCTCCGGGTGCCTAACACCTTCCCGTAGTGAAAACGACCCCCGAATCTAGAACTCAAGGGTTTTTCTCCTTTTACCCTTCCCAAGAAAAAAGAGAGATATCAACGGTCAAAAGGTTCAAGTCCAATTAATGGCTTGGCACCCAAAAACCATGATAACACAATGAGTTGTCAGATTTAAAAGAAAAATATGTTGATTTAATGAAACAACAAAAAAAAACTCTATTGGAACTGAAAGCTTCTGAAGAAGAACTCAAAGGGTTTAACTTCATATCAACAACATATGAAGATAGACTCAAGATTCTTTGTCAGAAGCTACAAGAAAGATGTGATAAAGGTTCAGGCAATAAACATGAGATTGCCTTGGATGATTTTATTATGGCTGACATAGACAGAAACAAAGTTGCTTCTATGATCTACAGCACATACAAAAACAATGGCAAAGGGATTGGATATTCTGAGGAGAAATCCAAAGAATACAGTCTCAAGAGCTACTGTGATTGTATCAAGGATGGATTGAAATCCACCTTTGTGCCTGAAGGTACTGATGCTGTAACTGCTGTTCAGTCAGAACTTGAAGCTTCTGGTTCTAAGGCTAAGATCACATCAAAGCCAGAAAACCTCAAGTCTAAGGTTATGACAAAATCTGATCCTAAGACTCAAAAGATTAAAATTCTGAAAAGATCAGAACCTGTTCCTCAGAGTCTGATTAAACCAGAATCTAAAATCCCAAAGCCAAAGGATCAGAAGAACAAAGTAGTTACTGCTTCTGAGAAAACAATACCCAAAGTTGTTAAACCTAAAGTATTGAGTGATCAGAAGCTACTCAGCACTCACCCCAAGGTACAAGGGAGGAAAAGTGAAACCTCCAGAACTAACCCAAAAGGACCCATGAAGATATGGGTACCTAAATCTGAATTGGTTAAAACTGCAGGTGTGCCTAAGGGCAAGAGAGAAACAAAGGTCATGGTACCTAGACAGCGGGTGTTAAAGGCACATGACTGGAGAGAAAGCTTTGTTCCTTACCCTTACCATGAAAGATGGAGGAGAAGTGAAGTTTGGTGGCAACCAAACTGGAAAAATCATTGGTACAGGTACTATTGGTAATTCCTCCATTTCAATTAATAATGTGTGGCTTGTAGATGGTCTGAAGCATAACCTATTGAGCATTAGTCAATTTTGTGACAATGGGTATGATGTAATGTTCAGTAAGACCAACTGCACACTAGTCAACAAGGATGACAAATCCATTACATTCAAGGGAAAGAGAGTTGAGAATGTCTATAAAATTAATTTCTCTGATCTGGCTTATCAGAAGGTAGTTTGCCTTCTGTCAATGAATGATAAAAAGTGGGTATGACATAGAAGGTTGGGACATGCTAATTGGAGATTAATTTCTAAAATTAGCAAGTTACAACTTGTCAAAGGATTGCCTAACATTGATTATCATTCAGATGCACTTTGTGGTGCATGTCAGAAAGAGAAAATTGTGAAAAGTTCTTTCAAATCCAAAGACATTGCATCAACCTCCAACCCTTAGAATTACTCCATATTGATCTTTTTGGACCAGTTAACACTGCATCTTTATATGGAAGTAAATATGGATTAGTCATTGTTGAAGATTACAGCAGATGGACTTGGGTAAAATTCATTAAAAGTAAAGATTATGCTTGTGAAGTGTTTAGCAGCTTCTGCACTCAAATACAATCTGAAAAAGAATTGAAAATTTTGAAAGTCAGAAGTGATCATGGTGGAGAATTTGAAAATGAGCCATTTGAATCTTTTTGCGAAAAACATGGGATTCTCCATGAATTTTCTTCTCCTAGAACTCCACAACAAAATGGGGTTGTAGAGAGGAAGAACAGAACTTTACAAGAAATGGCCAGAACCATGATCCATGAAAACAATTTTGCTAAACATTTCTAGGCAGAAGCAGTTAATACTTCATGTTATATTCAAAATAGGATCTATATCAGACCTATGTTGGAGAAAACTGCATATGAACTCTTTAAAGGAAGAAGACCCAATATCTCTTACTTTCATCAGTTTGGATGTACTTGTTACATTCTAAACACTAAAGACTATCTGAAGAAATTTGATGTCAAGGCTCAAAGAGGAATCTTTTTAGGTTACTCTGAAAGGTCAAAGGCGTACAGAGTGTATAATTCAGAAACACATTGTGTTGAAGAATCTATGCACGTTAAATTTGATGATAGAGAGCCTGGAAGTAAAACTCCAGAGCAAAGTGAAAGTAATGCAGGTATAACTGATTCTGAGGATGCATCAGAATCTGATCAACCTTCTGATACTGAAAAGAATTCAGAAGTTGAATCAAATCCAGAATCTGAACATACTCCAGAAGCTGAGTCTATTTCAGAAGCAGAACCTAGTCCAGTAGTACAGAATGAAAATGCTTCTGAAGACATTCAAGATAACACTCAGCAGGTTAATCAACCTAAATTCAAGCACAAATCTTCACATCCTGAGGAGCTAATCATTGGAAGCAAAGATAGTCCTAGAAGAACAAGATCACACTTCAGACAAGAAGAATCTTTGATAGGTTTGCTTTCAATAATTGAGCCTAAAACTGTTGAAGAAGCTCTCTTAGATGATGGTTGGATATTAGCTATGAAAGAAGAGCTAAAACAGTTTCAAAGGAATGATGTGTGGGATCTGGTACCCAAACCTTTTCAGAAGAACATTATTGGAACAAAATGGATATTCAGAAACAAGCTAAATGAACAAGGAGAAATAACCATAAACAAAGCTAGACTTGTTGCACAAGGTTACAGTCAACAAGAAGACATTGATTACACTGAAACATTTGCTCCAGTTGCAAGATTGGAAGCAAAAAGGTTACTTTTATCCTACGCAATTAATCATGGCATAATATTATATCAAATGGATGTCAAAAGTGCTTTTCTTAATGGTGTCATTGAAGAAGAAGTGTATGTTAAACAACCTCCTAGGTTTGAGGATCTTAAGCATCCTGACCATGTTTATAAACTTAAGAAATCACTATATGGCTTGAAACAAGCTCCCAGAGCTTGGTATGATAGACTAAGTAATTTCTTAATTAAAAATGATTTTGAAAGAGGACAAGTTGACACAACACTCTTCAGAAGGACTCTTAAGAAAGACATTTTGATTGTGCAAATATATGTTGATGATATAATATTTGGTTCTACTAATGCATCTTTTTGCAAAGAATTTTCTAAGTTAATGCATGATGAATTTGAAATGAGCATGATGGGAGAATTGAAATTCTTTCTTGGAATTCAAATCAACCAAAGTAAAGAAGGAGTATATGTTCATCAAACAAAATATACAAAGGAGCTTCTGAAGAAGTTCAAGCTAGAAGATTGTAAAGTGATGAACACTCCAATGCATCCAACCTGCACCTTAAGCAAAGAAGATACTGGAACTGTAGTAGACCAGAAGCTATACAGAGGTATGATTGGTTCTCTGTTATACCTCACTGCATCTAGACCTGATATTTTATTCAGTGTATGCTTGTGTGCAAGATTTCAATTAGATCCTAGAGAATCTCATTTAACTGCAGTTAAGAGAATCTTCAAGTATCTGAAAGGAACAACTAATCTTGGACTCCTGTATAGGAAATCCCTAGATTATAAGTTGATTGAATTCTGTGATGCTGATTATGCTGGTGACAGGATTGAAAGAAAATCAATCAGTGGAAATTATCAATTCCTGGGAGAGAATCTGATATCCTGGCCAAGCAAAAGACAAGCAACTATTGCTATGTCTACAGCAGAAGCAGAATACATTTCAGCTGCAAGTTGTTGCACACAACTACTTTGGATGAAACATCACTTGGAAGATTATCAGATTAATGCTAACAGTATTCCCATCTTTTGTGATAATACTGCTGCTATTTGTTTGTCAAAGAATCCAATTCTACATTCTAGAGCCAAGCATATTGAGATCAAACACCACTTTATCAGAGACTATGTTCAAAAAGGAATTTTAGATATACAATTCATTGATACTGAACATCAATGGGCTGATATATTTACAAAACCTTTATCTGTTGAAAGATTTGATTTTATAAAGAAAAATTTGAACATGCACTTTGTGTCTGATTGAAAATTTGCTTGCCTCTGAATAAGAAGTTTGGTTCTGGAGTCCATTCAGAAGCATCTGGTCCATCAGAAGCTCTTAACTGAGGTTCTGAGGAAAATGTGCTTCTGAAGATGACGTCAGCACTAAAACTTCAAAAGCGGTATTCTTTGCTTCTGAATAGCAAGGCTAGTGAGATCGTTTGCAGTTACTTTTAGTAACAGCTGTCCCATTACCCAAAGGTTAGTTTTCTGAAAAGTTTCTGACGTGGTCTATTTGTATTGGAGTATAACAAAAAGGGCAATGATGTTTTATTTGCTTTTAAACGTACTAACACGCGCCCCCAATTTGTCATTAATGCTATGTTTGTTTGTCTCTTTTGAATTGCAAACGTTTTGATAAATACACTTAAACAAACACACACTACTCACTTCACAACTCACACTTTCATTTCATCTCAAACCTTCTCTGCTAAGAAACTCTAAAAACCCTAGAAACCCTTTTTCGTCTTCATTCATCAAATGGCTTCTTCTAGTTCTGCACCTGGTTCATCATCAAACATGCAACAACAAGAGGCTCCTGCCTATGAAATCAAAGGTAGAACCATGTCCTTGGAGGAATGGGAATTAAAAATTCAATCAGAGAGTCCAGTGGATTTTAATTCTTTGGCCGCTCACAACTGTGATATTGGAAGTTTCTACGAAGCACAAGGCTTGGGGAGCTATTTCAACTTTTTAAACGGTCCAACCTATCAAACGTTGGTACGACATTTCTTTCATGGGGATTCCTGTATGGATCAATGAGGATGTGATTGTTTTCGTCCTCAGAAGACCAGCAGAAGGAGATTATAAGGCTGGAATCACAAAGCCCAAGGATAGCCCCTGGAATGATGTTGTGAATAAAACTCTCTACAACAAGGTCAAGGACTTCGCCTATGCAGATATGAATGCCAAGACCAAAGTGATGCTGAAGATTCAGAATGACAACCTACTACTAAAAGGTGGTGGTAGTGATCAACCGTCTCTGAAACACAAAATCCTCTTACACTTTTTCATAACTGGTGTAAAGGTAAATGTGCCCAGATACATTTTTAGACACATGGTACATCAGCTCAGAGAGAGCCAGCTGAGGAAGAGGTGCTGGGTGCCCTATGGGAGGCTACTCTCTGAGATTTTTCATCAGGGAGGCATTATCAAAATGCTGAATGAAGCAGAAATCTTCTCAGATGAACAGTTGGGAACTGTTAAAGAGAAGATCATTAATGGAGAAACTTTGAGGTCCATGCAGCTGATTGGAGTAAAAGATCTTAAGAAGCTACCCACAGATTTGAAAGCATCTGATGCCAAATCAGCACTGATTCCCAATTTTCCCCCCATCTGTAAGCAAGATCCCTTGGATGTTCAGATGAACTACATCAGGGAACACTTTGAAAGGACACAGGAGAAGATCAGCCTGAAAGATGTGCAAGATCAGATGTTCGGAGGAGCTCTTCCTGTTGCCAAGAGCAGGAAATCAAAAAGCAAGCCCCTTTCAAAGGAAGAGTACTTGGAAGAAGAAGAGGCTCAAAGGAAACCTTCCAAGAGGACAAGAAAAGAGACTAAGGTTGAGGTTGCAGCACCAAAGCCCAAGAAATCCAAAGCTAATGTTTCTACTTCTGAAGAAGCTGCTGCTTCTGAAGAGGTTCCTGCTTCTGAAGAAGATGTTCAGAAGCAAAGAAACAAAAAGTCTGATGCTAGGGAAGCTGCTCTTCAAACCATCAGAAACAAGAAAACAAGGGATTTGAAGACTTCTCAAGGACGCACGAAGGAATATGCTGAACAGCTAGGAGCTTGGGAAGAAGAGCCAAGTCCTCAGAAAGCTAAGAAGGCTAAGAATGATAAGCCCAGTGTAATGCCAATGTTTGTACCTACAGAAGAACAATGGCAATATGCTAGAGAGTATACTACTTCTGAGATGGCAAAGATGAAGCAGATGAGAAAGCAGAATCAAAGGGAGGAACAACTCAAGGCTGCAGGGTATGAGCTTGCTCCTGAAAAGGCTGTTGAGATGGCTACTTTAGCTGCTGAGTTAGAACAAGAGACTGTCAAGGAAGGAGTAGCATTGTTATCACAAGCTTTGAAAGGAAAGCATGCTTCAGGAGCTACTTCATCAGAACCAGCATCTAAAGCTCCAGAAGCAGCTCATCCAGAAGCTCATTCATCAGGTACTTCCTCAAAAGCTAAGATCAATATTCAGATTCCTGACCTTCCATTTCCACCCTCTTCACCCTCATCATCCTCAACTGAATCAGATAATATACCTATAAATCAGCACCTTAAAAAATTCATTAATGAATTCAGACCAACCAAACTAACAGCTGATGGGAGAATTGATTATGAGCAGACCCAAATTGAATTCTCTAAACAGAGGATAGAATCTGTGAAAGACTCAATTTGCCTGTTGATCACTTCTTTCAACCAGCTATCTCAGAAGCTGTTAGTATCCAACATCCTGAACCCAACCACAAAACTAACCAAACCAACCCACAAAATGACCTAACTCCACAAAAAGCCTCTGAAGTAGTTTCAGAAGCAACTATTTCAGAAAACCCCCCACAACAAGAATCCTCAACCCTTCACAACCTAGAAAGACATTTAGATGGTGAAATGCAACCAACACCCACAAAGGCCTCTAAGACAGTCCCTGAAAAGACTGTTTTGGAAAATCAACAAACAGAAACCCAAACAGAAACTCAAACCATCCCAAAGCAAACTGTTCCTGAACAAGTTGCTTCTGACCAAGAACAATGTGTTTCTGAACAATCTGTTCATGAACACAATGTTTCTAACCAACAACAAACTACCACAGAACAATCCCAGCCTAACACAGAACAACAACAACAACCAGAATCACCAACAATCGACTTAACCACTCCTGAGCATCAAACAGCTTCTGACCGACCTTCCACATCTCAAACAACCATTCCTGAACCTTCACCCATCCCAGACACCATCCTGGAATCTGATTATATTGATGAATAACTTATCAGGTTAAGTGATGAGATTCAGACACTGATTCTTCTCAGAACAATTCATGTACCTCCCATTCACTACCTTGATCAATGGATGGATCTGAAGAAGAACTTCAATGAGCTGCTGGATCAACTGAGCACAAAATGTGTCTCAACTCACTCAGCTATGCTGAAGAAAATGTTGGATGAAATCATGAAGCAGCTAGAGTGAAAGAGCTTGATTTTGTGCCTTTGTTAGCCAACATTCCTTTCTATCCAGAAGCTGATTACATCTCAAGGGCTGATAGAATTCAAGAAGGGCTGAGAAGAAGACTGAGAGCCAAGGATGAAGAACTTCAGAAGCAGTCTGAGCAGATTAAATACTTATTGGAACAAGTGTCTAAGCTATCCAAACCTTAGTTGCACACCAATTTTGATTGTTTAGATTTTGTTTTAAGTATTGAATTGCTTTGACTATGTATTTTAACTGGTTTATCATTGCTTCTGAATCAATTCAAAATTTCTCATGCTATTTACAAGTTGTTGCTCTGAAAATAATAGCTGTATTTTTGTGTTGTTGGCTCTGATACACTGTATTTTTAAAGTTTTTCCTTATGTTGCTCTAATACTCTTTCTTTTGTTTTTACTTACTTTTTGTTGATGACAAAAGGGGGAGTAGATGTATAGTATTTTTAAGGCTCTGAGCCCCATTAAATTAACTTGATTAAGTTAACTTTTTGATGAGCTTTGCTCTGAACCATTTTTTTAATACTTCTTATATTCTATGAGTATTTTATTAAAATTTAATTAATAAGTATAGAACTCAGGGGGAGCTTACAAACCTCACCTTAAAGATCTATTAGACTCAGGGGGAGCTTACAAACCTCTATCCCAGTAGTCAACTTATTAATTAGATCAACAACAATTGAACATTTTATATACTATTGTTTGTCATCATCAAAAAGGGGGAGATTGTTGGAACAAAATGTGCTTCACAATGAACCTTAATGAGTTTTGATGATAACAAGGTATTAAAAATTGTCAATTGGTTATTGCTAATAATTTTTCAAGTGTACAGGACCAAAGGCAAATCAAGTAATTTCAATAGGTCTTGGAAGAACAATGGAAAGCAAAGGAATTCGAAGCATCTGAAGAAAACTGCGTCTGAAGCTAAAAGTGCTTCTGAAGCTGGAGTGCCTCTGAAGTGATGATGTCATCAGAAGCAGAAGGTCATCAGAAGCAAGGTTTTCATCAGAAGCGTAATCATCACCAGAAGCTTCAATTGATTCGTAAATTCAAACTGAAGATCCAAAGTAGCTATTTCTCATTTCAACCTCGTCTAAGAAGAACGAAGAATTAAAAGGGAGGTATCAACGGTCATTTGGATAGCACTGAGTATTTGTCCTTCGTTAACAGAGTTGACAAAGTACAAGTGTACAACCACTACCTCCACTACTCTGTTTTGTCCACGCTACAAGACAATACAACAGCTATGCCTGCAGAATTTGTGCCTTCAAGATGGGAATGAATTTGAAGCTAATTCTTCAAAGGACTACACCCAAATCAGGCAAAGGATTACTGGTGAATGATCAAAGGATTTCAAACGACTCTTTAGACGTGCTAATCATCTCAACGTCTCTTTCACACCTCTATATAAAGGAGTGAAGACTTGAAGATTGTAGATAGAGATACACAAGTTAAAAAGCGTCAAAACTCTGTCAATTTGATTCTACAAAGCACACTGAATTTCTGAACTGATTTGATACATCTTAGAAATTCAAAAGTCTAGAGTCTTTATCGTATTGTATTGAGAACACCACTGATTGTATATCAAGTGTTCAAGTCAAACTTATTTCATTGTATTTTTGTTTGATCAAAAGACTCTTGCCTGCGTGCTTGAGCATTAGAAGACTCTTGCTTAGTGCTTGAGCATTGGAAGACTCTTGCGTGTGTGCTTGAGCATTTTTGAGAAGTCTCATACTTAGAGAGTATTGAGCATTTGTAATCTTTGTGATTATAGTGAAATCTCCTTGGAAGTGCAAGGGGGACTGGACTACTTCCGATTTGTGGAAGGAACCAGGATAACTGCTTGTGTCTTGCTTTTCTTTTCTCTGCTTTGATCTTTTCCGCTGCATATCTGATTCTGATCATTTCATCAGAAGCATTCACAAACTGCTTTTGAAGTTTTATCAGAAGAAGAATTTTTAGAGAGAAAAAGAAAACACAATTCAACCCCCCCTTCTTGTGTTTTTCTCACCTTCAGAAGGAACCTGTATAAATTACCTGTGTCTTTCTTCTCTCCTTCTCTCTGTTTTATCCACTGCATCTAGTTCTGAACATCTATTCAGAAGTGGAATTCTATCTGCTTATGAACTGCTTGTTTCAGTTAAGAGAAAAAGATAAGACAAAGAAAATACAATTCAACCCCTCTTCTTGTGTTTTCCTGACCTTCAGGAAATTGTTTGAAAAAGTGATATATTATTCTATTTGTTGGAAGATTTACAAAGGTTTAGAGACACAATCAGTCATTTGGTGTGACAATTATCATGAGGTTTTTCCAACCTATAAATGCAAGCTTGAGTTCGAGTGTGCTAGAGTGAAGATTGTGACCATTATTAATGAGGATTATGAGTACTTCACCTATCTACTTATTGAGCTATTTCCCTATGCAATGTTTCACAATGTGTTTTACCACTTCTAAGAATCAGAGTCAGTTTGGGATTCCCAAGAGAACTTATTTTGCTTTGATTACTTATGGGACAATCTCTAAAAAATTTAATGAGTTTTCCAATAAAATTTACTCACTTGCTCCTTTTCAATCTTTGATGTTTAGAAATAATAGCATTTGTAGAACCTTGAGGATAAGGTTGGTCTTGATGGGGTCGATATTGATACAAGCAAGGATATAGGTTGCAATGAAGTGGGATTGGAGATTTAGACCAATGAATTACGGAAGCCCAAAATGATCATACTATACACCTAAGAAGTGGAATGACTATGTTGTCATTTAGTAGTGACTCATTGGTTCTAGAATTGGTGACTCACTAATTTATTAGGAAAGATCTAGACTAACTTTGCCTATATAATATCTTGTATAATTATCCCTATTACAATTGAAAAATTATATGGTACACCCAACAATTTGAGTGTACCGGTACACCAAATTATTAAATTAATAAGTAAACGAGTTGTTTTTTTGAAGAAAAAAATCTGTTTTCTATTATTGACAATTACAATAATTAAATCGTATTTACCAAAAGCGTCGACGAAATAAAATTTACTTTTTTTGAAATTTTGTTACATATAACAAAGAATATTGATTATTTTTTATGAGAAAATGTTAAAAATTTAATATAATTCTTATAAACGATTAAATGATGTTTTTTCTTATAAAAATGATGTTTTCTAAAATATAAATATTGATAAATAACTCTTTATTTCATAAAATGATCGTTAAATTATAAATTTTTGAAGTAGAAGCACTGGTACACCTCAATTTATGAAGTGTACCGTAGAAGTCCCCATTACTATCATCAATAAAATTAAATCTAATTCCCTACTTCTCATTCTGTCCTATAATAGAGAATAATAATCTTTTACGTATCATTCATCCTCGCGGATGACATGCCTCCCATGTCCTCGCCACACTATCCTATGCCTCTTGTTGTGTAATAAATAGTTGGTTAAAGGGTATTGGTTTGGGATCTACAAGTATGCTTCTCCTCTAGGTTTTAGGTTCAATTCTCTCTGGTATAAATTTAGCTGGTCTAATTTAGCTTCTTCAAAATAAAATAGTTGGTTAAAGAAAATGGTTTTGGACCCACACTACTAAAACAACTAAATTTAGTGAGGGAAATTTAGTGAGGGAAAACGTAAAATCCCTCTCTAATTCCGTCACTAAATTTTGCGATCAAGAAATTTGTGAGGAATTTCATTTTTTTCCGTCACTAATTTTTCTCGCTAATTTTGCTTTTTCTAGTAGTGCCACTCAACCGATCCATACTCAAGTATTGCAAGCATCTTGTTAATCATGGAGTTAACTGTCTGCACTCTTCCCATTAATTATAGATAACATAAGACCTTTCCATTGAGCCAACTTGACCTTGATTCTAGCCTTAGTATTTCCTTGAAACAAAGTTACCGCCATATAGGTGAAAGGCAAAGCCCCAAGGGAAAATCCTATTGCAACTGCTATCGCATTCCTTTATAAAGTATAACGTTTACCTTAACTTTCAACTATTTTTTGGAATTGATTGCCATCTAAGTCAAATTTATTTCGTAGAGGAATTATTCCTTATGAGGCTCAGTTGTGTGTTAGTGGTTGTGGTTAACAGGAATCGGAGAATCATTTATTTGTGTCATGTAATATTTTTGGTCAAATTTGGCAGCCGGTTTGGAATTGGCTTTGCGTTCATTTAGTGGATCCATTTAGCATTGTGGATCATTTTCATCAGTTTGGTACCTCTTCAGGTTACGCAGAATCAATGTGTTCTTTCATGCATTTGATCTGATTTGCTAGTTCTTGAATGATTTGGAAGGAAATAAATGATAGGCTATTCCATGGTTAAGAAAATTCTCTTGTTCAGCTTTTGGAGAATGTTAAGCTTCTTTCCTTTTGGTGGTTTAAAATTAAATTTGTTGTTTTTCATTGTAGCTTTCATAATTGGTGGCAAAATCTTTTTTTACCAGAGTATTGCCTAATTTGTGCTTCATTCTATTAAAGGTTTGGTGTATATTTTAGCTTTCTTCTCTGGTACATCTTGTGCTGGGAAGATAATCTGTTAATAGTTATATATCTCATTTTGATCACTTTAAAGAAAGAAAGAAAAGAACATTATTGAAGTTTTTCAACTATTTTATAAATTTTTCTTCAATATATTCTAAAAAGTTTCATACTACTTCAAGGTCGAGTTTTCCGTAGTGTAAGTTATTCTACATTTTTCCTAATTTAAATGCTGAGTTTTCCATTGTGTAAGTTATTCCGTTGTGTAATTTAAATGTCATTTTTCTAGATATTTTTAAGTTAGGTCTTTGAACCTTCAATTATTTATAAATAAAAAAATATTTTAAAATACATGGTTCCATAATATTTTTGAATTATAAAATTGATGTGAATGATAATGTTGAATAAATAATGCAATTATTTAAATACACGTTCTTATTAAACAAGAACTTTTTAACAAAAAAATTGTTCCTGCAATATGTTACTCCAATGATGCATTTTATAACAAAAAAAAATTCCATGGTTCAAAAAAGAAAAATTTCCCAATACTATCATGAAAGGTTAACAAAGTATTTAAAAGTTAGTTAAAAATTAATTAATACTAATGATTAACAAGTTTTTTATGTCAACTCTTTCCTAGGTGTGCTAAAAAGACAAACAAAACACAATTATACACTTGAAAGATATAATAATGATTATAATTTATGAAGGGGTTTTACAACTTCAAAAGTTTTAAAAACTATTTAATTAATTTAACAAGAGCATTAATTTTGTACATTATAAAAAGATCAAATCATATCGTATTTTTTACATGTAAAAAGGAAGAAAGTATGTCTCAAATTCTTACGTTTGTTTATGCTATGATTCTATTTATTTCCATATTTCTTGTTGCAGCGGAAGTTGATTGGAGTAAGTATTTTTTCCATTCTTTTTATGTGTTCTTTCTTTTATTCATCTTTCATACACAATAACATTATCATTTTTCATTACAGTATATCATTTATGTGATACTGACACGGATTGTCCTGAACATTGGTCCAAGTTTTTTATTTACAAGTGTGTTAATCACGTATGTGATAGTATTTCAAAGGTGACAACAGACTCAAAAGAGTACAAAAACTTCCCGTAGAGGAGAATTATTTATTGTGCGAGCAAATAAATGTGTTGTATACCTTATGATAAAATAGTCAATGAAATTTGATTTAGGTTTTGTGTTGGTACCCAATAAATATACATTGATAACGATGTCAATTAATCGTATATTTTGTTGTGTCATTACAATTAATCACATTGGTGTAAGACTATACTCCCTCCGGTCATATTTATAAGATACAAATTACTTTTTAGATACATTAAATAATTTATGTATTTGGTTTAGGTTCTTGACTAGATACATATATTATTCAATGTATCTAAAAAATCAATTTTCTCTTGTAAATAAGACCGGAGGGAGTATTACTAAGCTTAGTATTACTAGTCCTATATTCTATTGTGTGTTTAATATATCTATACATAATAAAGACATGTGATTTAAACGAAACATATATTTGTATGTGGTGAATAATCATTTATAAAGTCTCAAAAAAAAAATCTAAATTACAGATCCCAAATTTATGTTATGTTGTAAAAAAACTAATAACTACTACAATCCAAACTACAATATATGTCCTCTGTTCCTTTTTAAATGTTTTTATTTAGTTTCTATTTAATAGGCCACTTTTAAATATCAACGTAATATTAAATGTTGTTTTAGCTAGGATGTTCGTATCACGGTGCAGTTTGATTTGATTTTGAGACTAGATATCATCTAAATCCCAAGATAAAAAAAACACGTGGTTTGGTTTTGTTTGGTTCGGTTGATTTTTAAAATAAATTTCGAATCAAACCAAACTAAACCGTTGACGTTTGGGTTGGATCAGCTTGTGCAGTTTTTATCGAGACAATTCAATTTTTTGTTTTCAACATTAAAATCAAATCATAAGGCTAAAACGCAACATATTTCAAGCAATATTGTTTCTATAACGCCTTATTTCTATTAAAGCGATAAAACATGCGAATAAATCATTTATTCAAGAAATAGACGTTACGTCTACAATAAAAACCAAATCAACATGCATGTATAAAAATTCTCAATAGTCGCACCGAATATAAATCATACATCTCCAAAGTATACATGCCATGAGATCAAATACATCATCATATAAATTCTCCAAATCCTGACATATTGGTAAAATCTCAATAATAAATAAATCCAACAAAGACATAAAGATGAACGTCCTAATCATAGCCTAATCGAAGACTCCAAGAAACAATAATGGAGATTAGCTCCCGCTATCCAAGCACTCACCAAAAGCAAACTACTTCTGCACTCCGTCTACCCATTCATACAAACAGACTGGGGTTAAGCTTCACATCAATCATAATCAACATAAACAGTTTGACATAAATGAATCAAATCAAGTATCAAATAATTAACATGAGCAATTAACTTCCATATACACATTCACACAACGGTTTCAAATATCACATGTATGTATTCATCAAACTCACTTATCATCAACAATCATCATTCAAATGCATCAATTGAGATTCATGCCAATATGATATTCGCCTATACTCGAAACCTATATGCATGTGGTACCAAATCTCCAACAACAAGATGCCAACATAATATCTTATGTAAGAGTACATCTCCTCTTACAATATCGCCGAACTAAATGAGTAACCCTCCTTTACAACATCAAGACTCAACATGACTATGATGCATGGACATACAAGCAAAGATTGTTGGAACAAAATGTGTTTAACATTACCCTTTGAGAGTTTTGATGATAACAAGGTATTAAAAATTGTCAATTGGATTTGCTAATATTTGTTCAAGTGTACATGACCATAGACAAAAATTTGATATCTTTATTAGGTTCTGGAAGAGCAAAAGAGAGCAATGGAATCAACAAAAAGGAAGCTTGAAGCATCTGAAGAGAAGTGCTCCTGAAGTGATGACGTCATCAGAAGCAAGTTCATCAGAAGCAAGATCACCAGAAGCTGAAGTTCATCAGGAGATGCAAGACTTAAAGCTTCAAAGGTTGTTCAATGGATTTAATCTCATCCAAGCATTGCAGAAGACCAGAAGAGTGAAGCAACGATTATTTTGAAAGGATTTGAAAGCATTGGATGCTTGTTTTTTGAAGAGCGTTGACATAGTACAATTGTACGAAGTGTACAACCACTATCTCCACTACTCAGTTTGTGTCTCTGCTACAAGACAAAAATAACAGCTATGCCTGCAACAATGTTCCCTTATACTTGGAATGGATTTGAAATTGATCCTTCATATAGGATAATAACCATATCAGGAAAAAGATCATTGGTGATTGATCAAAGCTTCAAACGACTCATTTTGATGTGCTGGCAATTCGCAACGTCTCTTTCACACCTCTATATAAAGGAGTGAAGACTTAGAGAATGGCAAGACTCTACAACAATTTGAAAGAGCCAAAACTCAGCTGAAATTGTTCTGCATCAAAAGTTCACTTAGAATTTCTTATCACAGTTCATATCTTAGAAATTCTAGAGTCTTAAGAGTCTGTATCTGATTTGTATTGTGAACACCAGTGATTGTATATCAAGTGTTCATCCTCAAACAATTTTTTGTGTAATTCTGTTTGAATTTGAAGTCTCTTGCAGTTGTGCTTGAGCATTAGAAGTCTCTTGATTGTGTTCAAGAGCATAGGAAATCTCTTGCAGTTGTGCTCGAGTAATTTGAAGTTTCTTGCTAAGTTTAGCAGTGAGCAGTTGTAATCAGATATTACATTTTAATGAACTCTCCTTGGAAGTGAAAGGGGGACAAGACTACTTCCGGTTTGTGTAAGGAACCTGTATAATTGCTTTGTGTCTTTCTTCTTTCTCTCTCCCTGTTTTTATCCGCTGCAATCTAGTCATGAACATCACTTCAAAAGCAGAACTCTATTTACTTCTGGTCAGTGTTTTCAGCTTAGGAGAAAACGAAGAAAAAGCTAACACAATTCAACTCCCCATTCTTGTGTTTTTCTCATATTCAAAGACTCGACAATGCAAAATCCTCATAAATATTCAAAAACAATATAAAGGATAGCCTCCATTTATATTGATCACCTCAACAACAATTGCATTATGTATTTATGTCC
This sequence comes from Medicago truncatula, assembly GCF_003473485.1. NCBI lineage: Eukaryota > Viridiplantae > Streptophyta > Magnoliopsida > Fabales > Fabaceae > Medicago > Medicago truncatula. Next base: position 25,455,075 of record NC_053046.1, read on the forward strand.
ACACAATCAATCAAGTCATAATTCAATTAAGATTCATCTTCACATTGTCATCATAATTATCAATAATCATCAACATCAATTGATATATATACATTAATCAACATCAACTATATAATATAGCTCAACAACTCCATACACTTTCTCACATTCCAAGTAAAGGAGAAAATACAACACCTTATAATAAACATCATATTCAGCACCTAACAATCATTCAAATATCTTAATTTAATCAAATAAAGTTATTCACGAAAGATTTATAAGGTAATCGGCTTTAAAGAATTGTTTTCGACAAAGTTCGTATCAAGTGGCAAAACGATCAACATTGATAATTTCAAAACAAGGTAACTTATTGAAGTTTGGAAAATCACAAATCAATCTTAATCAATCATGTAGTCATGAGCTTAAGCCACTTACGAACTATCAAAGATTAGCCTAAGTTCATCTGAGAAAACCCCAAGTTCACACATTCCGCAATTCCACTCGAAAATAAAGTTTGACATGATTAAGACATTGTACCAACTTTACAAGCCTTGCCTAAGTCCACATGGACTGTAGATCAAGCTTGTAATCCCTTTTAGTTCACAAAAGTTCATTTCCAACAAAATCTGAAATTATCAAAAGTTCAAGTTTCAACCAAATTAGAAAATCCCAAGTTTGAATAAGTTAATCATGTTACAATAGGTTTAGGAGTACAAACAAAAATTAAACAAGTTGAAAGAAGTATTTTACAAAGCTCGGATTGGCCCCGAATGTCCGGAACGAAAATCAAAAGTTGCTGAAATTGGGCTCGTTCGCTTAAGCGTCCATCTGTTCGCTTAAGCGACCATGCTCCAGAAACTTTATGTGGTTGTTCGCTTACCATTCGCTTAAGCGAACAATTATCAGTTTTGCAGAAAAACTTTCGGGTTCCAACCCTTTTTCACCCAAAATTCCTAATTTTGATCTCCCAATGCCCAAATATGTTTCCAAAGATTGTTTACATGTTCAAGAACTTAAAAGGGCTTTCAAAAACACATTAAACATGTACAGTAGAAACTCTATAAATTAATAATGTCGGGACCAGAGAAATTTATTAATTTAGAGAGTTATTAATTTATCGATAAATTAATAATTATTAATTTAAAGAGTTTTTAAGTAATTATACTGTACATACCAAACAAAAAAGCAAATTAGTCTATGTCTCTTAGAATTACGTTGCACCAAATCTTGGGACTCAATGTAAATTAATAAATATTGTATTCATATCCATTGGAAATATGACTTTTGACTTTTGAAGTGTATAGTAAATGTAAACAAGTGGAAAGTTCAATGTATTCTTAAGCAAGTTTGGCATATATAAATTACATGAATGTGTTAAAAGTATTCAAACCATATCTCACTCACGAGATGGCTTCTCATCTAAAAGGTGTTACAAAATCAACTATGTCAGATCAAATACGTAAGGAGTTGTGCGAGTACAAGAGAGATAATCCTGCAAGCACACAAAAAGACTTGCAGAGATGGCTTGAGGGAAAGTTTCAGTTGAAAGTTAGTCAAGGAACAATATCAAACACACTTAAGCGGTCAAATGATTATCTCTCTGCTGAAATAGAAATGGGAAGAGCGGAGATCAAAAGACACAAACCAGTAAAATATCCTGACATGGAGAAGGTTGTTTATGAGTGGTTTCTACAGCATCAAGAACGTGTGAATTTCACAGGAGAATTAATTTTGCAGAAGGCAAGAGATACAATGAAACTCTTGTACCCTCATGATGATTCAGATTTTAACTTCTCTACAGGATGGCTTGGGAAATTCAAGCACCGACATGGCATAAAGTCATTTCGTCGTTTTGGCGAGAGTGGGTCTGTTGATGTACAAGACATGGAGAAGAAATTGGTATCGATTCGAGAGAAAATTGATCAGTTCCCTATGAAAGATGTTTTCAATATGGATGAAACTGGGTTGTTTTATAGGCTACAAGCTGATCATTCACTGACAACAAAACAACTTGAAGGAAGAAAACAAGATAAAGAAAGGCTGACGGTAGTTATTTGTTGCAATGAAGATGGCTCTGAAAAAATCCCTCTATGGATTATTGGGAAATATGCAAAGCCTCGTTGCTTCAAGAATGTCAACATGAATAGCTTGGATTGTCAGTATCGAGCTAACAAAAAAGCATGGATGACTAGTGTGCTTTTTGATGAATATGTTCGTTCATTTGACCAAATGATGCATGGTAGAAGAGTTCTACTTGTGGTGGATAATTGTCCAGCACATCCAAGAAATATTGAAGTGCTAAGAAACGTTGAATTGTTCTTCTTGCCACCCAACATGACATCAAAGATTCAACCTTGCGATGCTGGGATAATAAGAGCTTTCAAGATGCATTACCGTAGAAGGTTTTACCGCAAAATATTGGAAGGTTATGAGGTGGGACAATCTGATCCAGGTAAGATAAATGTCCTTGATGCTATCAATTTGGCAATCCCAGCTTGGACGATAGATGTTCAAAAAGAAACAATAGCGAATTGCTCCCGACACTGTAAAATTTGTTCAGCTAGCGACGTTGTAGGAAATTTGGATGAATCCACTTTTGATGAAGAAACTCAAGACCTCCAGACTATGATCAATCAATGTGGCTATCGTAATAAGATGGATATTGACAATCTAATGAACTACCCAGGTGAAAATGAAGCATGTTCGGAGGTTTAGAGTTTAGAAGATATTGTGCGTACTATCATTGAGAACAATGCAGAGGATGACGACGAAGATGATACGGTGTCTTTGGAGCCTGTTACGCGAAAGAAAGCACTTATGGCGTCGAACACTCTTCACAACTTTATGATACAATACAAAAATACAACACCTCAGCTATTGGATGCAATAAGCAAAGTTAGAGATGAGCTCCAAACAGACTTGAACTTTAAAGGAAAACAAACAACTATTGAATCATATTTCAACAAAGTGTAATATTTTTTTTTTTAGTTTCTATGAATTATTAATTTATGATTTTCTTGGGACCGAAAATTATAAAGGGATCTCCCAAAAAATTATTATCTTATTATTTTATCAAATTATTCAATTTTTTACACTGGCCCAAGTCGGGACCGGACAAATTTATTATTTTAGAGAGTTTATTAATTTAAAGAGTTTCTACTGTAAATAAATTCCATTCTAACATGATTTACCAAATCAACCCATTTTCACAAAACCAACAACAACAACTTAATTCACATCACAAACCCATGATTATGAACACCCAAGCTATGAATCATCAACAACAATACCTCATAACAACAACAACATCAATTAAACATGAATGTCACCACAAATCAACAACAACATAGCACAATTCAGCAATTAGAGCACAATTCACAATATACCAATTTTCACATATTATGAACATGCAATTTCATCAACAACAATTCAATCATCACCAAATTCATGTACTCAAACAAATCATCATAACAAGAGCACGAATTTCAACAATTAAGTGCAAAATAATCACTTATTCAAATAAGCACTTATGCATAGAATTAGGGAAGAAATTAAACTAAGAGATTATGATTGAAATATAACCCCCTTACCTCAATAAGAAATAATCCTAGCAAAAACTTCAATTTAGCTCCTCGAATCTTTATCACCTCTTGGTTCTTCAAGCTTTCTCCCTTCTAACCCTTTTGCTCCTTCTCTTGAACTTTCTCTCTCTATCTCTCTCAAATTCTTATGTAATGAAATGAAAACCTATTTTTCTCTAAAGACTAGAACTTATATAGGCTCCTCTCAAATGGGCTTAACCCTTAATGCCTTAATGGGCTCAACTCACTCATTAACTAATTCAAAAATGTTTCTACTCACTTAACGGTAAAATAATAACAACAATCACTTATCGGCTAAAAACTAATTACCACACCAGTAACTTAGTAAAATAATGGTTCTCACTTGAAACACTACAAAATAACGCTCACCACGAAATTACTAATTCACCCTTATTCACAAAATGACCAAATTACCTCTAAGTCCAAAATGACTAAAATACCATTCCAACACGAAAACCAATTAAAATGCACCCAATGGTAAATAACCACACACAAGCACATATAAACACATATTAAAACAATTAAAAATAATTTTAGCAAAAATCGGGCTGTTACAGTTCCAAGAATGTTTTAAATTTTATCTAATAATATTTTCAACAACATAAATCAAATTAAAAACATGTGCAAAAAATAATATTATTCTATAATGAAGGCAAATACTAAGATTTTATCATTCTCTAAAAGTGCAATTAACATAAAAATATTTTAGAAGTAAAAAGTAAAGAAGAAACTTAACAAGAGAAAAAATATGTCAGTTTATAGAAGTTTGCATTTTGTTTCTATGAGTGTTGGTCTAGGTGACATATCATTAATTAATGTTTTTCTTATGTTGCGGTTTGGTTCGGTCGGTAAAATAAAAACCTCAAACCGAACCAAACCACGCGGTTGAGTAATAAAATGATCCGAATATATCCGAACCAAATACAGTTTTTTGCGGTTTCGGTTTGGTTTGGTTTGTGGTTTTTTTATTGGATATGTTCGGTTTTAAACACCCTAGTTTTACCAATATTATGGTTAGTTATTTATTAGAGATAGAGAAATATACGAAATAAAATATTAAATGAATGAGGCTATTAATAAAAAAGGATAAATTATTGTATCAAAGGTAATAACATTTATTGATTGTCTTGATTTGTGTAAAATGTCAGAGCATCTACAATGGTGGGTGCTTCACCTAGTTAACGTCGGTATAAATAAGCACCCCTATTTTGGAGAGAAAATGTTTGGAGTTTATAGAGAATGGTGCCTATGTAAGACCATCCACAATGATGGGTGCTTCATCTATTTAACACCGTATTAAATAGGCACCCCCATTGTGGAGTATAATATATGGGTGGCTATGGAGAATGGTGGCTATGGAAGCACCCTCTCTCTATTCATTTTTCTTGGGTCCCATTTAATAAATCTTAATAAAATTTTGTTGAAATGTAATGATATAAAATTATTTGTAGGGCCTATTTAATAATTTCTTTTGAGGTGCTGGGTTGGAGAAAATCAGTGCTTATTAAGTATTACTGTAAAATAAGTGATGTGGACATATGAAATTAATTTAAGCACCCAATTTAAGGTGCTCTATTATGGATGGTATAAGCACCCTCTCTCTCTCTCTCTTCAAGTTTTGCGGCCCATACATAATAAATTGTACAGAAATCAAGAAACTTTGTTGAAATACAATGATATTACGTTATTAATAGGACCTATTTAGTAACTATTTTCTGAAGTGTTTAGTTATAGAGTTTAGGTGCTTATTAAGTAATATCATTTAAATTTATAAAATAGATGACGTGTACATGCATGACCCACTAAAGCATCCAAATGAAATGCTCTGCTGTAGATGGTCTCAAAACGTAACAATTAAAAATTAATGGAGGTAGTATTAGATTTTCAACAACTATGTGTGTATAATCAATAGCGCCATCATTTGCCGTAACGAGCACAGGATCGCCATCGTTTTCAATAATCTAGGAACTCGGGCTGAAATATTCAACAATATTTTTTTAGGTACATAGAAGAAATGGCAAAGCCATCATAAACTCGCATACACAAAGTGGAGATGTAGGGGTTCAAAATTCAACAATTTTTAATCTGGACTAGTTTTGATTGAGTGTTTTCGAAATTGGATATTTGAACAAAATCTAGAAATTTTGCAATAGTCTAGTTTTTTTTTTTTGGTACAAGCAATAGTGTAGTTTTCTATTAATACTATTGGGTATTTGTATTGGCTGCATTGTTGTTAAAACAAATATTCTTGTTTGTGTTGTTGGTACCAATGTTTCAACATGTGTTTAGGCGTCTCTGTAAGATGTTGGATACAATGCTCCAACATCCTGGCACGGTTCAATGTGTCTGAGTTCTCGCATGTATGTACGCGCGCCCTTTATTGGTTAAGGAAACAATATTTCCTTATCTTATTGATCAAGCAATGCGCATATCTTCTAAGAATCAGTTGTGGAATATTTCTAAAGTAGTTTTTATATTTTAGGAAATATTTATTATTGGTTGGAACGATCCTATAAATGTTCCGACATTTTAGGACTTTCAGTATTTGTTTCTGATTCTTGTTTTGCAGATTAGCTGAACCGATCTGCTTTGTTCTGAAGCCCAACTAATTATTTAGCCCAAGCTACTTCAGTATGTAAAAAAGACTTCAAGACCTAATTGCTCATTCAAGCCGTCATACTAAAAAGTTTAGATTTTTAGGGTTTGAGTCTTCATGTATTCTGCTCTTGTATCGTTTGTGATGCAAGTTTAGAATCTCTTACTGTGTGTTCTTTATTGTATCGTTTGTGATACTTGTTAGGAGTGTGTGTGTGAGTATTGATACTCCTTTGTACTACACCGAAGTTGTGAAACAATATGTTAGTTGTTTGTGTTGGAAGGTAACTTCTACTTTGTTGTTTGTTTAGGTCTGATAGGTCACAGGGGCTGTGACTGACCATTAGGATAGTGAGATGGGATCTCAGATCTAACAGTTCCTAGGTTGAAGTCTATACGGGTAGGTCCTAGGTCATATAGTGTAAATGAGGAGTTTGCTGAGAGCTATTGAATAAGGACTACACTAGTGGATTTCCTTCCTAGCTTGGTAGCCCTTAGAGTAGGTGTATTTGTCACCGAACTGGGTCAGCAAACTCATTGTGCTCCTTACTTTCCTGTCATTTATTTTCTTGTTTTTATTTCTGCTTATCGTGTGATGATGAAACATTAATCGTAACATTGTAAACGTCAAAACATATTAATACAAGTGTGCTAGAATTTCAAATATCGTTAGAAATGTTTTGTCAATTAGAATTATGCCACTTCAATACAACCTTCAGTCATTATTATAAGCAAAAATCCACTTTATACTATTCAATAAATGATGTATGTGATGTACATAATAGACCGCATACATCATTTATTGAATGAACTTAAAAAGTAAACTTTTGTTTCTATTAGTGATCGGATGGTGTATGCCTTGGTAATGGGAACGATATGGATATGGGTCAAGTGGAAGATGACTGAAGAACAAGCAAGGTTTGTGAGAAAGGGCGACTCTTAATGATAAAGGAACATGTGAATGTCACGTGACTAACTTAACTTATGTTTTACTCTCTGCCTCACATTTTAATCTAATGGCTGCAATTTATTCTTACTTGGACCGTCATAATATTTCTAAAGACCTAAGAGATCCCCCGAAGGACTCTCTGACCCTCTAGAAGGCCCCAACGCCCTTTATAAAGCCTAAAATGCCCTTCAGATGGGCTTTTTGGCCCAGAGCGCGTCAACTTCTAAGACGCCACCTTGGGCAGCTTTTAGAAGCCGCCTAATTACCTAAATATCCTTGTTACTTGCTGCCTAAGTAACCACAAATCAGGCCCATAGAGGGCTGTAAATACAACCCTTGAGAGCATTCTCAAGGCATGACCAATACAAAAGAAACCATAATACGATTATTGTACTTTTAGCAAGTACAGTTGGCGCCGTCTTTGGGAAGAGGTAAAACAAACCTTGACCACGTTTCTGAATCGCAAATCATGATTTGGAAACCCTAAGAAACCAAAAACCCTATAAATCGTAGAACTCTTCTACGATTTAGAAACCCTAACTTCTCACCAAGCAAACTCCTGAACTCACTTCGTGATTTAGAGAAAAATCCCATCAACATGCCAACCCCCAGAAGAAGCTGAAACAATGAGAACTCAAATCACCTAGCTTCTCGAGCGAAACGAAGCTCTTCAGGCCTCAGTTGAAACTATCCAGCAACAACAGAATCAGGAGAAGGCAAGCTCTCATCATGGCAAGCTGGACGAACCAGAACCTCAACCGGTGTCAGCAGAGATTTGGAACGCACCTGTCCTAGAAGGTTTCAAATCTCCGTCACTATCCTCTTACGATGGCAAAAGCGATCCAGTGGAGCATGTCACCTCCTTCAACACACGAATGGTGGTGCTGATGGCGATGTTGATGGCAGGAACTCTGTTTGACGTCGCCCTCTGCTGGTACATGAATTAGCCCAGATTCTCCATAATCAATTACCCGGACATGACAAAGAAGTTGATCCACCAATTATCTGCAAGTCGCCATCGAAAGATCTCTACCACTAGTCTATTCAACGTCCGACAGGAACAAAACGAGTCTCTGAGAAGCTACCTCGCTCGATATAACGACACCACGATAAAAGTGGTCAACCCTAACCAAGAGTTACTTGCGGGAGCATTCTAGAACGGGTTGATGGTCGGCCCGTTCAACGAATCCCTTGCCTAGAAGCCCGCAGATTCCATGGAAGAGATCATTTCTAGAGTCGAATGCTACAACAAAGGCGAAGAGAGTAATGCTGAGAAAAATACCAGGGACGCTAAGGAGCGACACGGTTCGACGACTGATAAGCGAAACTATTACCCGCCTCCAAACAGAGACCAATGTACCTTCAAAAGACAAGAAAGGCGAATATACAACGTTGACGAATTTACCTTGCTAAACACAAGGTCATAAAGAATATATAAGGAGGTCTACCAAACTAAGATGATTCCCAAACCTCCAGAACCTCGTGGCGACCGCATGGGACATGATATGGAGGCTTTGAAGCCAATATACACCAGGTTAGATTAATGAAATCTCATTCAATAATGTTTAGATGAGATAACGCGAGTCTTTTCTAGCTTAACCAAGGTCTTGAGATCAAATCTAGTTTTGGGCATGCAGCAAAGTTAAAACTCTTAAAGATGAGTTTTACACCCTTTTAGATCCCACAAGGCTCAAGTTTACTTGGTTTTTTGTGGTGGCCGGAGTTTGAACATCGAACTTTGCATATATTATGCATTGTTCTACCAATTGAGTTAAGTTCACGAGGACCAAGTTTACCTGGTTTAAGCCAAAACAAAAATTAGTGAAATCTCTATGAAATTATTTTAGGACGGCAAAACAGGTCAGTCTTATAATGTACTAAGAATATGTTTCGTTGGACGGCAATATAGCATCTCTAAACTTTCTTTATTCTATGATCAATAAATTAATGCTCCATCTCCACATGTATGATCTCTAGTAATATAGATCTCCCAATACTATTTGAAAGAAAAAAATTATACACGAGAAATGAAACACCAGTATTGGTGATTGAAGAAAAGCAAGCACACTGCACTGGGCAAAAATTGCATCGATGAACTCAATTTTCTTTAGAGCAGATATGGTGAAAAAGAGATGCCAAATCCAAAATACTACAAGACAAAAGCACCAGACTACGACACACTGCCAACTTTTTATTAAAATGTCTTCTTCACCGTTTAATGCACGGATCTTTTTTCCCATTTCCCATATCGATATACCTTTTAATCTCTTCTTATGGTCCCTCTCATAATAACCCTAAATAACAGAATACGAGAACACTTGTTTTCTTCTTTGGGTGGTAAAATACAGCCAATGAATAAATTAAACTTTACACTATAAATGGAACAAAAAATAATCAAATTAACCCTATTCAACAATTCCAAATAATACTTTTTCAAATGCTTGCCTTTTCCGTAAAGCTTGCCTTTTCCGTAAAGCATGTATGGATTTTCACCACCTGTGGGATTCAAGGTCTCAGATTTTAAGGTAGGATAGACTGCCCTTAAAGTTGCGCCAAGCAAAATGTTTAAACATAGAAATCGTGTTTCGACAATCAATATGCTTTTACACACTACTAGGATAAGCAAAATTAGGGAGGGAAATTTGTGACGAAAAACATAAAATTCCTCACAAATTCCTTGGTTGCAAAATTTAGTGACGGAATTAGAGAGGGATTTCATGTTTTCCCTCACTAAATTTCACTCACTAATTTTTTATTTTTTTAGTAGTGTACACCATTTGCTTTTGACACTTTCAACTTCCTAACATCAAATGTTGTTGACCTTCTACATAGATTTCAAAGGATCATTCATTGCAATGTCATGTATCCTACTTCTATCAATATTGTGTTTATGAAGATTGATTTTGTCATCCAAAAATGTCTATCGGTGCAGCTTGATTCTCGTTTGCCTTCTATTCATGTGAATTTTTGCTCTAATAAGACAATAATAATTATAAAATTTCTGATGGCCAGCTTTAAATATAAACAAAGTTGTACATACTTTTTTCACCCAATTATGCTAGTATTTGTATTATGCTTACTGTTACTAGTTGTCTTATTGTTTTATTTGGTGATTTCTAGTTGTCTTGCTGTTATTAGTTGCCAAATACTCCCCACTGGGGACCCATCATTATAAAAATAAACAAATTTCTAATATTTTTAATCAAATGGGGAATATAAATATAAAATTTAACCAAAAGACAAATAAAATAATAAAAATTTATAATGGGGGATGTCGCAAATATATCGTATATAAAAGAAATTAACAGAAATATTGTTTAAAAAGAGAAATATATACAAGATATGTAATATTTGTACATCATTTATGTGCATAAAAACAAATGTGTAAGAATTCAAATTCAAATGAATACCAATCAAAATCCTAAGCATTCAAATTATTGTCATCGAGAGTGGCACAAACAAAGTTCTATTATATCTGCATTTGCCGAAAGAAGGAAAAAATAATTGCTTTGAAACTGTCATAGCAAGGTCGAGTTGAAAAGGCATGAATTCATCTTTTTCTTGTTAGACATATATCTGCCAGTTTTTGCAGCTTTTATTTGTCATCCCCCCAAAAATATAAATATGACAAAATATATTAATGGATGCAAGTCCCACTGTACTATAACGTTATAACAGCATAGTTTTACATTTTTTTTTTTTTGCAGCTAAATAAAAACCCAATTAAGCTCCAATATTGAACTTAGTGTGCTATATAAAAAACTAAACAAATAAATAAATAAAGAATATTGAACTTAGTATAAACCCCTAAATGGTCCATAACTCTGTGACACACTCCCGGTTTAGTCTCTAAAAAATGAAAATTTTAAATTGGTTTCTACTAACTCTTAATTATATGCAAAGTTTTGGTGGTTGAAAGTGAATTACACTACTTTCTCTTTTGGTTTCACTCTTGGTGGCTTAATCCAAAAGTATGCTTGAAAGCTATTACTTAATCCCCCATAAAGAAAATGGCATATTTCAGTCGCTACAAAACTTTCCTGCATGCAATTTTCATCTTTGTTGTTTTTCAAAATATTCAAAATAGCTTAAATATCCATAAACATTTAAATTTTTTAATTTTTCCAGGCATGTTTAGAGCATTAAAAAATGTTTCATTAGAAAATTTATAATTTTTAAACATAGGATGAATTAAATATGAATTTTTAAAATTGCAAAAGTTCAAGATAAAATTAACAAAAAAATTTACTTAGAAATCAAATTTTGAACTCCCTTCTTTTGACAAAAACTTTTTATCTAGTTAGAAAGTGAAAGAGTATTCTTTTCTATATATATTAGACTGTGATATTTCCTTTAATTTTAGACTGTGCTATTTCCTTTAATTATAAGATATTCATATCCTATTTTCTATTATTCCAATCAAAAAATGGGAAGGATTCTAAAAATAAGTAAGTGGACCTAACCTATTGAATCATAACTATATCCGCTATTATGATATTCAAATTGGATAGAAATGAAATTTGAACAGTGGTTTTTAAATATGTCTTGAAAATTATTGAAATTGTTGTTTGGTTTCGTCTCCCTCAAGACCTATGTTTGTGTTGCTGCTTGTTTCTTGGAGAGATCGTTTGGCAGTGTTGTTTACCTTCATCAGCCTTGCTATCTTCCTATTGTGCTTGTTGATCCTTTTGTTCATTCTTGTTTTAGTTTCGTATCGTTTTTGTTCCGTACTTTTGGTTTTGGTGATTTTTGTTGCTGTTAGATTGTGGGGTGGCATCAGACTTTATATCTTTTTAGGTGGTTTAGCGTCATTTTAACCCGTTAGGTGGTGATGCAGTGGCGGTACAATAATGCAGGGGTGGTAGTGATGACGTGTGGAGGGGATGCAGTGGTGGTGGATTCGGTAATTGGGAGGGGGGGGGGGGGGGGGGGGTGGTTGGTTTTACTCAGGTGTGCATGTGGGTGTTTTGTGGGGGATTCCTTTAAGAGGCCGCCTCTGGTATTCAGGTCCATATATGTTGTCGCTACCTCTTGCTTGAGTTTTGGGTTGCTTAGGTATTTAGGGTGTGACTCCTTCGAGATGAGCTTCTTTTCCTTGTTGATTGATGTTTGCACCACCGCAATTCATATCGTCTGTTTTACATGCCGTGTGCTGGTGTTTCTTTGGTGGACTGGGGTTTAGGGGTAACCGTCTGGTTTGGTCCTGAAGTCTGGTGGACCGAACACTTTTGATTCGAGATTGGGAGTCAGTTCTTCGAATCAATTTTGGTTTTGGGCTATTTCGGTGGACCAGAGGTTGTGTGGTGGTGGAAGCTGATTGATCCATGGAATTGTGGCTCAGCTTAGGAGTTGCGGACAATGTGTTTCATTTAGAGGGTTGTTATCTGGGGATGAGTAGTGGCGACGAGTAGTTATGGGTATTATTTTTCAGTGGTCGTTTTGTGAAAGAGTCTATTTTAGGTGATGTTTATGGGTGTAGGAGTGTTTTGTTTGGAGTGTATTTTCGGGTGTTCCGCCTATATACGGCACCTTTTAGTTGTATTCTCTGAATCACCGGTCTCTGTTCCTCTTGAGCAGCAATCTGATTTTTAAATAAAATTTGCTGTTTTTGAAAATAAAAAAACAAGGCCTACGATGGGTAGGAAAATTTTATAGGCGAGGAAATATGTCATTGTTTTGTCATGCAGTAGAAAAACGAAATTCAGTAATTTTTAAAGACGAGAAACTTATTTTATCGTACAAAATATAAAAAGAATGTGTTGTGAAAAAATGGACAACTCAGTTCTGCAACATACATAAGTTATCGGCAAAGTCAGTAGAAATACTTCTATGCGTAAGAGTTTAAAAAAGTATGTTCATGATACTTAACTAAACTTAATTGATATGAATATTGCATAATTTATACTCCGAACACTCCACTTCTCCACATTTAATTCTGTGAGCTCCAACCATTAGATTACTAAAAAAAAGTATGCTCGTCAAACTTGATTCTATACCCAAGAGCGTTGCAACACAAATTTTATGACAATTATCACCATAATTGCATAGAAAAAAATTCATGATCCTAAATCAAATTTAAGACCATAATTGCTCAAAAGGGACAAAAAAAAAAATTAAATTAGAAACGGAGGTAGTATATCAATCAAATTTTAAATACGCAATAGGACATCACCATAATTGCATTTAAGACCCTGTATATGCAATTATCACTTTGTACTTATGAGAAATGAAAAAAAAAATTATATTATTTATAAATTATGCCTACCAAAATACCTCCGGTTTTCAATTATATTCTACATATCCAGAAAATAATATGAAAAACGCCGGTATTTTGGTTGAGCTTCAACCAAATTACATACAAAATAATAAAAAAGAAATTGAAAGGTAAATTAAATATTAATTAATCATAAAGATGAAAAATATTGGAACCAGAATTCTTTACTTCCAGTTAGTTGTGGAGAGGATCTGGACAACTTGGCACTTTTCTTTTGCTTTCATCAAATGGCTTATGGTTGAGACCAAAGTTACTATTTCCATATAAGTACTTATGCAACAAATTCTCCTTACCCTTCTTATCTACAATGCCATGGTTGAATTTCACACGAATTGCCTCAACTTGGCATAAGTGAAAACATACCAAAAAGTTGATTACCATAAACCATACCATTAGAAGATGGAATCTCCTTCTACAAACGATCCACATGCTCTTAGAAGAAGCCACATAAAATTGAAGCTTGATTGTTTTGGAAGCAGAGAATGGTAAAAAAAATTATCAAAGTATTTGAAGATGGATAAATGGGTGTACTAAGGTTGAAAAGAAGAAAAGAACAAAAGGGAAAATAGGGGTTTGTATTTGTTGGCAGAACGGTTTGTTGTGTCTCTATCGACCGTGTGTGAGTGTGTGTTGGAGATTTTTATTCATATAGGTGAGTAAGTAATGCAAGGTTCAGAGAGTAAGAGACAAAGAAAAAAGACTCAAAACGTTAATTTTTTTTTTTTAATCCCCTCTCTTCTTCTCACTCTCTTCTCTCCTACTCAAACTCTAGTCGTCACCCTTTTTTTTCTTCTTATTTTCAGATGAGTGATTTAGAGTCAATTTTGACTGAAAAATCAACCTTCCGAATTGTTTTTTTTTTTTTTTTTAATCATAATTGAATAAAGGGATTTCACATATTTTTTGTTTTTTTCGTTTGTTTTTTTTTTTTTTATTTCGTCGTCTCTGAATGACTTTGTTTGTTTTGATTTCCCGTCTTTGTGCGGTGTGTTTTTGATTTCTCGTCTTAGTGCGGTGTTTATTTGATTCAGGTAGAAAGATTAGCTTTGAGCAAGTGTAGATCCGATCAATGACAATGACTTTGGCGTCGTCAACGTTGTAGATCCGGAGACATGAGTATTTCGGAGACATAAATATAGTCATATTTGTAGGCATAGGTACTTTTCCGTTTTATGCTATTAACATGGATGATGTGAGTTTGTTCACATATTTATCCTTTTCGTTTATAGCGAATTTGAATTTGTATTGTATCGATATACTTTATAAAAAAAATAAAAAATGTTACATTTAATAAAAAAGAAAATTTGATTTGTATTGTATTGTATTGTATCTTTTATTTTTGTCAAAAAAAAAAAAAAGACTCAATTGATGGTTTTATTATACACGAAATGTTAACAACTGTCTTTGGAGTATTCTTTAAAATCCTTAAATGTTTTTTTAATGAAAATTTGTATATTTAATATATTAAAATTTAAACTATTTGATATTTTTGGGAAATAATTATCTAATTTAAACTGCCTAAAAATTGTCAGAACATTTTTTTTTTTGGTCGGGGTTCGAACCCCGGACCTAGGGATGTAAATAGATATTCATGGATGCGGATAGTGTGATATCCTTGTCTGCTCCGATAGATAAATATGAAATCCGTACCCTATCCATATCCGTGCGGATATCCATTTAGCGGGCAATCCACGGATTTTTAGGTATCCGCGAGTTTATACATATATCCATGGATAACATTTATAAAAATAAAATAAAAAATTTGTTTAATTGTTTTTTGCTAAAATTTAGAAACAAAGGTTCTTCACATGCATTTTCTTTTCTTTTTAGCAAAACATAATATTCATATATCACAATAACAACAAAGATCATTTACTCAACAAAAACATAAATAAAGTCCGTTACATTTAATAAAAATAAAGTTATTTGATTTAACAAAAACGTAAGTAAAACTCACCATATTCAACGTAAACAAAGCTTTTGCTTCAACAATCCTAATTTCGAACCACTTTCACTTCCTTTTAAAGAAGCGTAATAACTGATAACCCTCACAATACTTAGGGAGTTTTCTTAGGAAGTTGAATGATACTGAGGTTATTTATGTAATTTACTCAGTTTAATAGCGGGTAAATGCGGGTGTGAATACCATTAAATCCGCATCTGTATCCATTAATTAGCGAGTAGTTAAAAAATCCGTTTATGTTATTCATGGATATCCATTAAGATATCCGTTCCGTGTCCGTAGCGGATTTTATCTACGGATATCCATGAGTGCGGATTTTTTTGTCATCCCTACCTGGATCTTGCATATTTTATGCATTGTCCATGCTCAACATTGGTTAGCAAGATAATTATTATTATATTTTTGTTGTTTTATTTGGTATATAATGAGAGGAAGAGACGTTGCCTTGGGTATTGGCCACTCCCTGTTGGCCCATGTGAAGAAAAAACGCGCAATGCACGGAGATATCATTGTTTATATTTATTTTTTTTGGAGATGATTAGGCCAATCAAGAACAAGCAATCACCATCGCATTTAATTTTTTTTTTCATTACATTTTTTTTTAAGATATAATTTAAAAAAAAAATGATCATTTTAAAAAGAATTGTTTGATAGAAATTTTCAAAAGAATGAGTGTTATCGCGATTTTCGGGTGTCAAGTCATAAATTAGGCTTGAACCTTTCAATCTTTGATATTCTCTATTTTTTCTTGGGAAGGGCAAAATTGAGAAAAAACCCTTAGATTCTAAGTTCGGGGGTCGCTTTCGCTACGGGAAGATGTTAGGCACCCGGAACGATTATGGTATTCCATAAGAACCGTTCTCCTAAGTTTATTTCTACGCTTTATTTTTATTGCCTACTTATTTAAAAGAGAAATTTTATTTGAGTGAAGAATGGGGGAAGAGAAGATGATCGAGATCTTATTTTTATTTGGCTTGGAGGAGTCTTGACTCATTGCCTACGTACCCTTTTAAGGGATCAAAACCAATCGTAGTTCGTTCTCGAAAATTGTTTTTGTTTTTGTTGGTTGATTTTAAGTTTAAAAAAGGAATTTTGAAGAATGGAGATGAGAGGCCTCAAGGGCATGAGATTTGGAAAATGTGAGGTGGAAGTAGTTATTTTGTAAAATAAAGTCTAAGTATGATTAAAATTCATTGGGATTTTTTCTTAAGAAAACAAAAGGGAAATGAGGAGTTTTGACTCCTATTTTAGAAAAAAAGTTTTCAAATGAAGTTATTCATATTTTTGAAAAATGATTTTTTTTTCTAAGCGTTGTAAAACCTAAGCATACATCTAAGCGGTAATCATGCAACGTGTGTGCGTGTCGGTGCTTGTGTCGGTGTACATCCCTTATAATGTTCATAGTCCTTTACATTGTCCTAGATACATGCTATGGTCTTTGTGAAGAATTTTAAAAGGAACTAATCTATCTAAGATTATTACAAACCCAATTGATATAGAAATGAATAGAAAAAAATGATGCCAAAACTATAGGATGAATGAAATGTGAGATGAGATGGTTAGTATCATAAAGCATAAAAATAGTAGAAAGGTAAACAAAATTGAATAGAATAGCAAGAGAGAAAAAAAAAAGTAATGAAATGAGATAAAGTGGTAAAAAATACACCTAGAATTTAGGTATAACACTCATACATGCATATGACCTATAATTCCCTCATTATAGCCATTTTTGAAAGGTTTGAATTTAAGCTACAATGTGAGGATCATAAGAGCACACACAAGCAAAGCATTATATCATATTCCTAGAGATATTTTCACACATTATTTCACATGCCAAAATATCACAATATGAAAAAATGCATCAAGAACATATATGGAATTTAATGAGCAAGAATTAAAAGAACAAAGTAAAGAAAATAAATGCAAAAATAAGCAAATAAATTCTAAAACTTAGAGGAAAAATCAAAATGATAGGGAAATATTTTTAGAAATTTTTTAGAAGCATAAAACACCAAGAAAGTGTAAAAAAGGTATTTAAAACACAATTAAAAAGCAATTAAAAAAAGAGGCTCAGCAGGATTTAATCTGGTCCGCTGGATGAATCCAGAGGTCCAGATCTAACTCCCAAGATCACATCACAGCCACTGGATCAAAGATCCAAGGGTCCAAAAAAAAGCACAAAAGATAGTGTAAAAATGCAGGAAGCACAGTGACCGTTAGATCAAAGATCTAACGGTTCAAACAGAAGATATACCATATTCCACACAAAAAGTCACACACAGGATTCAAAATCAAACACACAGCAGCCATCAGATCTTGGAACAATCCAGATCTGATGGTTCACAGAGCGAGGGAACACAACAAGAGCACGCACGCGCGCGCGTGGGAACGGAGGGAGTATAAAAAGGATTTTTCACACAAAAAACTCACAAAACCTTTTCCTCTTCTCTCTCTAAGTTAAACTTAGAGAGAGAAGCTCTCCCTTCTCTCTAAAACAAGCTCGCCGGCGAGCTAGTGGTGGTGGTGGCCGGAGCTGCTCCGGCGCGGTGGCCGGCCGGTTTCCGGCGGCGGCGCCACCGCGTCGGAGCTTTTTCTTTTTTTTTTTTTTCAAAATTTTTATACCAAAAGCTTCGTCTCCTCCTCCTCTACACAAATCCGGCACTAGTTTTAGCGAGAACGGTTCGGTTCGGACTAGATCTACATTTTTCTTTGAAAATTTTTTCACACTTTTTTTGAAAAAAAACCACGGATCTAGATATCCTTTTCGCTCTAGTGTCCGAATCCGGCCTCAAAATTTTCAAAATCCGAACGTACAAGCCTAGATCTACAAATACATATCCGTAACAAACTTTTTCACACTTTTTCTACACTACACATATGCGCGCGAAAACGGAGAAAAAGAGGAGAGAAATGCGTTACCTCTGTCGTAGAACGGAGAAAAATCTTCGGAAAACTTCAAGTCCTCCTCTTCTCCTCGCGCGCGCGCTATGTGTCCCGTCGGTGTTGTTTTTGCTCGAAAATCCGGTACGTTTTTGTGTTGATGTGATGTTTCGCGGTGGTTTTGAGTGAATCCGGTTCGGATTTGTTGATTTTGTGGTGGTTGGGGCTGTTTTGGAGCAGATCCGGTTTGGATCTGTTGATTTTGGTGATGAAGTGTTCTTGGTGTTCTTGGTGTTCTTCCTCTTTTTCTCAGCTTTTTTCTGTTTTGATTCTGTTATGGATGAGAGAGAGAAAAAGATTCTGTTTTGGGAGTGATTGTGATTGATTCTGATTTTTTCTGACTTGATTTGACTGATTGTGATGGATCTGACACATTTACTATTTATAGCCTGCCATGTGTATCTGAGAACCAATGAAAAAATGACATCTGGACCGTTTTGGACTTAAGGACTAATCTGCAAAAAAGTTAATATGAGGACTAATCTGCAATAAAAAAAAAGACTAAAAAAATGCAATTAAAAAAAGTATTGGACAAAAATGCAATTTTGGGACTCTTTTGGGGGACCGAAATGTAAATAAAAAATAAAATGAATTAAAATTGGTAATTGGTAAAAAGGTAAAGTGAAACGAAAAATAAAATCAACAAACGGACTAAAACGAACAAATTACCGACATGAGGTATTTTAAAATACCTCCCTGCCGAAATTTTGACGGGAAAAGACCAAAATGCCCCTAGGGACTAAACTGACCCAAATTGACTCAGATGCGATTTTGAAATGATTTTTAACAAAGAATTAACGATGATTTGTACAGACAAGTTGAAGAGACTTAGAGACAAATACAGGGACAAAAATGGGTTCCACTGCAGGAAATGACCAAAATACCCTTTTGTATGATTTTTGAAATAAAATGCAAAAAAAGTAACGCGACGTTTCAGAGAGTTCTTAAATGACTTGAAATGTCAGAAAAGACAGAGGCAGTAAAATTCGTTTAAAAAGAGAGTAAAGTTTCAGAGAAAAAAAAACAACAGCGAATTGACAAATATCAGTGTTAAAAGAAGTTTGAACGAGTATTTTTAGGTCCAAAATCAGGGTATAACAGCTGCCCCTATTTAAGTTTCTTTGTCTGGAGGGTCAAGAGACGGAGTCTTTGGCTTGACGGGACGAAGATACTTAAATATTAACATTTGCACTTTGTTTGGACGTAAAAATACGCTTGTACATTTTCAAATATCATGAATGCCATGCAACATTTGGATTATGAGTGCAAGACAATCGAAGGCTGGAATTAACAAAAGATGTCGTATCCATTGCGGGATTGGTAGACATTGGCAAGATAACAGATAACAAGGTAGATAGGAGACTAGGAACGAATTGACGGGTACAAGCTGCTCTTGGATTGAGCTGGGCACTTGTCTTGGAATAAAAGCAGACAAACAGGTGCGAGTTGTTCTTGGATGCGAACTGGTTACTCCACTGGAGACAGAGAAAAGGTAGATAGGTACGAGCTGTTCTTGATTTGAACTAGTCACTCGACTGAAAGCAAGGCAAATAGACAGGTGCGAGCTTGTTCTTGGATGCGAACTGGTTACTCCACCGGAGACAAAGACAAATAGACAAGCGCAAGCTGCTCTTGGATTGAGCTAGCCACTTGACCGAACAGAAACAGATAGACGGGTACAAGCTGTTCTTGGACTTGAACTAGCCACTTGACCAAAATCATAGACACATAGACAGGTACGAGCTGTTCTTGGATTCGAACTGGTAACTCGACCGATAACATTGAAAAGTAAACGGGTACAAGTCGTTCTTGGATGCGAACTGGTTAACTTGACCAAACAGAAACATATTAATAGGTACAAGCTGCTCTTGGATTGAGCTGGGCACTCGACCAATAACATAAGCAAATAGGTAGGTTCAAGCTGCTCTTGGATTGAGCTAGCCACTTGACCGAACAGAAACAAATTCACAGGGGATTAGTTTTTTTTTGACAAAGTATAGATTGAGATTGACTTGACGTCGATTTGATTTGAAAGGTAGAAATTGACCAATATTATTGGCTCACAAGGTTTTGACAGAGAACCCGACATGAGTATTGAGTTGAGACTGATGTTGACATTGGAAATGCAATATGCATGGATGATATAACAGTTTTATTAAATGCATGGGCACGTAATATGCATGATTATGCATGTATGAATGCTTGTAATGCATGACTGTCGGCAGTTTGTAGACACAGTTTCGCAGAGACAGACAAGACATTGGAGTATTGGGCACGTAGTGGCTCGTGCTATATTACACATTCTTGGAAATCCTCTTTGGAGATGACGTCGTTGGGAGACGTATCGGGACCATGGCTGAGGGCAGGTAGCTATGCAACTTGCTGGGGATAGAATCTCGGGAGACTCTACTGGGAATAATGCCGGATGTATCGTGGACATCGCATCTATGGTCAATGCTTTTTGCATGTTATTTTTTTTCAATTTTCATTCATTCATTTTTTGCATCCCATTTTTGCCTGGATCGCCCTTTCGGGTTTTCGATCCACCGGGGAAATAAATTCTTTTCAATGCCCCATTTTTGCCTGAACTGCCCTTTCGGGTTGTCAATCTAGCGGGGTGCTCATTTTTGCCTAAGCCGCCCTTTCGGGTTTTCAACTTAGCGAGCCTATTCATTTTCATGCATTTTTATTCTGTTTTTTCATTCTTGCCATTGACCACAGACTATCCTGGAGGAGAACCTGCTTGTAACACATATTGAAATAGACATCAACATACTCTCGCTCATGCATGTTTCATTTGAATGTACCCTGTTGCTCAAGTTTGCTTTTCAAAATAGACAAAAAGTTTTCAATTTTCAAAATGTTTGTTTCAAGCATTGTCATTATCAAAATAGAAAGAAAATGTTTTTGGATATAGCTTTGAAAGTAGAAGAAAAATAGAGTTTCAAACAAAAGCACAAGCTCAAATTGATGTATAAGAGTGGTGGTCAGCCGAAGGCGTGACTCCACGGATTTACAAAGCTTGGAAAATGGTAATTTTATTGGTTGGTGGTACATTGAACACAGTAATCATGACATTTCCTAGAAACTTTGAATTCGCAAGCATAAGAGCTTTTGATGAAGATAGTCATTAACAGTTGCAGATGCCCCAAGGGAGACGGTGGTTGGCCAGATATAGTTACTTGCCTTTTGTTTCAATCTCATTTTTGCATGAACCGCCCTTCCGGGTTTTCGGCTCATCGAGACGCTCATTCTTGCCTGAGTTGTGTACAATCTCAGCGAGCTTTTCATATTTGTTTTTTTTGTCCCTTATTTTTGCCTGGACCGCCCTTTCGGGTTTTCGATCCACCGGGAAGCGCATTTTTGCCTAGGCCGCCCTTTCGGGTTTTCGACCTACCACGCTGTTCTTTTCATATTTCTAGGCAAAGTATTTCTTGACTATATCGGCATTCACTGGATTTGGAAGTTCTACACCATCCATGTGTGTAAGGATTAAAGCACCACCGGAGAAGGCCTTCTTGACAACATAAGGACCTTCATAGTTAGGCGTCCACTTGCCCCTTGGGTCGGGTTGCTGGCTTACCCTCCTTTTCAATACAAGTTCCCCTACCTTGAATTCTCGAGGATGGACTTTCTTGTCAAAGGCAGTCTTCATTCTTGTTTGATATGACTGTCCACGAGCCATGGCATCCATACGTTTTTCCTCAATCAAATTCAACTGATCATACCGGCTTTGGCACCATTCAGCCTCGGATAACTTTGCTTCCATGATCACACGGAGAGATGGGATCTCCACTTCCAAAGGAAGAACTGCTTCCATACCATATACCAGAGAGAAAGGGGTTGCCCCGGTTGAACTGCGCACGGTAGTACGGTAGCCATGCAGAGCATAGGGTAACATCTCATGCCAGTCCTTGTAAGTGGTTACCATCTTCTGGACAATTCTCTTGATATTCTTGTTGGCGGCCTCAACAGCACCATTCATCTGAGGTCTATAGGGAGAAGAGTTATGATGCTCAATTTTGAATTCTTCACAAAGAGCTTGCACCACATTGTTATTCAGGTTGGTACCATTGTCGGTAATAATCTTGCTGGGAACACCATATCGACAGATGATGTTGTTCTTGATGAACTTAGCTACCACTTGCTTGGTCACATTGGTATAAGATGCTGCTTCAACCCACTTGGTGAAGTAGTCAATTGCCACTAAGATGAAACGATGACCATTTGAAGCCTTTGGTTCAATTCTTCCAATCATGTCGATGCCCCACATTGAGAACGGCCATGGGGATGAAATAACATTGAGAGCGTGCGGAGGCACATGAATCTTATCAGCATAGATTTGACATTTGTGGCACTTTCTGGCGTGCTGGTAGCAATCATGCTCCATGGCCATCCAGTAGTAACCTGCTCGTAACAACTTCCTTGACATAGTATGCCCTGTAGCATGGGTCCCGAAGGTACCGTCATGTACATCATGCATTAACTGCTCTGCTTCGTGTTCATCAACACATCTTAACAATACCATGTCATAGTTTCTTTTGTACAGAATATCTCCATCTAACAGGAATCTACTGGCCAATCTTCTCAGGGTCTTCTTATCTTGTTTGGAAGCACCCGGCGGATACTCACGGCTCAGCAAGAACTGTTTGATGTCGTAGTACCAGGGTTTATAGTCAACCACATTTTCGCCAGCCTGATCGATCACATCCCCAATAGCAAACACATGTGAAGGTCTTTCAAGGCGTTGCACTTTGATTATTGGCACATCATTCCAATGGTTCACTCGAAACATGGAAGATAGAGTAGCAAGAGCATCAGCCATTTGGTTCTCATCACGAGGAATATGGTGCAGCTCAACCTTTGTAAAATATGTCAGCAAACGTCTCGCATAATCACGATAAGGAATCAACTTAGCATGGTGGGTCTCCCATTCACCCTTTATCTGATTGATGACGAGCGCAGAATCTCCATAGATGTCGAGGTGTTTGATTCTCATGTCAATTGCTTCCTCGATCCCAAAGATACATGCTTCATACTCAGCCATATTGTTTGTACATTCGAACAGAATTCTGGCGGTAAAAGGGATGTGATGTCCCTGCGGGGATACAATGACTGCCCCAATTCCTTTACCATAAGCATTGACAGCACCATCAAAGACTAAACCCCACTTGCTATTGGGATCTGGACCTTCATCAATCAACGGTTCTTCGCAGTCTTTGGATTTCAAATACATGATCTCTTCATCGGGGAAATCGAACTCAATTGGTTGATAATCATCAAGAGGTTGGTAAGCAAGATGATCGGCAAGAATGCTACCTTTGATTGCCTTTTGAGTTTTGAACACAATATCATATTCAGACAAAAGCATCTGCCAGCGTGCAATCTTCCCAGTAACAGCAGCTTTCTCAAAGATATACTTTATCGGATCCATTCTGGATATCAACCAAGTTGTATGATTCACCAAATAATGACGCAGGCGTTTAGCGGCCCAGGCCAAAGCACAACAAGTCTTCTCAAGCATTGTATACCGAGTTTCACAATCGGTGAACTTCTTGCTTAGATAGTAGATAGCATGTTCTTTCTTTCCAGTCTCATCTTGTTGACCAAGTACGCATCCCATGGATTCATCAAATACTGCCAAATACATAATCAAAGGCCTTCCTTCCACGGGTGGGACAAGGATAGGTGGTTCCAGCAGGTAATTCTTGATGCTATCAAAAGCTTCTTGGCATTCATCATTCCATACAACAGGCTGATTCTTTCTGAGTAGCTTGAAGATCGGCCCGCAGGTTGCGGTCATGTGAGATATGAATCGGGAGATGTAATTCAAACGTCCGAGGAAACCTCTAACTTGCTTCTCTGTCTGTGGAGCTGGCATTTCTCGGATGGCCCGGACTTTATCAGGATCGACTTCAATGCCCTTTTGGCTGACAATGAAGCCTAATAACTTCCCGGATCTGACGCCGAATGTACATTTGTTGGGATTCAATCGAAGCTTGTATTTTCTCAACCTTTCAAACATCTTTGTCAAATATTCAACATGTTGCTCCTCATCTGTTGACTTCACAATCATATCATCCACATATACTTCGACTTCTTTGTGAATCATGTCATGAAACAGAGTAGTCATTCCTCTTTGGTAGGTAGCACCAGCATTTATTAGGCCGAATGGCATCACTTTGTAGCAGAAGGCACCCCATGGAGTAATAAAAGACGTCTTTTCTCTATCTTCAGGAGACATTTTGATCTGATTGTAACCGGAGAAACCATCCATGAAGGAGAACACCTTAGACTGAGCAGTGTTATCAACAAGCACATCAATATGAGGTAATGGAAAGTTGTCTTTTGGACTAGCTTTGTTCAGGTCTCTGAAGTCAACACACATTCGGACTTTACCATCCTTCTTTGGCACAGGTACAATATTGGCAACCCATTCAGGGTACTCAACTGTCATGAGGAAACCCGCATCAATCTGTTTTTGAACCTCGCTCTTAATCTTGAGAGCCATATCTGGATGAGTCCTTCTCAATTTCTGCCTGACGGGAGGACATTCAGGCTTGGTGGGGATCCGATGCTCCACAATCATAGGATCTAGACCTGGCATATCTTCATACGACCATGCAAAAATATCCGGATATTCCCGGAGAAGTTGGATGATCTTCTTTTTAACCCCTTCCTCTAAAGCAGCACCGATCTTGATTTCCCGCTTGCTATCCTCGGTACCTATGTTGATAAGCTCAATCTCTTCCTGGTGAGGCTGAATGGCTTTCTTTTCTTGCTCAAGTAACCGAGTGATCTCATATGGTATATCATCACCTTCCTCATCTTCGGCCTCATACACTGGGAACTCAAAATTCGGAGGGAATGCAGGGTTACTGTGCCCAACGGGTTTATTATAGTTCAATCTGCGTAAAATGGTTGGATGATTTTAGAAAGAGGTTTTTTATGCAGATTTTTGAAATTAATAAGAAAATACAGATGTTTTGGTTTTTTCTGGCATTACCATTATTTCCAAGGGAAAAAGCACTAAAAGCAGTCGTGAAAGAAACGACAATTTTTTTTATTAATCAACGGCAATGCCGAAACAAACATGCCCTTACAGAAAATATCACTCTCGCTTTGGGCAGAGCGAGAGGATTGTTATTTTGAAAAAACAAGATACTTAAGCAACAAGGTATATTACTCAGAAACATGCATGATTGAGGGAATGTCAATGGCATCCCAATCTCTCGCAATGCCTCCTGGTATAACAAATACAGGCCTCGGGCCAAATCCAGTTGCTTCTTCTGTGATTGCGTTGACAAACCCAGCACTACAGAATGCCCCGGTGGAAACTCCTGAAGTTGGGGAGAAGCCAAGACCTTCCTTATGCTTGTTCTCACGAAGCTGTATTAACCTGCCCCAGCCGGCAGCTTGACCCTCTTGGACGGCTCTCTGTGCATCCTTCAAAGAAGCCATTGCAGTTCCATCCCTCTTGGGCTCCGTACCTTCGACAGTTAATCCTTGAAAAGCGGTCCCCTCTGCAGACCCTGCTTCTATGCAAGAGAAAGATGATAGCTGGCTAACCAGGTATGCCTCCTCTCCATGAATGGTAACAAGCTTTCCACTTTTTGCAAATTTCAACTTTTGGTGCAAAGTAGAGGTCACTGCTCCCGCGTCGTGTATCCAAGGTCTCCCCAAGAGACAGCTGTAAGAGGCATTAATATCCATGACCTGAAACGTGATTAGAAAGGTTTCGGGGCCAATAGTTATTGGCAAGTCTATCTCCCCGAGAACGCTCTTGCGGGTTCCATCAAAGGCTTTGACCAGAAAAGTGCTCCTCCTCAAGGGAGTTCCCCGGTAACTCAGCTGATCCAGCGTTGATTTGGGCATCACGTTCAAAGATGAGCCAGTGTCTACTAACACATTTGAGATCATGTCAGACTTGCAATTCACGGAGATATGCAAGGCCAGATTATGATGCTTTCCTGCTTCGGGCAATTCATCTTCACTGAACCACAGGTTGCTACAGGCGGTAATGTTCCCCACTATGCTACCAAAGTGATCCACAGTGACTTCATGATCCACATAAGCCTGCTCCAATACTTTCAAAAGGGTATCTCTGTGAGCAGCGGAACTCAGGAGTAAAGACAAAATGGATATCTTCGACGGAGTTTGCAGCAGCTGATCCACAATCTTATAATCACTTCTTTTGATCAACCTCAAAATCTCGTCCAGATTAGAATCCTCTATAGACCGGCCTGGTTGGCTCGCGTCTCTGTTAACGGGAGAAACATCAGTCGGGGTTGGCTTGTCAATGGGTGGCACGGTAGGCGTAGCTGCCTTCTTTTGAAATAACGGTGGACGGACTCTTCCGCTTCTTAGGGATGCTGAAGTTCCTTCGGCGGTATTGTTCATCACAGTCAAGGACACCAGAGGCACTTCTACTCCGTTTTCAATTATGGTAGCATTGTATTTGTACGGGATAGCCCTATCTGAAGCATACAGTACCGGTCCGAGCAATCTTATCACCAAAGGCTCAACATTCTCCTTCAAAGGCATACTCTTGACAGGCGGATCGTGAAAAACTGGCACAATCACGCAGATATCACTAACAGTCAAAAAATTATCATTCATCAAGCTTTGGATGTCGTCTTGAACAGTATAGCAACCCAAAGGATTATGAAGGCATCCTAGGCACTTGGCATGATCATGGCTAAACAGAGAAGCTTTGCACAGCTTGATGTGTAGAGGCACCAGAGGAGTTGCGACGTTACGGACATCAAGTCTAGGAGCTTCCTCACATACTTCGATCATATTCACAGCGGCATGATTTGGAAGAGGATTGTCGAGGACGTGTGGGACATTATTCTCAAAAGTCAGCTTTCCTTGATCAATGAGCTTCTTCACGATATACTTCAAAGCATAGCACCCCTCGACATCATGACCTAGGGCACCTTGATGAAAATCACATTTGAGGTCGGACCTGAACCTTGGAGGCAACGGATCAGGTGGGGGCTTGCCCTGTCTGGTTGTACAATGCCCTCTATGGAGTAAAGTCGGAAGCAACTCAGCATATAACATCGGTATCGGAGGGAAAGTAGGTCTAGCTTGCTGATTTTGTTGTTGTTGTTGAACTGGCAACTGTTGTTTCATCTGTTGAGCGATTGCATTAACGGGTACTTGAGGTTGACCCGGTGGCAGAGGGTACTGATGATAAAATGGCGGAAAGAAAGGATGCTGAGAATACGGCACATATGGGTATGACGGAGGCATTTGGGCTGCATTGATAGGAGCAACAGTAGCCATGGATTGACCGGCTCCAGCTGACACCATCCCTACTTCCGTTTCTTTCTTCTTGTGGTGTCCATTACCATACCTCTTCGATGCATTCACAGAGGATTCAGCTTTCTCGAACACAATGATTCCATCCCTGACGGCTTCTTCCAGACGAGTTCCCATGGTGACCATCTCTGAAAAGTTATTCGGGGCAGCGATGATCATTCTCTCAACATAATCCTTCTTCAAGGTCTTTAAGAATGTCTGGGTCATTTCTTCTTCATCAAGAGCGGGAGTAATGCGGGCAGCAGCCCCCCTCCATCTCTGTGCGTATTCACGGAAGCTTTCCTCCTTCTGGGAGAGAGATCTGAGGAATTCCCTGTTCGGCTTCAACCGGGTGTTAAACCCATAGTGGCTCTTGAAAGCAGCGGCTAATTCATCAAAGGTATGGATGTCATTTTTGCTCAAACTAGTATACCACTCTGTAGCATCTTCCATCAAACTATCTTGAAAGCAGTGGATCATAAGGGAATCATTGTCTTTGTAATTGCCCATCTTTCGGACATACTTGATGATGTGGTTCTGAGGACAAGTTAGCCCGTTGTACCGGTCGAAATCTGGGATTTTGAACTTCTTAGGGACATCCACCTTTGACACCAAACAGAGATCTTGAGTTTTGAAAGAGTCCGCATTTCCTCGATTGGCTTTGATCTCATGACGGAGTTCTTTAGCAAGTTCCTCCATCATCTCTTCCATGGTTTTGGTTACGGGGATGCTTCCGTGCTGTGTGTTGATGTTAACACCTTGAGGCAGGGTATGCACAAGAGGCTCGGTGACAGCTGCCGTTGTTTGTGGCAAAGTAGCATTGATGGAGACAGCATTTGTTGCAGGGATCAGAACATTGTTAGCAGTGCCCGAAGTGCCCGCTGCAGTACTGGGAGTGAAGAACGGTGGAAGCCCATACGGAAACCCAGCTGGCATAGCAAAGCGAGCGTCTGCAGATGCGGTTGGGAGCATGCTTGTAGTCACCGGTATAGCTGTGGCTATAGGGATAGCCGTGGCTGATTGTTCTTGAGCGGCTAGCAGAGCGGTCATGACATCATTGGCTTTAGCCAATTCTTCCCTTAGAGTGGCTAACTCGGTACGGAGCTGAGCATTCTCTTCTTCCATGGCTGCCGAATTCTTCTTTCTGTAGAGTCTTGTCCGGTGTATTCTGTCTGGTTCGTAAATTTTCCGAGCACGAGCCACCTTTCAATCTCTGTGGCAGAAGAACCAGGAGGCAGTGAGCACTTGTAAACCTTTCGTGGCTTGATGAATGATGCACATGATGCATGATATGTACAGATGCAAATGCAAAAGCTTTCTTTCCTTTTTTTTTTGGACATCGAAGGATTTTTAGACAAATTAGGAGTTTTGTAAACAATATCTAAACAAGCAAAGCAAAACGAAGCGTTTACAAAATGAATCCCTTTGAAATACTAAGCCAAGGGAAGACTTTGAAATGTAAACAAATAAAACTCTCAAGCATAGGAAGTGGTGAGATGATCCTCAGACTCAGACTCCGAATCCGAACCGCAATATCTAGCATAGAAGTTGCGTCGTCCTCTAGCTCTCTTGGAGTCTCGCATGAGTAGCTCATCCTTTTCTTCAAGTTCCCTTCGGACCTTAACCAATTCCTTCTTCAACATTAGGTTCTCATGAGTCTTCTGCTCATCCTTACCATCCAAAGTCATGATTAGATTCTCAGCCTCATTGTATCGGGCTTTCCACATTTGTTTCTCACGACTTTCCATGGCCAGATGCTCCTGATACATCTCCTGAGTAGTGGGAGGTAGAGGTAGAGGTATAGATGGAGCAGATGCAGCCACATGTCTCATAGCAGGGTATGGCATACCAATCTCTTCGGCTCGGTTTATTACCCACTGAGTATAGGCCTCATGAGCAATACCAGATCTCACACCCAGATGCTTCACACTCTTCCTACGGACCTTAGACCAAGCCCTTGTGAAAGCCTCCCTTTGTCCGGTGGGGGCGTTCGAATAATAGAAGAACTCTGGAGATGTAGCAAGATTGATGGGCTTTGTCTTCATAGGGAACCCAAACTGTCTCATAGCAAGCTCCAGATTGTAGTTGATTCCCCCACGGGTACCAAGAAGAGGTACATTGAGAAAGTCTCCACAACCAGTAATAATCTCCTTAACCTGAGCGGCGGGAGTGATCCAGACCACCTCGTTAGGAGAGAGAGCCATCATCCGCTGTGAGTAGGACCAATCCTCCGAGTTATCATGGAAGGAGCTCGGAAGGTGAGAAATAAACCACCTATATAGGAGAGGTACGCAGCAAAGGATATACCCACGACCTTTGAGAGTCCGGTCATGGATAGCATGGTACATGTCAGCTAGCAAGGTAGGAACCGGATTCCTAGAATGGAAGATCTCAATAGCATTCATGTCCACAAAGTTGTCGAGATTCGGGAAGAGAATGAGCCCATAGATAAGCAATGCAAGAATAGCCTCGAGTGCGTCCTGACAAGTAGTTTCGAGATTGGCTTGCTCAAGTAGATACTTGGAAGTGAACCCTCGGATGTGAGACTTAGTAGTCAGATGCTTAGAGACATTGGAAGTCTTGAGATAGAGATCCTTAGCAATAACCAGAGGAGTAAGAGAAGCCCCGGGACCGGTGAAAGGCGTCTTCTCGGTTATAGGTGAATCCAATAAGTGGGAATAAGCCTCAAGAGTAGGGACCAACTGGAAATCCGGGAAAGTGAAGCAGCGGAAACTCGGGTCATAGAATTGCACTAGAGTGTGCACGAGCTTCTCTTCAACATTAGTCCGGAGAATAGTAAGCAAACCACCATACCGGAGTCGGAAACCCGTTTGATTCTTCACCTTGAGTGCCAACTCTCTCAAACTAACCAAATCAACCTCCTTGAACTTGTAGGATTTAGTCTTCTTCATACCTGTAATGTTTACAAAGTTTTTAATTTGTACAATCCTTCGATGAATGCATGAGAAAAATTTATGCATGAATGCATGTATGCATGATTGTTTTTTCAATTACAGAGAAAACATGGAGGGTTGAGATTAAAGTCGAGGAGCCACGGGCGGACACGGTGCCCGGTAAACTAAAGTTTAGGATAATAGTAACCAAGGTTCTAATCAAGTTCCCAAACTGCAACCTCTCTTACGTATATCATGGTAGCACGGGACAACGTCCGTTCCATGTTTATTTGCAAGAAGGTCTAGTTTGAGTGTAGTATCGCGTGACGACTAAAACTCGAGACAACACTCGGTTTAGCCACCGCACTACGTCCTAAGAAGGCCAGGGATGGGTTTGGTAACTACGGTCCATAGCATCGTCGAACAATTGAAAGCAAAGTGCCTAAGCATGACAACACACGCCGACAATATTACTTCCAAAATGCCTCAGCTATGTGAGATTGATCGCATAACCCAATACACGAGGCAACCCTCGGATCGAATTGTCGATTATATCTCTACCTATTCATAAGTTCACTCAGCCCGGGTATAGGACTTTTGATATTCTCACCCCACACGTCAAATGAA
Source organism: Medicago truncatula (assembly GCF_003473485.1). Classification (NCBI taxonomy): domain Eukaryota; kingdom Viridiplantae; phylum Streptophyta; class Magnoliopsida; order Fabales; family Fabaceae; genus Medicago; species Medicago truncatula. The sequence goes on from NC_053046.1 coordinate 25,486,204, forward strand.
AATAAACAAGTATTCACATATGTAAGCAATAAAACAAAGTGTAAATATAAACTAAGGAAAACTAGGCGTGACCCGCTAAAAATAGTCCCCAGTGAAGTCGCCATTTCTGTTATCGCGATTTTCGGGTGTCAAGTCATAAATTAGGCTTGAACCTTTCAATCTTTGATATTCTCTATTTTTTCTTGGGAAGGGCAAAATTGAGAAAAAACCCTTAGATTCTAAGTTCGGGGGTCGCTTTCGCTACGGGAAGGTGTTAGGCACCCGGAACGATTATGGTATTCCATAAGAACCGTTCTCCTAAGTTTATTTCTACGCTTTATTTTTATTGCCTACTTATTTAAAAGAGAAATTTTATTTGAGTGAAGAATGGGGGAAGAGAAGATGATCGAGATCTTATTTTTATTTGGCTTGGAGGAGTCTTGACTCATTGCCTACGTACCCTTTTAAGGGATCAAAACCAATCGTAGTTCGTTCTCGAAAATTGTTTTTGTTTTTGTTGGTTGATTTTAAGTTTAAAAAAGGAATTTTGAAGAATGGAGATGAGAGGCCTCAAGGGCATGAGATTTGGAAAATGTGAGGTGGAAGTAGTTATTTTGTAAAATAAAGTCTAAGTATGATTAAAATTCATTGGGATTTTTTCTTAAGAAAACAAAAGGGAAATGATGAGTTTTGACTCCTATTTTAGAAAAAAAGTTTTCAAATGAAGTTATTCATATTTTTGAAAAATGATTTTTTTTTCTAAGCGTTGTAAAACCTAAGCATACATCTAAGCGGTAATCATGCAACGTGTGTGCGTGTCGGTGCTTGTGTCGGTGTACATCCCTTATAATGTCCATAGTCCTTTACATTGTCCTAGATACATGCTATGGTCTTTGTGAAGAATTTTAAAAGGAACTAATCTATCTAAGATTATTACAAACCCAATTGATATAGAAATGAATAGAAAAAAATGATGCCAAAACTATAGGATGAATGAAATGTGAGATGAGATGGTTAGTATCATAAAGCATAAAAATAGTAGAAAGGTAAACAAAATTGAATAGAATAGCAAGAGAGAAAAAAAAGTAATGAAATGAGATAAAGTGGTAAAAAATACACCTAGAATTTAGGTATAACACTCATACATGCATATGACCTATAATTCCCTCATTATAGCCATTTTTGAAAGGTTTGAATTTAAGCTACAATGTGAGGATCATAAGAGCACACACAAGCAAAGCATTATATCATATTCCTAGAGATATTTTCACACATTATTTCACATGCCAAAATATCACAATATGAAAAAATGCATCAAGAACATATATGAAATTTAATGAGCAAGAATTAAAAGAACAAAGTAAAGAAAATAAATGCAAAAATAAGCAAATAAATTCTAAAACTTAGAGGAAAAATCAAAATGATAGGGAAATATTTTTAGAAATTTTTTAGAAGCATAAAACACCAAGAAAGTGTAAAAAAGGTATTTAAAACACAATTAAAAAGCAATTAAAAAAAGAGGCTCAGCAGGATTTAATCTGGTCCGCTGGATGAATCCAGAGGTCCAGATCTAACTCCCAAGATCACATCACAGCCACTGGATCAAAGATCCAAGGGTCCAAAAAAAAAGCACAAAAGATAGTGTAAAAATGCAGGAAGCACAGTGACCGTTAGATCAAAGATCTAACGGTTCAAACAGAAGATATACCATATTCCACACAAAAAGTCACACAGGATTCAAAATCAAACACACAGCAGCCATCAGATCTTGGAACAATCCAGATCTGATGGTTCACAGAGCGAGGGAACACAACAAGAGCACGCACGCGCGCGCGTGGGAACGGAGGGAGTATAAAAAGGATTTTTCACACAAAAAACTCACAAAACCTTTTCCTCTTCTCTCTCTAAGTTAAACTTAGAGAGAGAAGCTCTCCCTTCTCTCTAAAACAAGCTCGCCGGCGAGCTAGTGCTAGTGGTGGTGGTGGCCGGAGCTGCTCCGGCGCGGTGGCCGGCCGGTTTCCGGCGGCGGCGCCACCGCGTCGGAGCTTTTTTTTTTTTTTTTTTTTTTCAAAATTTTTATACCAAAAGCTTCGTCTCCTCCTCCTCTACACAAATCCGGCACTAGTTTTAGCGAGAACGGTTCGGTTCGGACTAGATCTACATTTTTCTTTGAAAATTTTTTCACACTTTTTTTGAAAAAAAACCACGGATCTAGATATCCTTTTCGCTCTAGTGTCCGAATCCGGCCTCAAAATTTTCAAAATCCGAACGTACAAGCCTAGATCTACAAATACATATCCGTAACAAACTTTTTCACACTTTTTCTACACTACACATATGCGCGCGAAAACGGAGAAAAAGAGGAGAGAAATGCGTTACCTCTGTCGTAGAACGGAGAAAAATCTTCGGAAAACTTCAAGTCCTCCTCTTCTCCTCGCGCGCGCGCTATGTGTCCCGTCGGTGTTGTTTTTGCTCGAAAATCCGGTACGTTTTTGTGTTGATGTGATGTTTCGCGGTGGTTTTGAGTGAATCCGGTTCGGATTTGTTGATTTTGTGGTGGTTGGGGCTGTTTTGGAGCAGATCCGGTTTGGATCTGTTGATTTTGGTGATGAAGTGTTCTTGGTGTTCTTGGTGTTCTTCCTCTTTTTCTCAGCTTTTTTCTGTTTTGATTCTGTTATGGATGAGAGAGAGAAAAAGATTCTGTTTTGGGAGTGATTGTGATTGATTCTGATTTTTTCTGACTTGATTTGACTGATTGTGATGGATCTGACACATTTACTATTTATAGCCTGCCATGTGTATCTGAGAACCAATGAAAAAATGACATCTGGACCGTTTTGGACTTAAGGACTAATCTGCAAAAAAGTTAATATGAGGACTAATCTGCAATAAAAAAAAAGACTAAAAAAATGCAATTAAAAAAAGTATTGGACAAAAATGCAATTTTGGGACTCTTTTGGGGGACCGAAATGTAAATAAAAAATAAAATGAATTAAAATTGGTAATTGGTAAAAAGGTAAAGTGAAACGAAAAATAAAATCAACAAACGGACTAAAACGAACAAATTACCGACATGAGGTATTTTAAAATACCTCCCTGCCGAAATTTTGACGGGAAAAGACCAAAATGCCCCTAGGGACTAAACTGACCCAAATTGACTCAGATGCGATTTTGAAATGATTTTTAACAAAGAATTAACGATGATTTGTACAGACAAGTTGAAGAGACTTAGAGACAAATACAGGGACAAAAATGGGTTCCACTGCAGGAAATGACCAAAATACCCTTTTGTATGATTTTTGAAATAAAATGCAAAAAAAGTAACGCGACGTTTCAGAGAGTTCTTAAATGACTTGGAATGTCAGAAAAGACAGAGGCAGTAAAATTCGTTTAAAAAGAGAGTAAAGTTTCAGAGAAAAAAAAACAACAGCGAATTGACAAATATCAGTGTTAAAAGAAGTTTGAACGAGTATTTTTAGGTCCAAAATCAGGGTATAACAATGAGAATCTAAAAGAAAAAAAAATCTTACATGTAAGTTTGTTTAAAATAGAGGATATGGTCATTTTGATCCCTAACTCTGCACCTCGCTATCACAAAAGTCATTGACTCGGGATTAAATGCAAAGTAGTCCCTGAATTGGCTTATCGCTTTAGTCCCCGTTGTTAAATGATTGTGTTAATTGATGATATGGCCAAGGTTTTATGCTGACAAAGAGTATGAGGTGTCACTTTGGTCCATGAACCGAAAATTAATATCCCTGAACTGAAAATCAATATCCTCAAAATCGTCACAACGAAGTGTTGCTCTTCATCAAGAACTATGTCATCTTGCTCAATGAAATTGTTTTGTGGTTGCGGGATACTTATTGTTAGGTCCCTGACTGTGCATACTTACTATTAGTTAGACGAAGTGTTGCTCCTTGTCAAGAACTAGGTCATCTTCCTCAATGAAATTATTTTGTGGTTGCAGAAGACTTATTGTTAGGTCCCTGACTATGCATGCTTACTATTAGTTAGGTCTATGACTGTAAAGATTTACAAGCACAAAGTAGGTCTACTATGATCCTATCTTATATCAATTTATCAATTCTAGCAATATGAAGAATTATTTTAGGTTTTGTGGTCTGGTTATGAATCACATTTTTCTAAATTCTGTATTTGTATATCTTGAATTTCTTCATGGTTTCTTCTTTTTAATCTCAATGTTAACTTCAAATTATACTATTTCATTTTTTAAGAAAGATTATTTGCTTCAAAAATACATATTCAACTAAAATATGACAATCATTTACTGGTTTAATCTTGTGCACATTCAGGAACTACTTTGTATTTAATCTTGTGTCAGGGACTTTTATGATAGCGAGGTGCAAAGTCAGAGATCAAAGTGACCATTTACTGGTTTAAAATATGACAATCATTTTTTATAATTTTAGTTTAAACAAGCCAAAATGAAATTTATTAATCAACACTACAAACAATCTTCTCGACACAAGGTGTGACAAAAAGAAGCTTTAAAATTCAAAACAAACCACAATCCGTCAAAGGGATGCTACAATCCGTCATAAAAATCTACATAAAAATTTATGATCTTTGTCTTCAGCCACCAGAGAGACATATGCTTAACCATATCTATTAGTTGTGGCAAAGATTTTTCAGACCCTGTTATTTCTTTCCTGCGAGATGATCTAAACACAAGTAAACCAAATCAAGTGCATAAAAGAATGCCATGCTTTCGAACCACCTAGCAGATTAGCATAATGAACAAAAGTATCTAAAATAGAGCTAAGCTAAGATTTCCTTTCTGAAACAATTTCCTTTCTTTTATTGTTGTTGATCCTTATTATTATTTTTAACTTTATTTCTTTGCATTACCTATATAAATTTTCCATTTATGGATAAATTGTTTTAGTCTCATAAAGTTATTTCAAAATATTTATAGTAGAGGCTAACTTACCCTAACATTCAAGAGCTCGATAACTTTTTTGGATTTGCTATTGAAGGTACTCATATTAATCACCATCTTTTTTTTGTATAGCATAATCGGGTAGATTTTGACCTAAATATTCAATCCATTCTTTTACTATAATTCTTTCTATCATGAGTGTTCCATATGATTGCTATTTTTGCTCAAATTTGAGGTCGTTCTTTACGGACGATCGGGTTTGTCATAATATGCACGAGACAATTATTTTTTGATACCTTGAGCCTTTCAAGCCACACTGTACATTCTTATTATCCTTTGTGAAACCACTTTGAACCTCCAACGATAATTTCTTTTGTTGTTACTAAGTGACGAATCATGTCACCAGTTATGAACCTCAATGTCATTTGTTTGATTTCTATTGGAGTTAGATAGAACATTTTACAACCTGATATGGTTTGAAACTAAGTTTGGGGTTGCTCTTTGGAATTAGAAACATATTAAGTTTAGGGTAGGGTAGTAGTAAAACTTATTTATCAATGATGAGATAAAACCGCAAGTGCACGGTCTTACCGAAGCAGTAAAATAAGAGTATCGTTCCGACAGGGAGTTATGAATTCAATTATCTTTTAACAATGATTAGAATTAAAGTATAGAAAGTAGAAAGTTGTATTTTTATATATTTAAAAGGAAATAATAATAAAAGATAAAAGCCTTGGAATCATTGGTTCATCCTAATGACAAGTCCTTCACAAACCAAACTATTAAACTTATAACCTTATGTTAGACCTAATTTCTCAAGACAGTTTCTCTTATGTTCCTCTAGCAACCAAGCCTATTTCGCTGACTTGATTACTATTAGATTTTGGTTCCTCTAACAACCAAGCCTATTTCGCTGACTTGATTGTTATTAGTTCCCTTGAAGATCGAAACTATATGTCTCAAAGATTGCAAAGCCTATTTCGCTGACTTTGCAATCCTTGTCTAAATTCACTTGTTCGAATATCAAAGTTCCACTTTCGTTTTATGAATTGATATTTGAGATGATGGATAAACAATTATCAAACCCTTCACTTTCGTTTCCACAGTTTGATAATGGTTGATCCATGTTAAAGCGGTGAATTTAGATAAGAAATTAGGGTTACATAAGATTAAGGTTTAAAGCTTGGTTTGATTAGGATTATGTCATTAGACTTATCCAACAATCCCAAGACAAGAGAAGTCTACTCATTGACGTTCATTGTAGACAAGGAGAAGAAGAGAGAAAACATAAAAGTAAATAACAAAGAAAGTAAAATGAACTTTTATTAGAAAGACAATTGTCACATATTGTATTCCAAGAAAAGATGAATATTTGTGATGGCTAGCTACTCTATTTATAGTACACAATTGACTTAAAATCTAAGCAAGTATATTCCAAGAATATTCCTCGGTAGATTGTGCGCCAAAATAGAATAGCTTGGAGTCCAAGCAAAAGCAGCAAAAGGTCTCTGGAGGGTGGCACGGCCGTGCCAAGGCTAGCACGGGCCGTGCCAGGCTTCTGACTTGTGGGAGATATATTTTGTTTCCCAATCTTCGTATTTTCGTGTCCAATCTGCTCCAAATCCCTTTCTTTTGCTCCAAGACTCAATCCATCCAATATTCTTCCCTGAAATATAATAAATTGCAATTTAAAGTAAACTATCCTAAAAAGGAAATAATACTAATATAAAATTATATAAAATCTAAATAAAACTAAACTAAAAAGCATATTAAAATAGCATATAAATGACTCATCAAACTCCCTCACACTTGAATCTTTGCTTGTCCTCAAGCAAAAGGCATAAACATAGTAGCACTAACAGTTATATCAAATGACAATTTCAATTAAAGCACATGTCTCCTCAAGGGCTTAAATCCCAAATGTACACTAATCACAAACTCAAGCATTTCTTGTAATTTTTATTTAACCCAACGATCAAGTTTCAAGTGAGTGTGTGTGTGAAGTCCAACCCTTTTCTTGCTCCTGTATAAGATAGGCATTATGAGGAAACATGGTCTAATCCTAGCACTAAACCAACCAAGAAAGATTCCTTCTATAATTCATATAAGAGAGATGGGAGTATTTGAGAATCTTTGTTCTTTGCCATTTGCACATTTTAAGTTCTTTATTTAAGGAACAACATCTTCACGTAGGAGGTCGGAGGGCCTACCCCCTTCCCCAATCTAGATTCAATGGTATCCCTTAAAACATCATCTTCACGTAGGAAGTCGGAGGGCCTAACCCCTTCCCCAATCTAGATTCAATGATGCGTTTTAAAGTTTTTCCTCAAGATAACAATCATCTTCACGTAGGAAGTCGGAGGGCCTACCTCCTTCCCCAATCTAGATTCAATGATGAGATCTTGGAATTTATTTGGCTTTTTGGCTTTTTATGAACTCCCTTATACTAACTTATACTACTGGCACTTTGAGAATCTTTAAAGGTTAATGCACCACTAAGATTAAAACGTGTTTCCTTAAAATACCTATTCATACATTTACTCAAGGGAAGCAACTTTGTGTTTTTCTCATTGGAGAATTTTATTCACTTTAAAACAAGATGTGGGTATATCAAGAAGACTTAAAACACAAGAGTTTGCTTTTATGTACAAGAATCAATCAAATAAGAGGAGACAATGAAAATTTTGTGCCATGATATTTTCAATAAAAATTAGCTACTTAACCATGCCTTTTACAATAAAACAAAACAAAAGAATAAAGTTCAAGGGAGTTTGGAAACACTACGACTAAAGACACTTTATTAGGCTCCCCCCACACTTAGGAGAAGCATTGTCCTCAATGATTTAAAAGAAGAAGAAAAAGAAGGAGAATAAGAAGAAGAAGAAGAAGAAGAAGAAGAAGAAGAAGAAGAAGAAGAGAAGTAGAGAAGAGTAGAGGAAGAGGAGAGCTCACAATTTTATGGAAATCCACAAGGTGGACCTTGGAGGTGAAGGTGTTGCATCATGATCGGAACATTTGATTGTGTTATTCATTTATTTGGTTGCCCCTTAGGACATCGTTTCTTATCCCGACCATTTCAACACCTTGTTTTTGTTGCTCGGTGTATATTATTTGAACTTTGGTTTGCATCCATGCCCACCGTTTATCATTATAGTTTCCACCGGCTTTTTGTTCATGGTGTTGTGCACCTACCTCCTCTTCATCACCACCACCATCATCATCACCATCATCTTGTACCTGTGGGTTAGGACCAACATAAAGCAAATTTTCCACCACCTCCGGATTAGTAATGTCCGAATTAGGTAGAATAATCAAAAAATTAGTTCTAATAATCCTCCATTCATATTGGTAATTGTGAGTATGGTCATGGGTTCTAAGGAAAGACAAAGTAGTGAGAGTATATAAGTTTGGATAATAATTTTCATCTATCCTCTTGATCCCTTGATTCACACTCACCCTAAACCTCTTAGCAACAAAAGTGATGATTCCACCTACCATTATATCACCCTTATCATCCGGTTTCTTTTTATTAATTGAAACAAGATAATCAAGCAAAAAATAGCAAATGTTAACATGGTGGTTATAAAGCATGTCCGACAACATAAAAAGCTCATCATTCCTACCTCTTTTCTACTCCATATGGTGCAAGCAATAACCGTGTGAAGGTACCTAAGCACAGGGTTGTGAATTTATTCAACAGCCTAATCACATGTTCATCTATTTCTAGTCTATCCATATCATTAACATCAAGGTACCTGCAAGGAGAGATAGTTCTAGAGATTAGATACTTATACCTATTGCTTTGCTCGGAATCCTTGAATTGGATCCCATGATTCGGGTTGTTGATTGCTTCTTGCTTGCACCACTTTTGGAGGCTTCAATCTTCTCACCTTTCCTTTTTGATGTCGTTGACCTTAGATTGGTTTGGTTGTGGGTGGATGAATGTTTGGAGAGAATTATGGAAGAAGGAGTATAGATGTTATTTGATTTGGATACGGGAAAAAAATAATTTTTTTTTTTTTTTTTTTTTTTTGCTGATGGGTTGGCACGGGCCGTGCTAACTTTCTGGAAAAAGAGGGGAGAAATTTATTTATTTATTTTTTATTTTTTTATTTTTTTTTTGGGTGGGTTTCTGGTCAATGGCTTCAAATCTTTTTCACTTTTTCGCATCATATTTGGACAAATACCTACAAAACAACAAAACAAAAAAATAAAAGCAATAAAACTCATGGGTTGCCTCCCACGAAGCGCTCTTTTAGAGTCATTAGCTTGACGATTAGAAGGTTTCTCTACCCAATACCCAATCTTTCCCAAAGGGATAGTGGCATCAACCTGAGATTCTCTCCCAAATCACACATAGCTTTGTCAATGGTTTCACTCTCAATCACACAAGGGGTGGAAAAACTCTCAATCACTATGAGGTTAGGCTTAGCAAGCCTTTGTGGGACATGGATTTTGAGTTTATAAGGTGGTGAAACGATTGGTTTATTACCCTCTCCTATGACTTTCTCACCTTGTTGCTTTTCACTCTCTATCTCACCCTCAATTGTCTTAGTTTTCGTAATGGGGTCCTCTAACTTATTACCGTCCCTAAGTTGAATAGCATTTATAAGGCCTTTGGGGTTGGCTTCAGTTTGACTTTGAAAGACATCGGGGGTTTGAGAGGAAGTAGCTACTTTTTGGGCTACTTGAGAGATTTGAGTTTCTAGCATTCTAGTGTGAGTAGCAATGGAGTCCACTTTAGATGTAAGCTTGACAAAAGAGTCATTCAAAGATCCAGTTTGATTTTTAAGTTCTTGAAATTGCTTGGATTGCTCCATAGCATATTTTTCTCGTAAAATTTCCAAGCTGGATTTCTGAGGGACTCTTTCGTTGTTTGCACAATTGGGTGGTGTTGTTCGTTGTACAAAGGTATAAAATTTTTGCTCGGGGCTTTTAGCAACACTACCTAGTTGGCATTCAACATCAGTATGGTCAAATATTCCACAAAATTCACAAGGTGGTGAGACAAGAGCAGGTGTGACGACACTTACAGTTAATTTATCAAATTTTTGAAGAATTGTGTCCACCTTAGCAGATAGATGATCAAGGGTAGAAACCTGGCACATACCTTCCTCTTTTTTAGAGGGTGGAGGACTACCTTCAGTGATAACTCTCTCACTTGTCCACTGATAGTGGTTGTATGCCACATTCTCGATCAAATCATAGGCTCCTGTGTAAGTTTTATTCATCAAAGCTCCACCTGCAGCTGCATCAACATTCATTTTTGTGGAAAACAAAAGACCATTATAAAAAGTGTGGATAAGAAGCCAATTCTCAAAACCATGATGGGGGCAAAGCCTAAGCATTTCTTTGAAACGCTCCCACGCATTGTAAAGAGATTCACCATCTTTTTGAGTGAATTGTGTGATTTGACTCCTCAATTGAGCAGTTTTACTATGGGGAAAGAATTGGGAAAGAAATGCCTTCCTCATTTGGTTCCATGAAGTGATAGAACCAATTTGCAATGAATGAAACCAAGCACTAGCTCTATCCCTCAAAGAGAAAGGAAAGAGGTGCAGCCTTACGGCCTCTTGGTTTGCCTTCAAAGTTCCACTGAGTCTTAAAAAAGTTGAAACATGAAAATTCGGATCCTCAGTGGGTGATCCGAAAAATTGATTTTGCTGCACCAGGTAAATAAGTGCAGGCTTTATTTCAAATTTAATATCCTCAACCGTTGGGTACACAATAGCATCGTACGGCTCATCTGAAGATGTGATTGCATACTCTTTGAGAGCACGTTTCTCAGCCATATCGTTATTACTGTGTGTTTCTTTGAGTCATCCATGAAATCAAAGCGGTTAACGATAGAAAATAAAAAATAAAACAAAATAAAAATATAATAAAATAAAATAAAATAAAATAAGGAGAAAGGGAGGGAGAGAGATTTTATATATAAATATATATATTTTTATTTTTTTTATTTTTTTTATTTTTTTATAGAGAGAGAGAGAGATAAATATATAAAATATTTTACAAATATATATATATATATATATATATATATATATATATAAAATAAAAAGATAAGAAAAGGAAATAAAATATATTTTAAATATATATATATATATATAAAAAAAATAAAAAGGTAAAAAAAAGGATATATATATATATATATATATTATTATTATAAATATTTTTTTTTTCTTTAGACTAACCACTATTGAAAAGTTAATCCAATTACCGTAACTCCCCGGCAGCGGCGCCAAAAACTTGATGAGATAAAACCGCAAGTGCACGGTCTTACCGAAGCAGTAAAATAAGAGTATCGTTCCGACAGACAGTTATGAATTCAATTATCTTTTAACAATGATTAGAATTAAAGTATAGAAAGTAGAAAGTTGTATTTTTATATATTTAAAAGGAAATAATAATAAAAGATAAAAGCCTTGGAATCATTGGTTCATCCTAATGACAAGTCCTTCACAAACCAAACTATTCAACTTATAACCTTATGCTAGACCTAATTTCTCAAGACAGTTTCTCTTATGTTCCTCTAGCAACCAAGCCTATTTCGCTGACTTGATTACTATTAGATTTTGGTTCCTCTAACAACCAAGCCTATTTGTTATCGCGATTTTCGGGTGTCAAGTCATTAATTAGGCTTGAACCTTTCAATCTTTGATATTCTCTATTTTTTCTTGGGAAGGGCAAAATTGAGGAAAAAACCCTTTGATTCTAAGTTCGGGAGTCGCTTTCGCTACGGGAAGGTGTTAGGCACCCGGAACGATTATAGTATTCCATAAGAACCATTCTCCTAAGTCTATTTCTACGCTTTATGTTTTATTGCCTACTTAAAAAAAGAAGTTTTATTTGAGTGAAGAATAGGGGAGAGAAGATGATTGAGATTTTATTTTACTTGGCTTGGAGGAGTTTTAACTCATTGCCTACGTACCCTTTTAAGGGATCAAAACCATACGTAGTTCGTTCTCGAAAATTGTTTTTGTTTTTGTTGGTTGATTTTAAGTTTGAAAAGAAAAGAGGAATTTTGAAGAATGGAGGTGAGAGGCCTCAAGGGCATGAGATTTGGAAAAAGTGAGGTGGAAGTAGTTATTTTGCAAAATAAAGTCTAAGCATGATTAAAATTTATTAAAAATTTTTTACTTAAGAAAACAAAAAGGAAAATGAGGAGTTTTGACTCCTATTTTAGAAAAAAAAAAAAAAAAATTTTAAGTGAGGTTATTCACATTTTCGAAAAAGGATTTTTTGTCTAAGCGTTGTAAAACCTAAGCAGACATCTAAACATACATTCCCTAATCATGCATCTAGAACATCCATGTGGGGTGTGTGCATGTGTCGGTGCTCGTGTCGGTGTACATCACTTATAGTGTCCATAGTCCTTTACATTGAGTCCTAGATACATGCTATGGTCTTGCAAAGAATTTAAAAAGGAACTAATCTATCTAAAATTATTACAAACCCAATTGATATAGAAATGAATAAAAATAAAAAAATGATGCTAAAACTATGTAATGAATGAAATGTGAAATGAAATGGTTAGTATCATAAAGCATAAAAATAGTAGAAAGGTAAACAAAATTGAATAGAATAGCAAGAGAGGAAAAAGGGTAATGAAATGAAATAAAGTGGCAAAATATACCTAAAATTGATTATGACACTTAGACAATGCACATGACCTATAATCCCCTCATTATAGCAATGTTAAAGGGGTTTGATTTTGAGCTATAATGTGGGAACAAATTGGACATATTCAAGCCAAGAATCATGACACATTTTCAAAGATATTTTGCACTTTATTTCTTGATAAAAACACAAATTGCTTGCAAAACAAGAAAGACATGAAAATCTACATCCACAATCAGCAAGACATACACATGATCAGCAACTCATTCACCATAAAATTTCACACCAATCATCCACATCACATGCCAACATTTTATGAGAAAATATACCACAAAAATACACAAACTTAGATCAAACACAAAATTAATCAAGAAAAAATAACACACACATTTTTATCATTTTTTAAACCACTGGAAAATATCTCAAAAGTGTTAAAATGTATTAAGAAACATATAACAATTTTTTTGGAATTTTTAGAGAAAAGATTGAGCATGCAGAGGTTCAATTAGCAAAAAAGCAGGGTGCAGATAGCATAAGAAAAGCAAAAAACGTAGGAAACTGCAGAGAAAAAGGCCCAAGCCCAAAACCTAAAAGCCTGGAAGCACAGGGAGCGTTGGATTGATCCAGGGAGGGAAACCCTAGATCCAACGCTCAGGATTGCAAGGGATTGGACCGGTCTTGAACCGGTCCGGTCTAGGGGTCTATATAAGCAAGCTCACGCCGGTTTTTTCACTCTTCTATGCTCTCTCTCTCTCTAACCCTAAACTAGTGAGAGAAGCTCTCGCCTCTCTCCTCCCTCTCTCTTCTCACCTTCGCCGGTTTCTGAAAGAAACGGCTGAGAAAGATGAAGATCGGCCGGAACCTTCAAGGTTCGCCGGAATCTTCATCTTCTCCGGCGAGAAACTCCAGGTTCCGGTTGTCCTAATTTTCCAGATCTAACCCAAACTAAACCCTAAACCACTCGTCTTTTCATTCTAAACATGAATCTAAAGCTAGAAATCACATGCAAGGCTTGAATCTTTGTAGATCTACATTTTTGTTACGGTTTTGAAATTTCGTTTTTAGGTTTTCAGTTTTTCGAAAGAAACTCTTTGAAACTTTGAAGATCTACATTGATTCGTTCTTATTATTGTTCTTGAGAAAGAAAAGATGAGGTTTGAGTTTACCTGCGATTTTTCTGGAAAATTTCGAATCAAAGATTCTTCGGAAATCTTCGACTTGATCTTGTTTGTTGATTTTTGCTTGAAATCGAAAATAAATCGATGTTGTTTGCTGGTTTGATTCCCTTTTTCTTCTTTGCCGGTTTAGATCTTCATCTTCTTTCCCTCTTCTCTTCACTGGTTCCTTCGTGATCAGTGCTGGAGTTTGTCACTTTTAGTGACGAATTCGCACTTTGAATTGCGAAGGAATCCGATTCAATGATGAAGATTCACCATGAATCTCTGAGAATTGCGAAAGATCTTGTTGATTCTCTGTTGATTTGCACTGGTTTGTGATGTTTTGTGTTGATTTGTGTTGATTCTGGTGGAATTTGGAAACGGTTAGGGTTTGAGTGTTCTTGGTGGTTTCTGGAAATTGTTGAGTTTTTGATCTTTTAGAGCAGAAAGAGAAAGTTGGAAAGTGTTTGTGATGATGGCGCGTGACTGACTTTTTTTTTGACTTGTGCATTGAATGCGCCTTTTATAGGCTGCCACTTGTATCTGAGACCCAATGGGACACTGCCACCTGGAACTGGACTTAAATTGACCTTAAGGACCTTTCTGCAAAATGAGAAAATTGGAGGACTAAACTGCAATATAAAAAAGAACTAAAAAGTAATTTTAAGAATTTTGGACTAAAATGCAATTCTGGAAACTTTTTGAGGGACCAGAATGTAAAAAAAATAAAATTGAATTAAAAATTGGTAAATTGATCAAAACGTAAAGCGAAACAAAAAATAAAATCAACAAAAGGACTAAAACGAACCAATTACTGACATGAGGTATTTTAAAATACCTCCCTGTCGAAATTTTGACAGGAAAAGACCAAAATGCCCCTAGGGACTAAACTGACTCAGATGCAATTTTTGAAATGACTTTTTAAACAAAGACTCAACAGTGATTTGTACAGACAAATTGAAAAGACTCAGAGGCAAACACGAGGACTAAAATGGGTTCCACTGCAGGAAATGACCAAAATACCCTTTTGTATGATTTTTTGAAATAAAATGCAAGAAAAGTAATGCAATGATTCAGAGAGTTCTTAAATGACTTATAATGCAAGAAAAGACACTTTGAATAGTTTTATGCAAGAAAATCGAGCTTGAACGTACTTTGAGACAGAGACAGTAAAACATGCAGATGAAAAGAGAGTAAAGATTCAGAGTAAAACAACAGCGAATTGACAAATATCAGTGTTAAAAAAAAGAAATTTGAATGAGTATTTTTAGGTCCAAAATCAGGGTATAACAGCTGCCCCTATTTAAGTTTCTTTGTCTGGAGGGTCAAGAGACGGAGTCTTTGGCTTGACGGGACGAAGATACTTAAATATTAACATTTGCACTGTGTTTGGACGTAAAAATACGCTTGTACATTTTCAAATATCATGAATGCCATGTAACATTTGGATTATGAGTGCAAGACAAACGAAAGCTGGAATTAACAAAAGATGTCGTATCCATTGCGGGATTGGTAGACATTGGCAAGATAACAGATAACAGAATAGGTAGGGGACTAGGAACAAATTGACGGGTACAAGCTGCTCTTGGATTGAGCTGGGCACTTGACCGGGGATAAAAGCAGACAAGCAGGTGCGAGTTGTTCTTGGATTCGAACTGGTCACTCGACCGGGGACATGGAAAAGGTAGACAGGTGCGAGTTGTTCTTGATCGGAACTGGCCACTCGACTGAAAGCAAAGGCAGATAGACAGGTGCGAGGTTGTTCTTGGATGCGAACTGGTTACTCCACCGGAGACAAAGACAAATAGACAGGCGCCAGCTGCTCTTGGATTGAGCTAGCCACTTGAGCGAACAGAAACAGATAGACGGGTACAAGCTGTTCTTGGACTTGAACTAGCCACTTGACCAAAATCATAGACACATAGACAGGTACGAGCTGTTCTTGGATTCGAACTGGTAACTCGACCGATAACATTGAAAAGTAAACGGGTACAAGTCGTTCTTGGATGCGAACTGGTAACTTGACCAAACAGAAACATATTGACAGGTACAAGCTGCTCTTGGATCGAGCTGGGCACTTGAGCGAACAGAAACAAATTCACAGGGGATTAGTTTTTTTGACAAAATATAGGTTGAAATTGACTTGACGTCGATTTGATTTGAAAGGTAGAAATTGACCGATATTGTTGGCTCACAAGGTTTTGACAGAGAACCTGACATGAGTATTGAATTGAGACTGATGTTGACATTGGAAATGCGATATGCATGGATGATATAACAGTTTCATTAAATGCATGGGCACGTAATATGCATGATTATGCATGTATGAATGCTTGTAATGCATGACTGTTGGCAGTTTGTAGACACAGTTCCACAGAGACAGACAAGACACTGGAGTGTTGGGCACGCGGTGGCTCGTGCTATATTACACATTCTTGGAAATCCTCTTTGGAGATGACGTCGTTGGGAGACGTATCGGGACCATGGCTGAGGGCAGATAGCTATGCAACTTGCTGGGGATAGAATCTCGGAAGACTCTACTGGGAATAATGCTGGATGTATCGTGGACGTCGCATCTGTGGTCAATGCTTTTTGCATGTTATTTTCTCAATTTTCAATCATTCATTTTTGCATCCCATTTTTGCCTGGATCGCCCTTTCGGGTTTTCGATCCACCGGGGAAATAAATTCTTTTCAATGCCCCATTTTTGCCTGAACTGCCCTTTCGGGTTGTCAATCCAGCGGGGTGCTCATTTTTGCCTAAGCCGCCCTTTCGGGTTTTCAACTTAGCGAGCCTATTCATTTCCATGCATTTTCATTCTGTTTTTTCATTCTTGCCATTGACCACAGACTATCCTGGAGGAGAACCGGCTTATAACACATATTGAAATAGACATCAACATACACTCGCTCATGCATGTTTCATTTGAATGTACCCTGTTGCTCAGGTTTGCTTTCAAAAATAGACAAAAACTTTTTCAATTTTCAAGATGTTTATTTCAAGCATTGTCATTATCAAAATAGAAAGAAAATGTTTTGTATATAGCTTTGAAAGTAGAAGAAAAATAGAGTTTCAAACAAAAGCACAAGCTCAAATTGATGCATAAGAGTGGTGGTCAGCCGAAGGCGTGACTCCACGGATTCACGAAGCTTGGAAAATGGTAATTTTATTGGTTGGTGGTACATTGAACACGGTAATCATTACATTTCCTAGAAACTTTGAATTTGCAAGCGTAGGAGCTTTTGATGAAGATAGTCATTAACAGCTGCAGATGCCCCAAGGGAGACGGTGGTTGGCCAGATATAGTTACTTGCCTTTTGTTTCAATCTCATTTTTGCATGAACCGCCCTTCCGGGTTTTCGGCTCATCGAGACGCTCATTCTTGCCTGAGTTGTGTACAATCTCAGCGAGCTTTTTCATATATTTTTTTTGTCCCTTATTTTTGCCTGGACCGCCCTTTCGGGTTTTCGATCCACCGGGAAGCGCATTTTTGCCTAGGCCGCCCTTTCGGGTTTTCGACCTACCACGCTGTTCTTTTCACATTTCTAGGCAAAGTATTTCTTGACTATATCAGCATTCACAGGATTTGGAAGTTCTACACCATCCATGTGTGTAAGGATTAAAGCACCACCGGAGAAGGCTCTCTTGACAACATAAGGACCTTCATAGTTAGGCGTCCACTTGCCCCTTGGGTCGGGTTGCTGGCTCATCCTCCTTTTCAAAACAAGTTCTCCTACCTTGAATTCTCGAGGATGGACTTTCTTGTCAAAGGCAGTCTTCATTCTTGCTTGATATGACTGTCCACGAGCCATGGCATCCATACGTTTTTCCTCAATCAAATTCAACTGATCATACCGGCTTTGGCACCATTCAGCCTCAGATAACTTTGCTTCCATGATCACACGGAGAGATGGGATCTCCACTTCCAAAGGAAGAACTGCTTCCATACCATATACAAGAGAGAAAGGGGTTGCCCCGGTTGAACTGCGCACTGTAGTACGGTAGCCATGCAGAGCATAGGGTAACATCTCATGCCAGTCCTTGTAAGTGGTTACCATCTTCTGGACAATTCTCTTGATATTCTTGTTGGCGGCCTCAACTGCACCATTCATCTGAGGTCTATAAGGAGAAGAGTTATGATGTTCAATTTTGAATTCTTCGCAAAGAGCTTGCACCACATTGTTGTTCAGGTTTGTACCATTGTCGGTAATGATCTTGCTGGGAACACCATACCGACAGATGATGTTATTCTTGATGAACTTAGCTACCACTTGCTTGGTCACATTGGTATAAGATGCTGCTTCAACCCACTTGGTGAAGTAGTCAATTGCCACTAAGATGAAACGATGACCATTTGAAGCCTTCGGTTCAATTCTTCCAATCATGTCGATGCCCCACATTGAGAACGGCCATGGGGATGAAATAACATTGAGAGCGTGCGGAGGCACATGAATCTTATCAGCATAGATTTGACATTTGTGGCACCTTCTGGCGTGTTGATAGCAATCATGCTCCATGGCCATCCAGTAGTAACCTGCTCGTAACAACTTCCTTGACATAGTATGCCCTGTAGCATGGGTCCCGAAGGTACCGTCATGTACATCATGCATTAACTGCTCTGCTTCATGTTCATCAACACATCTTAACAATACCATGTCATAGTTTCTTTTGTACAGAATATCTCCATCTAACAGGAATCTACTGGCCAATCTTCTCAAGGTCTTCTTGTCTTGTTTGGAAGCACCCGGCGGATACTCACGGCTCAGCAAGAACTGTTTGATGTCGTAGTACCAGGGTTTATAGTCAACCACATTTTCGCCAGCCTGATCGATCACATCCCCAATAGCAAACACATGTGAAGGTCTTTCAAGGCGTTGCACTTTGATTATTGGCACATCATTCCAATGGTTTACTCGAAACATGGAGGATAGAGTAGCAAGAGCATCAGCCATTTGGTTCTCATCACGAGGAATATGGTGCAGCTCAACCTTTGTAAAATATGTCAGCAAACGTCTCGCATAATCACGATAAGGAATCAACTTAGCATGGTGGGTTTCCCATTCACCCTTTATCTGATTGATGACGAGCGCAGAATCTCCATAGATGTCGAGGTGTTTGATTCTCATGTCAATTGCTTCCTCGATCCCAAAGATACATGCTTCATACTCAGCCATATTGTTTGTACATTCGAACAGAATTCTGGCGGTAAAAGGGATGTGATGTCCCTGCGGGGATACAATGACTGCCCCAATTCCTTTACCATAAGCATTGACAGCACCATCAAAGACTAAACCCCACTTGCTATTGGGATCTGGGCCTTCATCAATCAACGGTTCTTCGCAGTCTTTTGATTTCAAATACATGATCTCTTCATCGGGGAAATCGAACTCAATTGGTTGGTAATCATCAAGAGGTTGGTAAGCAAGATGATCGGCAAGAATGCTACCTTTGATTGCCTTTTGAGTTTTGAACACAATATCATATTCAGACAAAAGCATCTGCCAGCGTGCAATCTTCCCAGTAACAGCAGCTTTCTCAAAGATATACTTTATCGGATCCATTCTGGATATCAACCAAGTTGTATGATTCACCAAATAATGACGCAGGCGTTTAGCGGCCCAGGCCAAAGCACAACAAGTCTTCTCAAGCATTGTATACCGAGTTTCACAATCGGTGAACTTCTTGCTTAGATAGTAGATAGCATGTTCTTTCTTTCCAGTCTCATCTTGTTGACCAAGTACACATCCCATGGATTCATCAAACACTGCCAAATACATAATCAAAGGCCTTCCTTCCACGGGTGGGACAAGGATAGGTGGTTCCAGCAGGTAATTCTTGATGCTATCAAAAGCTTCTTGGCATTCATCATTCCATACAACAGGCTGATTCTTTCTGAGTAGCTTGAAGATCGGCCCGTAGGTTGCGGTCATGTGAGATATGAATCGGGAGATGTAATTCAAACGTCCGAGGAAACCTCTGACTTGCTTCTCGGTCTGTGGAGCTGGCATTTCTCGGATGGCCCGGACTTTATCAGGATCGACTTCAATGCCCTTTTGGCTGACAATGAAGCCTAATAACTTTCCGGATCTGACGCCGAATGTACATTTGTTGGGATTCAATCGAAGCTTGTATTTTCTCAACCTTTCAAACATCTTTGTCAAATACTCAACATGTTGCTCCTCATCTGTTGACTTCACAATCATATCATCCACATATACTTCGACTTCTTTGTGAATCATGTCATGAAACAGAGTAGTCATTCCTCTTTGGTAGGTAGCACCAGCATTTATTAGGCCGAACGGCATCACTTTGTAGCAGAAAGTACCCCATGGAGTGATAAAAGACATCTTTTCTCTATCTTCAGGAGACATTTTGATCTGATTGTAACCGGAGAAACCATCCATGAAGGAGAACACCTTAGACTGAGCAGTATTATCAACAAGCACATCAATATGAGGTAATGGAAAGTTGTCTTTTGGACTGGCTTTGTTCAGGTCTCTGAAGTCAACACACATCCGGACTTTACCATCCTTCTTTGGCACAGGTACAATATTGGCAACCCATTCAGGGTACTCAACTGTCATGAGGAAACCCGCATCAATCTGTTTTTGAACCTCGCTCTTAATCTTGAGAGCCATATCTGGATGAGTCCTTCTCAATTTCTGCCTGACGGGAGGACATTCAGGCTTGGTGGGGATCCGATGCTCCACAATCATAGGATCTAGACCTGGCATATCTTCATACGACCATGCAAAAATATCCGGATATTCCCGGAGGAGTTGGATGATCTTCTTTTTAACCCCTTCCTCTAGAATAGCACCGATCTTGATTTCTCGCTTGTTCTCCTCGGTACCTATGTTGATAAGCTCAATCTCTTCCTGGTGAGGCTGAATGGCTTTCTTTTCTTGCTCAAGTAACCGAGTGATCTCATATGGTATGTCATCACCTTCCTCATCTTCGGCTTCATACACTGGGAACTCAAAATTCGGAGGGAATGCAGGATTACTGTGCCCAACGGGTTTATTATAGTTCAATCTGCGTAAAATGGTTGGATGATTTTAGAAAGAGGGTTTTTATGCATATTTTTGAAATTAATAAGAAAATACAGATGTTTTGGTTTTTTCTGGCATTACCATTATTTCCAAGGAAAAAAGACACTAAAAAAAAAGCAGTCGTGAAAGAAACGACAATTTTTTATTAATCAACGGCAATGCCGAAACAAACATGCCCTTACAGAAAATATCACTCTCGCTTTGGGCAGAGCGAGAGGATTGTTATTTTGAAAAACAAGATACTTAAGCAACAAGGTATATTACTCAGAAACATGCATGATTGATGGAATGTCAATGGCATCCCAATCTCTCGCAATGCCTCCTGGTATAACAAATACAGGCCTCGGGCCAAATCCAGTTGCTTCTTTTGTGATTGCGTTGACAAACCCAGCACTATAGAATGCCCCGGTGGAAACCCCTGAAGTTGGGGAGAAGCCAAGACCTTCCTTATGCTTGTTCTCACGAAGCTCTATTAACCTGCCCCAGCCGGCAGCTTGACCCTCTTGGACGGCTCTCTGTGCATCCTTCAAAGAAGCCATGGCAGTTCCATCCCTTTTAGGCTCCGTACCTTCGACAGCTAATCCTTGAAAAGCGGTCCCCTCTGCAGACCCTGCTTCTATGCAAGAGAAAGATGATAGCTGGCTAACCAGGTATGCCTCCTCTCCATGAATGGTAACAAGCTTTCCACTTTTTGCAAATTTCAACTTCTGATGCAAGGTAGAGGTCACCGCCCCCGCGTCATGTATCCATGGTCTCCCCAAGAGACAGCTGTAAGAGGCATTAATATCCATGACCTGAAACGTGATTAGAAAGGTTTCGGGGCCGATAGTTATTGGCAAGTCTATCTCCCCGAGAACGCTCTTGCGGGTTCCATCAAAGGCTTTGACCAGAAAAGTGCTCCTCCTCAAAGGAGTTCCCCGGTAACTCAGCTGATCCAGCGTTGACTTGGGCATCACGTTCAAAGATGAACCAGTGTCTACTAACACATTTGAGATCATGTCGGACTTGCAATTTACGGAGATATGCAAGGCCAGATTATGATGCTTTCCTGCTTCGGGCAATTCATCTTCACTGAACCACAGGTTGCTGCAGGCAGTAATGTTCCCCACTATGCAACCAAAGTGATCCACAGTTACTTCATGATCCACATAAGCCTGCTCCAATACTTTCAAAAGGGTATCTCTGTGGGCAGCGGAACTCAGGAATAGAGACAAAATGGATATCTTCGACGGAGTTTGCAGCAGCTGATCTACAATCTTATAATCACTTCTTTTGATCAACCTCAAAATCTCGTCCAGATTAGAATCCTCTATAGACCGGCCTGGTTGGCTCGCGTCTCTGTTAACGGGAGAAACATCAGTCGGGGTTGGTTTGTCAATGGGTGACACGGTAGGCGTAGCTGCCTTCTTTTGAAACAATGGTGGACGGACTCTTCCGCTTCTAAGGGCTGCTGAAGTTCCTTCGGCGGTATTGTTCATCACAGCCAAGGACACCAGAGGCACTTCTACTCCGTTTTCAATTATGGTAGCATTGTATTTGTACGGGATAGCCCTATCTGAAGTATATGGTACCGGTCCGGGCAACCTTATCACCAGAGGCTCAGCATTCTCCTTCGAAGGCATACTTTTGACAGGCGGATCGTGAAAAACTGGCACAATTACGCAGACATCACTGACAGTCAAAAAATTATCATTCATCAAGCTTTGGATGTCATCTTGAACAGTATAGCAACCCAAAGGATTACGAAGGCATCCTAGGCACTTGGCATGATCATGGCTGAACAGAGAAGCTTTGCACAGCTTGATGTGTAGAGGCACCAGAGGAGTTGCGACGTTACGGACATCAAGTCTAGGAGCTTCCTCACATACTTCGATCATATTTACAGCGGCATGATTTGGAAGAGGATTGTCGAGGACATGTGGGACATTATTCTCAAAAGTCAGCTTTCCTTGATCAATGAGCTTCTTCACGATATACTTCAAAGCATAGCACCCCTCGACATCATGACCCAGGGCGCCTTGATGAAAGTTACATTTGAGATCGGACCTGAACCTTGGAGGCAACGGATCAGGTGGGGGCTTGCCCTGTCTGGTTGTACAATGCCCTCTATGGAGTAAAGTCGGAAGCAACTCAGCATATAACATCGGTATCGGAGGGAAAGTAGGTCTAGCTTGCTGATTTTGTTGTTGTTGTTGAACTGGCAAGTGTTGTTTCATCTGTTGAGCAATTGCATTAACGGGTACTTGAGGTTGACCCGGTGGCAGAGGGTACTGATGATAAAATGGCGGAAAGAAAGGATGCTGAGAATACGGCACATATGGGTATGACGGAGGCATTTGGGCTGCATTGATAGGAGCAACAGTAGCCATGGATTGACCGGCTCCAGCTGACACCATCCCTATTTCCGTTTCTTTCTTCTTGTGGTGTCCATTACCATACCTCTTTGATGCATTCACAGAGGATTCGGCTTTCTCGAACACAATGATTCCATCCCTGACGGCTTCCTCCAGACGAGTTCCCATGGTGACCATCTCCGAAAAGTTATTCGGGGCAGCGATGATCATTCTCTCAACATAATCCTTCTTCAAGGTCTTTAAGAATGTCTGGGTCATTTCTTCTTCATCAAGAGCGGGAGTAATGCGGGCAGCTGCCCCCCTCCATCTCTGTGCGTATTCACGGAAGCTTTCCTCCTTCTTCTGGGAGAGAGATCTGAGGAATTCCCTGTTCGGCTTCAATCGGGTGTTAAACCCATAGTGGCTCTTGAAAGCAGCGGCTAATTCATCAAAGGTATGGATGTCATTTTTGCTCAAACTAGTATACCACTCTGCAGCATCTTCCATCAAACTATCCTGGAAGCAGTGGATCATAAGGGAATCATTGTCTTTGTAATTGCCCATCTTTCGGACGTACTTGATGATGTGGTTCTGGGGACAAGTCAGCCCGTTGTATCGGTCGAAATCTGGGATTTTGAACTTCTTAGGGACATCCACCTTTGACACCAAGCAGAGATCTTGAGTTTTGAAAGAGTCCGCATTCCCTCGATTGGCTTTAATTTCATGACGGAGTTCTTTAGCAAGTTCCTCCATCATCTCTTCCATGGTTTTGATCACGGGGATGCTTCCGTGCTGTGTGTTGATGTTAACACCTTGAGGCAGGGTATGCACAAGAGGCTCGGTGACAGATGCCGTTGTTTGTGGCAAAGTAGTATTGATGGAGACAACATTTGTTGCAGGGATCAGAACATTGTTAGCAGTGCCTGAAGTGCCCGCTGCAGTACTGGGAGTGAAAAACGGTGGAAGCCCATACGGAAACCCAGCTGGCATAGCGAAGCGAGCGTCTGCAGATGCGGTTGGGAGCATGCTTGTAGTCACCGGTATAGCTGTGGCTATAGGGATAGCCGTTGCTGATTGTTCTTGAGCGGCTAGCAGAGCGGTCATGACATCATTAGCTTTAGCCAATTCTTCCCTTAGAGTGGCTAACTCGGTGCGGAGCTGAGCATTCTCTTCTTCCATGGCTGCCGAATTCTTCTTTCTGTAGAGTCTAGTCCGGTGTATTCTGTCTGATTCGTAAACTTTCCGAGCACGAGCCACCTTTCAATCTCTCTGTGGCAGAAGAACCAGGAGGCAGTGAGCACTTGGAAACCTTTTGTGACTTGATGAATGATGCACATGATGCATGATATGTACAAATGCAAATGCAAAAGTTGTTTTTGGACATCGAAGGATTTTTAGACAAATTAGGAGTTTTGTAAACAACACCTAAACAAGCAAAGCAAAATGAAGCGTTTACAAGATGAATCCCTTTGAAATACTAAGCCAAGGGAAGACTTTTGAAATATAAACAAATAAAACTCTCAAGCATAGGAAGTGGTGGGATGATCCTCAGACTCAGACTCCGAATCCGAACTGCAATATCTAGCATAGAAGTTGCGTCGTCCTCTGGCTCTCTTGGAATCCCGCATAAGTAGCTCATCATTTTCTTCAAGTTCCCTTCGGACCTTAACCAATTCCTTCTTCAACATCAGGTTCTCATGAGTCTTCTGCTCATCCTTACCATCCAAAGTCATGATTAGATTCTCAGCCTCATTGTATCGGGCCTTCCACATTTGTTTCTCACGACTTTCCATGGCCAGATGCTCCTGATACATTTCCTGAGTTGTGGGAGGTAGAGGTAAAGGTATAGATGGAGCAGATGCAGCCACATGTCTCATAGCAGGGTATGGCATACCAATCTCTTCGGCTCGGTTTATTACCCACTGAGTATAGGCCTCATGAGCAATACCAGATCTCACACCCAAATGCTTCACACTCTTCCTACGGACCTTAGACCAAGCCCTTGTGAAAGCCTCCCTTTGTCCGGTGGGGGCGTTCGAATAATAGAAGAACTCCGGAGATGTAGCAAGATTGATGGGCTTTGTCTTCATGGGGAACCCAAACTGCCTCATAGCAAGCTCCGGATTGTAGTTGATTCCTCCACGGGTACCAAGAAGAGGTACATTGAGAAAGTCTCCACAACCAGTGATAATCTCCTTAACCTGAGCGGTGGGAGTGATCCAGACCACCTCGTTAGGAGAGAGAGCCATCATCCCCTGTGAGTAGGACCAATCCTCCGAGTTGTCATGGAAGGAGCTCGGAAGGTGAGAAATAAACCACCTATATAGGAGAGGCACGCAGCAAAGGATATTCCCACGACCTTTGAGAGTCCGGTCATGGATAGCATGATACATGTCAGCTAGCAGGGTAGGAACCAGATTCCTAGAATGGAAGATCTCAATAGCATTCATGCCCACAAAGTTGTCGAGATTCGGGAAGAGAATGAGCCCATAGATAAGCAATGCAAGAATAGCCTCGAGTGCGTCCTGACAAGTAGTTTCGAGATTGGCTTGCTCAAGTAGATACTTGGAAGTGAACCCTCGGATGTGAGACTTAGTAGTCAGATGCTTAGAGACATTGGAAGTCTTGAGATAGAGATCCTTAGCAATAACCAGAGGAGTAAGAGAAGCCCCGGGACCGGTGAAAGGCGTCTTCTCGGTTATAGGTGAATCCAATAAGTGGGAATAAGCCTCAAGAGTAGGGACCAACTGGAAATCCGGGAAAGTGAAGCAGCGGAAACTCGGGTCATAGAATTGCACTAGAGTGTGCACGAGCTTCTCTTCAACATTAGTCCGGAGAATAGTAAGCAAACCACCATACCGGAGTCGGAAACCCGTTTGATTCTTCACCTTGAGTGCCAACTCTCTCAAACTAACCAAATCAACCTCCTTGAACTTGTAGGATTTAGTCTTCTTCATACCTGTAATGTTTACAAAGTTTTTAATTTGTACAATCCTTCGATGAATGCATGAGAAAAATTTATGCATGAATGCATGTATGCATGATTGTTTTTTCAATTACAGAGAAAACATGGAGGGTTGAGATTAAAGTCGAGGAGCCACGGGCGGACACGGTGCCCGGTAAACTAAAGTTTAGGATAATAGTAACCAAGGTTCTAATCAAGTTCCCAAACTGCAACCTCTCTTACGTATATCATGGTAGCACGGGACAACGTCCGTTCCATGTTTATTTGCAAGAAGGTCTAGTTTGAGTGTAGTATCGCGTGACGACTAAAACTCGAGACAACACTCGGTTTAGCCACCGCACTACGTCCTAAGAAGGCCAGGGATGGGTTTGGTAACTACGGTCCATAGCATCGTCGAACAATTGAAAGCAAAGTGCCTAA
Organism: Medicago truncatula; assembly: GCF_003473485.1. Taxonomy (NCBI): domain Eukaryota; kingdom Viridiplantae; phylum Streptophyta; class Magnoliopsida; order Fabales; family Fabaceae; genus Medicago; species Medicago truncatula. The sequence goes on from NC_053046.1 coordinate 25,512,636, forward strand.
GCATGACAACACACGCCGACAATATTACTTCCAAAATGCCTCAGCTATGTGAGATTGATCGCATAACCCAATACACGAGGCAACCCTCGGATCGAATTGTCGATTATATCTCTACCTAATCATAAGTTCACTCAGCCCGGGTATAGGACTTTTGATATTCTCACCCCACACGTCAAATGAAAATAAACAAGTATTCACATATGTAAGCAATAAAACAAAGCGTGAATATAAACTAAGGAAAACTAGGCGTGACCCGCTAAAAATGTCCCCAGTGAAGTCGCCATTTCTGTTATCGCGATTTTCGGGTGTCAAGTCATTAATTAGGCTTGAACCTTTCAATCTTTGATATTCTCTATTTTTTCTTGGGAAGGGCAAAATTGAGGAAAAAACCCTTTGATTCTAAGTTCGGGGGTCGCTTTCGCTACGGGAAGGTGTTAGGCACCCGGAACGATTATGGTATTCCATAAGAACCGTTCTCCTAAGTCTATTTCTACGCTTTATGTTTTATTGCCTACTTAAAAAAAGAAGTTTTATTTGAGTGAAGAATAGGGGAGAGAAGATGATTGAGATTTTATTTTACTTGGCTTGGAGGAGTTTTAACTCATTGCCTACGTACCCATTTAAGGGATCAAAACCAAACGTAGTTCGTTCTCGAAAATTGTTTTTGTTTTTGTTGGTTGATTTTAAGTTTGAAAAGAAAAGAGGAATTTTGAAGAATGGAGGTGAGAGGCCTCAAGGGCATGAGATTTGGAAAAAGTGAGGTGGAAGTAGTTATTTTGCAAAATAAAGTCTAAGCATGATTAAAATTTATTAAAATTTTTTTACTTAAGAAAACAAAAAGGAAAATGAGGAGTTTTGACTCCTATTTTAGAAAAAAAAAAAAAAAAAAAAAATTTCAAGTGAGGTTATTCACATTTTCGAAAAAGGATTTTTTGTCTAAGCGTTGTAAAACCTAAGCATACATCTAAACATACATTCCCTAATCATGCATCTAGAACATCCATGTGGGGTGTGTGCATGTGTCGGTGCTCGTGTCGGTGTACATCACTTATAGTGTCCATAGTCCTTTACATTGAGTCCTAGATACATGCTATGGTCTTGCAAAGAATTTAAAAAGGAACTAATCTATCTAAAATTATTACAAACCCAATTGATATAGAAATGAATAAAAATAAAAAAATGATGCTAAAACTATGTGATGAATGAAATGTGAAATGAAATGGTTAGTATCATAAAGCATAAAAATAGTAGAAAGGTAAACAAAATTGAATAGAATAGCAAGAGAGGAAAAAGGGTAATGAAATGAAATAAAGTGGCAAAATAAACCTAAAATTGGTTATGACACTTAGACAATGCACATGACCTATAATCCCCTCATTATAGCAATGTTAAAGGGGTTTGATTTTGAGCTATAATGTGGGAACAAATTGGACATATTCAAGCCAAGAATCATGACACATTTTCAAAGATATTTTGCACTTTATTTCTTGATAAAAACACAAATTGCTTGCAAAACAAGAAAGACATGAAAATCTACATCCACAATCAGCAAGACATACACATGATCAGCAACTCATTCACCATAAAATTTCACACCAATCATCCACATCACATGCCAACATTTTATGAGAAAATATACCACAAAAATACACAAACTTAGATCAAACACAAAATTAATCAAGAAAAAATAACACACACATTTTTATCATTTTTTAAACCACTGGAAAATATCTCAAAAGTGTTAAAATGTATTAAGAAACATATAACAATTTTTTTGGAATTTTTAGAGAAAAGATTGAGCATGCAGAGGTTCAATTAGCAAAAAAGCAGGGTGCAGATAGCATAAGAAAAGCAAAAAACGTAGGAAACTGCAGAGAAAAAGGCCCAAGCCCAAAACCTAAAAGCCTGGAAGCACAGGGAGCGTTGGATTGATCCAGGGAGGGAAACCCTAGATCCAACGCTCAGGATTGCAAGGGATTGGACCGGTCTTGAACCGGTCCGGTCTAGGGGTCTATATAAGCAAGCTCACGCCGGTTTTTTCACTCTTCTATGCTCTCTCTCTCTCTAACCCTAAACTAGTGAGAGAAGCTCTCGCCTCTCTCCTCCCTCTCTCTTCTCACCTTCGCCGGTTTCTGAAAGAAACGGCTGAGAAAGATGAAGATCGGCCGGAACCTTCAAGGTTCGCCGGAATCTTCATCTTCTCCGGCGAGAAACTCCAGGTTCCGGTTGTCCTAATTTTCCAGATCTAACCCAAACTAAACCCTAAACCACTCGTCTTTTCATTCTAAACATGAATCTAAAGCTAGAAATCACATGCAAGGCTTGAATCTTTGTAGATCTACATTTTTGTTACGGTTTTGAAATTTCTTTTTTAGGTTTTCAGTTTTTCGAAAGAAACTCTTTGAAACTTTGAAGATCTACATTGATTCGTTCTTATTATTGTTCTTGAGAAAGAAAAGATGAGGTTTGAGTTTACCTGCGATTTTTCTGGAAAATTTCGAATCAAAGATTCTTCGGAAATCTTCGACTTGATCTTGTTTGTTGATTTTTGCTTGAAATCGAAAATAAATCGATGTTGTTTGCTGGTTTGATTCCCTTTTTCTTCTTTGCCGGTTTAGATCTTCATCTTCTTTCTCTCTTCTCTTCATTGGTTCCTTCGTGATCAGTGCTGGAGTTTGTCACTTTTAGTGACGAATTCGCACTTTGAATTGCGAAGGAATCCGATTCAATGATGAAGATTCACCATGAATCTCTGAGAATTGCGAAAGATCTTGTTGATTCTCTGTTGATTTGCACTGGTTTGTGATGTTTTGTGTTGATTTGTGTTGATTCTGGTGGAATTTGGAAACGGTTAGGGTTTGAGTGTTCTTGGTGGTTTCTGGAAATTGTTGAGTTTTTGATCTTTTAGAGCAGAAAGAGAAAGTTGGAAAGTGTTTGTGATGATGGCGCGTGACTGACTTTTTTTTTGACTTGTGCATTGAATGCGCCTTTTATAGGCTGCCACTTGTATCTGAGACCCAATGGGACACTGCCACCTGGAACTGGACTTAAATTGACCTTAAGGACCTTTCTGCAAAATGAGAAAATTGGAGGACTAAACTGCAATATAAAAAAGAACTAAAAAGTAATTTTAAGAATTTTGGACTAAAATGCAATTCTGGAAACTTTTTGAGGGACCAGAATGTAAAAAAAATAAAATTGAATTAAAAATTGGTAAATTGATCAAAACGTAAAGCGAAACAAAAAATAAAATCAACAAAAGGACTAAAACGAACCAATTACTGACATGAGGTATTTTAAAATACCTCCCTGTCGAAATTTTGACAGGAAAAGACCAAAATGCCCCTAGGGCCTAAACTGACTCAAACTGACTCAGATGCAATTTTTGAAATGACTTTTTAAACAAAGACTCAACAGTGATTTGTACAGACAAATTGAAAAGACTCAGAGGCAAACACGAGGACTAAAATGGGTTCCACTGCAGGAAATGACCAAAATACCCTTTTGTATGTTTTTTTGAAATAAAATGCAAGAAAAGTAATGCAATGATTCAGAGAGTTCTTAAATGACTTATAATGCAAGAAAAGACACTTTGAATAGTTTTATGCAAGAAAATCGAGCTTGAACGTACTTTGAGACAGAGACAGTAAAACATGCAGATGAAAAGAGAGTAAAGATTCAGAGTAAAACAACAGCGAATTGACAAATATCAGTGTTAAAAAAAAGAAATTTGAATGAGTATTTTTAGGTCCAAAATCAGGGTATAACACTATTTCGCTGACTTGATTGTTATTAGTTCCCTTGAAGATCGAAACTATATGTCTCAAAGATTGCAAAGCCTATTTCGCTGACTTTGCAATCCTTGTCTAAATTCACTTGTTCGAATATCAAAGCTCCACTTTCGTTTTATGAATTGATATTTGAGATGATGGATAAACAATTATCAAACCCTCCACTTTCGTTTCCACAGTTTGATAATGGTTGATCCATGTTAAAGCGGTGAATTTAGATAAGGAATTAGGGTTACATAAGATTAAGGTTTAAAGCTTGGTTTGATTAGGATTATGTCATTAGACTTATCCAACAATCCCAAGACAAGAGAAGTCTACTCACTGACGTTCATTGTAGACAAGGAGAAGAAGAGAGAAAACATAAAAGTAAATAACAAAGAAAGTAAAATGAACTTTTATTAGAAAGACAATTGTCACATATTGTATTCCAAGAAAAGATGAATATTTGTGATGGCTAGCTACTCTATTTATAGTACACAATTGACTTAAAATCTAAGCAAGTATATTCCAAGAATATTCCTCGGTAGATTGTGCGCCAAAATAGAATAGCTTGGAGTCCAAGCAAAAGCAGCAAAAGGTCTCTTGAGGGTGGCACGGCCGTGCCAAGGCTAGCACGGGCCGTGCCAGGCTTCTGACTTGTGGGAGATATATTTTGTTTCCCAATCTTCGTATTTTCGTGTCCAATCTGCTCCAAATCCCTTTCTTTTGCTCCAAGACTCAATCCATCCAATATTCTTCCCTGAAATATAATAAATTGCAATTTAAAGTAAACTATCCTAAAAAGGAAATAATACTAATATAAAATTATATAAAATCTAAATAAAACTAAACTAAAAAGCATATTAAAATAGCATATAAATGACTCATCAATCAAAAAGAAAAAAATGTAGATTACCATGGGTCTGAACAAAAACAAAAAAGAAAAAAAAGTCAAGAGCCAAAAACATAAAAAAAAAATGTATTTGTTTTGAAAAAGAAAAAGAAAAATAGTTATACTTAGTACCCATCTTGTTTGATTCAACAAAGGAATGTTGGTAATACTTAAATGTTAAGTAGGAATCCTTAAGTTGATAATCTACCTCCAAGTTCTTTTGTTTGCCTACTTTCTCAAATATATATATATATATATATATATATATATATATATATATATATATATCTCATTGTACCCTAAGCCACGTTACAACTCTGAAAGACCTCAACATGGGTATATAGTACGATCTTGACTATGAACTTAGAATTCTCTTAAATTAATAGCAAAGTACATTCATGTGACGACTGGAGTGGTAAAATGTCATGACCAACCCCACTTCTTTAGGATATACATACATGTATCTTGGCAAAGAGAGTGGTTGTGAGTATGAGCTAACTTCTTTGACCCTGTCCTGCTTGGATGTAAAGTGGTAAGTAAGTTCAGTCTGTAAATGAGACGAGATGACTATCTAAGAAACCTCTTCGGAAAGTTATGTTTTCCTGAAAAAAAAATGAAAAGAATAAAATTTGTTTTTCTTTTTTTACTTGAGGTCAAACAAAAACTTAAATTCAATAATTCAAAGAGATTTAAATACTACATCTTCATTTTTCAAAACATGCATAACTTCGTTTCTTTTAATTTTTTTGCAACGGAAGTTATTCAACATACACAATATCTCATCACCAAGAAACAATCCTCAAATCCAAAGTAACAATCTCAACATGCCATGTATCACATCTCATAAATACATCTCTAAAATATAGTCAATTCTCAACATAAATGATAATAAGTCTTAAAGGTATCAAAATAAAGACTCAAGACCGACACTCCTACATCAGAGCCTAACTAGACTCTAAGTGGAAAATAAAAGAGGAAGCATCCTTGCTAATCCTCAAGCAAGAAAAGAAGCAATCACGTCAATCCTGAAATCACCTACACCATTCAAAGAATTGATGTGGTGGTCAACCAAACGACCACTGGGGGTTAGATACCGATCGCATAATCAATTATAAACAAATGAATAGCATTAAAGGATTTCAAAATACACATAGACAAAAACAATCCTATCATCCTATAAAGTCATCAACATGTGAATAATTAGCATAATCAAATCATTACTTCGTTTACAATATTCAAGTGTAAAAACATCATCATTCATTCAAGTTCAAGTCCACAACTTCACAAGTTACACAAAATTCACCAGCACATAATTTCACCAAGGCATGTACTTCACATAACTCATGTGTATGTAATTCTCTAGACACGACTCTACATGCATGTGATACCATTGGATGTCGGAGGTAATTTTACCGATTGATCTCTCTACATATCTCTGCATATCTATACATATAAGACTTTTAAATGCATGAATGCCAAGTCTTGACTCGATAATGCATAACAAAAGTTTACTTTTCATATTCTCCACACATCTCCACATATTGCATTATCAAAACAATACATCCATCCATCAACATCTATCAAATAATAATTTATCTCTACATATTCATTGTTAAACATTTATCTCCACATATTCATAATCAACAATTGTTAAACATACATCACTACAAAGAAACAACATTACTTCATATGGCATGTTTCACATAATAGACGGGCCATTAACCACATCATGAAAACAAACTTATTAAACAACCAACAAACCTTAGTCCACTCTTATTTCATCACATTATAATGCCCACAAAGTTATTTGCAAGTTATCCGATCATTAAAACTCATTTTGACAAAGTTCATCTATTTTCACAAAAACCAAAATTTTCCAAATAATTATCCGAAAACAATACATTCACGTTCAAACAAATCCACAAAGCATATAAGTTTGATTCCATTTAATTCCAAAAAATCACTAAGTTTGTCTCATTTTCCCTTTTTTTTTTTAAAAAAAAAAAAAGACATTTTCAAAGTAAAACCAAGTTTAAGCTCTTATACACAATGTCAAATCATTTTAAAATCATTGTTACAGAAACAAACCCTAACCCTACCATTTTCCTCGAGAAAAGCGAATTTCGAAAAATTCTTCGTTCTTGAACAATTTCAAATAAATTTCGATTCGATTCACAAACATCATTTCAATCCAATCCAATTGATGTTTCAGTAGGTTTAGAAGTAAAAATAGCAATCAAACACATCAAAAGAAGAATTTTGGAAAGTCCGGAACGACCCCTAACTTCCCGGGACACCCAAAATCATGGGTTCTGTCCTGGGCAACTCACCACGGCAATTAATCACTCGCCCAGAGAGTTGCACCAGGCAGGTGCACCCAGATTTTGGGTTTCCTCTCGAGAACCCATCCAATTTTTCACTCAAAACCCCGATTTTGATCCCCTTTGACCCAAATTTGTTCCCCAAACTTTGTTATTAGTTAACATACATCAAAAGGCAATCAAAACACTTAAAAACATTGAATCATAACCTCATTTCACATCAAAATCATCATCAAATTCATTTTTCACCAAAAACTCATATTTTCTCATTTTCTTTCAAACTTCACAAAAAACAACAACAATTCAAACCCCAACAACATACAAACATATATAATCATATATATCAACTGAATTTAAACTTTTTTGGAAATTAATCACTCACAAATTCATGGATTACACTTTTCTCTTCTTCTCTCTATTCTTCCCACTTTCTCTCTCTAGCATCCCTTTAATATGAGGTGAAAATGTTCTAACCCTAATTCCCCTTCATGAGTTTAGTATATATACTGCTCTCTAATGGACTAGGTTTCTAATTTTCACAATGGGCTTAAAACTCTCACTAACAAATTCTCAAAAGTAACTACACATTAATCCGCTAAAATATCGAATAATTATATCATCTCTAAATAATTACCGCAATTCACTAGTAACTTTGTAAAAATAACTATTCTCACTAAAACGTCAAATAACTTTAATAAAATGACTAATTTACCCTTACTAGCCAAAAAACCAAAATACCCCTTTGTCTAAAAATAACTAAAATACCCTTCTAGCCCAAAAATCCACTAATCTGCTAAAATATCGAATAATTATCATCTCTAAATAATTACCGCAATTCCCTAGTAACTTTCTAAAAATAACTATTCTCACTAAAACATCAACATAACCTTCTCAATAAAATGACTAATTTACCCTTACTCGCCAAAAAACCAAAATACCCCTTTTCTAAAAATTACTAAAATACCCTTCTAGCCGAAAAATTCACTAATCGCAAATAAAATAAACACAAAGACAAATAAGCATATATAATAAATAAATAAAATATTTCTAGCTAAAAACGGGTTGTTACACACGAGGCCCCATATGAAATTACAGAGGCAGGAATATTGTTCTCATGTCCTAAGACATCTTATACGGAAGCTGAAACCCAAAAGACGAAGAAACAAACATTTAGGCACGTGACAGCACATTCAGACGCCGTTGAGCATGGTCCTTGCGCTCTGAGCATGGACATGCTCTCCGAGCATTCTTCTGGCTCCCCTAGAATGCTTCATGCTCCTTGAGCATGCATTTTCCTGCACAGTCATGTGCACCGAGCGTAGCCTATGTGTAGTCAAAACAATCACTTCGTCCAAGGCAGAAACCCAAGGAGTGTGTCAAACTTAAGAAGATCGGACTGAACCGCAAAAAGCCACGTTCCTGGTAACATGAAGATCTCGAAGATCACTAGACTGGATGACACAAAGCCTCGGACCCTCAAACCTCAAGAAATTGAAGAAATCCCTAATCGGACGCCATCGAGCTACGATAGCGAAAAATTCCAAGGGGCTCACAGAAAACACTCTGCAAAGCCCAGTGAAAATTCGGTAGCCAGGAGCCGTGGCGCCATACCAACTCCTTGACTTCAAATGAGGACTTCCAAAGAGGGAGCTTTACTCAAGTTTCAGCCTCACTACATCAGCCTAGAGCCTGGATTTGCTGTTCTAGATCGAGCTAAAGCCCAATCTGGCACCTCTCGCATCTGACCCAAGTCCACAAAGAAGGCAACATTATATGATTGACACGCTCTAAAACCCACTAAATTACGGTGTGGGCCAAGGGTTAAACACGAAGGTTGGAGGTTAACCACGCCTACACAAGCCGAAGGTAACTCCCAGGGTCGAGGGTTACAACGTCTGTTCCAACAGGTACGATTGTCAGGATAAAGTTTGCTAGCCAAGCCTTGCATAACTCCAATATATACCCAAACCTTAATGGGCCCTTTCCTTCCTTGTTTGCATTCCAGGTTGGTTCTAAAGAAAGGGTTGGAAAATTGAATCAAACAAAAGGTCAGATAGGCCTCCCGTCCCATTCTATTTCCTAAGACAAGATCCGTCGTGGTTCAGAGTCTCGTACTAGCCTCGCCCTATCTAAAACTAAAAGGCGGATGGAAGATGGCCTTCTTTCTTAATGAGCTCTCTCGCTTGACTTTATCGGAATAGCATTTCTTGCTAGATCGGATTGAGAGTGACTTCTTCCCTTCCGCTGTCTATGTTTTCAAACATTTCATCGGTGTCGACATTTAGCCTTGGATCAGGTATGACATTTCTTACCTTAAACTTGTGATCTCTCCTCTTGTACCCCTTACTTACTTGGGCGTTAAAGCGTGTGCAGGTACACAACCCCCCTTCGTTTCACTAGAGGCTAAAGATCAACCAACCTCACTAGAATTATCATCCCACCACAGTTCAGCAAAACAGGTAGACGACGGACACATCGACGAATCAACCTCTACAGGTGGCAGATTGAAACAACTCAATCATCCTCTTAGGTCCATCCTCTTAGGTTTCATGAGCCTAGATATATACTTGTTCCTTGGGTTAGGGTATAAGAATGACGACCTTGCATTAACCCGACACAAGAACAATTACGTCTTGCTTTAGTCTCTTTAATTTATTAAGAATTTGAAAGTATTATAGTTATATTTTGAGTCGTCTTTTGATAATACCACATATATGCCTCATATAGGTAAAAATACAAGAGTATTATTATATAGAAACATCAAGGTATCTCGATCCTGACTTTTGTTTATAAAATTCTTAGGTCATAGTTAGTAGGAAACATGTGTTACACCAAAAAATAAGATAAAGGAGATTTGAAGAATCCTTATCACCGTTAAACATAACCAAACAAACCAATCTTATTATTAGTGCAGTCAATCAAAGCTTGTAAAAACCCTTAAATTTATAGTCTTTAATAAGAAGAATCTTTATGGAGATGATGCACTTACTACTATATTACTTGAAACGGTTTGATGCACTTGTCAAATTTGTCAAATTTGTCATTAAGTAATATTTTTTATCCATATGTATCCAAAAGAAAAAGAAAATATTTTTTATATTATGTTTTAAAACTATTTCTTGATATTCAACCTCCATAATAAGGTTAAAAGATTACCTGACCTTTTTAATATATGATCTCTTTCCTAATGTGTAAAATAATTGTTAGGTTTAAACGTGTCATTGGTCCCTGCACTTTCATCAGATTTTGACATTGGTCCCTGCACTTTGTAAAAATATTGGTATTGGTCCCTCTGTTAACTTTCTGTTAAAAAAAAACACAAAACTATTGGTATTGGTCCCTGCACTTTGTAAAAATATTGGTATTGGTCCCTGCACTTTGTAAAAATATTGATATTGGTGCCACGTGGCGTGAAATGATTGGGCCACGTGGCACTCCGTTGGTTTTGTGTTTTTTTTTTTAACAGAAAGTTAACAGAGGGACCAATACCAATATTTTTACAAAGTGCAGGGACCAATGCCAAACAAAAAAAAGTGCAGGGACCAATATCAAAATCTGATGAAAGTGCAGGGACCAATGACACATTTAAACCTAATTGTTATTCTATCACGAAAGGTTAAATAATTAACATTTTTTCTTATTACTGGATTATTTTTATACGACATCCTTACTAAAGTATATTAAAGGGACAAACAATATAATTAAATATAGTTAAGAGATATTTTATTATGTGTTTTAAAATCTATTTAATATGTATAAAGAAAGTTTGAGATTTAAACATTATAAAGTGGTCATCTCCTTTTCTATTTGAAACAATTAAAATAAGGGGAAATATATGGCTAAACTTATGATGTTTTTCTATGTTATGATATACTTTTTTGTTCTTGTTGCTTGTCAGAAAAGAAGGTAAGCAATTTTTAATTATTTTGAAACTATGATCTTTACTCCCTCTGTTTTTAAATATAAGCAAAATTGACTTTTTAGGTTCATTCATTAATCCATATTATAAACCACATACATCATTAAATGAATGAGCCTAAAAAAATCAATTTTACTTATATTTAAAGACGGAGGAAATACTTCTTATGTAATCTCCTTTCCCCTTTAATTTGTAACATTCTTCTGTATTTTTTCTCATTAGACGAAGTACTGAATGCCGTAATGATTCTGATTGTGAAAAAATGGTTAAGTGTGTGCTTCCTAGAATTGCTCGGTGTATCAAGTATCGATGTCAATGTCGCAATTTTCTTGAATCATTCGAATAATCATTAGAGTACAAAGCCAAAGAGAATACAAAAAGGCCTTAGAGAGAAGAATGGTTTCTTGCTCTAGCAAAAGATATAAGAAATATAATTTATGATGAAAAAATATAAGATATGTAATTTAATTACTGTGTTGGCACTCAATACTTTAAATTGTTTTTTTCCTTTTCAAATTTCAAATGCAGTTATGGCTTTGCACTATAACATAATGATAATTAAATGAAATAAAGCATAAATATTATTGTTTAGATTATCATTTTCTCTCTTAATTTTGATTACCATATTATGATATTACTAATTACAACTAAGGCTCTGTTTGGTAAAAATAAGCTATAAGCTAGCTGATAGCTAATGACTGATAGCTGATGGCTTATAGCTGAAAAACTTGCTTATTAAAAATAATGTGTTTGGTAAAATTAGCTGTTGAAGTGTCTGATAAGTATAAAATGACATAAAATGACATGTTTTTTTTTCTTTAATATACATATAGACACATACATTTTTTTTGTAATGTATTTATTTTTTAATATTTTTAATTATAGTTAAATATGTTTTTGGTCCCTATAAATATTCAAACTTTTGGTCTTAGTCTCCATAAAATAATTCTTCGACCTTTAATCCTAAAAAAAATTCACCGACAATTTTGATCTTGCTTTATGAATCCCAAAAATAAGAGAAAGGTGGAAACAAAATGTGAGCTAGAATATATAAAATTTTACAACGTACAATAGACTAGTTATTTTTTCCTTTAAAAAAAATAGGCTAGTTATTTTTTATGTGGTGTACACTAGGTTAGTTATAGCAAAATATAAAACATTTCCTTAATATATATATGGGTGTGTATATATATATATATATATATATAAAGTGCTCCTTAAAAAAAAAAAAAAAACGTGGCATTTTTTTTAAGGGAAAAAATGAGGCGGTTATAAAGATGAACATAGGTAGTTGTTTAATTAAAAAAATAATTAATTTAAATTAATAGGGTTAAAGTTGGAAGAAAATATAAAAAGCTATCAGCTGTAAGCTAAAATGCTACTTGAAATAGCTTTTCAAAAAATGCTATAAGCTCATGAAAAAAGCTTGTTACCAAACACGCCACGTTTTCATCTAACGAGTTTATAAGCTAATCCAACAAGTTATAAACTATCTTTTTTGTGTTACCAAACACAACCTAAAAGCATACTCTTACGGTTAAATTAGACGATTGTAGGATACAATGCAATATTGAAGAAAGTTAAGTGAAATAATAAATTCAATAAATTTTATTGGAATATAATATTATTGAAATATATTTAATACAATTAATAATCCAACGTCTATACATACACTAAGACATATATACACAAACTCCTTAACCTACAAATATGATGAACTATGATAAACAACTTATTCTTGACCTTTGAGTATTGATGGCGCAAGAAAACACAAGAAATGGGGATTCTTGATTTATAAACTTTTATGTCTTTTGACTGGATTACCTTCTGAAATAGCGGGAACACACGCACAGAGTTAAATAAAAACATATTTTTATTTTACTAGTTCACAAACATATTTTTATTTTACTAGTTCACAACTCAGCGTGTTGGAACAAAATATGTTTAACAATACCACTTTAAGTTTTGATGATAACAAGGTATTAAAAAGTGTCAATTGGATATGTTAATATTTGTTCAAGTGTGCAGGACCATAGACAAGAAGATATATGTCTTTAATACAAGTTTAGGTTCTTGAAGAACAAATGAGAGCATGAAATTTACAAAAAGGAAGCTTGTGTTGCAAGAATGAAGACAGAGTCTGAAGTCAAAGAGCGTTTGAAGAACTATCAAAAGCTGTCTATCAGAAGCGGTCTACTAGAAGTAGACGCCATCAAAATCTAAAGAACCATAAGAAGTTGGAGTTTATCAGAAGCTGAAGACTGGAAGCTGAAGTTAGTTAAATGTTGTTATTCTGAATGCATATGATTGCAGAAGGAATGGATGCCTGGAGCAACGACTATTTCAGAGGAATTAGAAGGCATTGGATGGTTATCCACTAAAGAGCATAGGAAAAGGACATAGTACAATTGTACAACCACTACATCCACTACTCCACTCATTGTGTCTACAATAGTACAAGACTACAATTGTGACTACGCTGGTTATTCTCTATACAAGGAATGGATTTGAAATTTTTCTCTCGTAGGACAATAACCAAATCAAGCAACAGATCATTGGTGATTATCAAGCTTCAACAACTACTATTTTTGATGTGCTGGCAATCAACTACGTATCTTTCACACCTCTATATAAATGAGCGAAGACTTGAAGATTGTAAGAGACTCGCAGCAATTTTACAAGTGCCAAAACTCTGCTGAAATTGTTTCACATCAAATTTCACTTAGAATTTCTTAACAACTTTCATATCTTAAAAATTTTAGAGTCTTAAGAGTCTGTATCTGATTTGTTTTATGAACACCACTTATTGTATATCAAGTGTTCAACCTCAAACATTTTCTTTGTAATTCTGTTTGATTAGAAGTCTCTTGCTTTTGTGCTTGAGCTTAGGAAGACTTTTGCGTTTGTGCTTGAGCATATGAAACCTCTTGCTTTTGTGCTTAAGTAGTTTGAAGTCTCTTGCTTTGGTGCTTGAGCAATTGTAATCAGATATTGATTTTAGTGAACTATCCTCGGAAGTGCAAGGGGGACAGAACTACTTCCGAATTATGGAAGGAACCTGTATATTTTTTTTTGTTTATCCCTTCTCTCTATCTCTTTACTTTATCTGCTCCATTAGACTCTGAAATTTGTTCAAAACTCTGAACTCTATCAGACTCTGAACACTGGACTTAATTAGTTTTATAAAGAAGAAAAAGCCAACACAAACCAAACATGTTGCTGCTTTGATGCAGGATTTCTGATATGGAGAATGAATCTACCAAACATGTTGCTATAAGTTATATGATTATAGTAGATGGCGAATGAATCTGATATGGAGAATGAATCAGATTCAGGATTTCTGATGTCAAGAATTCAGAATCTACCACAGGATTCACACTTTGAATTCAGAGTTTGAATTCTTGACATTGCCAGTTAAAAATGTTCCCTTATCACTTGTTAAGGTATCTCCTTCTACGATATGTCACTTTTGTAAGAAAAATGGGCACACAAGACCTTTCTATTATAAGTTGTATGGATTAGCACAACAACTTCATCAAAAGGCACATAAGCCAAAAGTGATAAGGGTCAAGAAAAGTGGAAACCTAAGATTGACAATGTAGGATTGATGGCTCACATCTCTCTAAGAACACCTACTAGGGAAAGATGGTATTTTGACAATGGATGCTCTAGACATATGACTGGATTTAAAGATCTTCTTGACGTTGAGAAATCCTGCACCAACAACTATGTTGTATTTGGAAATGGGACAAAAGGTAAGATTAAGTTTAACTAGTAATGGCTTACCAGATGTGAACAATGTCCTATTAGTAAAATGATTGACCTCTAACTTGATCAGTATAAGGCAACTGTGTGATCAAGGGATGAGTGTGAAATTCAGCAAATCTGCATGCTTTATGACTGATGAGAAAGGGGAAGTGATTATGAGTGGTATCAAATCTGAAGGTAATTATTACTTGTGGATTCCTCTTAGCAAAGATCAGACAGAAAAAAATATCTGGATATAATCAAGTTTTGATTTCAGAGGTAAGTAACTATGTGTCCCAATTTGCTGGTGAGGATAAGTTCACAGTAGTTGAAAACAGACCCACAGAACTTGTGATGTTGAAGGAGAAGTTAATAAAATGTTATGTTGAACAAGATGTTTCAACATCGTGTTGTATCAACTTGAGCACAACTGTTGTTTCAAAGAGTACGATCTAGTACAGTTGGATAAATCACCTTATTATCAAATTTCACTTCTTCAGTTTGTTCCTTGAGGAAAACACAACAACTTAGAAAAAAATTGATATTGAGGAAAAATCATCTATTTCTCGTTTAAGAATCTTGGATGACAAGCTTCTTAAAAAATTGAGGGGAAAATTAGAAATTACACTGCAAAACAATTGTGCCAGTTGTTTAATTTCAAAAATGTTCCTTTATTGCACACTAATCTAGGGAAAATTTCTCTAACCTCCCTAAAACCTACAACCACACGCAATAACTTCCATCTTATCATTGCATTGTCCCTCTCTTCTCCTAAGTTCAGAAAAATCATCTGTATATTCTCTTTCCCGTTACAACACTTTCTTACACCCTTTTTCAATCAACTTTCACCAAAACAACCAAGTTACAATGATCTTCAAAAACGATCCTCAAGCCATCAAAGAAAACTCTGTCTCCGAACGTCGTGAAACTAGTTCTTCAATTCCTAAAATGGGTGAACCCATCACAAAGGTTTCTTCCCAAAAAACTAAGAAGAAAACCGCAACAAAATCTGCTTCGAAGAAGAAAACGGGGCCTAAAACGAAAAGGGGTGAATCAAAGACACCGTTGAGCATGGGTGATTTGTATGAAAAGGAGAATACTTTCATCTCCACCGTTGTCAAACCTAATGTTGGCACTTCTGAGAAGGATCCCATGGTTGCTGATGATGAAACAACTATCAAGATTGCTGCTGATGTTGCATATGCACAGGTTGAAAAAGGTAACCCTAATAAAACCTAAACTCCGCTGTATCTAAATCTGGTAGAAAACAAGGGTTAGAGGATTTGAACGCAGCCATAGATAGCACTGAAAGTATGGAAGTGGATAACCCTAATCTTGATGAAGATAATGTAATGAATGACTCTGTTCACACTTCACCTCAGAAGATTGTTGATCATAAGGATGTTGGACCAGATGTTGAAACATCTTTGGACCAATTAAACAGACAGGATGAGAGTGTTGTTACCCCTGTCAGAGATCAGTCAGGATTTAGGAATGCTTATGAGAAAGAAATCTCTTCTGATGACACAGCTGTAAACTCTCTCTCTAAAAAAGAGAAACAATCTAGAGAAGAATTTGATTCTAAAAAGGTCCAGTCTGATGAAAAGGAAAAGGATGTGGTAAAAGAAATGGATTCTTACATCCCACTTGTGCAGAGTATTAGTGAAGGTCCTGCCAAAAGATTGAGAAATAGAAAAGGAAAAGTTGTTCCTTTTGATAATGAGACTCCCAAGAAAAGTGATGGCTTTGTGAATGTTACTCCCAAAACTAGAACGAGGACTGCTGGTGCTGGACCTAAGAAAGGTTGGAGCAAGATGAAGGTCAAGACTACTACAAGAAGAACAAGAAAGAGGAAGGTTGTCTCCTCTAGTGAATCTGATTATGATGTCGAGGAGGATGTTCCAGACATCATCCCTTCTACCTTAAGGAAGTCTGCTGGAAAGAAGATTGTGGCTAATGTGCCTATTGACAAGGTTTCTTTTCATCTACTTGAGTATGTATAAAGGTGGAGATTTATCTATCACAAGAGGCTGGAACTAGAAAGGGAGCTAGGTAAGGAGGCTCTTGAAATTGACGATGTAAGGGAACTTATTAAGGAAGCAGGTCTCATGAAGACAGTGTGCAATCTTGGTGATTTATATGAGAAGCTGGTCAAGGAATTTTTCGTAAACATTTCTAATGATTGTGAAAATCCCATTAGCAGAGAGTATCAAAAAGTGTTTGTAAGAGGAGAATGTGTCAACTTTTCTCCCAACGTTATCAACAAATTTCTTGGTGTTGAAGAGATCAACATTCCTAAGCTAGAAGTAACTGATAATCAAGTATGTAAGGAGGTCACTGCGAATCAGATCAAGGTGTGTCCCAAGAAGAAAAAGATTTCGTCTAGAAAATTGTCTGTAAAGTATGCTATTTTAAACAGGATTGCTGCTGTAAACTGGGTTCCTACCACCCATTCTTCTGATGTTGCCACTAGATTAGGTAAGTTTATATATGATGTAGGGTCCAAGTCAAAGATGGATTTTAGTGTCTACATTTTTTACCAAACCAAGAAGCATGCCAAAATTGATGCTATTAGATTTCCTATAGCCTTTCCTACTTTGTTGTGTAGCGTTATTCTGGATCAACATCCTAACATTATAATTGCAAGTGATGTCCGAGAAAAGAGGGAACCTCCTCTCTCCTTGCACTCCAAATTGTTTAGTGCTGATCATGTCCCAGACCATGCTAGAACATCTAGAGCTGCTCCTGCTGCAAGAATGATGACAAACAGAAGGTTGTGTCTACTCTCAAGGACACTTGTATTATGCTGGATGAAAGGAAAGCTCAATTTGAGCTAATGATTCATGCTTTGGAAAGAGAGGCTGGTGCAGATGATGGCGAGCATGCTAAGAGTGAGAAATGATGATGCTGACAATTGTAACGCCCACTTTCGTTTAATCGTTATTTAATCGAGTTTAGGCAATTATATTATAATTATATAGTATATGCATGATTTTGATATGTTTTGATGATTTGTGGTGAAGTTAGTGATTTCATTGATGACGTGATAAGTTATGAGTTTTGGAGGATTTGATTATGATGTGAGAATTATTTTATTGTTAAATAGAATAAAGATTTGAAAATTATATAAAATATTTAGTTGAGGGCTGTTTTGATATTTTAGATAGTTTTGGGGGAGAAAGTGAGATAAGATAAGTAATTAAGAAAAGATATAAATAGGGAAGACCTAATTTTTAGAAAAACTATTGTACGTGAAAACTTTTGGAAAAAGGGAGAAAAGCTTAGAGAGGAGCAAGAGACCAAGAGGGCTGCGATTTTCTGCAAATTTAAGGTAAGGGTGAGACTAATAACTCTGTAATATTAGTTGTTGTAATTCTGATGAATAATTAGCAAGAATTAGGATTAATTGGAGAAAACGAAAACTAGGTCAAAACCTTGGAATTGATGATCAAACGGTGAGAATTGGTTTAATTGATGTAGAAAGTATTCCTAGACCTTAGATAATGTTTAGGACGAACTTTGGAATCAAAAACAAGCTTAGAACCATGTGGATCGACGGATTTTTGTGAATTTAGGAAGCCTGGTCGTCGCGACATTCATCGCTCGCCACGGCGAGCTATGATCCTCGCCTCGCGAGTGATGAACTTCATCGCTCGCCACGCGAGTCCCTTCCCTTCGCCTCGCGAGTTGTTTGGTTCAACTCTCCATGGCGAGCAATCCCCTTCGCCTCACGAGTTGCGTGACGCAGCTCGCCACTGCGAGCCACCTTACTCGCCATCGCGAGCTAAGGCAGAGTGTATGTTAGATTTCGTGTTTCGACCTTTTTAGTTGAACCTTGTATACCCTTGAGTGCCTGAACATACCTAGTATTGATTAGGAATGAATGTAGGATCAGAGGGAACCCAGAACAAGCTTAGTTTGGGAGTTGAGTGGTACTCGCCACGGCGAGTAAGGACTCTCGCCTCGCGAGTACAACCAGAACGAAATTGTTTTTGTGTTTGTGCGATCTGTGTCGCACTTGTTGATCAAGAGTGATCCCCTAACTGGTAATGAGACCTAGTGATGTGGTTAGATGCAGTCTGTAGAGTTGTTTAAGTCATGATAATATTAATTGAACATGAGCTAATGTAATGTATAATTATGCAAGGTTATGAAGATTTGTTTATGATACAATTTATGTGCTATTGATATAATGATATCATCTTGTTATGTGACCTGTTTATGCTGCTTCCGTTATTTAACTAAGTGCATAAGTATATGATGAAGTTTAGCTCCAAATTATTGGATGCATGTTGATAAGTCGATTACGTTGTTTTGTTCATATGTGTCCATGCATAGCATATCATTGAGCTTAGTCCTCACCACGAATATTAGGAGCTTTGTCCTCCACACGTTTTATAGGAGCTTTGTCCTCCGCACGATTAAAGTATATTAATACTTATGATGACGATTGGTACCACATGCATATAAGGAGTCTAAGAGCATTGTCACATTGTCATGATTAAGATGCCTTGTTGATAATGATTGAATATGTGATTACGTGATAAGTGTTTATTGATTATGTTATGTCGTTCATAATGATTGGATATATGATTACGTGATAACTGTTTAGCATTTATGCAAAGTTAATAAAGGAACGATTATGATGTTAATTTATGATTCGTAATTACATTGATTAATGTTATTTTGTTATGAAATCTCACCCCTTCTGCTTGAAAATGTTGCCCTTCGTATGGGTAACTTGGATTACGTTTCTATGTGATATCCCGTTTATGGTTTTTACTCTGATAATTGTTTATGAAATTTGTATATTGGGAAAACGGGGTGTTACAACAATGCATACGATGATGAAGAAGAGGCTGATGATGCTGATAAGGGTCACGAAGGTGATGAAGATTCTGATAGAAGTTCTGAGACTGCCGAATTATTTTTGTAATTTCAGAACTTATTTTATGTGGGCTATTGATGAGTCATTTATTATCTATTTTAATATGTTATTTAGTTTAGTTTTAATTAGATTTAAGTTTATTTTATATTAATATTATTTCCTTTCTTGAACTATTTTACTACAATTGCATATTGTTATATTTCAGGAACGAATATTTGATGGATTGAGTCTTGGAGCAAAAGAAAGGGGTTTTGGAGCTGATTTGGTACGAAAATACGAAGATTCGGAGACAAAAATATATCTCCCTCAAGTCAGAAACTTGGCACGGCCCGTGCTAGGCTTGGCACGGCCGTGCCACACTCCAGAACTACTTTTGCTGCTTTTGCTTAGATTTTAAGTCGAATGTATGCTATAAATAGAGTAGCCATCCATCAAAAATATTCATCTTTACTTGGAATACAATAAGTGACAATTGCTTTTCTAATTAAAGTTCTTTTCTTTTCCTTTACTTTCTTGTCTTTTACTTTTATGCTTTCTCTCTTCTCCCCCATGTCTACGATGAACATGAGTGAGTAGACTTCTCCTTGTCTTGGGATTGTTGGATAAGTCTAAATGACATAATCCTAATCAAACCAAGCTCTAAGCCCTAATCTTATGTAACCCTAATTTCTTATCTGAATTCACCGTCTTAACATGGATCAACCATTATCAAACTGTGGAAACGAAAGTGGAGGGTTTGATAATTGTTAATCCATCATTCCAAATATCAATTCATAAAACGAAAGTGGAGCTTTGATATTCGAACAAGTGAATTCAGACAAGGATTGCAAAGTCAGCGAAATAGGCTTTGCAATCTTTGAGATATATAGTTTCGATCTTCAAGGGAACCAATAATAATCAAGTCAGCGAAATAGGCTTGGTTGTTAGAGGAACCAAAATCTAATAGTAATCAAGTCAGCGAAATAGGCTTGGTTGCTAGAGGAACATAAGAGAAATTGTCTTGAGAAATTAGGTCTAACATAATATTATAAGCTTATAGTTTTGGTTTGAGAAGGACTTGTCATTTAGAGGAAACCAACGATCCCAAGACTCTTTTTATTATTATTATTTTCTTTCAAACACTTGAAAATCCCCAACTTACAATTCTCTCTTCTCTTCTAATCATCTCTAAAAAGTTAATTGAATTAAACTACTCCCTGTCGGAACGATACTCTTTTATACTACTTCGGTAAGACCGTGCACTTGCGGTTTTATCCCATCAAGTTTTTGGCGCCGCTGCCGGGGAGTTATTGTAATTTGATTAATTTTTTTAATAGTGGTTAGTCTAAAACATTAAAAAAAATAATAATAATAAAAAAAGATATATATATATATATATATATTTATAAAATATTTTATTTCCTTTTCTTATCTTTTTATTTTATTTTTTTATTTTTATATATTTATAAAATATTTTATTTCCTTTTCTTATCTTTTTATTTATATATATATCTCTCCCTCTCTCTCTTTATATATAAAATAAAATAAAATAAAAATAAAATAAAATAAAATAATATATATATATATTTATATATAAAATCTCTCTCCCTCCCTTTCTCCTTATTTTATTTTATTATATTTTATTTTTTATTGTTTTTAATTTTCTATGTTTAACCGTTTTGATTTCAGGCATGACTCCAAGAAGATCCACACAATAATAACGATATGGCTGAGAAACGTGCTCTCAAAGAGTACGCAATCACATCTTCAGATGAGCCGCACAATGCTATTGTGTACCCAACGGTTAAGGGTATTAAATTTGAAATAAAGCCTGCACTTATTTACCTAGTGCAGCAAAATCAATTTTTCGGATCACCCACTGAGGATCCGAATTTTCATATTTCAACTTTTCTAAGACTCAGTGGAACTTTGAAGGCAAACCAAGAGGCCGTAAGGCTGCACCTCTTTCCTTTCTCTTTGAGGGATAGAGCTAGTGCTTGGTTTCATTCATTGAAAATTGGTTCTATAATTTCATGGGACCAAATGAGGAAGGCATTCCTTTCCCAATTCTTTCCCCGTAGTAAAACTGCTCAATTAAGGAGTCAAATCACACAATTCACTCAAAAAGATGGTGAATCTCTTTACAATGTGTGGGAGCGTTTCAAAGAAATGCTTAGGCTTTGCCCCCATCATGGTTTTGAGAATTGGCTTATTATCCACACTTTTTATAATGGTCTTTTGTTTTCCACAAAAATGAATGTTGATGCAGCTGCAGGTGGAGCTTTGATGAATAAAACTTACGCAGGAGCCTATGATTTGATCGAGAACATGGCATACAACCACTATCAGTGGACAAGTTAGAGAGTTATCACTGAAGGTACTCCTCCACCCTCTAAAAAAGAGGCAGTTATGTGCCAAGTTTCTACCCTTGATCATCTATCTGTTAAGGTGGACACACTTCTTCAAAAATTTGATAAATTAACTGTAAGTGTCGTCACACCTGCTCTTGTTTCACCACCTTGTGAATTTTATGGAATACTTGACCATACTGGTGTTGAATGCCAACTAGGTAGTGTTGCTAAAAGTCCCGAGCAAATTTTTTATACCTTTGGACAACAAACAACACCATCCGTTTATGCAAACAACAAAAGAGTCCCTCAGAAATCTAGCTTGGAAATTTTACTAGAAAAACATGATATGGAGCAATCCAAGCAATTTCAAGAACTTAAAAATCAAACTGGATCTTTGAATGACTCTTTTGTCAAGCTTACATCTAAAGTGGACTCCATTGCTACTCACACTAGAATGCTAGAAACTCAAATCTCTCAAGTAGCCCAAAAAGTAGCTACTTCCTCTCAAACCCCCGAAGTCTTTCCAGGTCAAACTGAAGCCAATCCCAAAGACCTTATAAATGCTATTCAACTTAGGGACGGTAAGCAGTTAGAGGACCCCATTATGAAAACTAAGACAATTGAGGGTGAGATAGAGAGTGAAAAGCAACAAGGTGAGAAAGCCATAGGAGAGAGTGATAAGCCAATCGTGTCACCACCTTTTAAACTCAAAATCCATGTCCCACAAAGGCTTGTTAAGCCTAACATCATAGTGATTGAGAGTTTTTCCACCCCTTGTGTGATTGAGAGTGAAACCATTGAAAAAGCTATGTGTAATTTGGGAGAGAATCTCAGGTTGATGCCACTATCCCTTTGGGAAAGATTGGGTATTGGGTAGAGAAACCTTCTAATCGTCAAGCTAATGACTCTAAAAGAGCGCTTCGTGGGAGGCAACCCACGAGTTTAATTGCTTTTATTTTGTTTGTTTTGTGTTGTTTTAATTTATTTTGTAGGTATTTGTCCAAATATGATGCAAAAAAATGAAGAAAATTGAGCCTTGCACGTCCAGAAGCTTGGCACGGCCAGTGCCAATGTTGGCACGGCCGTGCCTGTGACCTACCCAACATCCACCAACTTCCAGAGAGTTGGCACGGCCCGTGCCTGTGGTGGCACGGCCGTGCCATGGTCCCAGACCCTCTTTTACCATTTTTTTTCACTTTTCTTCTTCTTCCTTCATTCTCAAACACAAACTTCCCTCATCCTTCAACTTCTCTCTCTCAACCTCCATAACATCAATCTTCAAACCTCCATATCTATCCCCATTCACCATTCCAAACAAATTCTTCACCAATCTCCACCATTCAACTCATAAACCTCACTAAAACCAAAACCCATCACTAAACCACCCCTTCCCACATAAACCTTGTCCACACCTAACCTCCACCCACACCCGAACCAAGCTAAGGTCAATGGCATCAAAAACGAAAGGTGATGATATTGAAGCCTCCGGAAGAGGTGCAATTAAGAAGCAATCAACAGCCCGCAATCATGGGATCCAATTCAAGGATTCTGAGCAAAGAAATAGGTATAATTCTCTAATCTCTAGAACTATCTCTCCTTGCAGGTACCCTGATGTTAATGCTTTGGATAGACTAGAAATAGATGAACATGTGATTAGGTTGTTGAATAAATTCACAACCTTGTGCTTAGGTACCTTCACACGGTTATTGCTTGCACCATATGGGGTAGAAAAAAGGTAGAAATGATGAGGACTATTGAGTTGTTTATGTTGTACGCTATACTTTATAACCACCATGTTAACATTTGCTATTATTTGATTTATTATCTTGTTTCAATTGCTAGAAAGAAACCGGATATAAAGGTGATATAGTGGTAGGTGGAATCATCACTTTCATTTGTTAGAAAATTTGAGGTAAATGTGAACAAAGGGATAAATAGGATTGAGGGAAACTACTATCTATACTTAGAAACCCTCACTACCATGTTTTTTTTAGAATCCATGGCCTTTCTCACAATTCCCAATATGAGTGGCGAGTCAATAATGCTAATTTCTTGATTATTCTACCTAATTCAGATATTACTAATCCGAAGGTGGTAGAAAACTTTTATGTTGGCACTAACCCACAGGTACACAATGATGGTGATGATGGTGGTGATGAAGAGGAGGTAGGTGCAAACTTGCACCATTAACAAGTAGCCGGTGGAAACTATAATGATGAACGGTGGGCATTGATGCAAACCGAAGTTCAAAGAACATGCACCGAGCAACAAAGACAAGGTGTTGAAATGATCGGGCTAAGAAACGATGTCCTAAGGGGCAATCAAATAAATGAATAAAACAATCAAATGTTCCGATACATGATGCAACATCTTCATCTCCAAGGTCCACCTTATGGACTTCAATAAAATTGTGAGCTCTCCTCTTCCTTTACTCTTCTCTACTTCTCTTCTTTCTTCATCATCTTCTTTTTCTTCTTCTTCTTTTAAATCATTGAGGACAATGCTTCTCCTAAGTGTGGGGGGAGCCTAATAAAGTGTCTTTAGTCGTAGTGTTTCCAAACTCCCTTAAACTTTATTCTTTTGTTCTGTTTTATTGTGAAAGGGATGGTTAAGTAGCTTGATTTTATTGAAAAATATCATGACATAAATTTTTTATTGTCTCCTCTTAATTGGTTATTTCTTGTACATGAAAGTGAACTCTTGTATTTTAAGTTTTCTTGATATACCCACATCTTGCTTCAAAGTGAATACAATTCTCCAATGAGAAAAACACAAGTTGCTTCCCTTGAGTAAGTGTATGAATAGGTATTTTAAGGAAATATGTTTTAATTTTAGTGGTACGTTGACCTTTAAAAACTCTCAAAGTAAAAGTAGTATAAGTTAGTATAAAGGAGTTTATAAAAAGCCAAATAGCCAAAATAATTTCAAGGTTGCATTATTGAATCTAGATTGGGGAAGGAGGTAGGCCCTCCGACTTCCTACGTGAAGGTAATGTTATCTTGAAAAACTTTAAAAAGCATCATTGAATCTAGATTGGGGAAGGGGGTAGGCCCTCCGACTTCCTACGTGAAGAAGATGTTTTAAGGGGCACCACTGAATCTAGATTGGGGAAGGGGGTAGGCCCTTCGACTTCCTACGTGAAGGTGTTGTTTCTTAAATAAAGTATGTTGAAATTCCAAAAATATGCAAATGGCAAAGTTCAAAAAGATTGCAAATACTCCCATCTCTCTTATATGAAATGAAGAAAGAGTTTTTCTTGGTTGGTCTAGTACTAGGATTAGAACATGTTTCCTCATAATATCTATCTTATACAGGAGCAAGAAAAGGGTTGGACTACACACACACACTCACTTGAAACTTGATTGTTGGGTTGAATAAGGTTTACAAGAAATGCTTGAGTTTGTGATTAGTGTACGCTTGAAATTTAAGCCCTTGAGGAGACATGTGTTCTAATTAAATTGTCATATGATAATATTGTCTTGTGCTACCATGTTTATGCCTTTTGCTTGAGGACAAGCAAAGATTCAAGTGTGGGGGAATTTGATGAGTCATTTATTATCTATTTTAATATGTTATTTAGTTTAGTTTTAATTACATTTAAGTTTATTTTATATTAATATTATTTCCTTTCTTGAACTATTTTACTACAATTGCATATTGTTATATTTCAGGAACGAATATTTGATGGATTGAGTCTTGGAGCAAAAGAAAGGGGTTTTGGAGCTGATTTGGTACGAAAATACGAAGATTCGGAGACAAAAATATATCTCCCTCAAGTCAGAAACTTGGCACGGCCCGTGCTAGGCTTGGCACGGCCGTGCCACACTCCAGAACTACTTTTGTTGCTTTTGCTTAGATTTTAAGCTACTCTATTTATAGCCCGAATATAATTGCTTAGATTTTAAGTCGAATGTATGCTATAAATAGAGTAGCCATCCATCAAAAATATTCATCTTTACTTGGAATACAATAAGTGACAATTGCTTTTCTAATTAAAGTTCTTTTCTTTTCCTTTACTTTCTTGTCTTTTACTTTTATGCTTTCTCTCTTCTCCCCCATGTCTACGATGAACATGAGTGAGTAGACTTCTCCTTGTCTTGGGATTGTTGGATAAGTCTAAATGACATAATCCTAATCAAACCAAGCTCTAAGCCCTAATCTTATGTAACCCTAATTTCTTATCTGAATTCACCGTCTTAACATGGATCAACCATTATCAAACTGTGGAAACGAAAGTGGAGGGTTTGATAATTGTTAATCCATCATTCCAAATATCAATTCATAAAACGAAAGTGGAGCTTTGATATTCGAACAAGTGAATTTAGAAAAGGATTGAAAAGTCAGCGAAATAGGCTTTGCAATCTTTGAGACATATAATTTCGATCTTCAAGGGAACCAATAATAATCAAGTCAGCGAAATAGGCTTGGTTGTTAGAGGAACCAAAATCTAATAGTAATCAAGTCAGCAAAATAGGCTTGGTTGCTAGAGGAACATAAGAGAAATTGTCTTGAGAAATTAGGTCTAACATAACATTATAAGCTTATAGTTTTGGTTTGAGAAGGACTTGTCATTTAGAGGAAACCAACGATCCCAAGGCTCTTTTTATTATTATTATTTTCTTTCAAACACTTGAAAATCCCCAACTTACAATTCTCTCTTCTCTTCTAATCATCTCTAAAAAGTTAATTGAATTAAACTACTCCCTGTCGGAACGATACTCTTTTATACTACTTCGGTAAGACCGTGCACTTGCGGTTTTATCCCATCAGCTATGCCCTGAATACTTCTGTGCACCTAGTGTTCCTATGGTCTGTAATTCTGTTACAACGGCTCTTTTATGTTTTCTGTGGATTTATGCCATTTACTTCTGGTACTTCCTTATAATCATTTCATGAAAGCTTTCTATGTGGCATATTTTGTGTCTAAAAAGGGGGAGAAAACTGGTATACCCATATCTCTATATGCTATATGCCTATGTATGTGCTATTATGTGCTATTTTCTGTATTTATTTTGCAGACATAGGCCTGTATCTTTGTTGTTGCATATATTTTGCAACTATTTCAGGTTTGTGTAGATGTTTGCACTGATGTTGATCTGAAAATTTATTTTTCTCAGTATTTGTGTTGTACATGTTCCTTGTTGATGTCCTATAGGATGTTGGAACATGTCTATGTGACCTCATAAGGTTTGTATGTTTTATAAATATTCCCTAAAGATTTATTGTCCAGGCCCTGAAGTATTCTTTTATCTATGCATTAGGAAATTGTTTGATGATTCTTCCATATGCATGTGTTCAGGGGGAGTATTGGAATATGTTTAATAATCACTCATAAATTGTTACCTTGAGGGGGAGTGATACTTTTATGTGTGCTTGACACAATTCAAGCTGTTTGACAGGATGTGGAGCATGATGTGTTAAACATCTTCTTGTCAGATTTCTGTAGGTGTGAGAAATTTATATTTTTTCCCTTGTTGTTTGTGAGACAGGTATTCTTGTCTGATGTTGTGAAGGATGTTTGGAACATCCAATGTGTGTGGGAATTTATTTTTCTCTGATTGTAGCATATGAATTTATTTTTCCTCAGTTCTTGTGCGGTGAAGGATGTTGAAACATCCAAACATGTTTGTAGCATAGGAACTTATTTTTTCCTCTGCTCTTGTGAGAGTTTATTTCTCTCTATTATTTTGTAGAAATTTAGTTTTCCTGGTTGTAGCATAAGAATCATTTTCCTCTGCTCTTGTGAGACTGTGTGAATATCTTATCCGCTGCTGCATGTCTTTGATATTTGTAATACCTTCTTATCTTTTAATTCAGATCTGTTAAGAGTATGATGCTTTCTTTCTTCACGTGTGGTTAGTTCAAACTATGCCTGAAGACTGTATAAGGTATTCTTTTATGCACACTTCTGAAATCTCTTCAGTGATACTGCAGTTTTACTTCTTCTTGAATATGTGTTTATGATGACTTGAGGAAGTGTAATAAGGTACCTCTTTAGATTGTGTGTGGTAGTTGTTTCTTCATAAGTATGTGTTCATGCTATTTGAGGAAATAGATGTCTTTTGTATCCCTCTATATTCTTTGTACTTGGCCTTAATTTGTTTTAGCCAAAAATTTGCCAAAGGGGAGGATTGTTGGGTATTTGTATTGGCTGCATTATTGCTAAAACAAATATCCTTGTTTCTGTTGTTGGAACCAATGTCCCAACATGATTCAAGCATGTCTGTAAGATGTTGGATACGATGTTCCAACATCCTGGCACGGTTCAGTGTGCCATGTATCTTGATTGTTTCTACGCGCGCCTTTATTATTTAAGGAAACAATAGTGACCAAGCAACGTGCATATCTTTACAGGATCTAAAGTTGTGATTATATTTTAGGAAATATTGTTGTTTTGGAAGTTCCTAAAGATGTTCCTACATTTTAGGACTTTTCTTTTTTGTCTCTGATTCCTGTTTTGCAGATCAGCTAGACGATCTGTTTTGTACTGAAGCCCAACAAGAGTATTTGACCCGAGCTGCTTCAGTATATAAAGGAGACTTCAAGACCTAATGAACTATTCAAGCCGTCATTCTAAAAAGTTTAGCTTTTAGGGTTGGGTCTACATGTGTTCTATTCTTGTATCATGTTGATGCAAGTCTAGTACCTTTTATTGTGAGCCTTTCTTGTATCGTTTGTGATACATGCTAAGGACTGTGTGTAGAGTTGTAAACTCTTGTGTTCTACGAAAAAGCTTTTAAGCAAGGTTGTAGTTTTTGTTTGAAGGTAACTTCATCTTTGTGTTTGTTGTTGTTAGTCTGATAGATCACAGGGGTTGTGATTAACTATAGGAAAGTGAGATGAGATCTCAAATC
Source organism: Medicago truncatula (assembly GCF_003473485.1). NCBI lineage: Eukaryota > Viridiplantae > Streptophyta > Magnoliopsida > Fabales > Fabaceae > Medicago > Medicago truncatula. The sequence goes on from NC_053046.1 coordinate 25,541,357, forward strand.
TAAGAGTTCCTAGGTTGAAATCAATACGGGTAGGTCCTAGGTATTTAGTGTAAATGAGGAGTTTGCTGAGAGCTATAGAATAACGACTACACTAGTGGATTTCCTTCCTAGGTTAGTAGCCCCCAGAGTAGGTGTGTTTGTCACCGAAATAGGTCAACAAACTCATTGTGTTCTTTACTTTCTTGTATTTTATTTTCCTGCGTTTTATTTGTTTATTTGCGTAATGTTGAAACATTAACTGGAACATTCGCATATTGTGTGTATAACGTTGAAACATCACATACAACATCTTAAAACAAGTACGCTAGAATTTCATATTCTTGCATCATAATTTATGAAAAATATTCCTGGTTCCCCCAAAATGCATGAATGAAACTAGGGATATTCAAAACCGAACCAATCCAATAGAAAAACCGCAAACAGAACCAATCCAAACCAAAGCCATAAAAAACCGCATTTAGTTTGGAAGTATTCGGATCACTTTTTTACTCAACCGCATGGTTTGGTTTGGTTTGCGGTTTTCATTTGACAAACCGAACCAAACCAAACCAAACCGCAACATAAGAAATTTTTTAATTAAATACATGTCACCTAGACCAATACTCATAGAAACTCAATTTGAAACCACATTATTGTATAAAATTTAATAAAAATAAAATTCAACTATCATAATCATGCTATAAACCAAATACTGAAGGTTTGTGGTCCGAACCCCAACCACCACAAAAAAAAATATATATATTCAATTTTAAATGAAATAAACTTGAACCTTATATATATATATAAATAAAATATTCATGTCAATATTGATTCACTATACGTGAAAATGAATCTTTAACAATTTATTTTAGAATCAATATTTTTCAAAATTAAAGAATCAAACATTTGTTTAACGTACTACCAATTGAATCACAAAAGTTGAGATTCATTATTAAAATACAACAAATCTTCCACAAATATATATCATAACCAAATATATAGCATTTATTTATTTTTATTATAAGTAAATGCAAAATTTATGTGAATCAATATAAATTTCAAAGTTGAAATTAAAAGGTAGGATATATAAGTTTTGTCAAATAAAAATATATTTTCGCAACAAATTAATTCAATGAATCAAATTAAATTCAAATGTTTTATTTGCTAACAGCATATTTGCGTTTTGTACAATGATCAAATAACCATACTCAATAATTCAAAACAAATATTTGTATACATGACATTTAAGTTCAAAATTCATAAAAAATTGCCACAGCCATGAAAATATAATATACTTATTTGTCATAAAAACAAAACACGAATATTAAACTGACCAAATTGATGTACACATCTTTTTTATATTGAACTTCAGTTTTTTTTTTTTTTTTTAAAGAAAGAAATATGCTTATAGCATTTCATTAATAATAAGAGATTCAATACAATCGGGTATGTTAAAATAAACAACGAGACTAGCTAGAAACGTGGCTTCTCCTGCAAGCACATGAGCAACTAGCAAACTCCACCCTAGAGTTGGTAAAAGAAGAGCTGAAAAGAGATCGACAAGAAGAAATAATGCACCCAAATTCAGAAATGTCGTCTCGAGTAGAATGAAAAGCATCAAGAGTAATCTTGGTGTCGGTTTCAAAATCAACATTGTCAAATTGCATATCACTCGACCATTGCATAGCACTATGTAACCCCCATGCTTCACCAACGTCAACCGAGTAAATACATGGAAAACTGACAACTTTGGCCAAGACAAACTTACCTTCAGAGTCATGAACACAAATGCCAATTCCAGTTCTGTTAAGACTAGATAAGAATGCAACATCGATGTTACACTTATACCTTCCTAACAAAGGATGCTGCCAACAAATGGAAGCCACAGGTGTCGTACTGCTACCTGTATCCAAAGCTACGACCGAATGCCCCCCACCATGAGATGTTGCACTTGCTGCTGAGTTGCGGGAGCAACTATGCTAGAGGTGTTTGCAAGATGCCAATCGTCGACCAAATTCTTTGCACGCTCAACAACCGTGGCACTTACCTCCGTGACATCATCCCAAACTTTTAGATTACGATGCTTCGAAAGGCTCCATAATGTTGCTGCCAACCGTTGGTTTTGTTCGACAGACAATGTATTCAATAACAAAAAGATAGTTTCAGCTGCCGAAGTAGTAGATTGAATAGCATGTCCCCAAATATCTGTCATATGCCAAACTTGGACAGCAAACACTTTGTCAAGGAGACGAACACGAATCGGCAGGAAACCTCGACACATGCGCCATACTAAATTTTTTACTTCAATTTTTCAATAGTATAGAAAATTTTCTAGACCAAAAAGATTTGGTCTATTATATATAGTTTAGAAAATAGTTTATGTGCCAAAATTCAATAACTTAAAATATTATAATTTTTGGTGCCAAACACGATTTAGGTTGTTGAGAAATTTAAATTTACAAATATCATGGGATCCAAATTTTCTACTATGAAATCAATTTGATTCTAAAAAAAATATGACAATTAATTTAAATAAAGTACGTGATTTTATATGGTGTCTACCAATCAAATTGATGTTGGATCCATAACATACATGAGCCATAAAGTTAGAAAAAAAAATTAAATTAGTTAAATTATCTTTTTGAATTAGTTTATTATTATTATTATTATTATTATTATTATTATTTTTTGGAAAAGTAAAAATATTCAGGATTTATGAAATAATATTTGGATCAAATCTCCAACAATTTTATAGTGAATTGGTTAATTATTTTCCAAAAGTTCAACATCCCTCAATTTCGTGAAACTTTATAAATCACCTGGCCCAGATGGCTTCCATTGCATCTTTTTTAAACAATATTGGCATATTGTTGGTGATGATATTTTCCAGTTAGTCTCCCCAGCCTTTCAAATAGGTTCTTTCGACCCAAACATATCTGATACTCTCATCGCCCTTATACGTAAAACTGACCCTCGCCAAACTTACAAAGATTTCCGTCCCATAAGCCTTTGCAACATAATCTACAAAATTATTACCAAAGTCCTTGTCCACTGCCTTAGGCTGATCCTTGATACTATTATTGGTCCCTACCAAAGCGGTTTTCTGCAAGGTAGAGGCACTTTTGACAACTCTATTGTTTTGCAGGAAATTGTCCATTTCATGCGGAGGTTCAAAAGGAAAAAAGGATATGTGGCTTTCAAACTTGACCTTGAGAATGCTTTTGATAATGTCAATTGGAATTTTCTTAGATCATGTCTCCATGATTTTGGCTTCCCAGACGCCACAATAAAGCTCATCATGCATTTTGCCACTTCTTCCACTTTTTCAGTGCTTTGGAATGGAAATAAATTGCCCATTTTCAAGCCCACTCATGGTCTCAGACAAGGTGATATGTTGTCTCCCTACCTATTCATTCTTTGTATGGAAAATCTTTCTCTTGCCATCAATAATGCCGTCCTCCAACGACATTGGGATCCTATCCGAATATCAGCCTCCAACCCTCACATTTCCCACCTTCTCTTCCCGGATGATGTGCTCCTCTTCACTAAAGCGAGGAAATCTCAATTCAGATTTATAAAGGAGCTTTTTGATAGTTTTAGCCAAGCTTCGGGTCTCAAAATAAATCTCTCCAAGTCAAGAGCCTTTTACTCATCTGGCGTTCCACATGACAAGATCAATAACCTTACTTCCATTTCAGGTATTCACAACACTATTTCCCTTGATAAATATTTGGGATTCCCAATCCTTAAAGGAAGACCGAAGAGGAGCGATTTCAATTTTATTATTTAGAAGATGCAGACTAGGCTAGCCTCTTGGAAGCATAAGCTGCTTAATATACCAGGAAGGCTTGCGCTTGCATCTTCGGTTCTTGCTTCAATTCCAACTTATTACATGCAACTAAATTGGCTTCCTCAAAGCATTTGCGCTGATATAGATTAAACAACTCGCAATTCCATATGGAAAGGCGCCAATGACAAGGGTGTTCACTTAGTGGGTTGGAATAAAATTGCCAAGCCTAGGCTTCTCGGGGGTCTTTGTTTAAGAAAAGCTAGAGAGGCCAATACTTGTCTTTTGGGAAAGTTGGTTTGGGATTTATTGCACAACAACAACAAACTGTGGGTGTCTATTTTTCCTGCCATTTATTTATCACGTACAACCCTCCTCAATGCCGCCACCAAAAGCAGCAGTTCCCCCACCTGGTCTTCCATCATCCGAGCCAAAAATGTTCTTCACAATGGTTATTCGTGGCACCCTAGATCTGGTTCTTCATCATTTTGGTTCAGCTCTTGGAGTGTTTTCGGTCCCCTTGGATCCCTTGTCCCTATCATTGACATGCATGACCTTCATCTTACGGTCAAGGATGTTACTACTAATGATTAGCGGTCTCTTATGTTGTATACTTCCCTCCCTCAAGAAGTATCGGATTTCATCAACAACACCAACTATAGATTCAATGATGTCGTGGATGATAACTTCATTTGGCCTCATAACAAAAACGGAGTCTACTACACCAAAACTGGTTATAAATGGCTCCTCTCTCTCAATGAAACTAACACTGAAACTCAGTCTTGGTCTTGGATTTGCAGGCTAAAAATTCCGGACAAATACAAATTCTTCATATGGCTTATGTGTCATAACTCAATTCCCACTTTGTCTCTCCTTCATCACAGAAACATTACTGCTACAGAAATCTGTCTGCGTTGTGGGGATTTGGATGAAACCATTTTGCATTGTATCCGCGATTGTAGACACCTCAGGAATATATGGCAGCACTTTGGTTTTTACTGAGAATGCTTTCTATTCTTTTAGCAACGATGAAGAGAGGATAAAGGATGGGTTAAAGGGTAATCTTGCTAGTTTATTTGCAGCAAGTTTATGGTGGATTTGGTGGAGCCGCAATGCTTTCTGTTTGAGCAATAAAACTACTACGCTCTAAAGGCTGGCATCTCAAACAAATGCTTCAGTAGAAGACATCAATTTTTGCTTCCATCAGCCAGGGTCTGCTCCCGCTTCTATCAGGCATGTTAGATGGAATAATAACAACTTCAGTTGCGCTATCATCAACGTAGACGGGAGTTGTGATGAGTCATTTATATGTTATTTTAATATGCTTTTTAGTTTAGTTTTATTTATATTTTATATTAGTATTATTTCCTTTTTAGGATAGTTTACTTTAAATTGCAATTTATTATATTTCAGGGAAGAATATTGGATGGATTGAGTCTTGAAGCAAAAGAAAGGGATTTGGAGCAAATTGGACACGAAAATATGAAGATTGGGAAACAAAATATATCTCCCACAAGTCAGAAGCCTGGCACGGCCCGTGCTAGCCTTGGCACGGCCGTGCCACCCTCCAGATGCCTTTTGCTGCTTTTGCTTTGACTCCAAGCTATTCTATTTTGGCGCACAATCTACCGAGGAATATTCTAGGAATATACTTGCTTAGATTTTAAGTCAATTGTGTACTATAAATAGAGTAGCTAGTCATCACTAAATATTCATCTTTTCTTGGAATGCAATATGTGACAATTGTTTTCTAATAAAAGTTCATTTACTTTATTGTTATTTACTTTTATGCTTTCTCTCTTCTTCTCCTTGTCTACGATGAACGTCAGTGAGTAGACTTCTCTTGTCTTGGGATTGTTGGATAAGTCTAATGACATAATCCTAATCAAACCAAGCTTTAAACCTTAATCTTATGTAACCCTAATTCCTTATCTAAATTCACCGCTTTAACATGGATCAACCATTATCAAACTGTGGAAACGAAAGTGGAGGGTTTGATAATTGTTTATCCATCATCTCAAATATCAATTCATAAAACGAAAGTGGAGCTTTGATATTCGAACAAGTGAATTTAGACAAGGATTGCAAAGTCAGCGAAATAGGCTTTGCAATCTTTGAGACATATAGTTTCGATCTTCAAGGGAACTAATAACAATCAAGTCAGCGAAATAGGCTTGGTTGTTAGAGGAACCAAAATCTAATAGTAATCAAGTCAGCGAAATAGGCTTGGTTGCTAGAGGAACAAAAGAGAAACTGTCTTGAGAAATTAGGTCTAACATAAAGTTATAAGTTTAATAGTTTGGTTTGAGAAGGACTTGTCGTTAGGATGAACCAATAACCCCAAGGCTTTTATCTTTTATTTTATTATTTGCTCTTAATTAAAATCCCAAACTTTTCTACCTTATAAACCTTTAGTCCAATCATTATCTAAAGTTAATTGAATTCGTAACTCCCTGTCGGAACGATACTCATATTTTACTACTTCGGTAAGACCGTGCACTTACGGTTTTATCTCATCAAGTTTTTGGCGCCGCTGCCGGGGAGTTATTGTAATTTGATTAACTTTTTAATAGTGGTTAGTCTAAAAAAAAAAATATAATATATAAAAAAAAAATAATATATATATATATATAATAGTATATATATATATATTTATAAAATATTTTATTTCCTTTTTCTTACCTTTTTATTTTTTATTTTTTTATATATTTATAATATATTTTATTTCCTCATCTTTTTTTTATTATATATATATATATATATATATATATCTCCCTTTCTTTATTTTTTTTATTTTTATTTTTCTCATCTTGAACCATTCTTATCTCAGGCATGGCTCAAAACTATTATCCTTGGACTCCTTCCCCTGTTTTGCCACCTTGTTATGGAATATTTGGTCATAATGGTCAACTAGGTAGTGTTGTCAATAGTCCTGAGCAAGTAAACTATGCTCATTATAATCAAGGGTTTAGGAACGATCATTTTTTTCAAACCCCTCAAAATCTTTTTGGACAACAAACGACACCACCTGGCTTTGAAAATAACCAAGGAGTCCCTCAAAAATCCAACTTGGAACTTTTGCTAGAAAATCTTGTATTAGATAACTCTAGGCATAACAAAGAATTTGAAATCCAAGCTAGAAATGTGAAGGACTCTCTCGATAGGCTTTCCGCAACAGTAGATTCTTTTTGTACTCACAACAAAACGCTAGAAATTCAAATCCCTCATGTAGGCCATCAAGTAGCCTCTCACTCCCAAACCTCCGGAATCCTTCCGAGCCAACCTAAGGCTAACCCAAAGGTTCAACCGAATGATGTTATACTTAGGGATGGTAAACAATTAGAGGACCCCGTTGTGGAAACCAAGACTAATGAAGTTGAGGTAGAGAGTGAAAAGCCACTAAGTGAGAAGGTTGTGATAGAGAGTGAAAAGCCTGACATATCACCACAATATGAACCAAAAATTCCTTTCCCACAAGGGTTTGATGAGTCCAAACTAGATGAGCAGTTTAGGAAACTTATTGAAATCATTCAAGACAAATTGCCATCTAGACTTAAGGATCCTGTGAGTTTTTCCAAACCATCTGTCATAGGATCCGAGATTATAGAAAGAGCCATGTGTGATTTGGGGGAGAATGTCAGTTTGATGCCATTATCCCTTTGTGAAAGATTGGGTATAGGATAGAGAAACCTCTTGAACGTCAAGCTAATGACTATAAAGAAGCGCTTCGTGGGAGGCAACCCACGCATTTAACTGCTTTTGTTTTGTTTTGTTTTGTTTTTATTTGTTTTGTAGGTAATTGTCCAAGTATGATTCGAGAAAACGGAATATTTTTGAAATCAATTTATCCAGAATCTTGGCACGGCCCGTGCTCACACTGGCACGGCCGTGCCAGACCTTGCCCTCCAAAAACCATTCCATTATCCAGGAAGTTGGCACGGCCCGTGCTAAGATTGGCACGGCCGTGCCCGATCCCAGGTTAGGTTTTACCTCCCCTTTCATCTTCTTCATCCCCCATTCTCAACTACAAACATCTCTCATCCTTCCATTTTTCTAAAACCTCCATAACCACAAAACCTCAAAAACTCCATATCTCCCTCAAAACTTCACCAATTCACACCATTTCCTTACCCCATCAATCACAACACACCATTCCCAAAACAACTTTCCTCCATCCCTACCAAAAATCATCAAATTCGTAGCCCCCATTCACCTACCTAAAAACCCACAAAAACTTCACCAATTCACCCAACCCAACTCCTAACACTTACTCAAAGCCCAACCCCATCACCCAACCAACCTTTTCCACCAAAAACATTTCCCAAAACCCAACCTTCACCAAAACACAAAAGGTCAACCAAGGTTAAGGATTAATGGCATCTAGGAAAGGTGGAGCAAGCTCTTCCGGAGGACCACAATCAAAGAAGAAAACGCAAGCCAGGAATCATGGCATAGTCTTCAAGGACACCAAGCAAAGGGACCGGTATAAAATTCTTCTCTCTAAACCTTTGCATCCTTGTCGATATCCAGATCCTTATACTTTGAGTGTGCTAGGACTAAGGGATAATGTGTTTAGCTTACTAGGAAATTTAAGATGGGTTGATATGCTTAGACCTATGAAAGGTTTCGAAAATTTCACTTATGAATTCTTAAGTTCTATTGAATTTACGAAGGATAAAGTGAATTTTGACAACCCCAACCATAGAGTCTCTTTCCGACTTTTGAATATGGATTATGAGATGTCTCTTAAAAATTTCTGTTTAGAGATGCACTTCGCAAATGCGGGGTTCATCCATGACTCTTGGAATCCAAATTTAAAGTCGGAAAACTATGACCCCGCTCTCTTTTGGAAACGCATTACCGGGTTAAGGCAATATAATCCCCGCAACAATAAGGCTAGTAACATTCACAACCCAGTACTTAGATACCTCCAGAGAGTCATGGCTTGTACCATTTGGGGTAGAAAAGAGGTAGGAACAACTAGGACGGATGAACTTTTTATGCTTTGGGCAATGCTTAGTAACAATCCCGTTAATACTTGTTTCTACCTACTTGATTACCTTTCCTCCATAGGAGCTAGACCTGATAATAGAGCTGAGATAGTAGTCAGTAGTATCATTACCTTCATCGCTAGGAAGTTTGGAGTGGGTGAGGAAGATGGGATAAATCCAATTGAGGGCAACAATAGGCTTAATATTGAAACCCTTGTTACTATGAACTTCATTAAGATTCACCCACCCATGACTTATGCACTTCAACTTCGCATACCTCTTTTATTTCTACTTCCTAACCCATCTCGGACTAACCCCGAGGTGGAGGAAAATTTGTTGTATGTTGGTGATAGATTACAGGTACATGAAGAGCATAATCAAGGTGACGACGAAGGTGCACACTTGCACCATGAAGAGGAGACCCATGACCATAACGACAACAATGAAAGATGGGCATGGATGCAAACCGAGGTACAAAGGATAAGCACCGAGCAACAAAGGCAAGGTGTTGAATTATCCGGGCTAAGAAATGATGTCCTACGGGGCAACCGCATATCCGAAGAAAATAACCAAATGCTTCGGAACATGATGCAACACTTCAACCTCCAAGGCCCTCCCTATGGACCTCAATAACAATGTGAGCTTTCCTCTTCCTCTTTGTCACCTTATCTCTTCAATCTCTATCTCACTCTTCTACCTCTCCTTTTCTTTTATTTTTCTTTTATCTTGAATCATTGAGGACAATGCTTCTCCTAAGTGTGGGGGGAGCCTAATAAAGTGTCTTTAGTCGTAGTGTTTCCAAACTCCCTTGAACTTTATTCTTTTGTTTTGTTTTATGGTAAAAGGCATAGTTAAGTAGCTAATTTTTATTGAAAACATCATGACACAAAAATTTTCATTGTCTCCTCTTATTTTGTTGATTCTTGTGCATAAAAGCAAACTCTTGTGTTTTAAGTCTTCTTGATATAACCACATCTTGTTTTAAAGTGAATAAAATTCTCCAATGAGAAAAACACAAAGTTGCTTCCCTTGAGTAAATGTATGAATAGGTATTTTAAGGAAACGTGTTCTAATCTTAGTGGTGCATTAACCTTTAAAGACTCTCAAAGCGCCAGTAGTATAAGTGAGTATAAGGGAGATCATAAAAAGCCAAAAAGCCAAATAATTTCCAGGATCTCATCACTGAATCTAGATTGGGGAAGGAGGTAGGCCCTCCGACTTCCTACGTGAAGGTGATTGTTATCTTGAGAAAAAAACTTTAAAAAGCATCGTTGAAACTAGATTGGGGAAGGAGGTAGGCCCTCCGACTTCCTACGTGAAGACGATGTTTTAAGGGATACCATTGAATCTAGATTGGGGAAGGGGTAGGCCCTCCGACCTCCTACGTGAAAATGTTGTTCCTTAAATAAAGAACTTAAAATGTGCATATGGCAAAGAACAAAGATTCTCAAATACTCCCATCTCTCTTATATGAATTGTAGAAGGAATCTTTCTTGGTTAGTTTAGTGCTAGGATTAGACCATGTTTCCTCATAATGCCTATCTTATACAGGAGCAAGAAAAGGGTTGGACTTCACACACACACTCACTTAAAACTTGATCGTTGGGTAGAATAAAGATTTCAAGAAATACTTGAGTTTGTGATTAGTGTACATTTGGGATTTAAGCCCTTGAGGAGACATGTGCTTTAATTTAATTGTCATTTGATTTAACTGTTGATGCTACTATGTTTATGCCTTTTGCTTGAGGACAAGCAAAGATTCAAGTATGGGGGAGTTTGATGAGTCATTTATATGTTATTTTAATATGCTTTTTAGTTTAGTTTTATTTAGATTTTATATTATTTTATATTAGTATTATTTCCTTTTTAGGATAGTTTACTTTATATTGCAATTTATTATATTTCAGGGAAGAATATTGGATGGATTGAGTCTTGGAGCAAGAGAAAGGGATTTGGAGCAAATTGGACACGAAAATACGAAGATTGGGAAACAAAATATATCTCCCACAAGTCAGAAGCCTAGCACGGCCCGTGCTAGCCTTGGCACGGCCGTGCCACCCTCCAGATGCCTTTTGCTGCTTTTGCTTTGACTCCAAGCTATTCTATTTTGGCGCACAATCTACCGAGGAATATTCTAGGAATATACTTGCTTAGATTTTAAGTCAATTGTGTACTATAAATAGAGTAGCTAGCCATCACTAAATATTCATCTTTTCTTGGAATGCAATATGTGACAATTATTTTCTAATAAAAGTTCATTTACTTTATTGTTATTTACTTTTATGCTTTCTCTCTTCTTCTCCTTGTCTACGATGAACGTCAGTGAGTAGACTTCTCTTGTCTTGGGATTGTTGGATAAGTCTAATGACATAATCCTAATCAAACCAAGCTTTAAACCTTAATCTTATGTAACCCTAATTCCTTATCTAAATTCACCGCTTTAACATGGATCAACCATTATCAAACTGTGGAAACGAAAGTGGAGGGTTTGATAATTGTTTATCCATCATCTCAAATATCAATTCATAAAACGAAAGTGGAGCTTTGATATTCGAACAAGTGAATTTAGACAAGGATTGCAAAGTCAGCGAAATAGGCTTTGCAATCTTTGAGACATATAGTTTCGATCTTCAAGGGAACTAATAACAATCAAGTCAGCGAAATAGGCTTGGTTGTTAGAGGAACCAAAATCTAATAGTAATCAAGTCAGCGAAATAGGCTTGGTTGCTAGAGGAACAAAAGAGAAACTGTCTTGAGAAATTAGGTCTAACATAAAGTTATAAGTTTAATAGTTTGGTTTGAGAAGGACTTGTCGTTAGGATGAACCAATAACCCCAAGGCTTTTATCTGTTATTTTATTATTTGCTCTTAATTAAAATCCCAAACTTTTCTACCTTATAAACCTTTAGTCCAATCATTATCTAAAGTTAATTGAATTCGTAACTCCCTGTCGGAACGATACTCATATTTTACTACTTCGGTAAGACCGTGCACTTGTGGTTTTATCTCATCAAGTTGTATTTGTAACACCCCGTTATCCCAACATCATAAATATCAAAGTAAATCAGAGTTTAACACCTAACGGGCATGCTACACTGCTTTTCAAAAATCCATAAATAGAATAAAGTACTATTTATTAAAATCAACTTTGATAAAATATCAGTTCATTGAAGCAGAAAGTATTTTTCAACATTAAACAACTTCCAATAAATCCTTGGCACATGGCCTCAACAAAAATATCTTAAAGATCAAAATCAACATCAACAGGTTCATAATGATACACAAGGAATGAGAACATGACAACAATTTTCCCGTCCCGTTACGTATCAGAGCCCTAAGACACTTGAGCCACCACTTCTAATAAGCTTCAATACCTGCAAGTTACCCATACGAAGGGCAACAATTCCAAGCAGAAGGGGTGAGATTCACAAACAATAATAGTAGATATATAAATCATCAACTTAATTAAATAACATAATTAACAGCATATATTCAACAATAATATTCATACTTCTTCATCTTCAGAAACACCGACTAAATCAACCAACGACGACAACAACAACTCAATCAACAATAACTCACTCAACGACAACCACGATACAACAACTCCATCTACGACAACAACAACAACACAATCAATCGACAACGACATCATCGACAACATCAACAACAACATCAACGACAACTACGACGTGGTACCATTTTCAACACATTGAATGGCTAAGCATTCCAGGGCATGAGCCCTCAACAGTTGAATGACAAGGCATTCCAGGGCATGAGCCCTCAACGATTGAATGACGAGGCATTCCAGGGCATGAGCCCTCAACGGTTGAATGACGAGGCATTCCAGGGCATGAGCCCTCAACGGTTTCCTAATCATGAAAGGACTCAACTTGTGTATATCAGGATACAACTCAACTACGACAGCGACAATATAGGCAACGACAACGACCGTGCATAATAACTATGACTCACTCCCCAACTTGGTCAACATCAACAACCTATGACTTTGTTACTTAGAACGACAACTCGCCACTTACAACTCGAACCAACACATTGCACATTCTAATGGAATGCCGTTAAGTATAAACCAGCGATCATTAACAATCATAATCAATCAACAGCAACACAACAGTATACGACATCATGATATAACAATATCTTATACAATCCAACGATGTCTAGCATTTTCACATAATCCAAGTATTACTTATACAATTTTATCACATTAATCACCTCAATTTTGTCATAACCAGCTTCACAGTTCTTCATTTATATCTTATACATCTTTCATTGCTATCTCAAAGTTCAACTCACAACCTCTCGTGCGTCAAAGTCACATGAAATCCTAAACAAGCAGTCTGTCAAGCACTAGCTCGCGAGGCGAGAGCCTCTACTCGCCACGGCGAGTTAGGGTAAAACACTCTAGAATCCATTCTGACTCTATTCCGAGTCCAAACTCATTCTCAAACTTTTCCTAATCATTAAGGTACATGTTCAGGCCCTCATAAACACCCAAGGTTAAACTCACAGCTCAAAAACACAAAATCTTGCAAGCTCTCTGCCCACACTCGCTACGGCGAGTAAACTTGCTCGCTATGGCGAGCTGCGAAATGCAACTCGCGAGGCGAACAAGTCCTGCTCGTGAGGCGAGCGATGATCTTCATCACTCGCTATGGCGAGGATCATCACTCGGGAGGCGAGCGATGAATAACAGTACGGCCAGGTTACAGTTTTTCTCAAAAATTCACCCAAACCCATTGCTCTAACCTTAAAACTGATTCTAAACATCAATATATGAAACATCTAATGCCTGTTCAGCATTTCTACATCAATTCACCCTAATTCCATCACTTAATCATCAATTCTCATCATAACCCTAATTCCCAATTCACCAAATTTATTCATAACTTTTGCCAAACAGAATCAGAATTATATAAACTAAAATCATTGCAAGTTAGCCTCACCCTTACCTTAGATAATCGAAGTCGCAGCCCTCTCTTGGTCTTCTCCCTTCTAAGGCTTTTTCTCCCTTTTCTCTGTTGTACGTGAAAACTGTCTCTCCCTTCTATTTTCTAATTCTTAATAAATATAACCTCTCAATATTCCTTAACTCCTCTTAATTCTATTAAATTCTAATTTAACCCCCAAACTCCAAAATAAATCCTAATTCTCACTTATTCTATTAAATACTAAAAATAGCCATTTAATAAAATACACCACGCCACAAATCAACATAAATGATTTAAAAATCATATAAAATCAACTAAAAATAATTAAATAAAATTCGGGCGTTACAACTCTCCCCAACTTAAAGGATTTTCGTCCTCGAAAATATACCTCAGATCCGACGATCCCCATCTGCTGTCTGCGTACCAGCTAAAGCAAACACCCTTCCACTTGACTGAGCCTTCTTAGGATTCTTGCACTGCGAGCTAAGGTGACCTTCTTCGTCACATTTGAAGCAAACAATATCACCACGCTTGCATTCAGCTATCGTATGCCCCTTCTTTCCACATCGGAAGCACTTCTTCTCCTCACCATTGCAAACATTACTCTTGTGGCCTTTCTCACCACACTGGTAGGAAACAATCTCAGCAGGAGCATCTCTCCTCTTAGGTCTCCTCTCATCATTCAATCTTTGCTCTCCTTTGTCAACAGGAGCACTGTAGGGCTTCGGTCGACCTTGTTGACCCTTGTTCCTCCGCTCATTCCTAGCCTTATAGTGAGCTTTCGTATCCTCCTCGTAAATCCTACAGCTGCTCACCAATTCAGAAAAATTTCTTATCTTTTGGTACCCGATGGCCCGCTTAATATCAGCACGCAGACCATTTTCAAACTTAATACACCTTGAGAACTCAGCAGTCTCAGCGGTATAATGCGGATAAAATTTAGCAAGCTCAACAAACTTTGCAGCATATGCAGTTACAGACATGTCTCCCTGTTTCAACTCCAGGAATTCAATCTCTTTCTTACCTCGGACATCCTCCGGAAAGTACCTGCTCAGAAACTCCCTCCTAAACACAGTCCAGGTCACAACTTCCCCACCATTATCAAGGGTAGGAAGCTCACCTATCCACCAGTCATCCGCCTCTTCGGCCAGCATGTGCGTACCAAACCGCACCTTCTGCACCTCGCTGCATTGCATAACTCGGAAAATTCTTTCAACTTCCTTGAGCCACTTCTGAGCCCCATCAGGGTCATATCTACCCTTGAGAGTTGGTGGATGATTTCTCAGAAAAGTTTCTAACATCCTAACCTCGGCATTTGCACCAGCACCAACATTTGGTTGTTGCCCTACAGCTTGAGCTACAGCCTCAAGTGCAGCAGCAATAGCAGCATCATTTCTTCCAGCCATGTCAAACTCTACACCACAAACAACAATCAGAACAACAACAAAAAAAAACAGATTAAAGTCGACACACTACACAATGTGGCTCAACACGACTCTACAACGTGGCCGGACGGACCAACCTGCTCTGATACCAATTGTAACACCCCGTTTTCCCAACATCATAAATATCAAAGTAAATCAGAGTTTAACACCTAATGGGCATGCTACACTGCTTTTCAAAAATCCATAAATAGAATAAAGTACTATTTATTAAAATCAACTTTGATAAAATATCAGTTCATTGCAGCGGAAAGTATTTTTCAACATTAAACAACTTCCAATAAATCCTTGGCACATGGCCTCAACAAAAATATCTTAAAGATCAAAATCAACATCAACAGGTTCATAATGATACACAAGGAATGAGAACATGACAACAATTTTCCCGTCCCGTTACGTATCAGAGCCCTAAGACACTTGAGCCACCACTTCTAATAAGCTTCAATACCTGCAAGTTACCCATACGAAGGGCAACAATTCCAAGCAGAAGGGGTGAGATTCACAAACAATAATAGTAGATATATAAATCATCAACTTAATTAAATAACATAATTAACAACATATATTCAACAATAATATTCATACTTCTTCATCTTCAGAAACACCGACTAAATCAACCAACGACGACAACAACAACTCAATCAACAATAACTCACTCAACGACAACCACGATACAACAACTCCATCTACGACAACAACAACAACACAATCAATCGACAACGACATCATCGACAACATCAACAATAACATCAACGACAACTACGACGTGGTACCATTTTCAACACATTGAATGGCTAAGCATTCCAGGGCATGAGCCCTCAACAGTTGAATGACAAGGCATTCCAGGGCATGAGCCCTCAACGATTGAATGACGAGGCATTCCAGGGCATGAGCCCTCAACGGTTGAATGACGAAGCATTCTAGGGCATGAGCCCTCAACGGTTGAATGACGAGGCATTCCAGGGCAAGAGCCCTCAACGGTTTCCTAATCATGAAAGGACTCAACTTGTGTATATTAGGATACAACTCAACTACGACAGCGACAATATAGGCAACGACAACGACCGTGCATAATAACTATGACTCACTCCCCAACTTGGTCAACATCAACAACCTATGACTTCGTTACTTAGAACGACAACTCGCCACTTACAACTCGAACCAACACATTGCACATTCTAATGGAATGCCGTTAAGTATAAACCAGCGATCATTAACAATCATAATCAATCAACAGCAACACAACAGTATACGACATCATGATATAACAATATCTTATACAATCCAACGATGTCTAGCATTTTCACATAATCCAAGTATTACTTATACAATTTTATCACATTAATCACCTCAATTTTGCCATAACCAGCTTCACAGTTCTTCATTTATATCCTATACATCTTTCATTGCTATCTCAAAGTTCAACTCACAACCTCTCGTGCGTCAAAGTCACATGAAATCCTAAACAAGCAGTCTGTCAAGCACTAGCTCGCGAGGCGAGAGCCTCTACTCGCCACGGCGAGTTAGGGTAAAACACTCTAGAATCCATTCTGACTCTATTCCGAGTCCAAACTCATTCTCAAACTTTGCCTAATCATTAAGGTACATGTTCAGGCCCTCATAAACACCCAAGGTTAAACTCACAGCTCAAAAACACAAAATCTTGCAAGCTCTCTGCCCACACTCGCTACGGCGAGTAAACTTGCTCGCTATGGCGAGCTGCGAAATGCAACTCGCGAGGCGAACAACTCCTGCTCGCGAGGCGAGCGATGATCTTCATCACTCGCTATGGCGAGGATCATCACTCGGGAGGCGAGCGATGAATAACAGTACGGCCAGGTTACAGTTTTTCTCAAAAATTCACCCAAACCCATTGCTCTAACCTTAAAACTGATTCTAAACATCAATATATGAAACATCTAATGTCTGTTCATCATTTCTACATCAATTCACCCTAATTCCATCACTTAATCATCAATTCTCATCATAACCCTAATTCCCAATTCACCAAATTTATTCATAACTTTTGCCAAACAGAATCAGAATTATATAAACTAAAATCATTGCAAGTTAGCCTCACCCTTACCTTAGATAATCGAAGTCGCAGCCCTCTCTTGGTCTTCTCCCTTCTAAGGCTTTTTCTACCTTTTCTCTATTGTACGTGAAAACTGTCTCTCCCTTCTATTTTCTAATTCTTAATAAATATAACCTCTCAATATTCCTTAACTCCTCTTAATTCTATTAAATTCTAATTTAACCCCCAAACTCCAAAATAAATCCTAATTCTCACTTATTCTATTAAATACTAAAAATAGTCATTTAATAAAATACACCACGCCACAAATCAACATAAATGATTTAAAAATCATATAAAATCAACTAAAAATAATTAAATAAAATTGGGGCGTTACAGTATTGGTTCTCCGACTCGTGCAGGTTTGGGGGGCTTAATTCGAAACGGTGGAGGCTTGTACTTTACTGGTTTTTCGGGATTCATTCCGCATACCTCTAACATATTACTGGCAGAACTGACAGCAATTTTCCATGGAATCACCATTCCTAAGGATATGGGCATCACAGATATGGCTGTTTACTCGGACTCTCTCCTTTCTATTGATTTTATTTCATGCAGCTTCTCCAAGTTCGACGTTCATTTTGTCCTTATTAAAGACATCATAGACTTGCTTTACACATTGAATTATTCTCTCAACCACACTCTCTGCGAGGGAAATAAGTGCGCCGATTATTTTGCTAAACTAAGAGCCAGCACAGATGTCAGTTTTCTGATCCAGACTCTGCCTCCTGATGACCTCCGCTCTTGTTTGAAGGACGACGCTTCCGGGACTTTGTACCTGAGAACCTAGTTTCTGTTGTTTTATGTTGTTTGCTCTTCTTTTTCCTTTCTGTTTTTTCTGTTTCTTATCTCTTGTAACCAAAAAAAAATAAAAAAATTATTAAAGTAAGAATAAGAAGAACATGATTAAAGAGAAGAAAATAGAATATAGAAAAAGAAAGATGATTATATTATTTTCGTTTTTTTTTTTGACAAGGATTATATTATTTTCTTGTGATGTACAATTATGTTACATGTGGTCACTATTTATTATAGAGAAATACAATGATATGACTTAACAGTTATGGGATAAGTACGAATATGTGTGACTTAGGGATAAAGTAATATGATTTCACTTAAGAGACAAGGACAAAGGTTTGTGGACATCCACTTATTATATACATAACAAAAAGGCTTAATTGCACTTTTGGACCCATATTTTTCCCAAAGTTGCGGTTATGGACCCCTAACTAATTTAAATAAAAAACAGCCCCCTATGTTTTGATTCTTTGGCAGTTTTGGACCCTCAGTCCATTGTTGACTCGGTCAACGCTGACGTGGCACCCTAAGTGAGGTGCCACGTGTCAATTTTTTTTTTTTTGCCTTGGGGGTCCAAAACTGCCAAAGAATCAAAACATAGGGGGCTGTTTTGTATTTAAATTAGTTAGGGGTCCATAACCGCAACTTTTGAAAAGATAGGGGTCCAAAAGTGCAATTAAGCCTAACAAAAAATATGTATTAAGCGTAAATTATTTAGTATTTATTTTTGTTAAAAAAAAAAAAAAAAAACACTATATAGGTGACGGATCTGGATACATTGGTCACATTACCCCTCTTAGTTCCATAAACAATAACATGGCTAACAAGGCCGTCAAAAGAAGACAATCCCCACCAAGCGGCAGCAATGGATTAGAACCCTAACTTCATCGTCACTTCACGCGTCGCCACTTCCAACTATTCCTTGCGATCTCATTCCAGAAATTCTCCACAGGCTTCCGGTGAAACCCCTCATGCAATTTCGATGTGTGTGCAAGCTGTGGAATTCTCTAATTTCTGATCCCAAATTCGCCAAGAAGCACTTTCTCTTCTCAACCACATGACTCATCCACATCTTAACCTACTCCTCACTCTCACAAAAGTACACTATCAAGTCTTACCCTCTCGACTCTCTTTACACCGAAGACATAGCCTGCAAGAAAATTGCGCAGCACGAGATTCCTTCCAACCGTCCTGTTTACATTGTTGGCTCATGCAATGGCATCATCTGTGTTTCCGAATATCATATTCATGACCGCTTTGCTATCTTTCGATTGTGGAACCCTTCCATTAGAAAATTCAAGGAATTGCCCCCACTTGAATTGCAACATACTGGTTATAATCTTCAGATGCATGGCTTCGGCCATGATCCTATTTCCGATCATAACAAGGTGGTGGTTGTTTTTCGGGATAATAACAAAACTGATGTAAAGGTGGTTCATAATGTGGGTACCAATTTCTGGAAAGACATTAAAGAGACGTTCCACTATGATCAGTTCATTGTGGAGCAGAAATCTGGAAAATATGTGAATGGCACTATTAATTGGTTGGCTTCTCAAGATTATGGTAAAAGTCAAAGTTTTATTGCTTCTTTTGATTTGGGAAAAGAGTCTTATAAAAAAGTTTTGCTACCTGATTATGATTATAGAGCAATAGATTCACGTACTTTGCACTTGAGTGTTTTCGGGAATTATTTGTGCTGGATTTCTAGTAATGATGTTTGGATAATGAAGGAATATGGGATGAAAGCGTCTTGGACTAAATTGTTCACTATTCCTTTCATGCCATCTTATTATTTCTTTGCCATTGTAATGCATAATTTTGAGGATGGCCTAGTGACGTGGAAGTCTACACAGGATTCGACCCGGAACTTGGTTTTTTACAATTCTACAAATGGCTCTGTTAAGTTTTCTTATTTTAAGTTTGAATTCATCCTAGAAGTCTGCGTTGAAAGTTTGATATTACCTTGTTCTTAATGTTAGAATGTCGTAGTGATGCTACATCGCTTGAACATGAGATTCAACTAAAAACTATATTTTAATTTATGTTTATGATATTTATCTCGCACTAGTTCTGATTATTAGCTACTTCGTGGATCATTATTAATTAATGGTCATCTTAATCTGTAGCTTGATAGAGAAATTGTGGTTATTTTCATTTATTTGTTTGTTAAAGGTTTTTATTA
Organism: Medicago truncatula; assembly: GCF_003473485.1. Taxonomy (NCBI): domain Eukaryota; kingdom Viridiplantae; phylum Streptophyta; class Magnoliopsida; order Fabales; family Fabaceae; genus Medicago; species Medicago truncatula. The sequence goes on from NC_053046.1 coordinate 25,561,562, forward strand.
TCTCCTCATGCATTATTGCATTTCAGTTTATATAATTCCCAGTCATTAGTATGTTTGGTTAAAAGCCTGCTATGAGCTGCACAAATTTCGTAATGTCTCAAATCTTTCACACGCTGTCCAAAATACTTCGATATTTTGGTACTAAATAATTCTATCGTATTTGTTCTATTGGCGTATTCATCTCGTCTCTAAATCATGGTTTTAAATTCTTCAATATTTTCACTGTTGCGCTCTTGGTTTAAATTTCTGCATAATCACTTTAATTTGCTGCAATATTTAACGTTTCTGTTTTGTTTGCACAATTCTGCAGTGCTTTATTTCAATGTGTTCATTTCTGGTTCTGTTATTCTGCGTTTCTGCCATATTTTCTTCATCGTTTTGTTTCTGGTTTTTTCGTTTCTGCGATAACTAAGACTTCGTTGTGGTATTTCAACTTTTTATAACTTAGAAATATAATTTATTGACCGTATGAATTTGTGGAATGGTGCCTTCTGTGGTGATCGAATGGTGCTTGAAATATACATGCATCTGTTTCTTTTAATTGCTGAGTATTATTTTACTTCTTCTATTTTATACTGTCTTTTCATTAAAGTTATGACACATGGAATATGCGACTAACAAGGTAAATGAATATGGACCTCAGAAACCTCTCTTGATGATGATAACTTATGCAAGCACCTAGTTTTGATTATTCTGTAAGACAGTTTGTATTCCTTTCCATTTCATATTTTTATTCAGCGTTATGAATTAGTCGCTGTAGTGTAACGGAATTTGAACAAGTCATTGTTGTTCCACGATACCTTATTTAGTACAAAAAGTTGTAGTAGTGGCTATAGCGGTGTTATAACATTGTAGAGTGGCAAAATTTGAACAACTCAGTGTAGAAGAATTTGAACTAACTGCTATTTCCCATACCTGTGATCAACAAAATTGATTTCATTTGTTAAGGATAAATAGTTGTTAGAATTTAGTTCAATTAATTTTAGGATCTTTCTAAGATATGCTTTGAAAGAAGAAGAAAAAAACTATTAGAAGACTTACTATCTGGTTATGCTTTGAAATTGTAGTTATTTTCACCTATTTGTTTGTAAAAGGTTTATGTTATCTCAGCATGCATTATTGCATTTCTAAGATCAGAAATAAGACTTAGATGTTATACTAAATTATTAGTAAGTTTGTTGAATGCCTTCTATGAGTTGCACAAATTTTGTAATATCTCAAACCTTTCAACATGTTGAAAATATGAATATAAGATGAAAGTGAAAGAGAATTAAGAAGAGGCATTAGTTCGTGATTTTGACTTCATAGCAAATGTTGGGAGGTACATGATTTGTATCCTCTTAGTAATGGCTAACAAGTATAGCAAATAAAGTTCTTAAACAAAAATAAAGTTGTACAAGTATAGCAAATAAGCTAGAAGCCACCATAAGTATGATGAAATAATTATTTTTCTTCCAAACAAATTTTTTAAAGAAGTATTGAAAAAGTTAGACATAGAATTATTACAAAGTGATAAACAATAAGAAATATCAGTATCAAATTAATACAACTCTAAACAAAAATAAATAAGGAAGGTGAAACTTGACCGAGGCGTTAAAATACACTAGACGTAAGAGTATTTCACCACAACAGATAAGTTACCGATGTAGTTGACCTCATAGCTAGTGCTCTTCAGTATACAATGTCACTTCTTCCTAACACTCCACATAAATTAGAAAGATCTCAACAACTTTTTGAATGCTCAAGGGAACTTAATTTTATTACTATTTACACACATGATAAGTATTTTTTTTTTTTTTTTTTTTTAAGAATGATAAGTATATGTTGGAATTTCAATTGTTCATTCTTAAAAAATGTTGGTTTTTAAAAGTCTATTTTAAAAGAATTTTCATCTAGCTAAGTTCTTATTTTAAAAGAACTTAATTTTATTACTATTTACACACATGATAAGTATTTTTTTTTTTTATTGAAGAATCATAAGTATATGTTGGAATTGCAATTGTTCATTCTTAAAAAATGTTGGTTTTTGAATTTCCAAACTGTTATATTTGGATGTTCAAAGTTTATTTTAAAAGAATTTTCATCTACCTAAGAATTTTCATCTACTTAAACCATTCTAATATGGTCTTGTGACCCCTTTATTATGGTATTATGACCACTCAAATATGATGTTACTACCATTCTTACTTTTAAGATCTCAAAAATAATGTATATGGTACTTTGACCATTCAAATATGGTGTTAGCACCACTGTCGCCTGTAATTTCTCCAATGGTATAAAATGTCCAAAAGATATATACATGTACTCTTAAGATTATTCTTAATTTCGAAGGAAATTATTATTTTTTAAAGGGATTGTGATCTTAAAATAGTCTTTATTCCGAAGGGACATATATCATCGAAAGGAATATGCTCTTAAGACCATTCTTAATTCCGGACGGACATTATACCGAAAAGGTTCTATGGTCTTAAGAACTCTCTTAATTTCGAAGGGACATAAAAAAGGAGATGAAGAGAAGAAACACTTGTCAACACAAGTCAAAAGGGGAGAGAGAAGAAAGGTATTCGAAGTTTCAAAATACTTTTATGTGTAGCGAATTAACTAGGCGAGCTCTCCTTTTATAGTAAAAGTTTGTAACAAATCTAGAGAAACTTAAGAATTAAGTAAACTTATAAACTAAGCAACCCACATATCAGCCCAAGTAACAAAGAGATCAGATAAGCTCAAAAGAGAAACAAACTAATTGGATATGAATGAAGGAAATATAGAAAACTACGTTGGATTCTAAATCTTATCGCAACCAACATAGGCTAATGTTTTGGGAAATGATATCCATCAAAAAAACAAATTATAATTACTATTATTTTTACCATTATAAGGTATTTAAAATTAAATACCACAATTTTAACACTACGAATGTGTGTGTTCTATTTTATGTGGGATCCCCACACTCAATTTTTTCAATCCACAAATCACTAGATCAAAGTCTAATTGTTTGGTGTTTAATCTTCCAACCTTTCAATTTCCTTTTGTTTACCGGTGTTATAGGTAAACAATTACTAGGTTTAAATTAATTGTTGGCATGTTCAAACTTGAAATCCTATGATATATTTGTGCAATAGTTTATCAGAAAAGTTTGAATGTTCATCATTGTTTGTAAGTTTGAAAAGATAAAGATAACCGTTTATTTCGACTAGATCGAAATAAGTTTAAAAGTAAAAGAATACTTAAAGATAAATGCAAGTAATATTTAAATAAACAACATTTGATTAAATAAATGAAGAAAGTTGGTGCATGTCGCGTCATTTTTTGGAGATCAAGGCTATTTGATTAGCTTTTGACTCACTAATTATTTTACGACTGAACATTTAATTTTTTAAGAAAAAGGGGAAAAAAGTTCAAACTACCCCTATTTGAAAAGATTTAGGGTTCGGGGGTTAGTTACATAAAGGGAAGGTATTAGCACCTTTTATGTCTGTAGTACTCTACGGGAACCTCTTGATTTTATTTAATTAATGTGCTATAACTTGCTTATTTTTTTTAAAAGAAGGAATTAAAGTGGAAAAATAAAAACCTAATTATCTACATTTTTTATGATTTGGAAGGACATGGTCCTTTGCCTACGTACCCGTGAGGGATCAAAACCTCGTAGTTCGGGGTAAAAATTGACGTTTGATTGGTTGAGTGTTTTTTATTAGTTTTTTTTTTTAAAAAAGGTTTTAAAGGAAAAGCCAAATGGCAAAATAAATTTGTTTGTATTTTTTATATTAAAAGAAAATAACTTAAAGTGTGATTAAAGTTGATTGCAATTTTGATTTATGAAAGAAAATAAAAAGACGATCACTTGATTTAGGATCAAGGTTTATTATAGAAAATATTTGTGGTTTTGTACAGATGTCAGTCTTCTGATCCACACTCTGCCTCCTAATGACCTCCGCTCTTGTTTGAAGGACGACGCTTCCGGGACTTTGTACCTGAGAGCCTAGTTTCTGTTGTTTGCTCTTCTTTTTCCTTTCTGTTTTTTCTCTTGTAACCTAAAAAAAAAAAAGAACTATTAGAGTAAGAATAAGGAGAAGAAAAGTGAATATAGTAAAAGAAAGATGATTATATATATATTTTTTTTTACAAGGATTATATTATTGTGTTGTGATGTACAATTATGTTACATGTGGTCTCTATTTATTATAGAGAAATACAATGATATGATTTAACAGTTAAGGGATAAGTACGAATATGTGTGACTTAGGGATAAAGTAATATGATGTCACTTAAGAGATAAGTACAAAGGTTTGTCGACATCCACTTATTATATTCATAACAAAAAAATATATATATATAGGGAACTTCTACGGTACACCTCAAAAATTGAGGTGTACCGGTATTTCTGCTTCAAATATTTACAATTTAACGATTATTTTATGAAATAAAGAGTTATTTATCAATATTTATATTTTATAAGACATTATTTTATAAGAATAAACATCATTTCATTGTTTATAAGAATCATATTTAATTTTTAACATTTTGTCATAAAAAATAATAAATATTCTTTGTTATATGTAACAAAAATTCAAAAAATGTAAATTTTATTTCGTCGACACTTTCAGTAACTAAGATCTAATTATTGTAATTGTTAATGATAGAAAAAAAATCTTTTTCTTCGATAAAACAACTCGTTTTAATATGAATTTGATAATTTGGTGTACCGGTACACTCAAATTTTTTAGTGTACCATAGAATTTGCCATATATTAAGGGTAAATTATTTAGTATTTATTTTTGTTAAAAAAAAAAAAAACACTATATAGGTGACGGATCTGGATACATTGGTCACATTAGCCCTCTTAGTTCGATAAACAATAACATGGCTAACAAGGCAGTCAAAAGAAACGATACCGTTTCTTCTCCAATCCCGACTGAGAAGACAATCCCCACCAAGCGGCAGCAATGGATTGGAACCCTATCTTCATCGTCACTTCATGCGTCGCCACTTCCAACTATTCCTTGCGATCTCATTCCATAAATTCTCCACAGGCTTCCGGTGAAACCCCTCATGCAATTTCGATGTGTGTGCAAGCTGTGGAATTCTCTAATTTCTGATCCCAAATTCGCCAAGAAGCAGCTTCGATTCTCAACCGCATACCTCATCCACATCTTAACCTACTCCTCACTCCCAAACAAGTACACTATCAAGTCTTACCCTTTCGACTCTCTTTTCACTAAAGACGTAGCCTGCAACATAATCGCGCAGCACGAGATTACTTCCAACCATCCTGTTTACATTGTTGGCTCATGCAATGGCATCATCTGTGTTTCCGAATATCATATTCATGACGGCTTTGCTATCTTTCGATTGTGGAACCCTTCCATTAGAAAATTCATTGAATTGCCTGTTGGAACAAAATGTGTTTCACAATGAACCTTATTGAGTTTTGATGATAACAAGGTATTAAAAATTGTCAATTGGTTATTACTAATAATTGTTCAAGTGTACAGGACCAAAGGCTACTCAAGTTATTTCAATAGGTCTTGGAAGAACAATGGAAAGAAAAAGAAATTCTGAGCATCTGAAGAAAACTGCTCCTGAAGCTAAACTGCTCCTGAAGAGATGACGTCATCAGAAGCAGAAAAACTGCTCCTGAAGCTAAACTGCTCCTGAAGAGATGACGTCATCAGAAGCAGAAAGTCATCAGAAGCAAAAGTTTTCATCAGAATCAATATCTTCACCAGAAGCTACATTTGATCCTTTAATCAAACTGAAGATTCAAAGTAGCTGATTTTCAATTCAGTCTTATCAAAGAAGAACGAAGAATTGAAAGGGAGGTATCAACGGATATATGGATAGCACTGAGCTCTTGTCTCTCGTTAATAGAGTTGACAAAGTACAAGTGTACAACCACTACCTCCACTACTCTGTTTTCTGTCTACGCTACAAGACAAAACAACAGCCATGCCTGCAGAATTGTACACTCAAGATGGGAAGGAATTTGAAGTTTATTCTTCAAAGGACTACACCCAAATCAGGCAAAGGATCACTGGTGGATAATCAAAGGATTTCAAACGACTCTTTAGACGTGCTGATTATCTCAACGTCTCTTTCACGCCTCTATAAAAAGGAGTGAAGACTTGAAGATAAAAGAGAGAAATACATAAGTTCAAAAGCGCCAAAACTCTGTCAATTTGATTCTACAAAGCACACTGAATTTCTGCACTGATTTGATACATCTTAGAAATTCAAAGTCTAGAGTCTTTTCTGTATTGTATTGTGAACACCACTGATTGTATATCAAGTGTTCAATTCAAACTCAATTCTCTGTATTTTTGTTTGATTAGAAGTCTCTCGCCTGCGTGCTTGAGCATTAGAAGTCTCTTGCTTAGTGCTTGAGCATTGGAAGACTCTTGCGTGTGTGCGTGAGCATAGTTTTGTGAAGTCTCATACTTAGAAAGTATTGAGCAGTTGTAATCTTTGTGATTATAGTGAAATCTCCTTGGAAGTGCAAGGGGGACTGGACTACTTCCGTGTTGTGGAAGGAACCAGGATAACTGCTTGTGTCTTTGTCTTTCTTTTCTCTGCTCTGTTCTTTTCCGCTGCAATCTGACTCTGATCATTTCATCAGAAGCAATCAAACTGCTTCTGAAGTTTTATCAGAAGAAGTATTTTTTAAGAGAAAAAGAAAACACAATTCAACCCCCCCTTCTTGTGTTTTTCACCTTCAATTGGTATCAGAGCTTGCTCTGTTATCACAGCACTTAACCGTGTTACAGTTCAAGATCTATTAGAAAAACATGTCTGGAGATGAGGAATCAGTTACTCCAAAATACACAAGCGTCAAGCATGACTATGATACTGCTGACAAGAAAACAGACTCTGGAAAAGCTCCAAGGTTTAATGGAGATCCAGAAGAGTTTTCTTGGTGGAAAACTAATATGTACAGCTTTATCATGGGATTAGATGAAGAGTTATGGGACATACTGGAAGATGGAGTTGATGACCTGGATTTAGATGAAGAAGGAGCTGCTATAGATAGAAAAATACATACTCCTGCTTAGAAGAAGCTTTACAAGAAGCACCACAAAATCAGAGGGATTATTGTGGCTTCTATACCTCGCACCGAATACATGAAAATGAGTGACAAATCTACTGCGAAGGCTATGTTTGCTTCTCTATGTGCAAACTTTGAAGGCAGCAAGAAAGTAAAAGAGGCTAAAGCTTTGATGCTAGTTCATCAGTATGAACTTTTCAGAATGAAGGATGATGAGAGTATAGAAGAAATGTACTCAAGATTTCAAACTTTAGTTTCTGGATTGCAAATACTGAAGAAAAGCTATGTTGCTTCTGATCATGTTAGTAAGATTTTGAGAAGCTTACCTTCAAGATGGAGACCCAAAGTAACTGCTATTGAGGAAGCTAAGGATCTAAATACTTTAAGTGTTGAAGATCTTGTTAGCTCACTCAAAGTGCATGAAATGAGTTTAAATGAGCATGAAACCTCTAAGAAGAGTAAATCCATTGCTTTACCATCTAAAGGAAAGATCTCAAAATCTTCCAAAGCCTACAAAGCCAGTGAATCTGAAGAAGAATCACCTGATGGAGATTCTGATGAAGATCAATCTGTAAAAATGGCTATGCTGTCCAACAAGCTTGAGTATCTGGCAAGGAAGCAGAAGAAATTTTTGAGCAAGAGAGGTAGCTACAAGAACTCCAAGAAAGAAGATCAGAAGGGATGCTTCAATTGTAAGAAGCCTGGTCATTTCATTGCTGATTGCCCTGATCTTCAGAAGGAGAAGTTTAAAGGCAAATCCAAGAAATCAAGCTTCAATTCCAGTAAATTCAGAAAGCAAATCAAAAAGAGCTTGATGGCGACCTGGGAAGATTTGGATAGTGAATCTGGTTCTGATAAAGAAGAAGCTGATGATGATGCTAAGGCAGCCGTTGGGTTAGTGGCAACAGTATCATCAGAAGCAGTATCAGAAGCTGAATCAGATTCAGAAGATGAAAATGAGGTATATTCCAAAATCCCTAGACAAGAACTTGTTGATTCTCTAAAAGAACTTTTATCACTGTTTGAACACAGAACCAATGAGTTGACAGATTTAAAAGAAAAATATGTTGATTTGATGAAACAACAAAAGTCAACTCTATTGGAACTGAAAGCTTCTGAAGAAGAACTCAAAGGGTTTAACCTCATATCAACAACATATGAAGATAGACTCAAGAGTCTTTGTCAGAAGCTACAAGAAAAATGTGATAAAGGTTCAGGCAATAAACATGAGATTGCCTTGGATGATTTTATTATGGCTGGAATAGACAGAAGCAAAGTTGCTTCTATGATCTACAGCACATACAAGAACAAAGGCAAAGGGATTGGATATTCTGAGGAGAAATCCAAAGAATACAGTCTCAAGAGCTACTGTGATTGTATCAAGGATGGATTGAAATCCACCTTTGTGCCTGAAGGGACAAATGCTATAACTGCTGTTCAGTCAAAACCTGAAGCTTCAGGTTCACAGGCTAAGATCACATCAAAGCCAGAGAATCTTAAGATTAAGGTAATGACAAAATCTGATCCTAAGAGTCAAAAGATTAAAATTCTGAAAAGATCAGAACCTGTTCATCAGAATCTGATTAAACCAGAATCTAAAATTCCAAAACAAAAGGATCAGAAGAACAAAGCAGCTACTGCTTCTGAGAAAACAATACCAAAAGGTGTCAAACCTAAAGTATTGAATGATCAGAAGCCACTCAGCATTCACCCTAAGGTACAAGGGAGGAAAAGTAAAACCTCCAAAGCTAACCCAAAAGGACCCATGAAGATATGGGTACCTAAATCTAAATTGGCCAAAAATGCAGGTGTGCTTAAGGGCAAGAGAGAAACAAAGGTCATGGTACCTAGACAGCGGATGTTCAAGGCACATGACTGGAGAGAAAGCTTTGTTCCTTACCCTTACAATGAAAGATGGAGGAGAAGTGAAGTTTGGTGGCAACCAAACTGGAAAGATCATTGGTACAGGTACTATTGGTAATTCCTCCATCTCAATTAATAATGTGTGGCTAGTAGATGGTCTGAAGCATAACCTATTGAGCATAAGTCAATTTTGTGACAATGGGTATGATGTAACGTTCAGTAAGACCAACTGCACACTAGTTAACAAGGATGACAAATCCATTACATTCAAGGGAAAGAGAGTTGAGAATGTCTATAAAATAAATTTCTCTGATCTGGCTGATCAGAAGGTAGTTTGCCTTCTGTCAATGAATGATAAAAAATGGGTATGGCATAAAAGGTTGGGACATGCTAATTGGAGATTAATTTCTAAAATTAGCAAGTTACAACTGGTCAAAGGATTGCCTAACATTGATTATCATTCAGATGCACTTTGTGGTGCATGTCAGAAAGGGAAAATTGTGAAAAGTTCGTTCAAATCTAAAGACATTGTATCAACCTCCAGACCCTTAGAATTACTCCATATTGATCTTTTTGGTCCAGTTAACACTGCATCCTTATATGGAAGTAAATATGGATTAGTCATTGTTGATGATTACAGCAGATGGACTTGGGTAAAATTCATTAAAAGTAAAGACTATGCATGTGAAGTGTTTAGCAGCTTCTGCACTCAAATACAATCTGAAAAAGAATTGAAAATTTTGAAAGTCAGAAGTGATCATGGTGGAGAATTTGAAAATGAGCCATTTGAACTTTTTTGTGAAAAACATGGGATTCTCCATGAGTTTTCCTCTCCTAGAACTCCACAACAAAATGGAGTTGTAGAGAGAAAGAACAGAACTTTACAAGAAATGGCCAGAACCATGATCCATGAAAACAACTTAGCTAAACATTTTTGGGCAGAAGCAGTCAATACTTCATGTTATATTCAAAATAGGATCTATATCAGACCTATGTTGGAGAAAACAGCATATGAACTCTTTAAAGGAAGAAGACCCAATATCTCTTACTTTCATCAGTTTGGATGTACCTGTTACATCTTAAACACTAAAGACTATCTGAAGAAATTTGATGCCAAGGCTCAAAGAGGAATCTTTTTAGGTTACTCTGAAAGGTCAAAGGCATACAGAGTGTATAATTCAGAAACACAATGTGTTGAAGAATCTATGCATGTAAAATTTGATGATAGAGAGCCTGGAAGTAAAACTTCAGAGCAAAGTGAAAGTAATGCAGGTACAACTGATTCTGAAGATGCATCAGAATCTGATCAACCTTCTGATTCTGAAAAGTATACAGAAGTTGAATCTAGTCCAGAAGCTGAAATCACTCCAGAAGCTGAGTCTAATTCAGAAGCAGAACCTAGCTCAAAAGTACAGAATGAAATTGCTTCTGAGGACTTTCTAGATAACACTCAGCAGGTTATACAACCTAAATTCAAGCACAAATCTTCACATCCTGAGGAGCTAATCATTGGAAGCAAAGATAGTCCTAGAAGAACAAGATCACATTTTAGACAAGAAGAGTCATTAATAGGACTGCTTTCAATAATTGAGCCTAAAACTGTTGAAGAAGCTCTCTCAGATGATGGATGGATATTAGCTATGCAAGAAGAGCTAAATCAATTCCAAAGGAATGATGTGTGGGATCTGGTACCCAAACCTTCTCAGAAGAACATTATTGGAACAAAATGGGTATTCAGAAACAAGCTGAATGAACAAGGAGAAGTAACCAGAAACAAAGCCAGACTTGTTGCTCAAGGCTACAGTCAACAAGAAGGCATTGATTACACTGAAACATTTGCTCCAGTTGCAAGATTGGAAGCAATCAGGTTACTTCTATCCTACGCAATTAATCATGGCATAATATTATATCAAATGGATGTCAAAAGTGCCTTTCTTAATGGTGTCATTGAAGAAGAAGTGTATGTTAAACAACCTCCTGGGTTTGAGGATCTTAAGCATCCTGACCATGTTTATAAACTTAAGAAATCACTATATGGCTTGAAACAAGCTCCCAGAGCTTGGTATGATAGACTAAGTAATTTCTTAATTAAAAATGATTTTGAAAGAGGACAAGTTGACACAACACTCTTCAGAAGGACTCTTAAGAAAGATATTTTGATTGTGCAAATATATGTTGATGATATAATATTTGGTTCTACTAATGCATCTCTTTGCAAAGAATTTTCTAAGTTAATGCAGGATGAATTTGAAATGAGTATGATGGGAGAATTGAAATTCTTTCTGGGAATTCAAATCAACCAAAGTAAAGAAGGAGTATATGTTCATCAAACAAAATATACAAAGGAGCTTCTGAAGAAGTTCAAGCTAGAAGATTGTAAAGTGATGAACACTCCAATGCATCCAACCTGCACCTTAAGCAAAGAAGATACTGGAACAGTAGTAGACCAGAAGCTATACAGAGGTATGATTGGTTCTCTGTTATACCTCACTGCATCTAGACCTGATATTTTATTCAGTGTATGCTTGTGTGCAAGATTTCAATCAGATCCTAGAGAATCTCATTTAACTGCAGTTAAGAGAATCTTCAGGTATCTGAAAGGAACAACTAATCTTGGACTCCTGTATAGGAAATCCCTAGATTATAAGTTGATTGGATTCTGTGATGCTGATTATGCTGGTGATAGGATTGAAAGAAAATCAACCAGTGGAAATTGTCAATTCCTGGGAGAGAATCTGATATCCTGGGCAAGCAAAAGACAAGCAACTATTGCTATGTCTACAGCAGAAGCAGAGTACATTTCAGCTGCAAGTTGTTGCACACAACTACTTTGGATGAAACATCAGTTGGAAGACTATCAGATTAATGCTAACAGTATTCCCATTTACTGTGATAATACTGCTGCTATTTGTTTGTCAAAGAATCCAATTCTACATTCAAGAGCCAAGCATATTGAAATCAAACACCATTTTATCAGAGACTATGTTCAAAAAGGGATTTTAGATATACAATTCATTGATACTGAACATCAATGGGCTGATATATTTACAAAACCTTTGTCTGTTGAAAGATTTGATTTTATTAAGAAAAATTTGAACATGCATTTTGTGTCTGATTGAAAAATTGCTTGCCTCTGAATAAGAAGTTTGGTTCTGAAGTTTATTCAGAAGCATTTTGGTTCATCAGAAGCTCTTAACTGAGGTTCTGAGGAAAATGTGCTTCTGAAGATGACGTCAGCACTAAAACTTCAGAAGTGTTATTCTTTGCTTCTGAATAGCTTGGCTAGTGGGAACGTTGGCAGTTACTTTATGTAACAGCTGTCCCATTACCCAAAAGGTAGTTTTCTGAAGAGTCTCTGACGTGGTCTATTTGTATTGGAGTATAACAAAAAGGGCAATGATGTTTTTATTCGCTTTTTAACATACTTACACGCGCCCCCAATTTGTCATTAATGCTGTGTTTGTTTGTCCCCTCTGAATTACAAACGTTTTAATAAAAACACTAAGTCATTTCACACACTTCTCACTTCACAACAAACACTTTCTAATTTCTTCTCAACCCTCTGTGTAAGTAAGCACATTCTCTCAACCTCTCAAAACACCTTAGAACCCTAATTCTACTTCAAATCAATGGCATCTTCAAGTTCTGCCGGTGGTTCTTCATCGAATATGGATTTAGATACTCCTGCTTATGAAATCAAAGGAAGAACTATGTCTATTGAGGAATGGGAGCTAATCATTCAAGCGGAAAATCCTGTGGATTTCACTTCTCTAACTCATCATGGATGCGACTTGGTAAGATTCTACAAGAAGCAGAAGCTAATGAGTTACTTCAGTCTTCTCAACGGTCCTACTTATGAAGTGCTTGTCAGACAATTCTGGGTAAGAGCTTCAGTGTTTGACAAAGTTGCTGCTAAACAGGAAGAAGCTCAGATGATTCTGGTTGATCCTACTTTGGAGGGAAAAACCAGAGAAGAAATGGGTCTACTCGCCTTCACTGGGACTGAGATTAGATCAAACGTCATGGGGATTCCTGTAACAATCAATGAGCAAGTGATTGCTCAAGCTATGAGGAGAGATGCTTCTGGGACATACGATGGAGAAGAGATTCCTAACCCCAGAACAAGCCCTTGGAAGGAAATAGTAAACAACACTATCTACGGATCAAAGGATGCTAAGCCTTACAGCACCTTAAGCATGGAAAAGAAAATGCTGCTGAAGATCCAGAATGAAAACATTTTTCCCAAAGGTGGAGGAAATGATCAACCTTCACTTGGTCACAAAGTCTTTCTGCATCACACCATCTCTCAGGAAACAACAATGAACGTTCCCAAGTATATGTTTAAATACATGATCAAGGAACTCAAGAAGAGCCAGATGGAGAACAGGAAGTTTGTTCCCTATGGAAGGCTGCTCTCCATAATCTTTCAAGAAGGAGGACTCCTAAGTGCCCTGAAAGACGTGGGTATTTATGATAATCAGAAGCTGGGAGCAGTCACAGGAAAAATAATCAATGGGGCAACTCTAGTCAAGATGAGGCTGATTTCAACATGCAGGAAACTAGATACAGATATGCATGAATCTGATGTCATATCTGATCTAGTCACTCATCACATCCCTATCTGCAAGAAAGATCCCCTGGATGTGCAGAGGGCCTACATCTTAGACTACTACAAGAGCTACAACAAGAAAATCAGCCTGAAAGATATCCCAGAAGAAATGTATGGTGGTGATCTGCCTGTGGCCAAAGGCAGAAAATCTAAAAAGAAGCAGATCACCAAGGAAGAATACCTTGCTGAAGATGCTACTGAGGTGGGTGCTCAGAAGCATAAGAAAGCTAAGAAGGAAAAATCTGCTATGTCCACCATTCTTGAGGAAGTGGAGGATTTGGATGATGTCCCTCTTATCAGAAAAAGGACAAGGAGTACTCAAGAAACAGCAGAACAGCCTGTTTCTGAACAAGCTGGTCCTGAACAAGCTGCTTCTGATCAAGCTGCTTCTGAAAAGCCTTCAAGTCCCAAAAATAAAAGAGAAGCTGCTCTTCAGACCATCAAAAGGAAGAGGTCTAATTTAACAAGAAATCTGAAGACAGCTGAAGGAAGAAGGGAAGAAATGTTGAAAGAACTGGAAGAGAACTGGGATGAAGACTCAAGCCCCAAGAAGGCAAAAAGGACTGCAACTTCTGAGCCCATAGTCATGCCCAGTTTTGAAATGACTGAAGAAATGAGGCAGTATACTAGGGAGGTTTCTGCATCCAAGATAGCAGAAAAGAAAAGGATGAAGATTTTGTATGAAAAAGAAAGGGATGAGCGTCTCAAGGCTGCAGGGTATGTGCCTACTCCTGACATTGCTGCTTTAGCTTCTGAGTTAGAGCAAGAAACAGTTCAGTATGGAGCAACTCTGCTTTCTCAAGCCTTGAAGAATAAGCAAGCTTCAGGAACAACTTCATCAGAACCAGTTTCAAAGGCTCCAGAAGCAATTCATCCAGAAGCTCAGTCCTCAGGTAATCCATCTAAAGCTCCAACTAATACTCAGTCTCTATCTCTACCCTCTTCACCCTCTTCATCATCCACAGAATCAGATGACCAACCCCTTAGCCAACATATAGACAAGCTTCTAAAAACCAAACCTACCAAACTAACAGAATTTGGAACACTTGACTATGAGAGTACTCAAATAGAATTTTCAAAAAATAGGATAAAACTTTGTGAGAAATTCAATTTGCCTACTACTCATCCACTATATCCAGATATTCCAGAGCCTGTTAGTATACAACAACCTGAACCCAACCAAGAACCTAACCAAACTCCACAAAGGGCCTCTGAAGTAGTTTCAGATGCAACTACTTCAGAAACCCCCCAACACCAAGAATCCTCAACCCTTCACAACTTAGAAAAACATCTAGGTGGTGAAATGCAACCAACACCCACTAAGGCCTCTAAGACAGTTTCTGAGAAGACTGTCTTGGAAACCCAAACGGAAACCCAAACAGAAACCCAAACAGAAACCCAAACCATCCCTGAGCAAACTGTTCAGGAGCAAACTGCTTCTGAACAAGTTGCTCCTGACCAAACAACTTCTGACCAAACAACAGAACAACAACAACAACCAGATTCACCCACTATAATAGACTTAACCTCTGACCAACCTTCCACATCAAATACAACTCAAACTGAACCTTCACCCATCCCTGACCATATCCTGGAGTCTGAGTATATAGAGGAACAACTGATCAGACTTAGTGATGAGATTCAGGCACTGATTCTTCGCAGAACAGTTCCTGCACCTCCTATTCACTATTATGATCAGTGGATGGATCTACAGAAGAGCTTTGATGAGCTGCTGGATCAGCTTAGAACTAAATGTGTGTCATCTCACTCTGCTATGCTGAAGAAGCTTTTGGAAGATATGCATGAAGCAGCTAAGGAGAAAGAGCTGAATTTTGTGCCTCTGCTGGACATCACTCCTTTCTATCCAGAAGAAGAGTACATCACTAGGGCTGCTAGAATTCAGGCTGGATATAAAAGAAGAATGAGGGAAAAGGATGAGCTACTTCAGAAGAAGGATGATCAGATCAAGTATCTCTTAGAACAGTTGTATAAGCAAGCCCAACCTTAGTTGCACACCCAACTCTAGCTTGTTTTTTACTTTTGTTCTTAGTAGCTGTGTCTTTGTATCTTAATCTTTCTTTATATATATTATCATTGTTTCTGGATCTTGTGCTTTTTCACCTTCAATATGTTTTACAAGCTTTAACTCTGATGATATTTACTGCTTAATGCTGCTTGCTCTGATACTCTTTCTTTTGTTTCTATTCTTTTTGTTGATGACAAAAGGGGGAGTAAATGTATAGTATTTGTTAAGGCACTGAGCCCTACTATAACCACTTCTAAATTTAACTGAGCCCTACTATAACCACTTCTAAATTTCTTTTCAATACTTCTGATTTGATTTTATAAGTATTTTATTGAAATTTAATTAATAAGAATAGAACTTAGGGGGAGCTTACAAACCTCACCTTAAAGAACTATTAGACTCAGGGGGAGCTTACAAACCTCTGTCCCAATAGTCAACTTATTAATTAGATCAACAACAATTGAACATTTTAAATACTATTGTTTGTCATCATCAAAAAGGGGGAGATTGTTGGAACAAAATGTGTTTCACAATGAACCTTATTGAGTTTTGATGATAACAAGGTATTAAAAATTGTCAATTGGTTATTACTAATAATTGTTCAAGTGTACAGGACCAAAGGCTACTCAAGTTATTTCAATAGGTCTTGGAAGAACAATGGAAAGAAAAAGAAATTCTGAGCATCTGAAGAAAACTGCTCCTGAAGCTAAACTGCTCCTGAAGAGATGACGTCATCAGAAGCAGAAAAACTGCTCCTGAAGCTAAACTGCTCCTGAAGAGATGACGTCATCAGAAGCAGAAAGTCATCAGAAGCAAAAGTTTTCATCAGAAGCAATATCTTCACCAGAAGCTACATTTGATCCTTTAATCAAACTGAAGATTCAAAGTAGCTGATTTTCAATTCAGTCTTATCAAAGAAGAACGAAGAATTGAAAGGGAGGTATCAACGGATATATGGATAGCACTGAGCTCTTGTCTCTCGTTAATAGAGTTGACAAAGTACAAGTGTACAACCACTACCTCCACTACTCTGTTTTCTGTCTACGCTACAAGACAAAACAACAGCCATGCCTGCAGAATTGTACACTCAAGATGGGAAGGAATTTGAAGTTTATTCTTCAAAGGACTACACCCAAATCAGGCAAAGGATCACTGGTGGATAATCAAAGGATTTCAAACGACTCTTTAGACGTGCTGATTATCTCAACGTCTCTTTCACGCCTCTATAAAAAGGAGTGAAGACTTGAAGATAAAAGAGAGAAATACATAAGTTCAAAAGCGCCAAAACTCTGTCAATTTGATTCTACAAAGCACACTGAATTTCTGCACTGATTTGATACATCTTAGAAATTCAAAGTCTAGAGTCTTTTCTGTATTGTATTGTGAACACCACTGATTGTATATCAAGTGTTCAATTCAAACTCAATTCTCTGTATTTTTGTTTGATTAGAAGTCTCTCGCCTGCGTGCTTGAGCATTAGAAGTCTCTTGCTTAGTGCTTGAGCATTGGAAGACTCTTGCGTGTGTGCTTGAGCATAGTTTTGTGAAGTCTCATACTTAGAAAGTATTGAGCAGTTGTAATCTTTGTGATTATAGTGAAATCTCCTTGGAAGTGCAAGGGGGACTGGACTACTTCCGTGTTGTGGAAGGAACCAGGATAACTGCTTGTGTCTTTGTCTTTCTTTTCTCTGCTCTGTTCTTTTCCGCTGCAATCTGACTCTGATCATTTCATCAGAAGCAATCAAACTGCTTCTGAAGTTTTATCAGAAGAAGTATTTTTTAAGAGAAAAAGAAAACACAATTCAACCCCCCCTTCTTGTGTTTTTCACCTTCATTGCCCCCACTTGAATTGCAACTTAATAGTTATATTCTTCAGATGCATGGCTTCGGCCATGATCCTATTTCTGATAATTATAAGGTCTGGTAGAAATAAAACTGATGTAAAGGTGGTTCATAATGTGGGTACAAATTTCTGGAAAGACATTACAGAGACGTTCCACTATGATCAGTTCATTGTGGAGCAGAAATCGGGAAAATATGTGAATGGCACCATTAATTGGTTGGCTTCTAAACATTATAGTAAACGTCAACGTTTTATTGCTTCTTTTGATTTGGGAAACGAGTCTTATAAAAAAGTTTTGTTACCTGATTATGATTATAGAGCAATAGATTCATGTACTTTGCACTTGAGTGTTTTCAGGAATTGTTTGTGCTGGATTTCTAGTAATGATGTTTGGATTATGAAGGAATATGGGAATAAAGCGTCTTGGACTAAACTGTTCACTATTCCTTTCATGCCATATTATTTCTTTGCCAATGTAATGCATAATTTTGAGGATGGCCTAGTGACGTGGAAGTCTACACAGGATTCGACCCGGAACTTGGTTTTTTACAATTCTACAAATGGCTCTGTTAAGTTTTCTTATTTTAAGTTTGAATTCATCCTAGAAGTCTGCGTTGAAAGTTTGATATTACCTTGTTCTTAATGTTAGAATGTCGTAGTGATGCTATATCGCTTGAACATGAGATTCAACTAAAAACTATATTTTAATTTATGTTTATGATATTTATCTCGCGCTAGTTCTGATTATTAGCTACTTCATGGATCATTATTAATTAATGGTCATCTTAATCTGTAGCTTGATAGAGAAATTGTGGTTATTTTCATTTATTTGTTTGTTAAAGGTTTTTATTATCTCTTCATGCATTATTGCATTTCAGTTTAGATAATTCCCAGTCATTAGTATGTTTGGTTAAATGCCTGCTATGAGCTGCATAAATTTCGTAATGTCTCAAATCTTTCACACGCTGTCCAAAATACTTCGATATTTTGGTACTAAATAATTCTATCGTATTTGTTCTATAGGCGTATTCATTTCGTCTCTAAATCATGCTTTTAAATTCTTTGATATTTTCACTGTTGCGCTCTTGGTTTAAATTTCTGCATAATCACTTTAATTTGCTGCAATATTTAGCGTTTCTGTTTTGTTTGCACAATTCTGCAGTGCTTTATTTCAACGTGTTCATTTCTGGTTCTGTTATTCTGCGTTTCTGCGATATTTTCTTCATCGTTTTGTTTCTTGTTTTTTCGTTTCTGGGATAACTAAGACTTCGTTGTGGTATTTCAACTTGTTATAACTTAGAAATATAATTTATTGAGCGAATGAATTTGGGGAATGGTGCCTTCTGTGGTGATCGAATGGTGCTTGAAATATACCATGCATCTGTTTCTTTTAATTGTTGAGTATTGTTTTACTTCGTCTATGTTATGGTGCCTTTTCATTGAGGTTATGACACATGGAATATGCGACTAACAAGGTAAATGAATATGGACCTTAGAAACCTCTCTTGATGATGATAACTTATGCAAGCACCTAGTTTTGATTATTCTGTAAGACAGTTTGTATTCCTTTCCATTTCATATTTTTATTCAGCGTTATGAATTAGTCACTGTAGTGTAACGGAATTTGAACAAGTCATTGTTGTTCCACGATACCTTATTTAGTACAAAAAGTTGTAGTAGTGGCTATAGCAGTGTTATAACATTGTAGAGTGGCAAAATTTGAACAACTCAGTGTAGAAGAATTTGAACTAACTGCTATTTCCCATACCTGTGAATTGGTGATCAACAAAATTGATTTCATTTGTTAAGAATGAATAGTCAAGAATGAGTTGTTAGAATTTAGTTCAATTAATTTTAGGATCTTTCCTAGATATGCTTTGAAAGAAGAAGAAAAAAACTATTAGAAGACTTACTATCTGGTTATGCTTTGAAATTGTAGTTATTTTCACCTATTTGTTTGTAAAAGGTTTATGTTATCTCAGCATGCATTATTGCATTTCTAAGATCAGAAATAAGACTTAGATGTTATACTAAATTATTAGTAAGTTTGTTGAATGCCTTCTATGAGTTGCACAAATTTTGTAATATCTCAAACCTTTCAACATGTTGAAAATATGAATATAAGATGAAAGTGAAAGAGAATTAAGAAGAGGAATTAGTTCGTGATTTTGACTTCATAGCAAATGTTGGGAGGTACATGATTTGTATCCTCTAAGTAATGACTAACAAGTATAGCAAATAAAGTTGTGCAAGTATAGCAAATAAGCTAGAAGCCACCATAACTACAAGAAATCTTGCATATTGCCAGGGAACAATGCCAGGAGCAAGAACTCCTGGCAAATTTGCCAGGAGCAATGCCAGGGATGCCCTGGCAAAATGACTTTAGAAAAGGTGGGACCCGATTCTCATACTTTAATTTGAGTATTCCCAATTCTACTTCATTTCCTCTTTCCCTTTCTCTTTCATCAGAAACACGATTTTCTTTTTCTTCTCCCAGACCACCGCACCGCTCTCCATTCACCACACCACCGCCGCCGCGACCACTATCACCTCCTTCTCCATCCATCATTGTTGCATCCTGCTCTGTTTTCGATGTTGATTCTTCAGTTTAAAGAGCTATCTGCATCTCTCTCCATAAACCCTAATTGTTGTAAATTGTAAGGTAACATGAAATTGAATGTAATTTCCTTCAAATCTGATTCTTCTTTAATGATTACATGTTCTTTAGTTGATTGCCATGAGTTTTCCATCTGTTGTTGTTAAACCTAGTTGATTAGTGATTACATATGTCTTGTTTGCTGTATGAAATGTTCTGTGAAATAGGTTATCAAAAAGTTTATGAAAGTCTGTGTCTTTATGCTAAAATGGTGGTTGGAAAGTGATTTAGTGTGTAGTTTATTTCGTGAGTTTTGCATTTGATTTAACAATGTTATGTTTTTGTTTTAGTACCATGTTGTGTTTTTCAATGTTCTTGGTTTAGGAACAATAACAAATGTTGTTTATTCAAAGCAGTTTGATGAAAAGCCTCTTTTTCCTTTGCAGTGAATCAAAGACTGCTGTTTTAGGTAAGAAAAGAGGGTTTTCTTACGCCATGAATTTTTTTCGGAGGTAGATTGTTAATTCAATCAAAAGGGTACGATGGTTTTAAATTGCGGTTGAAGCTATGCTACGAACTTTTATATTGCAGTAAAAATGATGTCGATGATGCGGCCCGCTATTAAGTTGCGGACTGCAATTTAGAACTATCTTTGATCTATCCTTTTTTTTTTTATAAAATAATGGAAGATTGTACTAAGTATTAAAGTTCCCTCCGAATTGATTATGCAGGTGAAATTGAAGCATATCACCAAAATGCTTGAGAATGTTGCCGGATAGAAAGTGAAAGCTGAAGAAATAGCAACAGTTAAGGTTGGTTTTGA
Organism: Medicago truncatula; assembly: GCF_003473485.1. Taxonomy (NCBI): domain Eukaryota; kingdom Viridiplantae; phylum Streptophyta; class Magnoliopsida; order Fabales; family Fabaceae; genus Medicago; species Medicago truncatula. The sequence goes on from NC_053046.1 coordinate 25,582,363, forward strand.
GAGGCCTAATGGTGTCAGTGATAGCAAACCAACTCTTATTGGTTCTGCAAATAATGGAAATAGCACTACTCCTGCTAGCAAGTAAGTAGGGTGGTGTGAATTGGCATTAGAGTTTACCGCAAGGTTTTAAATTTAGGACATGTTACGTTTTTGATACTACGAGTCAAATGATGTTGATGCAGCCTGAAATCGCTGTAACTTACAAACGCGGCGATATCAAAAGCCATGATGTTGCAGCTCAGATTGCGGTCAAATAATTGTAGCTCAGCTCGATGTTTGAATGCTAAGTGTTATCGTTTCTCTTTTTAGTAACCAATTGGTTGTGGTGAAGTTCGTTTTGATTCTAATTTGAGGTGTTTGTTTATTTTTGTTGATTTTTAGGTCTGAGTTCAGACAGACTTTCAAGAAGGAAAGTCATAGCAATAAATTTGTTAAGTTGGTGAGTTTTGTTATCTAGTGTTACTGTTCTTAATTATGGTTATAAAATTTGAATGATGATTCAAGTTTTCTTATGCTATTTTCTTTGAATTTCGATTTGGTTGGCAAAGTCAGTGGATGGAAAGTGAATATGATGCTATTAGTAATTCACGTTTGTTTCACTGAAGAGAGTTCTTCGAAATACTTATTCATGTTTTGATTTTAATATAGATTTTAAAAGAAAACTTAAAGATAAATGCAAGCTTGCACGTAATCATGCATTTCTCTGGGTACACTTGTTTCTCGCTGTAACATGGATAATTTGAGTATTTCATAATTGTGTAAATGATTTGTGATCCCTATTTCCCATACAAATTTACTATATATACAAAGTAAAAAATTAACTGAAAATAAAAGTCACAAAATAAATGCCTTCGACACATGTCTTGATATGCTCCCATTTATCTTCAACCTTTTGATCTTCCTCCTCATAAGCAATTTGAATTTCTTCTGTCGAAGCTAAATGACTTGGTAATCGCCAATATGCTAAGTACTAACATGATATGTCAAAGCTAGCAACTTTTTGGAAAGTGCACACACTAACTCCAACTTGACATATCTTTTTCTTGTCGAATCATGTGTGTAGAAAATACATGTAATAATGGATAGTTGCAAGACTGGATATGTTCCTCTCCAGAAAAGAAATCAAAGCTTTGCCCTAAACCCTTCAATGGAAGTGGAACATGCTAAAATCTGGAATTCCCACGTATTGATTCCTTTCTCCATTTCCAACAATATGCATGTGTTCTTAGTCCCTTTCCCAGACTCTTCCATAAACACCAAAAAGGTAAACGCTCTTTTCCCTGGATATCCTAATTGCAAACCTAGGCTTGTTTTAGAGGGGCCTTATGAGATGGGTTTAAAGAGTGCTCCTAGAAGATTCTTTCGATCTGCTTCTTACATCAGGAAAGACAATTATCATAATTGGATAAAAAAAGTCGAACGTAAATAATCCTAAGTCTGGAAAAACTTATCAAATTTTTATTTAGTTCCAATTATCTAGGACTGTGCAATCCACTTTTGGGTAGGTTAGACCAATACATTTCAACTAAAATGTGGCATGCTCACCCCCACTCTATTTGATGTGGATACCATTATTGGGCTTCGACCAACAAAGGAAACCTTTAACCCTAGTTTAGTAAGTGAAACCAACCATTTCAACTTTAAACATGCTAGCTACGCAACCTACATTCTTAATTATCACAAAACTGATATTGAGGAAGTTTCTGACAAAAAACACATTCTTCTTAACCCTTTCGCTATCCCATTATGTTTTCTGTTCTAGCTCACTATAAGTAGCCAAGAAGTTTGTGGTATTGGTTACTCAGCTGCATAAAGAACACAACTTTTGCCTAAGTCGACTAATCTTAGGATCACTTTACAAATACTTATATCATGGGAGTCATGCCATGCAAAAGTTAGAACCAAGAAAAGGCCTTTCAATCTCTGGACCTATATGGTTATTCCAACTTTGGTTAACTACCACCTTCGAGTCTAAGCTACACCTTTTTGTACGAAAAGATTATGCTGAAGGAGTAAGTCGTCAAAGAGTAGAAGGAACAAGGTTAGCCTTGCTTACTCCAAGAGAAATAAGGTGTTCCACCAAAAACCTTTTCGCAGAGTATTTTAATGTATTCTTACATTGTGATACCTTCATCCCTTCTATGGCACCAGTTGTTAGTCGATGTTGTGGACCAAAATGGTTCCAAAGAGAATTTGCTACCATAAATCCCAAGTACCAAGAAGAAACTATTAAAATTTGGAAAACTTATCTTACCCCCACACTCTTGTCGACTAGATTGACCACTTGGAAAGCCAATTTGAGTCTCATAAGTTACAAACCAAACTTTGTCGCAAGATGATTTGGACTTAGCCAATTTTGACCAAATCTCTCTACAAGCGCAATAAGGACATTTTTCTAGGTGGGTTTGAAATAACAGAATAAGACTATCACAAACATTTGCTTAACATGGCACAAAAGGCTCTAGACTTCCATACTTTTGAATATGAAGAATCATATTTCTGCACCAAAGAATTTTATCAATGGTGGAGTGAATATTATTTCACTAACTCCACCAATGAGTTGAATCTGCTTGCACAATTAATAGCTATTTTTCCTTCTCTTCAGAAAAGAACGAAGAAAAGTCGAGGTACACATATGCAAGAAATTCAAGCTTTCCATATTTACTTTTAAATTGTGTATAATCCACAAAAACTTAGTTGAATTGTCATTGAGGCTGCAACTGTTTTAAAAACAAAAACAATTATCGATAAAATTCCAAAACTAACTTTTCTTCCTTATGTAAAAGAAAAATAATGTTTTGCTTTAGAATTTCACTATGTTAAATTTCCACCTCTGCCAACTGCTGAATTTACATTGGCTTTTCAACCACCATTTCCCTTGGTTCTCTTGTGGATTTTCAAATGCTATTCAAAATAATTTGAAAACTTTATCACAAAGAGTAGTTTCGACGAAGTATAATATGCACAATTATAAAGGTCAACTCCAATTGGATATTCAACATGTTCTGTTGTGAATTCGACGAAAAATCACACCAATAACAACTTGATGTGTGGAGCAAGGGATAATTAAGCAACCAAAATCAAAGCGTATGGAATAATAAAATACGAGCCAAAAGTAGAAAAAACAACTGTGAGAAGAACAAAAGAAGAAGAAGAACACAAAGGAATTTGTTGACCCAGTTCGGTCCAATCTGACCTAGTCTGGGGAAGAGAGCAGCCCTCCGATCCACTATTTGATGAGTAACGTTACAAAGAGAAATCAATGGGTTACAAGAATAGTCTTCCGCCTAATTCTACCCAAAGTCCCAATCTCTTCCCGTAACCAAGAGACTCCAATCCTAATAGTGTTTCTCTCTATCTCAATCTCTCAAAGTTTGCTTTGATACAAGGTCTATATTTATAGTAAAAGTCCTGCTTAAAATCTATAACAAATCTGCCTAAAATTTGTAACAAATCTGTAACAAAAACTGTAACAAATCTGCTCCCAAAAATATGTTTTATTTTTATCCGCCAGCGCACCATCGTGCCACGATGCGATCCCATCGTGCCACGATTTTTCCAGTGCCTTTCCCAAAAAAATAAAAACTCCATCGTGCCGCGAAGCCCAGCTGTCGTGCCACGATTGTGCAGAAACCTGATTTTAAGTTAACTCTCACAATTCTCCACCTTGACTTCAAATCAGTGATGATGCCGATCATCAACCTCCTTGCTGCTCAAACCCTTGCTTCCCACTACTCCAAGTAGCTCCACAAGTTTACACCATCAACCTCTTCAGCCATCGGAATGTCTTCCGCCTTCTCGAAGATGCTTGTAGTCCAACTACGCTAGGAATTTCAGGTAGTTCTACAAGACTTATACCATAACCTCTTCAATACGAGACATCTCCCGCTTTCCTTGAAGATCTACTTGTACCCAATCACCCTTGGCTTTTAGAGTAATCCACAAGTATACACCTCAACCCCTTCAGCCCTCGGAATGTCTTCCGCCTTCTCGAAGGTCCTTGCAGTCCAACTACACTAGGAGTTTTAGGTAGTCCCACAAGCATTCACCATACCGTCTTCAGCGCAGAACATCTCCCGCTTCCTTGAAGATCACCTTGCATCCAATCACTCTTGGCTTTTAGAGTAATTTCACAAGCCGTGCTACACATTCTCCAACTTCATGAAGAAATCCCTTGCTCACCATAGAGCATAGCACCCAAGGTCTTCATAGTCGTACCATTACCGGTGTGTTCAACTCCACCTCACGCTGAGCGTACTCTACCTCAACTAGCAAATGCGTACATCCCACTATGTCTTCAACCTTGAAACTCCACCTCAACAGGTAGATCCTGAGTATTCTTACCACCGCCTCTCCAGGCTGATGTTGAGTGTTTAACGTCTCTCCAGACGACCCACCGCTCCACTAGGCATCAATCCCAAGGTGAGACACATCACCTTCTTCTTCCTCCAAACAACACCACACCATCAGAGCACCCGCATCCTCATAACCCTCAGAGACAATTTGTGCGGAATTACCATTAATCTCCGGACAATCCTTCTTGAAGTGACCCATCTTATGACAGTTAAAGCATTCAAACCTTGACTTGTTTCCACTCTTTCTCCGGTTACCTCTACCTCCACCATTCCCTCTTGTGACACTTAGGCCATCACCGTATTCATGAGTCAAGTCCTTGGACTTGGTCAACTCCTTGGTTCTCAAAGCCGCTTGAACTTCTTCCAAGGTAACAGTGCCTTCCTTGCCATAGAGCATGGTATCTTTGAACGATTCAAAAGATTTCGGTAGAGCACACAACAAGAGTATAGCTTTATCCTCGTCCTCAAGTTGCACCTCAATATTCTCCAAGTCATCTAGGATTTTGTTGAACTCCGTAAGTTGCTCCATGATGGCCTTTGACTCTACCATCCTGAATGAGTAGAGTTGTTGCTTTAGGAATTGCCGATGAGCCAAAGACTTTGTCATATACAAAGATTCCAACTTTGCCCATATCGATGCCGCGGTTGCTTCCTTTGCTACTTCTCTCAAAACTTTATCCCCGAGGCACAAGACAACGGCACTCCGGGCCTTGTCCACCATCTCGGTCTTCTCCGCTTGTGACATGGTGACCGGTAACGAACCTTCACCCTTCAAAGCTTTCTCACACTTCTGCTGTATTAACACCGCTTCCATCTTTACCTTCCATAACCCGAAATCGTTATCTCCGGTAAACTTCTCGATATCCCACTTTGAACCCATGGTACTTAATTATCCTTCGACCCTTTGCCCCACGGTGGGCGCCAATTGTTGTGAATTCGACGAAAAATCACACCAATAACAACTTGATGTGTGGAGCAAGGGATAATTAAGCAACCAAAATCAAAGCGTATGGAATAATAAAATACGAGCCAAAAGTAGAAAAAACAACTGTGAGAAGAACAAAAGAAGAAGAAGAACACAAAGGAATTTGTTGACCCAGTTCGGTCCAATCTGACCTAGTCTGGGGAAGAGAGCAGCCCTCCGATCCACTATTTGATGAGTAACGTTACAAAGAGAAATCAATGGGTTACAAGAATAGTCTTCCGCCTAATTCTACCCAAAGTCCCAATCTCTTCCCGTAACCAAGAGACTCCAATCCTAATAGTGTTTCTCTCTATCTCAATCTCTCAAAGTTTGCTTTGATACAAGGTCTATATTTATAGTAAAAGTCCTGCTTAAAATCTATAACAAATCTGCCTAAAATTTGTAACAAATCTGTAACAAAAACTGTAACAAATCTGCTCCCAAAAATATGTTTTATTTTTATCCGCCAGCGCACCATCGTGCCACGATGCGATCCCATCGTGCCACGATTTTTCCAGTGCCTTTCCCAAAAAATAAAAACTCCATCGTGCCGCGAAGCCCAGCTGTCGTGCCACGATTGTGCAGAAACCTGATTTTAAGTTAACTCTCACAATTCTCCACCTTGACTTCAAATCAGTGATGATGCCGATCATCAACCTCCTTGCTGCTCAAACCCTTGCTTCCCACTACTCCAAGTAGCTCCACAAGTTTACACCATCAACCTCTTCAGCCATCGGAATGTCTTCCGCCTTCTCGAAGATGCTTGTAGTCCAACTACGCTAGGAATTTCAGGTAGTTCTACAAGACTTATACCATAACCTCTTCAATACGAGACATCTCCCGCTTTCCTTGAAGATCTACTTGTACCCAATCACCCTTGGCTTTTAGAGTAATCCACAAGTATACACCTCAACCCCTTCAGCCCTCGGAATGTCTTCCGCCTTCTCGAAGGTCCTTGCAGTCCAACTACACTAGGAGTTTTAGGTAGTCCCACAAGCATTCACCATACCGTCTTCAGCGCAGAACATCTCCCGCTTCCTTGAAGATCACCTTGCATCCAATCACTCTTGGCTTTTAGAGTAATTTCACAAGCCGTGCTACACATTCTCCAACTTCATGAAGAAATCCCTTGCTCACCATAGAGCATAGCACCCAAGGTCTTCATAGTCGTACCATTACCGGTGTGTTCAACTCCACCTCACGCTGAGCGTACTCTACCTCAACTAGCAAATGCGTACATCCCACTATGTCTTCAACCTTGAAACTCCACCTCAACAGGTAGATCCTGAGTATTCTTACCACCGCCTCTCCAGGCTGATGTTGAGTGTTTAACGTCTCTCCAGACGACCCACCGCTCCACTAGGCATCAATCCCAAGGTGAGACACATCACCTTCTTCTTCCTCCAAACAACACCACACCATCAGAGCACCCGCATCCTCATAACCCTCAGAGACAATTTGTGCGGAATTACCATTAATCTCCGGACAATCCTTCTTGAAGTGACCCATCTTATGACAGTTAAAGCATTCAAACCTTGACTTGTTTCCACTCTTTCTCCGGTTACCTCTACCTCCACCATTCCCTCTTGTGACACTTAGGCCATCACCGTATTCATGAGTCAAGTCCTTGGACTTGGTCAACTCCTTGGTTCTCAAAGCCGCTTGAACTTCTTCCAAGGTAACAGTGCCTTCCTTGCCATAGAGCATGGTATCTTTGAACGATTCAAAAGATTTCGGTAGAGCACACAACAAGAGTATAGCTTTATCCTCGTCCTCAAGTTGCACCTCAATATTCTCCAAGTCATCTAGGATTTTGTTGAACTCCGTAAGTTGCTCCATGATGGCCTTTGACTCTACCATCCTGAATGAGTAGAGTTGTTGCTTTAGGAATTGCCGATGAGCCAAAGACTTTGTCATATACAAAGATTCCAACTTTGCCCATATCGATGCCGCGGTTGCTTCCTTTGCTACTTCTCTCAAAACTTTATCCCCGAGGCACAAGACAACGGCACTCCGGGCCTTGTCCACCATCTCGGTCTTCTCCGCTTGTGACATGGTGACCGGTAACGAACCTTCACCCTTCAAAGCTTTCTCACACTTCTGCTGTATTAACACCGCTTCCATCTTTACCTTCCATAACCCGAAATCGTTATCTCCGGTAAACTTCTCGATATCCCACTTTGAACCCATGGTACTTAATTATCCTTCGACCCTTTGCCCCACGGTGGGCGCCAATTGTTGTGAATTCGACGAAAAATCACACCAATAACAACTTGATGTGTGGAGCAAGGGATAATTAAGCAACCAAAATCAAAGCGTATGGAATAATAAAATACGAGCCAAAAGTAGAAAAAACAACTGTGAGAAGAACAAAAGAAGAAGAAGAACACAAAGGAATTTGTTGACCCAGTTCGGTCCAATCTGACCTAGTCTGGGGAAGAGAGCAGCCCTCCGATCCACTATTTGATGAGTAACGTTACAAAGAGAAATCAATGGGTTACAAGAATAGTCTTCCGCCTAATTCTACCCAAAGTCCCAATCTCTTCCCGTAACCAAGAGACTCCAATCCTAATAGTGTTTCTCTCTATCTCAATCTCTCAAAGTTTGCTTTGATACAAGGTCTATATTTATAGTAAAAGTCCTGCTTAAAATCTATAATCTGCCTAAAATTTGTAACAAATCTGTAACAAAAACTGTAACAAATCTGCTCCCAAAAATATGTTTTATTTTTATCCGCCAGCGCACCATCGTGCCACGATGCGATCCCATCGTGCCACGATTTTTCCAGTGCCTTTCCCAAAAAAATAAAAACTCCATCGTGCCGCGAAGCCCAGCTGTTGTGCCACGATTGTGCAGAAACCTGATTTTAAGTTAACTCTCACAATTCTCCACCTTGACTTCAAATCAGTGATGATGCCGATCATCAACCTCCTTGCTGCTCAAACCCTTGCTTCCCACTACTCCAAGTAGCTCCACAAGTTTACACCATCAACCTCTTCAGCCATCGGAATGTCTTCCGCCTTCTCGAAGATGCTTGTAGTCCAACTACGCTAGGAATTTCAGGTAGTTCTACAAGACTTATACCATAACCTCTTCAATACGAGACATCTCCCGCTTTCCTTGAAGATCTACTTGTACCCAATCACCCTTGGCTTTTAGAGTAATCCACAAGTATACACCTCAACCCCTTCAGCCCTCGGAATGTCTTCCGCCTTCTCGAAGGTCCTTGCAGTCCAACTACACTAGGAGTTTTAGGTAGTCCCACAAGCATTCACCATACCGTCTTCAGCGCAGAACATCTCCCGCTTCCTTGAAGATCACCTTGCATCCAATCACTCTTGGCTTTTAGAGTAATTTCACAAGCCGTGCTACACATTCTCCAACTTCATGAAGAAATCCCTTGCTCACCATAGAGCATAGCACCCAAGGTCTTCATAGTCGTACCATTACCGGTGTGTTCAACTCCACCTCACGCTGAGCGTACTCTACCTCAACTAGCAAATGCGTACATCCCACTATGTCTTCAACCTTGAAACTCCACCTCAACAGGTAGATCCTGAGTATTCTTACCACCGCCTCTCCAGGCTGATGTTGAGTGTTTAACGTCTCTCCAGACGACCCACCGCTCCACTAGGCATCAATCCCAAGGTGAGACACATCACCTTCTTCTTCCTCCAAACAACACCACACCATCAGAGCACCCGCATCCTCATAACCCTCAGAGACAATTTGTGCGGAATTACCATTAATCTCCGGACAATCCTTCTTGAAGTGACCCATCTTATGACAGTTAAAGCATTCAAACCTTGACTTGTTTCCACTCTTTCTCCGGTTACCTCTACCTCCACCATTCCCTCTTGTGACACTTAGGCCATCACCGTATTCATGAGTCAAGTCCTTGGACTTGGTCAACTCCTTGGTTCTCAAAGCCGCTTGAACTTCTTCCAAGGTAACAGTGCCTTCCTTGCCATAGAGCATGGTATCTTTGAACGATTCAAAAGATTTCGGTAGAGCACACAACAAGAGTATAGCTTTATCCTCGTCCTCAAGTTGCACCTCAATATTCTCCAAGTCATCTAGGATTTTGTTGAACTCCGTAAGTTGCTCCATGATGGCCTTTGACTCTACCATCCTGAATGAGTAGAGTTGTTGCTTTAGGAATTGCCGATGAGCCAAAGACTTTGTCATATACAAAGATTCCAACTTTGCCCATATCGATGCCGCGGTTGCTTCCTTTGCTACTTCTCTCAAAACTTTATCCCCGAGGCACAAGACAACGGCACTCCGGGCCTTGTCCACCATCTCGGTCTTCTCCGCTTGTGACATGGTGACCGGTAACGAACCTTCACCCTTCAAAGCTTTCTCACACTTCTGCTGTATTAACACCGCTTCCATCTTTACCTTCCATAACCCGAAATCGTTATCTCCGGTAAACTTCTCGATATCCCACTTTGAACCCATGGTACTTAATTATCCTTCGACCCTTTGCCCCACGGTGGGCGCCAATTGTTGTGAATTCGACGAAAAATCACACCAATAACAACTTGATGTGTGGAGCAAGGGATAATTAAGCAACCAAAATCAAAGCGTATGGAATAATAAAATACGAGCCAAAAGTAGAAAAAACAACTGTGAGAAGAACAAAAGAAGAAGAAGAACACAAAGGAATTTGTTGACCCAGTTCGGTCCAATCTGACCTAGTCTGGGGAAGAGAGCAGCCCTCCGATCCACTATTTGATGAGTAACGTTACAAAGAGAAATCAATGGGTTACAAGAATAGTCTTCCGCCTAATTCTACCCAAAGTCCCAATCTCTTCCCGTAACCAAGAGACTCCAATCCTAATAGTGTTTCTCTCTATCTCAATCTCTCAAAGTTTGCTTTGATACAAGGTCTATATTTATAGTAAAAGTCCTGCTTAAAATCTATAACAAATCTGCCTAAAATTTGTAACAAATCTGTAACAAAAACTGTAACAAATCTGCTCCCAAAAATATGTTTTATTTTTATCCGCCAGCGCACCATCGTGCCACGATGCGATCCCATCGTGCCACGATTTTTCCAGTGCCTTTCCCAAAAAAATAAAAACTCCATCGTGCCGCGAAGCCCAGCTGTCGTGCCACGATTGTGCAGAAACCTGATTTTAAGTTAACTCTCACATGTTCCAATTCAGAGCAACATCCCATCGAGTGATCTGTCGAACCCTTGCAGTTGATCCTCTTCTACCAACACAACCTGCTAAGAAGGCTATTGTTGACAAGGACAACATCATCCATTTATCGAAGCCAAGTAAAATGAAACAACCTCAAGAAGATAAGCATGTAACATTTTCTAAAATTTATCATCTTTTCTTTTTAAATGTCTAAAATCAAAATTTACCTTATTTATCCTTACAGAGTCGAAAGAGATCAAGTGGTTCTACTATGGAAGGTGCTAGCAAGAAACCAAAGCAAGCAACTATTTTTATTGTGATTGATGATTCCATGGTTAGTCGCCTAAATTTTTCCTATCTTCGATCTATTTGTTTATGTCTCCATTGCTGACAATTTCTAACAATTGTCAATGCATTCAGTTTAATGATCAAGACATGAATCAAGAAAGAAATTCTACCAAGAGGAGCTAAGAGAAAATGGCCACTGAACAAGCCATCAATCCCCCTCAGGACAAAACAAAGCCCAAACAAACATTTGTCGAAGGAGCTTCAGATTCTCTTGTCGAGAAGAACAAGAAAAATATGAAAAAGGCAAAATTTGCAGAGGGAAACTCCCAAAAAGATGGATCAAATTTTGAATTCACATTATAGTCGAAGAAGGAAGACAGTATGAAGACCCTAAAATGGTTCGTCTTAAGAGAAAGAAGCATAAAAAGAGTCACTCCAGCAAAGGGCCTGAAACTGCCAATTCTTGTCATGGGGTTGAATCATCTAAGGTATTTTTTTTTAAAACCTTTCTGGACTTTTATTCAAATCATATTATAAGATTAAGGTATAACCTTTCCTTCATTTTTATGCAGGACACTCCATCCCATGCCTCACCAAATGTTGGGCCAACACCACTCACTTCGACAAATTCACCATCGATGGATCCGTCAATAGTCAACGAGCCCATTGAGGAAATGGTTGTTGATATCCCCATAAATATGGATGAAGAAAAGAATCAGGAAGAATACAAAGGATATATGCCTGAAGGCCACCAAGTTCCAGACCATGCAGCCACAAAGACTATTCCTGAGGAGCCTGCTCAAAAAAATATATAAGACATCAATCATCAAGAATCCTCTAATTCAGAATGAGTGTATTTTAACTATCGACCCCAAGAGGATCTTGAAGAAGAGGGATCCTCAGAGCCTGAATACAATAAGGATATCCCAACCAAAGCTGCATCAAACTCTAAGGCAACCTCTGGCACCCTCATTGAGTCAATAGGAACTTGAAGAATTGAAGGCCAAGAATCCCATCAAAGCCTTAAAGTTGATGATGAGCAGCATGAGGTTCCCCTTCAACAAATCCCAAGGCTCTTCGACTACGTTTGGTGGTGAGCCATCTGGAAACTCCAAGGACATGCTAATCCAAGAACTTCAAGCAAAAATTCTATATGTGGACTTGTTCCAAGCTATCGAACAAGATCCTACCATTGTTTATGAAATCAAGGCCTTGATGCAAAAGCTTAACTCTCCAAATTCAGGAGATTCTATTGATGGTTTTATTCTGGAGTATGATCCCCTCTTGAAACAAGTTGCCAAGGATTTCTAGAGGCAAATATAAACTACAGGCAGGTTGGATATGCAAACAAGTGCTCGAAATCAAGAAATAAGCAATGTTGAAGACACCAGGAAACAAATGAAACCGTTGGAGGAAAAATCTGAACAAGATAGCGAGCTAGTGGCCTCTTGTGATGCCAACATTTCTAGGTGGCAACAAGAAATAAAGGAGTTGCAGTCGAAAATTGAAGCTGAGGAAAAGAAAAAAGCTGAAATTCAAGATGCAACTTTGAGCTCACTGCAATCTCAGTTGGAGGAAAAAGCGAAAGAAGCAATCCAGCACCTCGACAATGCCACCATACTCGAAGCAGATGTTGAAGAAATAGTTGCAACAGAAACTCTGATCAACACAAGGATGAAAGATGCCAAAATTGTGTTCGACTAATTAAAAGAAAACCTTAGGATTTAACTCTGTAATTTTTGGCTTTGTCATGGAAAAGAACAAGACAATGTCCATTTTCTTCTAAGCTTTATTTGTAACTTAACAATGTTTGTTGTAATTTCAACAATGCGTTGGAGATTTATTTTTTAATGCCATATTTGGATTTTGCATTTGAAATTATTCCTTGTCTATTTTAATTTCATGCAACACAGACTTATATTTTTTCAAATACTTGCTATTTATTCGCAAAATTCAACTGTCAGAAGCCAATTCTTCGACTTCATAAGCACCATTCGTAAATATTGTATAACTCGAAATGACCCTTCCCAATTTGGGGACCATTTACCTAGAATTCTATGTTTTGTATCCATGTCAACGTCTCTTATGTGACTAGTGTGTTGGAGAACCAAAATATGATGAAAACAAAGTTACACTAGTAGCATTTGTGGTTTGTTCTTTTACAATGGTTATTATTTGATCTCGGGTATATTGCAAGAACTATCTGAACAATTAACCCTTAAAAATATAACATATCATGAATTTCATGATAATGTTTTGTATTTAACGTAAAAAGTAAATGCTTTATAATTGATACTGTTATATTACATATTAATTTTAGGTTAAATTACACCTGGAGCCCTTTAAGTTTGAGGTTTGTAATAAATTGGTCCTTTAAGTTATTTTGGTTACACATAAGTTCTTTAAGTTTGAGATTTGTAACAAATTGGTTCTTTTAAGTTATTTTTGTCGTACATAACTCCTTCAAGTTTGTAAAAGTTTTCAATTTAGTCCTTTTGTTAACCAAAAGGATGATGTCGCAGATGGACTAAATTTAAAACTTTTACAAACTTAAAAGACTTATGTGTGACCAAAATAACTTAAAATCAATCTGTCACAAATATCAAACTTAAAGGACTTATGTGTAACCAAAATAACTTAAAAGATCAATCTGTTACAAACGTCAAATTTAAAGCAACAATTCAAACGGTTCAATTGTGGTCAAACCTTGGTTTAATCTTTAAATCTTAAATTTAAACTAAGTGATTCTACTGGTTCAACGTCCTGTTCGGTTTTACGAAAACTAACATATCTTTTTTTCCAAGAAACATGGATTGAATTTAAAATTTAAATAAAATCCCAAAGAAAGGGACAAAATAAAATATTGAGAGTGTATTTAGAGAAATATTACTTACGCTTACTTGGTCGTTAGGGAAGTCTTTTCCACGAAACTTACTAACTTATGCCGAAAAGTCAATGTTACATATATAGTAAACCATGGAAACCATAGTTTTCCTACAAGTATGGTAAATGGTTTTAAAAAAAAATAATTGAGTATATAATAGAGAAGTATTTTCTATTCATGCAATAGCAAATAATTGAGTATATTAAAAACCTGTAAACCAGTTTGGTAGCATCATGGAATTCTCTAACCAATTCAAAGAATCATTTAAGCATGGTCTTATTGCTGGGTATTGTTTTACTGCAACTTTTGTCATAGTTTTTTATATGTTCTATTGCCTACCCGCACAAGTTATCAAGAATAGAAAAAATAAGAAAGTTGGACATATGAAAACAGAAGAGAAGCACAAATTGCCTTGCCAGAAATTTAAACAGCAAAAGATCAACAAGGTACTCTCTATATTCCTTTTGCATATTCCTTTTATAACTAAATATGTTTTTATTGTTTTTTTAGTTCATACAAGTTTTACAGCACGCAATTTTGGTTTCAGTTAAATCAGTTTTGATCTTGAGTATATCGTAAGAAATGTAGGCAATATTCTTAGATTTCCAATGCATTAAAAAACACCTCAATCGGACATCCATAACTCTAGATATGACAAAAACAAGACAGTCATATAATCACCTACGAAAATAATACTTGAAACCAAAATTAATTTGGTTCATTTTATTCCATTATTAAATTAGCTCTTGTATAAGATGATAATAGTAGGTTCTCATCACCTTGTCACGTAATTGTGGGAACTTCTAGTATTTATGCCTAGACTAGACAAAGGCTATACTTTTGACTTTTCCTAAAGATGAATCATAAGTATCTTAACAATCATACTCACATTCAAGGAGGAGTGAACCCAGACTTGAAGCTCCGGATATTTGATCCTTGTCTTGTATCGTCAACTTTATGATAAACATAAGTGCGTTCAAGGGTCACTATTTATAGGCATAATTACTAGGGGGTTAAGAGATGACAACTTGGTTTTTTCTTGCAATCTAGTTTGGAAAAAAAGCTTGAAAGTGCATTTTTACTCCATGGAAGCGCATAACGCTTGGCATGGGGTGCATGAGACAGCCCGCAGGGATGTCCAAAGTGCACTGGCACATGGCTCCATGCGCATGACGCATGAGACAGGAGCCAGGATACGAATTTTCCATGTTGTGATATTTGCAACTTTAGCCACAACGTAACTTTGTTCTGATTCACTATTTTCTAGCACATCATTTTCCTTCTAGAGAGAGTCTTTGATGCATTGTTGAAGGAACAGCTCCAACCCCATGTTATCCATTCTCTGCCAATTAGTAGATTGTAGTTAGCCTTTGACTCAACTACCAAGAACCAAGTTGCCCTTTTCACGGTTCCTACCACCAGGTCAACTTCAATAGCACCAAAGGAACTTCCAGATTTCCTTCATAGTTACAAAGAACAACATTATGTGGCTTAAAATCAGTTTCTGGTAAGCCAATCTTTTTCAAGAGAAAGTGTGGCAATAGGTTTACTGTTGCAACATCTCCAATTGTTTATTCCAACATCATCAATTTTAGCTTGGATGAACAAAGGCTTGAGGTGATGTTGCATGTGATAATCAGGTCTTTCGAACATAGCCTGCTGGCCTTCAACACAACCATTATCCATCACATAATAACACTTTGGCTGCTGAGCAGTCATTTTCTCAGTGAAGTCTTCCTCATCTTTTGTAATCTCTGATATAACATCATATTCAATCGGAATCATTGATACGACAAGAATTATATTAAGGCTAGCTTCAGAATTAGTGAAGTTAGAAGTTAATTTTTCATCTTCGACAGAAAAGACCTTTCTTCACAACCGAAAGGGGAGGAAAGATCCTCTTAGTGGAAGGCTTTCTAAACATATCGAAGATAGTTGGTTCTTGGTTATTTCCTTTATCGGCATTCTTGTTAACATTGGTAACATCTTTTAAAGTATCAACCTTTTTTTGACGTTGGAATCTACACCATTGAGTTTTCGTCATGGGATTTTTCCCTTTGTAGTTAACGTTATGGACGAACCTCTTCGAACCATATCTTCTCTTTTCTGATCAAACATCTCATTTCGATTGTCATTTCCAGTAGTTCTCTTTCCACCAGAAAGTACCCACTGCTCAATTGGAGATTTTCTAGTGCCTTTATTAACCCACTTTGCAGGCGGAGACTTGTCCTTAGGCTTTTTACCACTAGAAAATACCCATTGGTTATTTGGGGATTTGGAAGGAGGAGAGAAGGTTTTCATTGGTCCCTTCTTCTGATTTGTAGTTGGGGATGTGTCCTTGAGAGGAATGTTTGCTTTTTCGAAACTAAATTTAGGCCTTTTGTCAGCCCATTTCCTTTCCGCTTCGATTTTGGTCGAAACCCTTTAACATTCTTTGCAGCTTTCTGCTCGAAATCAGCACTACACCTAGGACACAACAGAACTGGGGAACCATCAATCTTACATCAATTAAGAAAATCCATCAGATCTTCTTCAGCTTTTGGAAATACCACCTGTATTTTTTCTTCGTACTGATCTTCAGTAATCACTGAATCAGCACATTTATGGCTTTCAGTGGCCATTTCGACATCAACCTTTGGGTCATCAGTAGCCACTATAGGATCAATCACAGATATTTCCACCATGTTCAAACCTGTTATTTCCAGGTACATGGAATCTACTTCCTTCATAGGATTAGCATCACCTTGCATTGGCTGCTTTGGTTTGTCTCCAAACTCCAGTTTGCCTTCATCTAGTCCATTTCTACACTGAATCCCTGAAAACCACGCAACGAGATGTGTTGTGGCCAAAATTACCATGAAATTTACAATATCCTCTTTTCTACCTTTGTTGAAGAGGAGGTAATTTCAAACCATTATGCACTATCATTTTGCCTTCATTGACCAAAAGATCAAAAATCTTGTCACATTTGGTAACATCAAATGTGTAAGTTTTGGGCACAAATCGATCATTTTTAGGTTCTTCATGATTCTTTCCATTTGAAGGTTTCAACAATTTACATAAGAATAGGGGTCCTGGTTGCAGTTCAGCGATATTAACTTCGCTTTCTTCGACTGGACCCCAATCAATGTCGAAGTCTTGATTGCTATCATTAGTATCGACATAAGAAACCTTCTCTTTTTACCACCATACTTGCTAGCCCTTGCTTTTTCAGCTTTAAGTCTTTCGGCTTGTCGGACTCTATCTGCTAACTGTGCCATATCTCTTAGATACTGCGTATCTAATTTATTTCGAATAGAATAGTTTAAACCGCCAGCAGGCATTTCGACTAATTCATGTTCGGGCACTTGGGTAAAACATCTAGCTTTGAGAAGTCTGAACCTATTCAGATAATCATCAATAGATTTTGTTGTTTTACGTCGAACACTTACCAATTCTTTAAGACTAATCTTAGATTATCCCATGTAGAATTATTCATGGAAAGCCTTTTCTAATTGACTCCAAGTAAAAATAGATCTTTGAGGCAAAGTTGTATACCAGATAAAGGCATTCTTTGTCAACGAACTTGGAAAATACTTCATTCTCAAGTTCTCATTTATCGCTATGTCACCTGCTTCTGTCAATTAACGAGCAATATGTTCGATAGTGGATTCATTATTTTCTCCACCAAATTTGGTGAATTTAGGAATTTTCCATCCCTTGGGTAATTCCTCCATTGCCATATACTCTGATAAAGGTGACACAAAATTAGGTCTATGTAGGCTCAAATTGAAACCATTTTGAGTCAATTTTCGAGCCTCCAAATTAACTTGTTGGGCTTGCCTAACTATTTTATCAGGATCTAGGTTCCTTTGAACCAAGATTGGAACTCTTTCCAACACCCTTCGTACTTGTTGTTCGACCACAGGTTGAGGCACTGGATTGGCATGATTTCCATCGTTAGGCCTATTTATAGGTACTTCAATAGGCCTAGGATTTTGAACTTGAGGTATTTGCACATTTCGCATAGGAGGAGCGCCAATGAAATCAACAATTTGCCCCATTTGATCTGATAGTGCTAAATAACTATTGTGGGTATCCATAATTAAAGGGTTAAAAATTGTTCCAATTTGTTGAGTCAACATATTGACCGTTTCATGGCTACAATCCTCCATTTGCTGTCTCAACACAGCCAAGGAAGCATTGGTCAGTGACTGTTGATGATTTAAACTAGGAACACTTGGCCCAGGATAATAATATTGAGGGTGAACCGTATTCGAATTCTCTGAAACATTAGATGGATTATTATGGAGGCCCATCACAAAGGATGAAGGCATTTCATATGGTTGGTTCCTAAGATTTACTGGATCAAAGGACCATGGACTTAAAACTAACGGATTACCAAAATTTGTGTTAGATTGTGTAACCGCTGCAACCGTCGAAGTTGTAATGGGAACGGTTGATGATATATGAGCAGGAATTGTTGCCCCCACCGTTTCATCAAAGTTTGCGCCATGAGATGGCGTCATTTGTGGACTTCGTTGTGGAATTACATTTAATGATGTATTCTCCATAGATGCCCTTGCTGGGCTTCATGGTGGATCATTAGTGCGAGTAGAACGTACCATTTCTGGAAGTTTCTTTCTGCTCCTCAAGAACATGCACAACAAAAATCACCAATTTGGAAAAAAATGGAACGAATTTTCAAGAAAATTTAAACAAAAGCACAAACTGTCCCACTGGGCGTGCCAATTTGTTTACTCTGGATTTTGGTAAACTACTGAACCGATTTAAAACAAGGGCGAGCGAGATCAACCAACAAGTCTCAAGACCTTTTACGCTTGATTGTTTTTCAGAAAATTGTGACTGTTTTAGCGAACTATGAATATAACCGTCGAAATCCAGACACAGGGTAAGAACTGTCGAGATTATCTTCAAGGGAACAATGCGAAAGCTTAAAAGTAAAGATTTAAAAGGAAAACGAGTCTAAAAAGAGACCTAGAAACAAACTTGAATTGCATTAAAATGAATATAAAGTGGTGTACAGATTCATACATTAGGACTTGTTGCTCGTTTCTCCTTGTGTGGGCGGATTGTTTGAGCGTAAGTTTTCACTATGGTTGAATTGTGACCCATTTTCCACAGAGGAAAATGCTACTTATATTAAGTAACTTCCTACAGACACGTTCGAGACGTAACTGTTAAAAACCACTACAGACCTATTTGAATTTCAAATAATGTCTCTTCGACGAGAAACCACTTTTCAGGTCCTCCTTTCGATGCCAATCTTCCTTTGACATCTTCTGCACTCTATCGAACCATCCTCTGCGATCAACATATCTTCTGGACTTCACTTCGACAGTCGAACTTGAGAATCGAACCTATTTCATTCTCTTTGAATCTTAGGTCAAACTTCATTGACCACATTTATTATAGCCTGTCGAAAATACAGGCTAACATCAGCGTGAGTTTAGTCATGCAGCGTTTAACACCTGTGTGACTTAAGTCACGCGGGGGCATTTTCGAAAGTTCAGTTGAGAGCGAGCAAAACGTGATGGAAGAAGAGCAATTTTCATGTAATGGCTTCGGCTTCGGTTCGCTCCAAGGGCACTTATAACATATTGGGCTTTGGCCCAGTCCAGATACATTGATTGTCTTTGTTAGTCCAACTCTTGAGTTCCTTTTGTTGAGAACCGGTTGTTATTTCAATTTCAAATCTCAAAGTTTCTTTTGTTTGGAAAAAAGAGTGAAAAGCACCACTACTTATACTATAATATATCATGTAGATGCTTGTTTCTATTCCTCACAAGGAAAGATACCAAACACTAATTTTGAAATTGTAGCTATAGGATTTCGTTGAAAAGTTTCTGAAATAATTGAAAGGTTTCTCTATTGTTTTTAATAATTTATCTATCGGGGATCTCCATCCACAGAAACTAAAGAAAGTTAGACAAAAAGACAGAGTGTTTCCTATGGAGTTGATAGAGAAAAGCATACAGGTAACCGTGATCTTTCCTTTAAAAAATTAAATTTTACAAATTTCAGTGCATTGCCCAGGGCACTCGTTAACATTTCCCAAATAATATTTTTGCCTTTATTGTTTTTTGGGATGGATGACTTCACCAGATCAGTAAAGTTGGACGATTGACTTATAGAATGAACTTCACAAAACTTTGTCATGCAACCAAATATTTTAGCTTGGACAATGTCATTGGTGTTGGAGTAATCGGAATAATGTACAAGGCAGCTCTTCCGAACGGTCGTTTCTTGGCGGTTAAGAGACTATATGATTCTCAATCAATTATCAAAAGGTTTGAGTTAGAAATAATGATTTTGGGACAATACAGTCATAGAAACATAGTTTCATTGATTGGTTTTAGCATAGAAGAAGGAAACAATGAAAGAATTTTGGTGTATCAATACATGTCAAATGGAAGGCTATCTGATAAGCTGAAAGAAACTAAAAAATTAGAATGGTCAAAGGTTATTAAAATTGCACTTGGTGTAGCAAGAGGCTTATGTTGCCTCCATCATAGCTTGCATATGCTCCATCTCAATATAAATTCTGACTGTATCTTGTTAGGGAAAAATTTTGAGCCAAAGATATCCAATTTCGGAGGGATCATGTTTATGAATAATGATCTGGAAAAAAACATAGGACTTGAGAAGAAGGATGTTTCTGACTTTGGTTGTTTGCTTTTTGAGCTGATTAATGGGAATAAATTTGGGGAAATACATGAATCTTTTAACAATGTTACAGTTCCTTTTGTGACTTATCCGAATCATGTGAATATGTTGGGAGAAGACCCTTCTGGATTCTGTGATGCAGTGGATGAATATCTAAACAAGATAGAATTTAAAGATGAGGAGGTATCTACTCTTCTTAGAGTTGCACGTGAATGTGTTCATCCTTTGTTTGAACAAAGGCCTACTATGCTTGAGGTGTATAACAAGATATGCAACATAGGGGAAAGAGATAGAATTTGTGAAGATGCTAACCTCTTGTCTATGGATTTTGTTACTCCTATTGAAGTAGACACCAATATGCCTAGCTAATATGAAACAATAAGGAACTTTGTCATTGGCATGTAACTCAGTCGAAGACAGTGGCGGATTTTGAGATATTTTCCTGGAGATGCCAAAAGTTCATGGAATAGTTATTAAGCAGTTTCAAAAAATTGTTAAAATTATTAACTGTTCTAGTGGTTCCAAAAGTTCATGGAATAGATATTAAGCTGTTTCAAAAAATTGTTAAAATTATTAAGTGTTCTGGCGGTTTATTTTGATTGAATGCAGTGTCAGAGGGTGCCCCCCCCCCCCCCCCGCAAAAACAATTTTTTAATAAAATATTAAATGAAAAGGGTTGACAGCTAGAAACTAGTCCAAGGTTTACGCATAATATAGTATATATAGAAAACCAAGGGGGTGTCATGGATCCCGTGGGTCATAGAGAATATCCGTCACCGATCGGAAATCACGTTTTTTATGTGTGCAAAACAAAAGGTGAGTTTAATTGGGTTCAAATGTGAGTAATCTTACAACGCTTACAAATGAACTAAATATTAGATATATGAGAGGTGAGTCATATACTTAATTCCACAAGGTTTTAAGAGGATATATGTTATCTCCTCTCTTGTGATTTTGGGTCGGTTACTCGTCGTTGCACCTGGCTCTCCAAATGTCTTGCCAACAAGTTTAAACCAAGACATATACACCTTACATGGTGTATTGTGTAGTAGAAGGAAAAAAAAATCTTCCCTTTGTCATGCAGAAATGTAGAATAGATTGTTACTTAATTGTTATCTTGAATCTTCACGAGCATTTGTCAGATTTGATAACAATATAGCAATAGCCTCAAAATATTTTACACACTTTCAATATAAAGTTTAACTGAAACCTGTTACATATATCCCCTTCACCTAAACTTCGATATTAATGGAATAACTTGCTTTTGAGTAGTAAAATCCACCAGAACATTATAAACACTAGTTAACTAAGCAAAAACAAAGTGAAAACCACTGTTTTACCAAGTAGTAAAAATTACGGAGACATTCATTGAGCCGAAGACTCAAAATTTGTTACCCTTTCATATTCATCTAAGGTTCATCATGCATATCCAGTCATGCCGACAGTGGAACTAACCCGATTGGTCTTCTGAGAAAGTGGAGTAGTGGTTGCCTTTGTGAAGTACATGTAGTAGTATACGTTAAGAACCATGGTTACAACGATGAAAATTGCTCCGGTAATGAAGATGCCTTTCCTCAAACTTTCACAGGAGAAGTTCTGAGCATAAATAATTCCCCGGTATTTGGTGTGATAGGCATTCTTTTTTGCACCAGCTATTAAGCATGATTCTGCAACCAGAAAAGTGGCCCTGGAAAACACGAAGAAAAAATAACAATTGAAACCAAAATGATTCACCAGTGAAGAGAATGAATGACCTCATAGATCACAATAAATTTGATGTTACCTGCGCAGCATTTTTGTAAAAACAAGAAGCTTCTCGTGAATAAAAACAAAAAATAGATAGTGGAATGAAACAATGATTCCTAATGAGTGAGGGGTTGTGTTGCGTATAAATAAAAACATAAAAACTCGTTTTGTCCGTTAATTGTGTGAGGCATTGTCACTGAATATATTAAAACTACAAAAACATCCATAAATATGTTCTTTGTTAGTCAACTTGATCCTCTAATGTGTCTTTTATTCGTTTGTTTGGCTCTCGAATGTGTCTCTATTAGTCAGTTTGATCGCTGAAATTAGTAAGACACACTTGGGGATATTTTTATTATTTTTCTACATTGAAGGACTATATTGAAAGCACCACATACTTAAACCAATCAACCAAACAAATCAAGACACGGTGATGCAGAAAATGAAATTTCCAATAATTTTTTTCACTGGACATTATAAGAACATGTCACTTTTAACACAATAGTTTTAACAAGTTTGATACTACTGTATCAGCATGCTCAGATGAAATAGAATTAGTCAATAATGAACTCAGAATTCTTACCAAGAAGAAAGAAAATATATAATGGACCAAGCTCGATTTCCCCCAGGGGTTAAAGGCCTCCCAAAGCACATGCACTTTGTCACACCCATAAGCAGTGATTCACCTGAAAGAAGAAATAGGAAAGCACCCACTCCATAACCAGTTGCGACATCTGAACTGTAAACGCAATATGTTTCATTTGTTCCTGGAGTTTTGTGAATGGTTCCCTGTGAAGCAAGAGCAAAGAGAGGAGACCAAGTTAATGTAAATTAAGAAGGAACATTAGTACTTCAAAGCTTCTGAAATATTAAAGCATAGACATATCCGACAAAATCCATGCCTAATTCTAATTTTACTCCATGCCCTCATAAAATACCTGCGTTCTCATCTAGGGGTTATCAATTTCTGTTATTTTTTCATTTCTATTATCGTTCTATAAGGAGCATGAATAATCTATTCCATTTTTGTTTCTTGGTCGCTTACAAATTCTTCTTCCAGTATCAAAGGGAATTGAGAGTTTATTCTCTGTTGAGAGAATTTATAGTTCAATATCAAATATATTTTCTGGTCGTATCACATATATGAATGGAACCACCAGAAAATATGAAATATTCCTTACTGAATGCAAATGTGAATACTTCATTGAGTTCATAATTTAACACAAAACTTTGAACACACTATAGTAATCACCCCATTCACTGAGTTACTTTCATGAAAAGAAAAGTATTACATGAGTAACAATCATACAAAAGCGGAGCTTTGACACACAATTAGAATTCATGTCATGTGACCAAGAGGTCATAGGTTAGGACCAAATGTCTAGAACTCTCCTAGTGGGTTGACCTAAGGCTGTTCTTCTCTCTACCTCTAACTATTGAGCTATCCTCCATCTACTCAACTCTCTAGTGCTTAAATAGGTCCTCTTTACACAGTAGAAGGTAAAGAGTACCCAAAAAAATATAAATGAAGGTTATTTCAAAGAAAAAAGGTATAAGTGTCACAAGAATGATAGGCTACTGTGCCGGACAAATGACAAGCAGTCCAATGCTGAATGTATTCTAGCACCAAGCCCGGTATGTTGTACCATTGCTTGAAGGTATTCTTTCAATACCATGTAACACCAAAAGAAAACAAGAGACTTCAACAATCACATTTTTGCCTTCACTTGCGCATGCAAAGGGGAAATGGCAACACAGGGCTTACAAAGCAGAGTGACAAGCATCACTGTATCAGAACTCTAGCAACACCATTTCAAGGACATGGTAATCACTTCCACTTAGCGCACATAGTGATTCTGGCATGAGTCGAAAAGTAGAAAAGACAGTACAATAGGCTCAACCTATTTCACTACAGAACTTGTGAAAATCTAATGCATATAACACTAATTTCTAAGCCATCGGAAAAAAACTGCCCTTCATATTGTATTTTCAGTTAACCCCCCATCTCAACTCACATTCCACCACCAAAAACTTCCCTATTCCAGAGACCTCCTTTTTCCAATGAACAAGAAATTCTCAGTTTTCTGTTCTTTTATTTTACTTTTATTGCTAATTTCTCTCTCTTATTATATTCTGCCCTTTATTCTGAATCTATTTTCTGCCCTCTCATATTTGTTATTTGGTTCACTACACGCAAATTTCCTCTACTATGGGTTCCTCAATAATATATTGAGCAAATTTAATCCCTCATTTTTTTTTATTTCTATTTTTAACCATTAAGTCTATCTATTGCATTCTTGCTACTTCAAACACTCAAATCGTCATTTTCTTCTAAAAATGTTCACAAATCGAACTGAAAAAATTGTTCCAAACCTTCTTCCACACAAATTTAAGCAACCAAAGCATCATATTCCATTTAAAAGTCAAATCCACAATCCTACAAATTTCTCAAATATTTTATATTAGTACTTTTAAACTTTCGACTTTTACTTCATATTCTACTAGATATTTCGATAAAAATGAGATATCAAGGGTTCTAGGAAGAAGGAAATTGATAACATGGTTAAGTTAGCTTCAATTAAAAATAGGAACTCAATTGGCTAAAAGAAAACTCAAGGGTCAAATGGAGCAACTAGCCAGCATTATATCTCCGTCACAAATATTCTACCCACTTCTAAAGAACCTTTTTTCTTTTAGTTTGTTTTTGTTTGAACTTGATTGTATTTTACTTTAAATGAATTTATATATAATATGAGACATATGACATTGTGTTTTCAGTTTTAGAATTAATGCTGATTTCCCCCAGTCGGAGTTTTAAGTTTAAGTCAGAGTTTAGGAAATTCGCCCCCAGTCTAATGTGATTTCCCGAACAAGTTAACAAAACTCCGACTTGTAAATTGTAATTCTAATTCCTCCAAAAATAGTCCCCATCACCTACGTTCCTTCCAAACAAGTAGCAAAAGTTTCCACGACAGACACACTCTGTTTCATTATAACTGTCACGTTTGAAAGAAAAATAAGTTCCCCCCAACTGACATAAGTGTCATTTGTAGTTTTATTTTTATTTTTTTCAATTATGAACTTTAATTAATACTAATACCATCATCTGAAGTAATTTACCTTCAACTTCAATTTTTTTTTTTAAGAAGCTAAATTGGCACTGGGGAGAGTTGAACCACCTCGAGTAGGAGCACACTCCGAGGTCCCAAGCCAATACCAACTTCATTTATTTATAATAATAGTGAACACATCAATGGATGATAAGGTTATTAAATTGGTAAAATTGTTGTTAGATTTCTTTCAATTTTTATAAAATAACTAAATATGACACTCATATCATAATGAACAAATTCAATTAACAAAAAACCAAAGTAACTTCCTAGTATCATTTCAAAAACAAGGTTCACAAAACCTAATAAACCATCCTATGCAATTTTTCCCAAATCCAAACTTAAACAGACACAATAACTAACATAGATCTCTTTAAAATGAACAATGGAGAGAGAGAGAGAGAGAGAATAGTAACTTACAACACTTCTTCTTCTCTCAGCAGCAACGGCAAAACCAAAAGCAACTAAGCAAAAAACAATGACTAAAAGATGCACAAGAGTAGAACCTCTTCCCTCTGCCATTTTTACCACTTTGTGAAATGGGTTTGTGAAGCTACTACTAGAGAGAGTAGAGTGAGAAGCTGAAACAGAAAAGAAAACGAAAAAGAAAGAGTGAACACAAACAAAAGTCACTACTTTTTATTTATTTATTTATTTTTAGTGTGAAAAAGTAACATGAGAAGGAGGAAAGAAAGTAACATCCTTTGATTCAAATAAAGTTGTTTGTGATAAAGAGGGGAATCTTGGAACCATGCGAGAAGTTGGAGCGTGGAGATACGCGCGGTTAAGAAGTTCAAGAGCTTTTGTGATTTCGAATGTTCGTGTATGTCACGCTCCTTGTTGGGTTTATCGTTTTGTAGTTACTCCTTAGACCATTTACGATGGTTGAAAAGTTTCAACAACCCTCAACTCTCACTTTTTCAATTCCCAACACTCCATATCATTTTCTCTTTCTTAATTCAACATTTATTTAATTTTTACCTCTTCAATGGTTTTTTCATTCAACACCCTACCCCACCACCTTTGATTTCTTATTCTTATTTAATTTTATATTTTTGTTTTTATAATTACATAAAATTACAATTATAACTAAAATGAAGAAACTTAACAATTTTATTTTTTTTTTAAAATAAAATTTATTTAAATAATTTATTTTTATTTTCTTAACATAAATAAAATGCAATACAACAAACTAAGTAAGGGTCACACAAATAGCTTAAAATGCAAGACAACAAACAAGCACACAACACACAAGTAATTTACTTAGTACGATACAAATCATCTTCAATCGTGAAACATTCCAAATCATCTTCACTAAATAAACACTAAAACTTCAAAAGAAAGGCTAATACAAAGCTAATAATAAGATTAAGAGGGTAAAAAACTTGATTTTTTTTCTGTGTCCAAATCAAATGATCTAAGTCTCTATTTATAGAGAAAAAAAATTACGAATTTTGGTAAAAAAAATAAAATAAAATTATTTACAATGAAATAATTAGATCCAAATTATTAAGAAGATAAAAATACGAGCAGCCAATCAAAACATGCCAAGTGTCTCCGTGGGCCAGACATTCAACATGTTGAATTGTTTCAACACTTCCCTCCTCCAACTCACTTTTTTCCCATTTCAACACCCCCCCTACAATGGTTCAACAAGGGTTCAACATGTTGAATGGCAAATTCAACATGCCATTGCACTTGGTCTTATATACTTTACTTGGTTAAAATTCACCTTGTAAGGTAAATAAGTGTATGATCGGAGTTCGAACCTCAATTTCTGCATATAATAATGCATTGTCCTACCAACTGCCTATGCTCACGGAACATTTTTTTTTACTTGCTCTTTTTAAGCATCCTTTACATTTTTCACAATTAATGTTTATATTTTTTGTGTTAATATTACCAAATTATCTCTCGTTTATATATATATATATATTAAATTTGATTTTTTATGTCTTCAGCTCAGTTGATAAGGATAATATATAATATATGCAAGGTTAGGGGTTCGGAATCCGACCACCATAAAAAAAAAATTTAACTTTTTATATTTTAAGATAAGTTAGTAGTATTAGTTAGATGTATATTTAGGAAAAAATAATAAATGTATCTAATAATTTGAAAAAGAGTTCATATTTCAAGACAATTTTTTAGTCAAAATGGTACTTATATATAAGTACCTATATATAAGTACCAAAGGTGTATTTTTTATTGAAAGAAACTATTATTTCAAAGAATTTATTAGGCTTACCAAATTTATTATTATCAAGTTTTTGAGCCATCGTCCGAGGATTCATAGTTTTTTTGGACAAAACTATTGGTTTTACTTATTGTATGTTTGGTTCAGCTTTTACGATAATTGATTTTGTGTGAATTGATTCAGTAAAATTAATTTTGGATGAAAGTGGATTAAATGTAAAATGATTTATGTTTGGATGTATTTACGTAAAAGTGGATTTAGCCATAAATTTAAGGTTATAATCAATTGTAGAAGTCAAAAGTAACAAATTGTAGCTTCAAGTAGAATCAATTTTACTTTACATCATCCAAACATTATAAAATCAATTCTACGACCTCTACAATCAATTTTTAGTTTTTGACCCTCTAAAATTGAAACCAAACACATACCTAACTTGTCTTTTATTAACATTTTTGTTGCATAACGTCTCTTGGCGTGGGAGGAGGAGACAGTGTCGAAGTGTGCATCTATGTTGCATAATGTTGTTTTGCAGGATCATATTCTTGACAGGTGGCAGTGGATTCTTGACCCCATTAATGGTTATACTGATAAGGGGACATATATTTATCTCACGACGTCCAGTATTCCTTTCGCGAGTGGTATGTTTGACGATTTGTAGAATAAGCAAGTTCCGCTTAAGGTCTCTGTATTTGTTTGGCGACTTCCTCGCAATCGACTCCCAACTAAGGGCAACCTTATTCGTAGGCGTATAATTCCCATCGACAACACTTCATGTATAGGAGGGTGCGGTTCTTCCGAGACTACTGATCATCTCCTCTTTCGTTGTGATCACTTCGGTATGGTGTGGCATCGTATTTATCAGTGGCTAGGCATTTCATTTATTGTCCCAGCATCCGTTCGCGATCAACTTCATCAGTTTGGTCATTTGGCAGGGCTACCGCGATCTACACACTCTCTTCTGACGGTAATCTGGATGAGTATTGTCTTGGTTATTTGGAAGGAAAAAAACAACAGGAATTTTAATCTGAAGATTGACACTTTGGATCATTTAGTAGACAACATAAAATTTGTCTTATTCTTGGCTAAAGGCAAATATGTCTACTTTCGCCTTCAGTTACAATGACTGGTGGCGACACCCTTTACCTTGCATGGGTGTTTTGGTATAGTTCTATTTGTTGTCTTTCTTTAGGTGTGCTATTATATGGCATCAGAATTCTAAGTGTATTTTTTGGCGGTGATTCTCTTTTGAACACCTTATACGAGATGAAACACTCTTTATGTTATATTATATTTTATTTTGGCTTGTTAAAAAAAAAAAAAATTTTTGTTTCAAACATTCTAAAAACTCTTAAGAGATATCTTGGTTATTTTGTTTGATTTTATTTCTAAGTCATATATCTGTTTGTGAATTGTTTTATATTCTGAAAAGTTATAAAAAGTTTTGTTTTTGTTTTATTTTTTCTCAGGTATTTTTAAGTCAAATATTACCAAAACACTATAACGATTTTTTATTTTTATTTTATGATGTTCTCTTTTAGAATAATGCTTATTAATACAAAAAACTAATTAACAAAAATAAAGAATAACACACCAACGTGAAAATTAACTATCATCCTGATTTTGGAACATGAACAGTAACGTCATAATTACATATGGAAAAGTAGATTTCAGAAATTTAAAATGGTGCTCTTTGCAAGTTCTCTAACAATAATATTTACATCAACACTTAACCAGATAGTAACTCTTCTAATAGAGTATTTTTTTCTTCTTTCAGCAGCCTATCTAGGGAAAATCCTAAAAATAATTGAAGTGAATGCAAACAACTCATTCTCGAGTTCGACTATTCATTAATAGCAGTTAGTTCAAATTCTTCTACGTTGAGTTGTTCAAATTTTGCTACTCTACAATGTTACAACACCAATAGAGCCACTGCTACAATTGTTTTTACTAAATAAGGTATCGCAGAACAATAGTGACTTGTTCAAATTCTGTTATGCTATAGCGACGAATTCATAACGCTGAATAAAATTATGATATGGAAAGGAATACAAACTACGTCCAACAAAACCAGGTGCTTGCATAACTTATTATCATCAAGAGAGATTTCTGAGGTTCATATTCCATCTTATTTTTCAAGCACCCGTTCCATCAAAACTAGTCGCGTTTTCCATGTGTCATAACCTCGATGAAAAGACAGCATAACAAAGAAGAAGGAAAATAATACTCAGCAATTAAAAGAAACAGGACATGCATCTTATATTTCAAGCACCATACCATCACCATGGAAGGCACTATTCGACATATTCGACATATGCATTCACGTAATAAACTATATTTCTAAGTTCTAACAAGCTGAAATACCACAACGTATTCTTAGTTACTCCTAATTTTTCTAATTTCTTCAAAACTAAAAGCCACTCTTCTTGCAAGAAATTTAACAAACACATCACATCCATCTTATTAACTGGCACAAATGAAACCAAAAAACAGCCAGCAAAAATACACAATGCAAAAAAGCTGCGCAAAACATATTTCGCAAAAATAGAAAAAATGCACAGAAAACCAGAAGAATGCAGCAGATCAAAATCACATAAAACATAATGCACGCTGCAGCGGAACTGCTTTTATGCAGAAACGGAAAAAACCAGAAACAGAACGATGACGAAAATATTGCAGAAATGCAGAATAACGGAATCAGAAATGAACACATTAAAACAAAGCACTGCAGAATTGTGCAAACAAAACAGAACGCTAAAAATTGCAGCAAACTAAAATGATTATTATGCAGAAATTTAAACCAAGAACACAACAGTGAAAATATCGAAGAAATTAAAACTAAGATTACGAGAGGAAATGTACACGCTAATAGAATAAATAAGATATCATTGTTCACTACCAAAATAATTCCCTTCAAAGGATTAATCCCAAGTATTTTGGACAGCGTGTGAAAGATTTAAGACATTACGAAATTTGTACAGCTCATAGCAGGCATTTAACCAAACAAACTAATGACTGGGAATTATATAAACTGAAATGCAATAATGCATGAGGAGATAATAAAAACCTTTAACAAACAAATAAATGAAAATAACTACAATTTCTCTATCAAGCTACAGATTAAGATGACCATTAATTAGTAATGACACATGAAGTAGCTGATAATAAGAACAAGTACAAAATAAATATCATAAACATAAATTAAAATATAGTTCTTAGTTGAATCTCATGTTCAAGCGATATAGCATCACTACTACATTCTAACATTAAGAACAAGGTGATATCAAACTTTCGACGCAGACTTCTAGGATGAATTCAAACTGAAAATAAGAAAACTTTACAGAGCCATTTATAGAATTGTAAAAAACCAAGTTTTGGATCGAATCCTGCGTAGACTTCCACGTCACTAGGCCATCCTCAAAAATATGCATTACATTGGCAAAGAAATAATAAGATGGCATGAAAGGAATAGTGAACAATTTAGTCCAAGACGCTGTCATCCCATATTCCTTCATTATCCAAACATCATTACTAGAAATCCAGCACAAACAATTCCCGAAAACACTCAAGTGCAAAGTAAGTGAATCTATTGCTCTATAATCACAATCAGGTAGCAAAACTTTTTTATAAGACTCGTTTCCCAAATCAAAAGAAGCAATAAAACGTTGACCTTTACTATAATCTTTAGAAGCCAACCAATTAATCGTGCCATTCACATATTTTCCTGATTTCTGCTCCACAATGAACCGATCATATTGGAATGTCTCTTTAATGTCTTTCCAGATATTGGTACCCACATTATGAACCACCTTTACATCAGTTTTGTTATTATCAGTGCTATCATAATCCAGAAAAACAACCACCACCTTGTAATTATCAGAAATAGGATCATGGCCGAAGCCATGCATCTGAAGAATATAACCATTAAGTTGCAATTCAAGTGGGGGCAATTGAATGAATTTTCTAATGGAAGGGTTCTACAATCGAAAGATAGCAAAGCCTTCATACATATGATATTCGGCAACACAGATGATGCCATTGCATGAGCCAACAATGTAAACAGCATGGTTGGAAGGAATCTCGTGCTGCGCGATTTTCTTGCAGGCTACGTCTTTGGTGAAAAGAGAGTCGAGAGGGTAAGACTTGATAGTGTACTTTTGTGAGAGTGAGGAGTAGGTTAAGATGTGGATGAGGCATGTGGTTGAGAAGCGAAAGTGCTTCTTGGCGAATTTGGGATCAGAAATTAGAGAATTCCACCACTTGCACACACATCGAAATTGCATGAGGGGTTTCACAGGGAGCCTATAGAGAATTTCTGGAATGAGATCGAAAGGAATAGTGGGAAGTGGCGATGAGTGAAGTGACGATGAAATTAGGGTTCCTATCAACTGCTGCGGCTTGGTGGTGATTGTTTTCTCAGTCAGTATTGGAGAAGAAACGGTATCGTTTCTTTTGACTGCCTTTCTAGCCATGTTATCGTATAGGGAACTAAGAGGCCGATGTATCCAGATCTGTCATCTATATAGACCCCGTTAGGATAAACAACTTATATAGATGTTTATAGCATTAGGACTTATAACATTAGAACTTACATCATAAGCTCTTATATTTGATAAGCTATTAATGTTTGGATATGTACACTAAAAAGTAGGCTAAACTGCACTTTTCGCCCCCTATGTTTCAAAATGTTGCAATTTTGGCCCCTTTAAATCCAAAAATTTCTGAGAAGACGCCACGTGTCCAAAAAAAGACCATAATCGCAACTTTTTGTAAAGATAAATGATCAAAAAGCATATTTCCCTTATGTTAGGAGGTCAAAAGAGCATATTTCCCTAAACATAGGGGTCACTTTTATCATTTTTTTTAATAGGGGGCCAAAATTGCAACATTTTAAAACTTAGAGGGCGAAAAGTGAAGTTTAGCCTAAAAAGTACTAACATAAATTGAAGTGTTTGGATGTGACATTTTTTTTTTTGAACAAGTTTGGATGTGACATTACATAAGCTATTATCGAAATTTTAAATATTTTTAATTTAACAAGAGTCGAACCACAATTATCAAGATTTTTTTTTTGATAACATTAATCAAGATGTAAAAAAATATTATTATATATTAATTATAATTATATAGATATATATAGTATAATCAATATTCGTCCTTAAAAAAAATATCAAAGTTTAATTTTATTTTTTATTTTTAGTTAAAATTTCCATCTTTTATTCTTTTTTTAAATCATTTAATTTTAATTTTATTATGTTAAGTCTTTATCTATTTATTTAATTATTTCATTTTTTTTAGATAAGTCCAAAAGGTCAAGTCTTTATAATCTTTTCTTTTATTAATGTAAATATAGGATTAATGTAAATCATGCATATTTATTTTTCTTTGTCATTAATTTTCCGCAAACTTAGAATGTATGATAGGTTTAATGTAATAGCAAGCAAGTTTGTAGCATGATAAATAAATAAAGACCTAGAGGTTTCCGTAGAGTACTACGGACATAAAGGGTGTTAACACCTTCCCTTTATGTAACTAACCTCCGAACCCTAAATCTTTTCAATATGGGGTGATTTGAACTTTTTTCCCTTTTTCTTAAAAAATTTAAATGTTCAGTCGTGAAATATTAGTGAGTCAAATGCTAATCGAATAGTCTTCATCTCCAAAAAATAACGCGACAATCAGATAACATAAACCTTTTTCAAACAAATAGGTGAAAATAACAACAATTTCTTTATCAAACTGTAGATTAAGATGACCTTTAATTAATAATCAATACAAGTAACTAATAATGAAAAAACAAGTACAAGATACACCATTGACACAAATTTTAAGATATAGTTTCTATGTTGAATCTCATGTTCAAATGGCATATCATCACATTACATTTTAACATTAAGAACAAGGTGATATCAAGCTCTCAACGCAGACCTCTGAGGTGCTTTCAAACTGAAACCGAGGGAACTTTAAAGAACCATCTATAGAATTGTAAAAAAACATCTGGCTGGTTGAATTATGAATAGACTTCAACACTTGGCCATCCTCAAAAATATGTATTACCATGATAAATGAATACGATATCATATAAATAGTGAACAATTTAGTCCAAGACTCTTTATTTCCATATTCTTTCATAATCCAAACATCATTACCAGAAACGAGGCACAAACAATTCCTGCAAAAACTCAAGTGCAAAGTATGCGAATCTACTGCATCATATTCAGGCAACAAAACTTCTTTAATCTTTTATCTTAGATTCAGTTGTTCTTAAATATTATTCTTGTAGCTACAATCGTGGAAGTTCCTAGTATAATATCTAGAAAGGGTACAACAAAATAGGGCTGCATACATTTGCAAATAAATCCCACTGTCCTATAAGTATTACAACTTATTGAGATATAAATCCATTTATGCTTACCGAATTCTTTCAACCATTTTAACATGAAACTATTCCCATCAAGGACAGAATCCTCAAAAGAAAACCTATCATTAAACAACGCAGCAGAAATAAAAGCAGGGAAGGGAACCTGATTGTAATAACTAGAATACATCCACCAGTGTTGTCAAATATAGGACTTGGCGCCATCATGGCTTGTGGTGACGGATATTTTTACAACAAAGATGGCCAATATATGAAGGATGATGGTACCATGGCGGATTTTTGGATTTCCTACGAGGTCCTACATCGGTAACACTGACTGAGAAACAAATAGATGAAATATAACTGCCCTGAACAAATTATCAACTCCCATGTTGATGAAAAATGGGGAGCCAACAAACATTCAATTCAATATCATCTTGATCAATTTAGTAATCTCAAAATAACTATTGGTTCCTAAAATGAGTGCGATACAAGTGTTTATTCATTTGATGTTTTTCAATTTTTTAAAACACGAGCATTTGCACCCTTACTTGGTGGGTGTTAGTCAATGCACTATAAGTCCTTATTTTGTAGCACAGCATTAGCTAGTAACTACTACGGTTGATATTGCAACCACTGCAGGAATTTGTTCAAGAGCATTCAAGGCGGTAACCACAACCATTTAGCTAATACCGGTCATTGATTGAGATCGAATGATTCAAATTTAAAATTTGATTTTAAACAGTAAAAAGGATCTCATCCGCCGATTGAAGATCGGACAGTCTAGATCTGTTAGAATGTCCTGCTGTGACTGCACCAGATCTAGTTC
Organism: Medicago truncatula; assembly: GCF_003473485.1. Classification (NCBI taxonomy): domain Eukaryota; kingdom Viridiplantae; phylum Streptophyta; class Magnoliopsida; order Fabales; family Fabaceae; genus Medicago; species Medicago truncatula. Next base: position 25,616,907 of record NC_053046.1, read on the forward strand.
GCATATATAACCTCTTAGTCACATAACCGCAACATCAACACTTAATTAACCAGATAGTAATTCTTCTAATAGTTTTCTTCTTCTTCTTTCGGAAGCCTATCTAGGAAAGATCCTAAAATTGAACAGAATTCTAACAGCTCGTTCTCGACTATTCATTCTTATCAAATGAAATCAGTTTTGTTGATAACAGATAGGGGGAAATAGCAGTTAGTTCAAATTCTTCTACACTGAGTTGTTCAAATTCTCAACCATTTCATCACCACGGAAGGCACCATTTCATCACGTAATAAATCATATTTCTAAGTTCTAACAAGTTGAAATACCGCAATGTATTCTTAGTTATTCCTAAAATTTCTAATTTCTTCAAAACTAAAAGCCACTCTTCTTGCAAGAAATTTAACAAACATCAGATCCATCTTATAAACATTAATCATTTAGTTTTTTTTTCAACATCTTTTACACACAACCCTACTTTCGATAGCACATAGCTACCTTAAAACAATGTACATGGAATTTTCCTAACAATCATTCATATCAAAAAACAATATCTCAATCCATCATTTCCCTTCATACAACTATTTTCTACCACAAATTGGTTAGATTAGAGAGGGAATATTTGCTCAGCACCTTGACAGAAAATGTAAGATTGGACAGTGATGCTTAATAGAATGGATTTTTTGACCGGCACAAATGAAACCAAAAACAGCAAACAAAAATACACAACGCAAGAAACACTCGCAAAAATAGAAAAAATGCACAGTAAACCAGAAGAATGCAGCAGATCAGAATCACATAAAAACATAATGCACCCAGCAGCCGAACCGCTTTTATACAGCAACGAAAACACCAGAAACAGAATGATGAAGAATATACTGCAGAACCGCAGAATAACAGAACCAGTAATCAACACCTTGAAATAAACCGCTGCAGACTTGTTCAAACAAAACAGAAACACTAAAAATTGCAGCAAATTAAAGTGATTATGCAGAAATTTAAACCAAGAACGCAACAGTTAAAATATCGAAGAAATTAAAACCAAGATTACGAGAGGAAATGAACACGCTAATAGAATAATTAAGATAGCATTATTCAGACCAAAATAATTACCTTCAAAGGTTTAACCCCAAGTATTTTGGACAACGTGTGAAAGATTTGAGACATTACGAAATTTGTGCGGCTCATAGCAGGCATTTAACCAAACATACTAATGATTTAGCATACAACCTGAGTATTATTTCTGATCATAGAAAATCTAACCTCAAACTCAAACCATCAAAAGCAATGCATGACTGGGAATTAACAATCAAATAAATGAAAATAACTACAATTTCTCTATCAAGCTACAGATTAAGATGACCATTAATTAATAATGATCCATGAAGTAGCTAATAATCAGAACGAGTGCGAGATAAATATCATAAACATAAATTAAAATATAGTTTTTAGTTGAATATAGCATCACAACTACATTCTAACATTAAGAACAAGGTGATATCAAACTTTCAACGCAGATTTCTAGGATGTATCTAAACTGAAAATAAGAAAACTTTACAGAGCCATTTATAGAATTGTAAAAAACCAAGTTCCGGGTCAAATCCTGCGTAGACTTCCACGTCACTAGGCCATCCTCAAAAATATGCATTACATTGGCAAAGAGATGATAATAAGATGGCATGAAAGGTATAGTGAACAATTTAGTCCAAGACGCTTTATTCCCATATTCCTTCATAATCCAAACATCATTACTACAAATCCAGCACAAACAATTCCCGAAAACACTCAAGTGCAAAGTACGTGAACCAATTTCTCTATAATCATAATCCGGTAGCAAAACTTTTTTATAAGACTCGTTTCCCAAATCAAAAGAAGCAATAAAACGTTGACCTTTACTATAATCTTTAGAAGCCAACCAATTAATCGTGCCATTCACATATTTTCCCGATTTCTGCTCCACAATGAACCGATCATATTGGAACGTCTCTTTAATGTCTTTCCAGAAATTGGTACCCACATTATGAACCACCTTTACATCAGTTTTGTTATTATCCCGAAAAACAACCACCACCTTGTAATTATCAGAAATAGGATCATGGCCGAAGCCGTGCATCTGAAAATTATAACCAGCATGTTGCAATTCAAGTGGGGGCAATTCCTTGAATTTTCTAATGGAAGGGTTCCACAATCGATAAATAGCAAAGCGTTCATAGATATGATATTCGGCAACACAGATGATGCCATTGCATGAGCCAACATTGTAAACACAATGGCTGGAAGCAATCTCGTGCTGCGCGATTTTGTTGTAGGCTACGTCTTTGGTGAAAAGAGAGTTGAGAGGGTAAGACTTGATAATGTACTTGTGTGAGAGTGAGGAGTAGGTTAAGATGTGGATGAGGCATGTGGTTGAGAAGCGAAAGTGCTTCTTGGCGAACTTGGGATCAGAAATTAGAGAATTCCACCACTTGCACACACATCGAAATTGCATGAGAGGTTTCACGGGGAGCCTATGGAGAATTTCTGGAATGAGATCGAAAGGAATAGTGGGAAGTGGCGATGAGTGAAGTGACGATGAAATTAGGGTTCCTATCAACTGCTGCGGCTTGGTGGTGATTGTTTTCTCAGTCAGTATTGGAGAAGAAACGGTATCGTTTCTTTTGACTGCCTTGTTAGCCATGTTATTCTGTATGGAACTAAGAGGGGAAAATCAGCTTTTTGAAATCTGAAAGTGAATATAGTTTGTAGATTGGAATATGATGGATGATACGCCTCAAAATTTGATTTTCTTCAGAATTTGATTATTGCAAAACTGGAAGTAGGGTTTGTAGTTAAATTGGGGCAAAATCTCATATGAATTTTGTGAGGGTTTTGTTTCAGATTTTCAATGGAACGAGTTAAATTTCTATTCTTTTAATTTTTTTAACTTAACTAGATTTTATTATGTAATTCAATTTTTTTTTTTTTTTTGACAAATTCAGTTAATAATATATGATATGGAAATGCCTAGTAATAACGTGAAAATTGAATAAGCCAACGCATATTGCCATGTCACCACCACATCATTTATTACAGTGACAAATCATCAAAATTGATGAGGGATTGAAAAAACTCAAAAAAATGTAAAATAGGCGTACTAAAATAGGGGTATCAAAACTCCGATTACGTTAAAATAGAGGTCAAAAATGCATTTAAGCCTAAATAATTATAATAGTATATCATGTGACGAATCATTTTTTTTATGGGGGTGCTAAATATTTCTACAATATATATTAAACCCAAATATTTCTACCCGATTAGACATAGAATTATTAAAAAGTGATAAACAACAAGAATTATCAGTATCAAATTAATACAACTCTAAACAAAACAAATGAAGTAATTCTTGGTGTCAAGATTACTAAATCAGAACAGAGAACTTTTTTGATGAATCTTATAAAGTTGAGAAGATCTTAAGGAAATGTAATTGTTTAACTGTACATTTGCGAGCAAATATTATGATCGTGTAAGAACACTCGTGATGGAGTTAGACAAACAGAATATGGAAGCATCGTTGGCAGTCCTTACGTATGCCATTAAATGTATTAGACCTGATATTGCCAATGTTGTGAAACTCTTGTGCAAGTTTACTAGTAAACGGATGAGAAGCATTGTCATGCTATTGAAAGAGTCATGAGCTGCTGCATTAAGAAGACTATGACTCTATAGGATTACATTATGACGAGTAACCTATTCTACTTAAATGGTACAAGATATAAAATAGAACATCCTTCAAATAAGTATTTAGCAACCAATGGCTACACATTGAGTATCACTGATGAGTCAATAATTAATCGTTTTAGTATAATATTTAGTTTCGTTTTATTTAGATTTAAGTTTATTTTATTTAAATATTATTTCCTTTTAGAACTATTTTACTTCAAATTGCATATTATTATATTTTAGCAATGAATATTTGATGGATTGAGTTTGATAAGTCAATAATTATTCGTTTTAGTATAATATTTAGTTTCGTTTTATTTAGATTTAAGTTTATTTTATTTAAATATTATTTCCTTTTAGAACTATTTTACTTCAAATTGCATATTATTAGATTTCAGGAATGAATATTTGATGGATTGAATCTTATAGAAAAAGAAAGGGGTTTGGAGCTGATTCGGAGCAAAAATACGAAGATTCGGGAGACAAAAATATGTCTCCCCCAAGTCAGAAGCTTGGCACGGCCCGTGCTAACATTGGCACGGCCGTGCCACCTCCCAGGACTGCCTTTTGCTGCCTTTGCTTTGATTTTAAGCTACTCTATTTTAGTTTTACCAAAAAGCCCGCAGTTTCTTGTGGAACACTCTAGTGATGTAATTGCTTATATTCTAATTCAAATGTAAACTATAAATAGAGTAGCTAGCCATCACAAATATTCATCTTTTATTCTTGGAATTCAATAAGTGACAATTGTCTTTCTTAATAAAAGTTCTTTTCTTTTCCTTTACTTTCTTGTTATTTACTTTTATGCTTTTCCTCTTCTTCTCTATGTCTACGATGAACATGAGTGAGTAGACTTCTTTTGTCTTGGAATTGTTGGATAAGTCTAATGACATAATCCTAATCAAACCAAGTCATAACCCTAATCTTATGTAACCCTAGTTTCTAATCTAAATTCACCGTTTTAACATGAATTCGCTATGCAAAGGTTCAAGTTGTAGGAGACCCCTTTGTTTATTACCAAACCTTATAGAAATGTTTTGACATTATTATTGAAACCTTTTTTAAATTCAAGTGAGGGATTGTTGCATTGGTGTGTGATGTTGGAAGAAAAATTGGAAGATTAAACACCAAGTAATTATACTTAGATTTAATGTTGTGTGAATTGAAAAAATAGAGTGTGGGGGTCCCACACAAAATAGAACACACACATTATTAGTGTTTCTATTGAGTTGTCGAGAACTCTTTTTCTCTTCTCCCTCTAGCTTATGTTGACGAGCTATTCTTCTCCTCATATCCTTTTTCTGCCCCTTCGGAAATAAGAGTTTTCTTAAGACCTTAGTCCCAATTCGGTATAATGTCACTTCGGAATTATGAAAGGTCTTAAAAACATAGTCCCTTCGATAATGTATGTCCCTTGGGAATAAATAGTACTTTTAAGATCATAGTCCCTTTTGGAACAATAATCTGTTGGGTATTTGTACTGGGTGCATTGTTGCTAAAACAAATATCCTTTATGTGTTAGTTGGAACCAATGTTCCAACATGTGTTTAGGCATCTCTATATGATGTTGGATACGATGTTCCAACATCCTGGCACGATTCAGTGTGTCTAGGTTCATGCATACATGTACGCGCACCCTTTATTGTTTAAGGAAACAATATTTCCTTATTGTATTGACCAAGCAACACACATATCTTTGGAGAATTAGCTGTGGAATATTTCTAAAGTAGATTTTATATTTTAGGAAATATTTGTTATTGGTTGGAACGATCCTATAAATGTTTTGACATTTTAGGACTTTCCAGATTTGTTTCGGGTTCTTGTTTGGCAGATTAGCTGAACCGATCTGCTTTGTGTTGAAGCCCAACTAAGTATTTATCCCAAGCTGCTTCAGTATATAAAGAAGACTACAAGACCTAATTGATCATTCAAGCTGTCATACTAAAAAGTTTAGATTTTTAGGGTTTTGAGTCTTTATGTGCTCTATTCTTGTATCGTTTGTGATGCAAGTCTAGAACCTTTTGTGAGTCTTTCTTGTATCGTCTGTGATACTTGTTTAGGACTGTTTGTGTGAGTTTGATACTCTTGTGTGTAACAACCCGATTTTTCGTTTTATTTATTTTAATTACTTTTATTGTGTGTTTTATGTGCTTGTGTGTGATTATTCATCCGTGCTTTTTCTTTCTGTTATGAATCATCTATTTCGTTCACATTGTTTAATTTTTTTTTTTGAAATTCTATGTGTTTAATTTTTGTTTCACAATTTAACTCAAATTCTTCTTGTTCTGTTTGGCATTTGTGATTTATAATTTATTTGAAATTCATGTGTTTGATGTTGCCAAAGAATAAGAAATTGTCCTAGAGTGGATTGGTGGATTTGTTATGAATTGAAATTTAACTCAATTGTTTGAGTTATGAATCGAAATTAACTTCACAGTCGCAGATCCATAATTTCATTCGCAATTTAACTCAATTTTTCTTCCAGTGGATTTGTGATTGAAAAAAAAAAAGTTGTTTAGAATTTGCTGATTACTCTTCAAACTCAATTTTTTATTTTTTTCAAATCTGTGTTTGATTGATGTTGCCGCGTGCGTAAGTATAAGAAATTTAACAGAAGTTTTGTGTTGAGAAGTAGTAGTAATTAATGAGTTGTGTTTGTTAGTGTTTGTTGTTCATAGAAATGAGTTTGTAATTTTAAGCTTTGTTACATGAGGCAGAACTTCAGTTTTATGTGCTTGTTTGTGATTATTCATCCGTGCTTTTTTTTTTTTTTTTTTCTGTTATGAATCATCTATTTCGTTCACATTGTTTGAATTTTGTTTTGATATTCTATGTGTTTAATTTTCGTTTCACAATTTAACTCAAATTCTTCTTGTTCTGTTCGGCATTTGTGATTTATAATTTATTTGAAATTCATGTGTTTGATGTTGCCAAAGAATAAGAAATTGTCCTAGAGTGGATTGGTGGATTTGTTATGAATTGAAATTTAACTCAATTGTATGAGTTATGAATCGAAATTAACTTCACAGTCGCATATCCATAATTTCATTCGCAATTTAACTCAATTTTTGTTCCAGTGGATTTGTGATTGAAAAAAAAAGTTGTTTAGAATTTGCTGATTACTCTTCAAACTCAATTTTTTATTTTTTTGAAATCTTTGTTTGATTGATGTTGCCGCGTGCGTAAGTATAAGAAATTTAACTGAAGTTTTGTGTTGAGAAGTAGTAGTAATTAATGAGTAGTGTGTGTTAGTGTTTGTTGTTCATAGAAATGAGTTTGTAATTTTAAGCTTTGTTACATGAGGCAGAAAATGAAATAGTTTTAGATATAGTAATGAATTGTTCTAGATTTAGACTATGGTATTAAGCTTTGTTACTAACAAACGATCTTTATATATTACTACAATGCAGAGGAAGAGAGCATCTATAAGGATGGATAAGAATTGGTTACATGAGAAGAGATCTTCAATAAGGTACTTGTATGGCTTGCATAATTTTCTCGATTTTGCATTTCGTACTGTAGCTGAAGGGAATGAAATATTGTGTCCATGTAAGAACTGTAAGAATTGTAGTTGGGGTACTCGAGAGGATGTGTTTGAGCATTTATTTTGTGACGGATTTGATGCAAGTTATGAGAAATGGATTTTTCATGGAAAGGGACTATCTTCAAGAAAACCCTATGATAAAAACCATGAAAAATATAACTTGCACGATGGCTTGGATGTGCTCTTAGAGGATACTTTTATTGAAACACAATTTAGTAACGGTGAGTTTGATGATATCTATGATGACGATAGTGATGATCTTGATGAAGATGCAACTAGGTTTTACAAATTAGTACATGATGCGCAACAAGAAGTATATCCTGGTTGTAAAAATTTCACTAAGTTATCGATCATTGTTTGTTTATTGCACATTAAGAACCTTTATGGTTGGAGCAACTTGTCATTTAATATGTTGCTACAACTATTAATTGAATTGCTTCCTGAAAATTCTTGTTTACCATCAACTTTCCAAGATTGCAAGTATATCATTAAGGACTTAGGTTTTAGTTATGAGAAAATTCATGCTTGTCCTAATGATTGTATCCTATATCGGAAGGAGTATGAGAATAAAGATACATGTCCTAAGTGTGGTCTTTCTAGATACAAAAAACGTGAGGTTCCAAAATCTAACAGAAAAGTACCTTGCAAGGTAACTTCACCTCCCATTCCAGCCAAAGTTTTGAGATGTTTTCCTTTAAAACCAAGGATCAAGAAGTTGTTTATGTCTTCAAAAACTGCTCATTTAATGAAATGGCATCATGAAGGCCGGACTAAAGATGGAAAACTAAGGCTCTTTATACTCACTCAAATGCTCTTTATACTCTTGAGGACTGTTCTACCTTTCTTATCTTTGCTTAAAGGTTGTTTGTGATTGTATTAATACATTATGGATGAAAAACGAGACACATCATCTCTACTGTTGTAATTTTTTTTTTGGCATATTGTAGATATTCTAACTTTGGAGAATCTAGCTGAAGTTAAGCCGAAGAAACAAACAAAGAGGTAAGTTCACTCCACATAATTCCTTTTTTTAGTTTATAGTCGAAAATTTTAGGAAAGACATTAATTTTCATTTTAAAATTATATAGCAAGTCAAAAGAACACAAGGCCAAAAAAATCAAAGTTGAGAAGGATTATGATATGCTTGAGAATCTGCCAAGTTCTTTTTCTCTTTTATGGTAAATCTTCTTTCTTTAATATATTTTTTAGTTTTGTGTTATTTATTATTATTAAGTTAAAAATGTATATTTCATGGATAAGTTTGGCAAATTTTTTAAAGAAGTAGATCAAAATTCTGGTGTTAATAAAATGGCTGGTAAAGCATGAAACTCCATGAGTAATGAAGTAAGTCCTCTAGTATATAACAACGCATGCAATGCAATATGATCAACTTAAGTAATATTTGTCTTTTAAAATTGATTATATTATTTAATCAGGATAAACAACATTATTTGGATAAAGCAGCTAAGCGCAAGGCAAAACATGAGAAACTTAAGAAAAAAGGTACTATGTTTATTCCAAATTTAATTGATTTTGTGTTATTGAACTGAATTTCTAATAATATTCTTATTGTATGAATTATCTTTGCTTATTCTTTTGGTCACTACAAGAAATACTGGATTTTCCTACAAAACTTTCCGACGAAATTTCCTAGAAAGCGTTTTCCTACGAATTAGCGACGAAATTTTCGTCGGAAAGCAACTGTCTGTAAAAAAACAGTGTTATGCACAGAAAAGTGGAGCACGTGGCAGCTTGTGAATGGGTGACTTTACCTAGGAATAATTTCCTAGGAAAGCGGCGGCCCCACATTCAGAAAAAGGGTGTATGGAAGCATGTGATTGGCCTACTTTACCGAGGAATATTTTCCTAGGAAAGCAGCGGCCCCACATGCACACAACCGTTGGATAAAGGGTGTGTGTATGGTTGTGATTGGTGGAAATTACCTACGAAAATTTTGTCGGAAAACACGGGACCCACATGCTAACTAGCCGTTTGTTACCGTTGCAGCATCTGTGTGTATAAATATACAACACTCTATTTTCTTCTTTACAATCTTCATTCTATTCTCATTCAAATTTTTTTAATATCACTCAAATTTTATTCTCCATCATTTTATTATCATTATTGAAGTTTCTAACAAAGGTAATTATTGATATTTTTTTATAATTGATTTCATTTTTACATGTGTTTGAATTTATAAATATTTAATGTAGTTATATATTAAAATAAGTTTTTTTTTTTTTTTTTATAGTTATGTTGGTTCTGATCCATTTTGATGTTGGTGTTGTTGTTCATTGCCGTTGATTTTATTGTCTCCGCTTAGTTCGTCGACTTATTATTTGATGTTGGTACATTTCTAACTTATTTTAAATAATTATTACAATGGTATTACTACTAAATATTAATTATTAGAAAAATAGTTACTAAAATTATTAAATTGTAATTAATAAAAACGTTAGCGGGATTTTTCTAAAAAAAAAATGTTAGTTGGATTAACTTCTTTAAAAAAATATTTAGTGGGATTAAATTAAATTTCAACTTATTAGTGTTAGAGAGAGTATAATAAAAAAAGTGTTAGCTTGTAGAAAAACTTGTAGTTTAGTTAAAAATGTTTACTTTTAAAAATGTGTGTATTTATATATATATATATATATATATATATATATATATATATATATATATATATATATATATATATATGTGCTCCCCGATTTTCGGATATCAAACCATTTAATTGATTTGAATCGTCAATCTTTGAACTCTCAATTTTTATTCGTGGGAAGGGAAAAAATGAGTAAAAACCCTTATCGAGACTTTGGATTCGGGGGTTGGTTTCGAATAGGGAAGGTGTTAAGCACCCTAAACGACTTCGGTACTCCGAAGGAACCGCTTACCTAAATTATCTTGTGCTAAATTCATTTGGCTTACTTAAAAAATTATTACCTAAAATCTAAGTGAAAGAATGGAGGGAGAAGAAGTATGTTTTTGGTTATTTTTATTTGATTTGGAAGGACAAGTCCTCTGCCTACGTACCCTTTTTGGGAAAGGGATCAAAACCGACGTAGTTCCACTAAAAAATTTCTTTGGTGGGTTAGGTTGGTTTTAAGATTTTTTTGAAAATGGTTTTAAGAATAGAAAGAGGCCTCAAGGCATGAGATAAAAGAAATGAGTGAGGTTGATTAATTTTAAATTTTGAAAATGATTGAAGTTGAATTAAAATTGATTGAGAGTTTGATTAAGAAAATAAAGGAAAAAAAGTTATTAAGAAAATGATTTTGAAGTTTTGCATATTTGATTTTTTTTGAGAAAATGATTTTTCTAAACTAAAGGTGAAAACTAACGTAGCGTCGTAAAAAAAACGAGCGGAAACGGTAAATAAATTGTGATAGTGTCGGTGCAAGTGTCGGTGCTTGTGTTACCTACATTATTACATCAATTCCTAAATACAACCCTAAGGCCTTTATGCCAAAATAAAATGCAAGAAATAAAATTACATCAATTCCCTATTTATACACACTAAGTCAATGATGAAATAAGATGATGAGAAAATTAAATATGCATGCTATGATTCAAGACAAAAATTAAATTGTTAGTAAGCATAAGAAATATCATGGTGAATGAGACATAAGAAATAAAAAGCAAGGAATAAAGACAAGCAACAATTAAGATCATCATATAAGAAATAAATAAAAAAAAATTTAAAAGAAAACAAATAGGATGGATTTTAAAAATTAGAGAAAATTAAGATGATAAGAACAATATTTGTTGGAATTTTTTTAAAAGCATTAAAATGTCAAAAAAATGTAAAAAAACAGTATTTAAAGACAATTAAAAAATAAGAAATAAAGAAAATTATTGGCTCAGCAGGATCTAATCTGGACCGTTGGATGAATCCAGAGGTCCAGATCTGTATCCCAAGATCTCATCACAGCCATAGGATCTAAGATCCAACGGTTTTAAAAAATAAACAGAAAAAAGGAAGGATATACTGGAAGCACAGTGACCGTCAGATCAAAGATCTGACGGTTCAATCAGCAGGCACGCAGTATTCCACACAAAAGAAACAAACACTCAACCACATACGAGATGCATCATAGGCCGTTAGATCTACGATCTGACGGCCTAGCTATAATCATACACGGTAATACGATGGAACAACACACATGGAATTAAAATAAAATGATGAGGCTATATAAATGGTTTCACCAAAAAAAACAAACATAAAACAAAAACCTTCTCTCTCTAAGTTAAACTTAGAGAGAGAAGCTCTCCCTTCTCTCAAGAACAAACCGCCGGAGAAGATGAAGAGGGGCGGCCGGAGTTCCTCCGGTGCGGTGGTGGTCCATGCCGCCGCCGCGCCGGAATTTTTTTTTTACTTCTTTTTCGAAAACAAATACTCCAAACAGCTCCTCTTTCCCTTCTCTAAACGAATCCACACTCAAAATTTTGAAAACAAACCACATAAACACTAGATCTAGAAAAAGCTTCATCAACAAAATTTTTCACAAATGTTTTCAAACAAACACGAACCAAGCAGATCGGAAGGAGAGAAAGAAGAACGTATTACCTCTGGTTTCAAAGCTGAGAGGAAGGAATCTACTACTTTAAGCTCGGATGCACCTTTTTCTTGCTGAAATTCTCCGATCCGACTTGAATCCGGTCTGATTGGCTTTCTTTTTGCTCCGGTTCGGTTCGTTTTGCTTAGATTTCGTTCGGTTTTCTCTCTTTGATTTTGGTCCGATCTGGGTTGTTGCCGTGTTTGTTGTGGTATTCTGAGCTGTTGTTGTTATGCGATTCGGATTTGTAGTGATACAGATCCGGATTTGTGTTGTTGGGTTCGGACTTGTATTGATTTGAGGTGTTTATGTTGTTATTGTGTGTTTCTGGAAATGATTGAGGTTCATGTTCATGATGAACAGCTATGAACATTCATGATGATTATTGTGTATTTTTTATTTTTTGATCTGAAAAAGTTGAGAGAGATGAAAGATTTAGGGTTTCTGATGGTGATTGCTGCGGCTGCTACAGTGATTCTCTCTGACTCCTTTCCCAATGATTGGACAGTGTATTTATAGTGACAAAATAGGGTTGGCTCTGGTACAGATCAAAGACCAAAATACCCCTGTTGGAGACTTGGGGATAAAGACTTAACAAATAAAAATAATAAGAAACAAAAAACAGAAAAATAAAAAATGACAAATAAAATAAAAATAAAATATTAATTAATAATAATAAAAAAAAAATCCTTTCGAAATCTGACATGAGGTACTTCAAAGTATCCTCCCTGCCGAAATTTTGTCTGAAATGATTAAAAGGACGTGATTTTTAAAATATGATTAAACCTTTTAAAATGACTTGATTATTATGACTAACAAGACTATAAAATGCGCTCAAAAAAGCTATAAAAATGCAGATAAAAGTTTTTAAATGATTAAAAAAAAAAAACGCGAGTTTTAAATGGTAAAAAAAACGAATAGAAGAGAATGTGGACTATTTCAAAATATGGACAAAAAAGATTTTAAATGGTCCAAATTTGGGGTATGACAGATGCCCCTATTTAAGTTTCTTCGTCACGAAGGTTTTAAAAGGGAAAACTTTTAAACCAAAGGGTCGAAGAGACTTAAATATAAAAAGACGCCAATTTTGGACCGTTTGAAATGCCAGATATGCGATGCTGATGAATGTGATGATATGACTGCACATCATACAAGCATGAATGTAAAGATGATGCATAAAAGACTGATTGGGGGACAATTGGATAAATATCACTGGGGAAAGAAATGATAGGTAATGCTTAAGATTGCTGTGAGATAGCTTGAAACGACTGGAGTATGAATGATAATGTTTGTTAACATTATTTCCATTGTAAAGGTAAGGACATGGTTTAGACGATGGTGAAAGTAACGACATGCTTGGCCGACGAGTGGCGAAAGTAAAGACATGATTGGCCGACGAGTGGCAAAAGTAGAGACATGATTTGCCGACGAGTGGCGAAAGTAAAGACATGATTGGCCGACGAGTGGCGAAAGTAAAGACATGATTGCCGACGAGTGGCGCAAGTAAAGACATGATTGGCCGACGAGTGGCGAAAGTAAAGACATGATTGGCCGACGAGTGGCGAAAGTAAAGACATGATTGCCGACGAGTGGCGAAAGTAGAGACATGATTTGCCGACGAGTGGCGAAAGTAAAGACATGATTGGCCGACGAGTGGCGAAAGTAAAGACATGATTGGCCGACGAGTGGCGAAAGTAGAGACATGATTTGCCGACGAGTGGCGAAAGTAGAGACATGATTTGCCGACGAGTGGCGAAAGTAAAGACAAGACGGACCGACAGGGTTTGATAACATCGTGGGATAGCAAACACACGGTAAAAGATAAAGGCAAGACGGACCATTAGCATTTGCTAAAAGCAAAGCCTCCGGTGAAAGTAAAGATAAGAAGGACCGACAGGGTTTGCTAACATTGTGGGATAGCAAACACACGGTAAAAATAAAGGCAGGACGGACCATTAGCATTTGCTAAAAGCAAAGCCTCCGGTGAAAGTAAAGACAAGACGGACCGACAGGGTTTGCTAACATTGTGGGATAGCAAACACACGGTAAAAATAAAGGCAGGATGGACCATTAGCATTTGCTAAAAGCAAAGCCTCCGGTGAAAGTAAAGACAATGTAGAGCTTGGTATCAATGAGGAGTAACTTGATAAGGGTAAAGCTTAGGGGAAAAAGAATTTGTATGAAGCTAAAGGGGAATTGTATGTATGTATAGACTGATTACTGGTGAGACCTGCCACTTTGGAACATGTTTGACTTGATGACATTTTGGAGTTAGACACACTGGGTGTGGTATCTGAGGATAGTGAAGCAAAATATTGGTCAAAAATGCAACTATGTATGAATGATATTTATATGCGTGCTATGTATGCATGCATGAATGAATATGTATGAGACTCATATGACGGTGTAATGGTAAGATTGTTGAGACAGGACTGGGTAGGTCTACAAGGAGAATGGCCCGGCATCACTGTACGAACGCTCGAAACCTTCATTGGGGATAAAGTCACGGGGGATGAATCAACCATTGTTGGGGTACAGCCCTTTAAACATATTGCTGGGGTAAGTCCTCATGATCAAAAACTAGGGTAGAAGTCGCCATATATCGGGATGAAACCCATCAATCAACCATTCTGGCAGGGGTCGCCATCAATCAAATCACATGCAGAAGTTGCCATCAATCAAACCACAGGCAGAAGTCACAATTTTTCGGGATAAAACCCATCAATTAATAAATCTGGCAGAAGTCACCATTCTGTAAGCCAACACAAAGTGCATTCTTCCATTTAGCCAACTTGAACTGTGATGCCTCTGTCTTTTTTTCATTTCTTTGTATATTTTTTTTTTTTGAATCCCTAACTTTTGCCTGGACCGCCCTTTCGGGTCTTCAATCCACCGGGAATATACTCTTTTTGTTTGTATGCCCCTAATTTTTGCCTGGACCGCCCTTTCGGGTTTTCGACTTAGCAAGCTTTTTACTTTTTTTTTTTTTTTGACAGAGGTCATCTCACAGCTTTTAGTCATGCCAACCTTGCAGAGTTTAACTGTCCTTGAGACGGATGTTGATGTATGTTTCACCTGCTCATAAGTTCAAAGAAGATGTATCTGTTGTTTATGCTTTTCAGAAGACATGATAAAAGTTTTTTTTTTAGATTTTTTTTTTGATTTTTTTTTGCTTTAGGTATTAACATCAAAAATAGAAGAAAAATTTGCAACCAGAATAAATGAGAATTTCAAATAAATGGGCACAAGCTCAAGTTAATGTAAATGGAGTGGTGGCCTGCCAAAGGCGTGGTTCCACGGATTTTAAAAGTTTGGAAAATGGTAATTATATGGAAAAGGAACATTGAACACAATAACCACTGTTCCCTCTACCAACTTTGAATTTCACTATTCTGAGTCTTTGATTTGCAGACGCTTCAGATCGGAAGCCCTTTAACAGCTAAGATGCCCCATATGAATCATATCTGATTTGATGCAATTACCTTGCCATGAGTCGAAGGTCTTTTGACGACTGAAATGCCCTAGATGAGTCATGTCCGACCAGATGCAGTTACTTTGTCATGAGTCGGAAATCTTTTGACGGCTGAAATGCCCTAGATGAGTCATGTCCGACCAGATGCAGTTACTTTGTCATGATCCTTAACTTTTGCATAGATCGCCCTTGCGGGTTTCAACCTATCAGGATAATCATCATTTTTTTCATTTTTTTTTATATATGTCTCTAACTTTTGCATGGACCGCCCTTTTGGGTTTTCAGTCCATCGAGACGCTTTTTTTTTTTTTTTGCCTAAGCCGCCTTTTCAGGTTTGCAACTTATCGAGCTTTTTCATTTTAACAAAGTATTTCTTGACTGCATCGGTATTCACAGGACATACAAGTTTACCCTCATTCTTTGTATTAGGCATTCATTGCCCCTGGAACTTGGTTAAATCAGATAGTATAACTTTTGAGCACAAGGCCAATCTCTTGACATTCATGGGGACGAGCCTTCTCTTGTTGAAAACTTGCTTCATGCTTTTGATACAACTGTCCACGCCATATGGCAGTAACACTTTTAAATTCAATCAAGCTTAGCTTTCATTGGGACTCCCGTTGACGGGACTTTGACCTCCATGTGAGGCACTGCGTTTATGTTTTATACAGAGGGATGGAGGGTGGGTTGCCCATGTTGAAGTGTGCACTTGAAGTATAATATCCTTGCAAGACAAACGGTAGCATCTCGTGCCAGTCTTTGTACATGAAAGTCCTCTTTTGGACAATCTTTCTTGATATTTGCTGCTTCTATGGCCAAGATGCCCTAGTAGGAGAGAAATCTTAGTGGAAGTTTCTTCATCATCCTCTTCTTCAGCCTCATATACAAGGAACTCAAAGTCGAGCGAGAGTACAGGGTTTAAGTGTTCAACGGGTTTATTAATGCATGATTTGATTATTGATATAAATATTATGATTATGCAGATATGTGGAAATGATTAAAGAAAAAGAAATTTTTGGTTTTTTGCATTACCATTTTTCCAGAAAAAGCACAAAATAAAAGAAGGTCGGGACCAAGACGACCTTTTCATTAATGATGAAAATAGATACATCATCAAGCCCTAAACAAGTTCACTTCCGTCACGGGTGGGACGAAAGGATTTTTTTTTTTTTTTTTTTTATATTTTTTAAAAAACATAAAGCCACAAACAAACATATTAATTGAACAAAAGAGTAGTAGAAATAAACATCAGCAAAGGCCCAATTGTAGCTAAACACTCCACATGTCAACCCAAGGTCCAAAAATCCGATAGCAGGTTAACTTGCACATTTAGATCCAAACTCTTCGAAAGGTATGAGATCGTCTTCGATCAGTTTCTGGACTTCAATCTTTAAAGAAAAACAGCGCTCAACATCATGACCTTGTGCCCCTTGATGGAAAACACAAAAGAGATCAGGTCTCCATCGAGCCGGCAATTTCTTCGGTATTGGAGGAGGTGGCCTAGTCTGGACAAGGTTCCTCTCAAGCAAATAGGGAAACAACTCCCCATATTTCATTGGAATCGGATCAAATTTAATTCTTGGAGCCTGTTGTCGAGGCTGTTGTTGATATTGCTGAAACTGGGGCTGATAACCCGGATTGCGGACAACATTCATGATGGGCAAAATAGTGGTAACAAAGTGAGAATCCAGATACTGTTGTTGACTTAGTCGAAACTGGGGTTGATAACCCGGATCTTGAACAACATTGGTGATGGGTCTAACAGCGGCAACAGAGTGAGGAGCCAGATGTTGTTGTTGAAGTAGCACTTTTATATCTTGGTCATCGAAGGACCAGACGTTATTTTCAATCAACTTCTGAACTTCTTCTTTCAAAGGGTAGCACTGCTCAGTGTCATGACCTGGTGCCCCTTGATGGAATACACAGTTGAGGTCAGGGCGATACCAAGGTGGCAGCGAATTCGGCACCCGAGGAAGTGGTAGGGTTTGAACAAGGTTCTTCTTAAGCAAAATGGGAAGCAAATCCGCATATTTCACAGGAATCGGGTCACACTGAGATGCTTTTTGGACCTGATTTTGCGGAATGAACTTCTGAGGAACCTGATTCTGAGGGATAGACTGCCGAGGAGCCTGTTGTCGAGGCTTTTGAGGGCACATTGGCTGATATGGTGATTGAGGCCTTTGTTGGACAAGCGGTGGATCGTTTGTAGCCATCAATGAAGATACAAGGCTAGTTAACTTCTCTACCTCAGCCCTAAGTGTTGTTACCTCTCCACGAAGCTCATGAACCTCTTGCTCAAGCCGGTCCATTTTTCCTGTTTGCACGAGTGTCTGCATATGCGAGCCGAACTTGGATGAAGACATCTGACCACTTTACTGTTGGATTGACCTTTTGTAGGTAAAAACAGAATATGAGACATGGACTAGAAACTATGAATGCAAAGATGATGCATGATTTATGCAAAATGTACAATTTTTTTTTTTTGAAGGACTTATCAAAGTTAATTTTTAAACATTGTAGATAAACATGGTTTCATTTGAAAATTGTGAAGATATTGCAAAAGGTCCTTTTTCAAATGATAAGAACGAAACCAAGGAAAAAGTTCTTAACAAAAGTTAAAGCTTAGTTAAGATTTTTTTTTTATTTTTATTTTTATTTTATTTTTTTGAAGTTGGATCTCTTTGGTGTTCATTCTTGTAAGGTCCATATCCACGATGTTTGCAAAAACTTGTCTAAGTCCTTCCATTTTTGATAGAAAACGTTGTTTATGAATGAATGCATGTATGCATGGTTAGTCTAAAGTATATAGAATACATGATGAGGTTAAGTCCACATGTTGGAGTCAAAGGTAACAACGTCATTTGGTAAGGACTACGGTCTCAAATGTAGCTGTATCACGGTTTCTACCAAGTTCCCAAAGTCTTTAACCACTTCCGAATATTTATCGGGTGACGGGAGTACTCCCATTCCAATTATATTCGTCGGAAAGTCTCATTTGAGTGTAGTATCGCGTATCAACTAATTCAAGAGTACTCTAGATTAGCCACCGCACTACGTCCTAAAAGGCCAGGATGGGTTAAAGGTGACTAAAGGTCCTCAACTTCAATGGTCACTTGAAAATAGCATGCCAAACATGAGTACTCACGTTGACTACATATATTTCCAAGATCCCTCCGTTGAGTGGGGTTATCACATGTGCCAATACCGAAGAGTACTCTTGGCATGGAACTATGATTATACCACCGTCCTATCTTAAGTTTCCCTCAAGCTCGGGTGTAGAGCTTATCTCACCACTCACGTAAACATGTAAGAAAATATTCACAAAGCGTAAACAAATAATAAAGCACAAAATAAAGAAAGTAAGGTGGGTTTAACCCGCATAGGATCTAAGTCCCCAGTGAAGTCGCCATTCTGTGCTCCCCGATTTTCGGATATCAAACCATTTAATTGATTTGAATCGTCAATCTTTGAACTCTCAATTTTTATTCGTGGGAAGGGAAAAAATGAGTAGAAACCCTTATCGAGACTTTGGATTCGGGGGTTGGTTTCGAATAGGGAAGGTGTTAAGCACCCTAAACGACTTCGGTACTCCGAAGGAACCGCTTACCTAAATTATCTTGTGCTAAATTCATTTGGCTTACTTAAAAAATTATTACCTAAAATCTAAGTGAAAGAATGGAGGGAGAAGAAGTATGTTTTTGGTTATTTTTATTTGATTTGGAAGGACAAGTCCTCTGCCTACGTACCCTTTTTGGGAAAGGGATCAAAACCGACGTAGTTCCACTAAAAAATTTCTTTGGTGGGTTAGGTTGGTTTTAAGATTTTTTTGAAAATGGTTTTAAGAATAGAAAGAGGCCTCAAGGCATGAGATAAAAGAAATGAGTGAGGTTGATTAATTTTAAATTTTGAAAATGATTGAAGTTGAATTAAAATTGATTGAGAGTTTGATTAAGAAAATAAAGGAAAAAAAGTTATTAAGAAAATGATTTTGAAGTTTTGCATATTTGATTTTTTTTGAGAAAATGATTTTTCTAAACTAAAGGTGAAAACTAACGTAGCGTCGTAAAAAAAACGAGCGGAAACGGTAAATAAATTGTGATAGTGTCGGTGCAAGTGTCGGTGCTTGTGTTACCTACATTATTACATCAATTCCTAAATACAACCCTAAGGCCTTTATGCCAAAATAAAATGCAAGAAATAAAATTACATCAATTCCCTATTTATACACACTAAGTCAATGATGAAATAAGATGATGAGAAAATTAAATATGCATGCTATGATTCAAGACAAAAATTAAATTGTTAGTAAGCATAAGAAATATCATGGTGAATGAGACATAAGAAATAAAAAGCAAGGAATAAAGACAAGCAACAATTAAGATCATCATATAAGAAATAAATAAAAAAAAATTTAAAAGAAAACAAATAGGATGGATTTTAAAAATTAGAGAAAATTAAGATGATAAGAACAATATTTGTTGGAATTTTTTTAAAAGCATTAAAATGTCAAAAAAATGTAAAAAAACAGTATTTAAAGACAATTAAAAAATAAGAAATAAAGAAAATTATTGGCTCAGCAGGATCTAATCTGGACCGTTGGATGAATCCAGAGGTCCAGATCTGTATCCCAAGATCTCATCACAGCCATAGGATCTAAGATCCAACGGTTTTAAAAAATAAACAGAAAAAAGGAAGGATATACTGGAAGCACAGTGACCGTCAGATCAAAGATCTGACGGTTCAATCAGCAGGCACGCAGTATTCCACACAAAAGAAACAAACACTCAACCACATACGAGATGCATCATAGGCCGTTAGATCTACGATCTGACGGCCTAGCTATAATCATACACGGTAATACGATGGAACAACACACATGGAATTAAAATAAAATGATGAGGCTATATAAATGGTTTCACCAAAAAAAACAAACATAAAACAAAAACCTTCTCTCTCTAAGTTAAACTTAGAGAGAGAAGCTCTCCCTTCTCTCAAGAACAAACCGCCGGAGAAGATGAAGAGGGGCGGCCGGAGTTCCTCCGGTGCGGTGGTGGTCCATGCCGCCGCCGCGCCGGAATTTTTTTTTTACTTCTTTTTCGAAAACAAATACTCCAAACAGCTCCTCTTTCCCTTCTCTAAACGAATCCACACTCAAAATTTTGAAAACAAACCACATAAACACTAGATCTAGAAAAAGCTTCATCAACAAAATTTTTCACAAATGTTTTCAAACAAACACGAACCAAGCAGATCGGAAGGAGAGAAAGAAGAACGTATTACCTCTGGTTTCAAAGCTGAGAGGAAGGAATCTACTACTTTAAGCTCGGATGCACCTTTTTCTTGCTGAAATTCTCCGATCCGACTTGAATCCGGTCTGATTGGCTTTCTTTTTGCTCCGGTTCGGTTCGTTTTGCTTAGATTTCGTTCGGTTTTCTCTCTTTGATTTTGGTCCGATCTGGGTTGTTGCCGTGTTTGTTGTGGTATTCTGAGCTGTTGTTGTTATGCGATTCGGATTTGTAGTGATACAGATCCGGATTTGTGTTGTTGGGTTCGGACTTGTATTGATTTGAGGTGTTTATGTTGTTATTGTGTGTTTCTGGAAATGATTGAGGTTCATGTTCATGATGAACAGCTATGAACATTCATGATGATTATTGTGTATTTTTTATTTTTTGATCTGAAAAAGTTGAGAGAGATGAAAGATTTAGGGTTTCTGATGGTGATTGCTGCGGCTGCTACAGTGATTCTCTCTGACTCCTTTCCCAATGATTGGACAGTGTATTTATAGTGACAAAATAGGGTTGGCTCTGGTACAGATCAAAGACCAAAATACCCCTGTTGGAGACTTGGGGATAAAGACTTAACAAATAAAAATAATAAGAAACAAAAAACAGAAAAATAAAAAATGACAAATAAAATAAAAATAAAATATTAATTAATAATAATAAAAAAAAAATCCTTTCGAAATCTGACATGAGGTACTTCAAAGTATCCTCCCTGCCGAAATTTTGTCTGAAATGATTAAAAGGACGTGATTTTTAAAATATGATTAAACCTTTTAAAATGACTTGATTATTATGACTAACAAGACTATAAAATGCGCTCAAAAAAGCTATAAAAATGCAGATAAAAGTTTTTAAATGATTAAAAAAAAAAAACGCGAGTTTTAAATGGTAAAAAAAACGAATAGAAGAGAATGTGGACTATTTCAAAATATGGACAAAAAAGATTTAAATGGTCCAAATTTGGGGTATGACAATATATATATATATATATATATATTGTTAATTTAGTTATTAAAATATGTTGCATTATTTTTTGTAGTTTCCTTGTTTTCGATCCATTTTAAAGTTGGTGTTGCTGCTGGCTGGTTGTTGCTTTTCTTTTTTGATCCACTTGCTCATTGGCTTGTTATTTGAGGTTAGTATCTTTTATTTATTTAAAATTTATTCAATGGATTAGTATTAAAAATATTAGATATTGGAAACATAGTTAGTAAAATTAAATTATAGTAAATATGTTATTTAGATCAAATTTGTTTTACGTAAAATAAATGTAGTTAGTAAAAATGTTACCGTAGTTCTTTAAAAAAAAGTTAAGTTAGTAAAGAAATATGTATAATTATGTTTGTTAGAAAAATAATGTAAATTAGTAAAAAAATTATGAAGTTAATTAATATGACATATGTGAATTATTTTGTGGGAATCAATTCTGGCGTTCGCGCTTAACATTTATTTGTGGTTAGTAATTTGTATATGCATGCAATGTTTATTTCATACAAAATTTAGAAAATGTGATATAGATTAGAAAATGTTATATATTTTAGTCATAAAATATAAAATATTATATAATTTTTATGCGATAGCATGTTTATTTTGTACAAATTTCTAAATATTTAGGTGATTAGAAAAAAATTGTTATTTATATTAAAAAAATATTTACGTGTAAAAAATGGAACTAATTTGAGTCAAATGCAGCAACGCGAAAAATGGATCAACATATTTTCCATCGTAGTTGGATGTACGATAGAAAATATCCGGGGAAAAGGAAACTTAAGGCGGCTTTTGTGGATGGAGTTCGTGATTTTGTTGCTTACGCCATGGCACAAGATGCCTTTCAATTGGAGGGAGGGATAAGATGTCCGTGTGTTAAATGTACGTGTAGGTTGATTCGGAGCCCAAAAGATGTTCTAAACCATTTAAAGGACCTTGGTTTTATGGAGAATTATTATGTGTTGATTTATCACGGTGAACAAGAGTCGACAAATAATACCGAGTCTGATGTTAATATGCACGCTTCAAGCAGTGAGGCGCGTATGGAGTGTGAAAACTTTGGCGTGATGGAAGATATGGTCGGTGATGCTCTTGGGGTGAACCTGTCTTACAACGAGGGTGGTGAAGAGGAAACAATCCCGAATGAGAAAGCGTTGAAGTTTTACAAGATGATGCAAGAAGTAAACAAGCCGTTGTTTGAAGGGTCGTCTGATTCTAAGTTATCCATGAGTGTGAGGCTTTTAGCTACCGCGTCAGATTGGAGTGTTGCGGAAGAAGGCTCAGAGTGTTATACAGATATCATGAGGGACGCAACTCCTGTAAAGGACAATTTGCCCTTGAGTTTTTATGAGGCTCAAAAGTTGGTGGAGAAGTTGGGATTGGAAGTTAAAACTATTGATTGTTGCGTTAATGGGTGCATGTTGTTTTATGACAACGAATTTGGTAAAAATGATGGGGCGTTGGTGGCGTGTAAATTTTGCAATGCACCGAGATATGAAGTATGTGATGATGCCGGTTCTCAGAAGAAGAAACGAGTCTCAATTAAGTCAATGTTTTATCTGCCAATAATACCAAGATTGCAGAGATTGTTTGCATCAACTCACACGGCCGATAAAATGACATGGCATTATTACAATAAAACTAATTCAGGTGTGATGCGACATCCTTGTGACGGGGTGGCATGGAAGCACTTTGATCAAGTACATCGTGATTTTGCAGAAGATCCACGTAATGTGAGGCTTGGATTATGCTATGATGGATTTATTCCATATATCCAAGCATCAGCAACGCCTTATTCATTGTGTTGTAAATCATGGAAATATAGATTATGTCTTGTAGGATATATATCTGATTTGCTTCTGTTTGGTGCTTTTTGTTTCTAAAATATAATGACACCATGCATGCAACTTCACTGTTCATCATCTTCTTGCCGTTCACTGCTTCCATCACTGCTTCCATCACACTAACCGCTCGCTCTCACTCTCTTACTTCAAGATTTATCCAGGTATCTTTCTTTTCTCTCTCAACTCCTCTGGTCCCATGTCGTGTCCCGTGTTCGTGTCCGTGTCCGAGTCCGTGCTTCATAGGGTTTTACACATTTCTGTTTGCTAACTCTGTTTGCTATACCAGCACCTTAATTGGGTTTTACTCTTGATTGGTTGTTTGTGTTTACATATTTTTATGTTGATTTGAGTGTAATTCTACAAAACCAATCCAAAAGTTCAATTTTGATCGTAAACAGACTTAAACTTCCTCTATTTAATTAAAATATCAAACGGTGTCCGAATTGAGTAAACGAACATTCCCTGGAAAGCTTAGAATGTCAAGAATATAAATATAATTTTAGTTTTGGTGTTTAAATATCCAATTTGTACAGTTTTACCAATGAACGTGTACAGGTACAGAAACATGTTAGCAGTTTTTGTAACACCCCGTTTTCCCAATATCAAAATTTCTTTAAAAACATAACATTTATTAGAGTAAACATCAATCAACGGGATATCACATATAACGTAGTCCAACAGTTAAATAATAATTTAACCAATATCTTAAACATTGCAGCGGAAAATCATAAACATAATTCATGTGAAACGTTTTGGCACGCAGGCCCCAAATAAGTATCTCAAAAGAGTTAATCAAAACAGAAATTGTCATAGCAGTTCACGTAAAAGAATGAAGCATGTTATAGCATATAACCCCATCCCGTTACGTATCAGAGCGACCTAGACGACACAGTGAAGGCAAGGCCACTCACGACGGCAACTGCACACTAAGCACGATCACCTGCAAGTTACCCATACAAAGGGCAACATTTTCAAGCAGAAGGGGTGAGATTTCATAATAAAATAACATTAATCAATGTAATTGCGAATCATAAATTAACATCATAATCATTCCATTATTAACTTTGCATAAATGCTAAACAGTTATCACGTAATCATATATCCAATTCATTATGAACAACATAACATAATCAATAAACACTTATCACGTAATCACATATTCATTCATTATCAACAAGGCATCTTAACCATGACAATGTGACAATGCTCCTAGACTCCTTATATGCATGTGGTACCAATCGTCATCATAAGTATTAATATACTTTAATCGTGCGGAGGACAAAGCTCCTAATATTCGTGGTGAGGACTAAGCTCAATGATATGCTATGCATGGACACATATGAACAAAACATCGTAATCAACTTATCAACATGCATCCAATAATTTGGAGCTAAACTTCATCATATACTTATGCACTTAGTTAAATAACGGAAGCAGCATAAACAGGTCACATAACAAGATGATATCATTATATCAAAGCACCTGATTTGTATCTTTATCACATCTTCTTATCTTGCATGAATATACAATACAACAGTTCATATTCAATTAATATTAATATAACTTAAACAACTCTACAGTCTGCATTAAACGACATCACTAGGTCTCATTACCAGTTAGGGGTTCACTCTTGATCATCAAGTGCGACACAGATCGCACAAACACATAAACAATTCCATTCTGGTTGTGCTCGCGAGGCGAGAGTACTTACTCGCCATGGCGAGTACCACTCAACTCCCAAACTAAGGTTGTTCTGGGTTTCCTCTGATCCTACATTCATTCCTAATCAATACTAGATGTGTTTAGGTACTCAAAGGCATACAAAATTCAACTAAAAAGGTCGAAACACGAAATCTAACATGCACTCTGCCTTAGCTCGCTATGGCGAGTAAGGTGGCTCGCAGTGGCGAGCTGCGTCACACAACTCGCGAGGCGAAGGGGATTGCTCGCCATGGCGAGTTGAATCAAACAACTCGCAAGGCGAAAGGAAAGGGCTCGCGTGGCGAGCGATGAAGTTCATCACTCGCGAGGCGAGGATCATCACTCGCCAAGGCGAGGATCATCACTCGCCAAGGCGAGCGATGAACAGAAGCTCGGGCAGACTAGGGTTTTTCTCAAAAATCCATCAAACAACATGGTTCAAAGCATGGTTTTGATTCCAGAATTCATCCTAAACATATTCTAAGGTTAAAGGACGGTTCTTTCATCAATCTAACAAGTTTTACCGTTTGATCATCAATTTTTAGGGTTTTGACCTAATTCCAAAACTTCTCTAAATCAATCCTAACTTTGTCAACTAATCATCAGAATTACAGCAAATAACATTATTGAATTATTAGTCTCACCCTTACCTTGTATGAAGAAATCGCAGCCCTCACTCTAGGTTCCTCTTCTCTTGGCTTTTTCTCCCTTTTCTCCAAAAACAGTCGTACGTACGTTATGTTTTTCTAAACTAGGTCTAACCTTTTATATCTCCACTTAAAATACTTATCTTATCTCACTTTCTCCCCCAACACTATCTAAAATATCAAAACAGCCCTCAACTAAATATTTTATATTATTTTCAAATCTTCATTCTATTTAACAATAAAATAAATCTCATATCATAATCAAATCCTCCAAAACTCATAACTTATCACGTCATCAATCAAATCACTAAATTCATCGTGAATCACCAAAACATAACAAAATCACGCATATATTATATAATTATAATATAATTGCCTAAACTCGATTAAATAACGATTAAACGAAAGTGGGCGTTACAGTTTTTATTCAACTTATAATCAGGGTTTTGCTCACTATACTTATTGAAATTCCACGATTCTAGTGCCTATTATGTAGATAATTTTGTCTACTTTATAATGGTTCAAGTTCCACTCTCAAAAGAATATTTGTACCTTAAGTTATACGATATTTATAACAGAGTATCTAAGGTGCAAAATGCAGAATTTCAATCTATTCCTTTTTTTTCTTCTTTCACTTACTCAATTGATCATACTTCTACATTTCTTAATCTAAGACATTATTACCATGACATAATAGTATAAAAGTAACTTTATGATGATTCAATTCTGTTAGTGTGCATTTAGGTTTCGTCATCAGGTGTCGCCGTCGTGGTTAGGTAAGAGCTATGAATTGTGGGTTGAGAGTTAACATGTGTTTATCTTTTTGAATACCATGCGTACTACCCATCCATCTTTCTGAATTACTGATATAGTGTAGTCGAATTGAATGTATCATTGCATTTTTTCCTTGATGTTAAACCTGCACGTATTTTAGAGCATTAATCAATTCTTTTTATTTCTGTTCCAGACTGTTTAGGCAAGCAGACAGGGGAACAAGATCGAAACGCAACTTAGTTTATCTGCAAAGAAGTAAGGTTGGTATATAGTATGTGCCATGATATGGTAGACTGTGACATGATATACTTAGTGGTATATAGTCAATGTTTGCTGCACTTGGTTGTTGAAGTTAAAACTTCAAACTGATTCTTTTACTCTTTCTTCTGCTACCTCTATTAATTTTGTTTATTGTATAATTATGACAGGGATGTCTGGACGAGACAAGGATAAGGGTAAGGCTCATGCTGTAGATCATGGGAAGCCGAAGAAAAAGAAGAATGGAAGAATAGATGTTTCCTCAGACCCTACCAGACAGTGGGTTCGGCCGACGGGGGTTATCTTCCGTAACATTGATGAACGAACTGGTACTCCTATTCCTACTGCTACTACTCCACCTCCTTACCCCACTCCATTCCCGATTATTCCTCCCGCACCATTCCTGCCTAATCCTCCCGCACCATTCCCGCCTATTCTTCCCGCATCATTTCCAGCAGCTACTACTAGTCAGGCTACTACTAGCCAACCCCCTTCCGCACCATTCCCGCCTATTCTTCCCGCATCATTTCCAGCAGCTACTACTAGTCATGCTACTACTAGCCAGCCCCCCATATATTCTAATCCTGGTTTTGCCATGCCTGGATTTACTCCGCCATCCACACACTCGCCAAATTACAACACCACCCGGTCTAATGTCCGACAAGGCTTTAACACATCCGTTCCATCACAATCATCAACGGAACTGATGCAAGATCTTATGCAAACTGGAAATTTCCTAGCCTTACTTGCTGATCAACGGCCTCCACAACAGCAACAACAACAACAAAACAACCAAAATGAAGAGGTACCGTCTGGGGGTGATCGACAACGACGACAACGACGTCAAATCATTGAAGACTGGGAGTATGTGGATAACCTTATTGTGGTTACACCAACACCTGAAACGTAAGTAATACAAATTTAATTTGTTACCTATGTTTGACTTAATTCTTATTAGTTTTTTAAATGCATAATTTAATTAACAATTCAAATTTGTAGGTTAGAGCCATCCCACGGAGTATCAGAACATATTAGAATGGCGATCTAGACGTTTTACCCTAAATTTAGGCGTTGGGCCGTATATACAGATCTTACTACCGATGACAGGAATAACCTTTTTAAATACTTTTCGGTAAACACATTTTATTGAATATTAAATAATTGTATTTAATTTATAATATGGTTTATTTTTTACATTATTGAATGTCTAATAATTTTTTTTATTGCAGGATTTTTGTAGATGGGAACCTCATCATCACACTCTTGTAGATAGAAACTTTCATAGTGTAGCTGCAAGACGTTTATCAGATTTATTATATGATGAACGGAAGGAATTGAAAAAACGTAAGGGCAATTATCGTACAGAATGGATCGGAGAGAAAAGTTGGGAGTTATTGCTGAAGTATTGGAATGAAGATCCACATTTTAAGAACCGGTCTAGAGCTAACAAGCTGAACAGAGCATCTATTGTAGGAGGACAGTTGCACACACAAGGCTCTGTCAGTACCGCTACCCATGCTAGAAATTTGGTAAAAAAAAATATTTAACTATTTATATTTCTATATGTGTATATATTAAATTTGCCAAATGTTCTAATTGTTTAATATTTGTGTACAATTAGCGAAATAGATTGGGTAGAGTTCCTGATCCGGAAGAGATCCTTGATGAAACTCGTTTCAGTCAGAATCTTGGTCAGTATGTCGATGCTCGAGCTAGCAATACCAAGGTAAATTTTGAATAATTTTCTGTTCTCTGTTGTGTTCATAGGATGTGGGTCGTGTGTCGGTCATATGTGCATTGTCAATTAGTGCTTGTTGGTTGGTGCCTTTCGTTTTTATTTGATGCTTGTAATCATATTGTTAGTTAAATTATGAGCCATATGCAATGTTAGTTTCTGAGAATATCTTAGTAGGAGCTTGTATTGCTGGAAAATATATGGATAGAAATATTATTGTTCTTTTTGTGGTTGTGGTGGCTGCAT
Source organism: Medicago truncatula (assembly GCF_003473485.1). NCBI lineage: Eukaryota > Viridiplantae > Streptophyta > Magnoliopsida > Fabales > Fabaceae > Medicago > Medicago truncatula. The sequence goes on from NC_053046.1 coordinate 25,645,649, forward strand.
CACTGGTTCTGTTCTAGCATTTTTGGTTGTTAGGTTTGCTCCAACCTGTTTTGCACAGGGTGCTGTTGGACTTTTTCCACAGCTTTTTTTCCTGTTGTTCTTGTCCTTGATGTTCTATCGGGTGGTGTTTGTTCGACGGTTTGGTTTCAAAGGCTTTGGCTGATAGAGAGGCGTGTGTTAGCAGATTTCTTAGGTTGGCTGCTTTATTGTATATGTAGGTCTCATTATCTTAGATTTTTGGAATGTTTTTCTTTGATTTACTTTTTGGATTGGAGCCTTTGGCATGCTGTTCTGTTACTGGCAGTGGTTAGGGAGTGTTTTTTTTTAGGTGATCCATTTTCTGTATGTGGCTTTTCTGTTTTGGTGTTGATAGCTTGTTGCTGTTGTGTGTTTGTTTTTTTTCGGCTTTGATTTTATTATATATTCCTTTACTTTATAGGCAGCTTATCGCACGGAAGCAGCGGAGTTTTTGGAGGAGAATCTTGAGATTCCATCATATCCAGAAATTCCCTTCCCCATTAAACTTCAATTATGGGCAAAGGCTGTAGAAAAAGGAAGACCGGATGGAGGAAAAGGAAGAAAAGGTAGAATGTACGGTCTTGGGCCGTTAGCCGGCAATGTGGTACATGGAGATTTGTTCTATGTTCCTCCTCCACCAGAGTCATCATCCCGTTCTACAGAGCTGCCTCTTGAGATGCAAGCAATGATACAACGAATGAACCAGGAGTTGCAATCACAAAAGGATGCATTGGCAAAGAAAGAAGAATCGGAGAATAAGTTAAGGGAATTGCTGGCCAAACAGGCCGAGGAAATGAGAAAACTCAAAAGGATGGTTACAAAAAGGATGGGTGGCATGAAGAGTAGGAAAACATCGGAATCATCGTCGCCATCGAGTCAATCATCACCGTCGGTTCAAGAAGACCGAACACATGACGACGACAATGATGATGATGATGATGATGAGGACGAGGACGAGGACGAGGAGAGGGATGATGATCATAACGAGTAATTTATATTCTTGTTGTGTATTTCAATGTTGCTTTTAGCAAGTTTCAGTTGCTGTTTTTTGGTTAGGGACTGGTTTTGGGCACTTTTGGGGTGTTTTAGGTGGTCACTGTCAAAGAAAATTGGTTTATGCAATTATTTATCAACATGACATGTTTTGTAGGAAACAAATTATAAAAAAATTTGGGTTATTTTCAAATTTTGGCGCACTTTTTTTATTTTCGTTTTTCTATGAAATTTTGGCGCCAAATATTTTGGCACCTCATTTGATTTATTTGGCGCCTTTTTCGAAATCAAAATTTGGATCTAATTTCTATTTTTTAAATATAATTGTTTCCTAGGAAAGTTTCGTAGGAAAGCGTGTGTCAGTCTGCAATTTTTAATTATTATTGTTTCCTACGAAATTTTCGTCGGAAAGCGTGTGTCAGAGGTGGCAGACTGCAAAATGCTTTCCTACCAAACTTTCCTCGGTAATTCTGTCGGAAAAAGTATTTCCTCGGAAATCTCGTAGGAATAGATCTAAAATTTCCTACAACTTGTTTCCTCGGTAATTTCTCGGAAATCCGTGTTTTCCTACGAAAAAAGTGTGTTTTCCGAGGAATATTTCCCTAGGAAAATTCAATATTTCTTGTTGTGGGTGTGTTTGATTGAATAGGCTGACCCCGGGATTGGTGGAATGCTTCATATTATAAGGTTTGATTTCTGAACATTGTTTGATGAATTCTTGTGATTCCTCCTTTTGCTTGAGTTTCAGAGTCGTTCGAATTTTGTTTTAGCCGTGTTCTGCCTCTGTTTATGTGTTACTTAGATTTTTTAATTGAGCTATCTGAAATGCATTCATTTGACTGTGCTCTGGTTTTCTTGAGGCTTCTTTTGATTTGGAAATTCACAATCATATAGATGTTATTGGTTGTATTGGAGTTCCTTGCTATTGACTTGTTTCAGCAATGGTTAATAATATATACGATATGGAATTATGCATTTTTGGTTATTAAAGTTTCTTGTGGATTACTGCATGACTATGAAAAATTGGACATTCATCATTGTTTTGTTGGATTGCATTATATTGTTTAAGAACTTTTGATATCAGCTAGCATGCATTATATTGTTTATTTTGGCAGGACAAAAAGTTGAATATTGTAAAAGGATGCAAGATTTGATGAAGAAAGAGAAGGAAAATAAATTTGTAGAGTGTCAACAACTTGGAACAAAAAGAATCAAGCAGAAAACAAAATGGAAGGCTGATAATATGGTTGGATGAATAGGAACAATGCAGTGGGATATTTTATACTCCCTCCGGTCTCAAATGTAGGGAAAAAAAAAACACACCAATTAAGAAAATGAATTGATTACATTGAAGTCATGTTAAAAAAGTACAACTTTTCAATTTTGCCCTTGTCATGTTTTAGTAATAATTAATGAAAGTGACTCTTGAACTCATGGAGATGGGGTAAAATTGGAATAGTAGCATTTATTAGGTTGTTTTTACTATACTTTTTCTTACATTTGAGACCACAATTTTTTTTGTTTTTTTCCCTACATTTGAGACCGGAGGGAGTAGAGTACATGTTACATTGGATGAAAACTTGTAATCATTTTAGCATGACATTCAAATTATGTTGCATAGTTCTACTTGTGTTGCATATTTCATTTTCATTATGCAAGAATCAAGAAATTGTAGAGTATGTAATTCAAACTTGTTATTAAAACTTGTATCTAATATTGGTTAATTCAAATATGAATGAAGTTTAAGTGAAGACAAATTTGGTAGATTCAAAAAAATTTAGCCTAGACAATTTTGCGACACTTTTTACAACTTCTCAAAAATTATAAATGTAACACTTTTTTATTGTTACTAGTGATACAAAAAGTGTTACAATAATGTAACATTTGCGACACTTTTTAATTTTTTTTTTTTTTTTGAAAGGATGCAAAGAGCATCTAATCAATTCATTAAAGAGAAAAGGGGGACCAAACCAAAACCTTTTCAAAAGGTGACATACCTGAAGTTGGGCATACCCAACCTATTCCTATTGTACTCCCTCCTAACAAAGTCAGGAATGCTATCAAACCAAAACAACTCTGAAGAAGATAAAGACAAACCAAAATTCGCCAGTCTGTCCGCACAGATATTTCCTTCCCTGTAAACATGCGAAGCACAGAATCTCATCCTATGGGTAGACTGAATACAATTTTCCCACCTATTGTTTAAATCCAAGGAACAACAGATTTGGATTTGAAAGCAAGAATCACTAATTGAGAATCTGACTCTAACCAAACATTGGAGAATCCCATCAAGGCAGCAATTTCAATAGCATTGATTGCTGCAATTAGTTCTGCATAAAGAGCATTAGCATCACCAAGAAATTGAGAGAATCCACCTAAACAAACACCCTCGGAGTTCCTAAAAATTCTACCCGCTGCTGCTCTTGAAGGATTCTTGATAGATGCACCGTCTGTGTTCACCTTCACCCAAGAATGCATAGGAGGAGCCCAAATGATTTCTTTGATCAAGGAAGCCCTAGGAGGCTTGATGTTAACTTAGCAGCAGCAGTTTTAGTGGTAAGGTTCCCTGATAAAGAGACTTTGGAAATGATCAAGTTTATGGCTGTTCTCCAATCAACCGTCTTACCTTGAAATCGAATGTTGTTCCTCCTAAGCCATATGATGTTTAAAATATTGATGATGCAAGCTTGAACTACTACTTTGCATTGAGGAGTCCAGCTATTTGCTAAGATAGCCCAAATATCCATCGGAGAATTGAAGATCAACGACATATTGAGAAGAGATGCTAGCCAAGACCACATTTTTGAAGCAAAAGTGCATTCAAAGAATAAATGAAAAGTGGTTTCCTCATAAGCCTGACAGGTGATGAGATAAAACCGCAAGTGCACGGTCTTACCGAAGTAGTAAAATATGAGTATCGTTCCGACAGGGAGTTACGAATTCAATTAACTTTAGATAATGATTGGACTAAAGGTTTATAAGGTAGAAATGTTTGGGTTTTTGATTAAAAGCAAATAATAAAATAAAAGATAAAAGTCTTGGGGTTATTGGTTCATCCTAACGACAAGTCCTTCTCAAACCAAACTATTAAACTTATAACTTTATGTTAGACCTAATTTCTCAAGACAGTTTCTCTTTTGTTCCTCTAGCAACCAAGCCTATTTCGCTGACTTGATTACTATTAGATTTTGGTTCCTCTAACAACCAAGCCTATTTCGCTGACTTGATTGTTATTAGTTCCCTTGAAGATCGAAACTATATGTCTCAAAGATTGCAAAGCCTATTTCGCTGACTTTGCAATCCTTGTCTAAATTCACTTGTTCGAATATCAAAGCTCCACTTTCGTTTTATGAATTGATATTTGAGATGATGGATAAACAATTATCAAACCCTCCACTTTCGTTTCCACAGTTTGATAATGGTTGATCCATGTTAAAGCGGTGAATTTAGATAAGGAATTAGGGTTACATAAGATTAAGGTTTAAAGCTTGGTTTGATTAGGATTATGTCATTAGACTTATCCAACAATCCCAAGACAAGAGAAGTCTACTCACTGACGTTCATCGTAGACAAGGAGAAGAAGAGAGAAAGCATAAAAGTAAATAACAATAAAGTAAATGAACTTTTATTAGAAAACAATTGTCACATATTGCATTCCAAGAAAAGATGAATATTTGTGATGGCTAGCTACTCTATTTATAGTACACAATTGACTTAAAATCTAAGCAAGTATATTCCAAGAATATTCCTCGGTAGATTGTGCGCCAAAATAGAATAGCTTGGAGTCCAAGCAAAAGCAGCAAAAGGTCTCTGGAGGGTGGCACGGCCGTGCCAAGGCTAGCACGGGCCGTGCCAGGCTTCTGACTTGTGGGAGATATATTTTGTTTCCCAATCTTCGTATTTTCGTGTCCAATCTGCTCCAAATCCCTTTCTTTTGCTCCAAGACTCAATCCATCCAATATTCTTCCCTGAAATATAATAAATTGCAATTTAAAGTAAACTATCCTAAAAAGGAAATAATACTAATATAAAATTATATAAAATCTAAATAAAACTAAACTAAAAAGCATATTAAAATAGCATATAAATGACTCATCAACAGGATGAACACATTGAGGGGAGGTTACAACCTCTAAGAGCAAGGTTATCATCGGCAGGGAGCTTGTTGTGCATGGGTCTCCAAGTCATCAAAGATTTTGAAGGTGGGATATCCGGGCTCCATAAATCCTTGGCCCAAGAAATATTTTGGCCAGCACCATACTTGAATAGAAAAGCTTCCTTAAGAGAAAGATCACCCGTTGAACTAGTTTTCCATACAAGTTTATCATTTTTCGGGTGCCTAGGAAGAGTAATTTGCATGACAAGTTGACTCAAAATGGGGTAAGAATCCAGGATCGATTGAGGGATGTGCCAGAGAGAATTATGAATGTATTCGGAGACCCAAGTTGTTAGAGTGCTATGAACAATATCTGGAAAATTAAGCAAAGAAGCAATAGGTTTGTCCATCCAGGTATCAAGCCAAAAATTAATATTCTCTCCATTACCTATGATCCAGCTACAATTGTCATTGATGTTGTTGATTTCAGATTTAACACTGCTCCAAATAGAAGAGAAAATATGGTGAGAGATTACTTTCCTTCCCCTAAACACCTTGCTTCGAAGGAGAATTGCCCAATCTTCACTAGAATTTTTAAGATCCCAGCACATCTTCAAATTAGTTGCTTCGTTCAGAGTATACAAAGACCTCAACCCCAAGCCACCTTCTGAAAAAGGTTTACACACCTTCTTCCAAGAAACAGTAACCAGCTTCCTTTTAGAAATGTCACCGCTCCAGATAAAATTTCTGATCCAAGCCTCTACTTCTTTTAACAAGGAATTGGGCCAAGAGTACAAAGAGATTGTGTGCATCATCATACCTTGAATCACAGCTTTCACAAGAGTGACTCTCCCTGCAATAGATAGAAGAGAGGCTTTCCAAGCACCAAGCTTAGACTTAATCTTATCCGCAATAGGCTGCAAATGAGATTTTTTTGGTTTCCCTTTAAAAATTGGAACTCCAAGGTAAGAAAAAGGAAAAGAACCTTTATTAAAACCTATAAGATTAGTTATCTGCTCCAGCCTGGCATTAGAGAGATAGAACCATAATAAACAGTAGACTTGGAGGGATTAATAACTTGGCCTGAAGCCAGAGCATAAGAATTGAACAAGTCCATGAGAGCATTAATTGAAGATAACTTTCCTTTGCAAAATATCATTATGTCGTCTGCATAAAGAGAGTGAGAGGGGACCTGGACACTTCTAGTACCTTTGATGAGCTCAAGCTTGCCTTGATCCACAAGTTTAGAAATGTTCCTGCTTAAGACGTCCTCAGCAATGCAAAAAAGAAGAGGAGAGAGAGGGTCACCTTGACGAACCCCTCTCTTGCAATTAAAATAACCATTCAGTCTACCATTAACATTAATAGATAAAGTGGCTGAGTTAAGAATTGTATTAATCCAAGAGAAAAATTTATCATTAAAACCAAAACTGCTTAAGACTCTGAGAAGGAACTTCCATTCTAAAGTGTCAAAAGCTTTTGAAATATCTACTTTGAAAGCTAGATTTCCAGCAAAAGACTTGTTGTGAAGTTGATTGATGGCTTCTGAAGCAACGCAAACACAATCTCTGATGTTTCTTCCTTGAATAAAACCTCTCTGCTGAGTAGATATGATATTCTTCATGATGGGTGCCAACCTGTCTGCTAGGATTTTGGAAAGAATCTTGAATTTGAAATTAGCAAGAGCTATTGGCCTGTATTGGGTAACTGACAATGCATCAGGGACTTTAGGAATAAGAACAATGATGTTAGAATTGAAATTAGGAAGCAACCAATCTTTAGTAAAAAATTCTAATACAGCATTGATCACATCCTGCTTAACAATATCCCAATAAGTTTGATAAAAATTTGCACCAAACCCATCCGGACCAGGGGCACTATCTTTTTTCAAGGAGCAGACAGCGTGAAAGATTTCTTGAGGACTGGGAAGCATAGTAAGCAAATGATTCCGGTCATCAGATATTAGATTAGGAACAACTCCATCAATTAAATCATCAACCTGCAAATCCTGCACAGAAAAGTTAGTTGAAAAAATATTTTGAAAGTGATTTGTAATATGCGATGAGATTTGATCCAGCTCAGTAATCACGTTCTCCCCATCCACAATGGAACTGATAAGTTTAGAGGTGTGTTTGATTTTGGCTAGACGGTGGAAATATTTGGTGTTCCTATCCCCTTGAGAGTGCCACGAAGTGTTGGATTTTTCTCTCCAAAATGCTTCTTCCTTCTCCAAAGCATTCTCTAAAGATATTTGAGCATTTTTTTGTTGATCAAGAAGAGCATCAGAAGCACCATTGATGTCAATTTCGGCTTGAATGGATATTAATTTTTGCTCAGCTTCTTTAACAAGAATGTTAACGTTGCCAAACACAGTCTTGTTCCAAATCTTAAGTTTTTGTTTCAGGGACTTCAACTTTTGATTAAGAATAAACATAGGACACCCTACTACAGTAGTATTCCAGCTTTGTTGAATCAGATTCCTACAATCTTCATGAAGGCTCCACATATTGAGAAATTTAAATTGAGAAACAAATGGTGTTGGCACAGTTTCAAACTCCATCAACAAAGGAAAATGATCTGACTTCAGTCTAGTTAAGGTAGAAACATTTAATGAAGAACACATATCTAACCAAGCTTGATTACATATTGCCCTATCTAACCTTCTTTCTGTAAACCTTAGACCTCCCCTACCATTGGACCAGGTAAACTGCACTCCTCTAGTAGGAAGATGAAAAAAGCAATTAGTATCGGACCAAGCAAAAAAATCATTCATAGGGGCCCTTGCAGAAGGAGTGGCACCCCTATGCTCATGGGATCCTAAGATGGTGTTGAAATCCCCGATGAAGCACCAGGGAAGATTATATTGTCTTTGGATATTTTCAAGGGTTTGCCATAAAAGCCTCCTATGTATGTAATTGTTAGAAGCATATATAGCGGATATACAGTAGGTTAAGTTGTTTTCTTGGATTGAAAAGGATATTTGTTGGTCAGTGGTGGATAAAATGACAGGGTTTAAGTGATTTAGGCATAAACACCAAAGATTGGGGTCTAAGTGATTCCTATTGTTTAGGGCAAAAAGTTTGAAGTGCAGTCTGTTAAACCAGTGTCTTGGGAAATGTTCAAATAAGAGCCATGGTTCGGAAATAAAGATAAAATGAGGTTTATGTTGTAAAATTAAATTTTGGAGAGCTAACCTTGACGGGGAGTTAGCTAAACCCCTAATATTCCAATATATGCATTTCATTTGAAAGGCTTAGTTGGAACCTTAGAACGAGTAAGGTACGAAGCACTTGCCTTTGAGTTGTTGGCTTTCTGACCATTCTTCTTATTTGTTTTTCTAGTGACTAATGTGAAACCTGATGTAGCAATGTTGCTTTGAGTTTCATTTTGAATTTGCGCTTCTATGTCTGCCTCATTTGGAAGCTTAGCCAGCAAGTCTGCTTCTTGTTGCTTAATCAATTCATCATCTACATCATTGAGGTTGGCCCATGATTGATTCAGAAAATGCATATTGTTTCGTACCCTTGCAGATGAGTCTTGCTCCTGACTTGAATCATGCTCATCTGCTGCATCATTGTTCAGCTGTGTGGCGTCTACGAATTCAGATTCTTAAGTGCTTGCTTCACTTTCTTGACCATCAGCAGGGAACTCTTCATTACGGTTCAGAGCAGCAACAGGGGAGTTAACATTCCTTGCATCTATTTCATGTTGTTGAGTCTTTTGTGTTCCTTCTTTCATCCCTGCGTCCTTATCAGCATCCTGCTGAGTTATTTGCTTACTAGAATTCTTTATGTCTAGGTCAATAACAGGTGTATCTTTCGCAGTCCAAACAGCATTCTGTTTCACCAAAGGCGCCTTACCTTTGTCCTGAATTTTCTCAGCTGGCTCGCCTTTATTATTTTCCTGGTGTGTACCATCGTTGTTTCTATTACCGGCTTTCCTGCAAACACTTACATGATGTCCTACAGCCCTACAATAAGCACAGAATTCAGGCACATTTTCATATTCCAACTCCACAAAGAATGCATATCCCTTTCGTTCAACAAGAACCTCGTATCTCAGCTCTTTACTCAAATCAATATCGATCAAAACTCTCGCAAAATGACCAAACGTTCTTTCAATTGCCGGTTTTCTTGTTACAGCGTCGACACAAATGGGAGTGCCCACACTACTAGCAATTGCAAAGATGATTCTTTTCCTCCAGTACTCCTGTGCTAATCCATGAATCTTAAGCCAAACTTGTGCAGAAGTATTTCTTTGTAGGTTAGGACTAAAGTCTTTGCTCCATGGAAATAGTTTCAATAACCCAGGATTTAACATCCATGACCCAACTGATCTCACTCTTCTTGCATCTTCAACAGATGAGAAGACAAACTCATAGTACCCTTTTCCAATAGAGGTGACACCCCAAGGAGCTAGATTTTTCCAAACAGGTTTCAACTTTTCTTTTAGAGCAACAACAGTTAAAGGAGCGGTACCTTTCGGCCAAATGATTCAAGCATGCAGGTTGTTCTTGCAGGCCTCCATACCCAAATCGTACTCATCATCAGGAATTGAAATTGAGAATTTTTCACCCTTGATTGTGGGTTTTGGGAGCTGGCTTGATGGTGTATCACATATGTTGGTTAGGGCTTGTGCAAAAGACATCTGAGCTTTGGGTAGATTTTGAATGGGTGGTTTTTTTGGGGCGATTGGAACATCATCAGAATCATTGAGGCATTTCCAGTCGATCGGTAGTGGTTTGAAGGAGGTTGGTGGTGGTTTAGGCATGGCGGTGGTTGAAAGAGGGGAAACCATTGAGGAAGAAGATGAACAGTGATTAAAACGCCAGAGAAAAATTCATCGCTCTCTATCACTTTTTAATTGTTACAAATAATACTATAAAATGTAACTAAAACTCTTTAGTAACACGAACTTTATCTAATAATTGTTCGAATGTTGCAAAATTTAATTAATAACATTTTTCTTGATTTAGTTACAATTTTCAAGTGTTGCTAAATGTCATTATTGTAGTAGTGTTTGTTATTATTAACTTTACAAATTCTTTAAGTAAAAAAAAATAGTTTTTTTAACTTTTCTTTTGTTATTTATATTGGTGATGTTAATGTTATTTATACACATTAGATATGATGAACTTCCTTTATCCAACGGTCTTTTTTTTGAGGGATTTAATATTAATAAAATAGGATCAAATCGATGACGAAAATAAAGATAAGAACTAAATTGAAACGTTTAATAGTTAAGGGACCAAACTGAAAAATTAAAATAAATTTAGGGACCGGAGGATGTATTAAGCCTTTTATTATTACTTAGTGTGACTCTTTCAATGTGTCATCATTACTTAGTGTTTTTTTAAAGAATCATTACTTAGTGGTTCATAATCAATTTTCCAATGTAATTACAATTCAGTAATAGTGTTGGTTAAAAAATATTAAGAATGCATATGTATTATTTTTTAATGAAATTGAACAATTGTTTATGGCATTGCTACTTAAATTATGTGGTAAAAAACATTATTTTAAGAAAAATTATTTTCCTTAATTTATCTCGTTCTAAATAATAATATTGAATTATATATTAAATAAAAATATTGAACTATATATTAAATAATAAAATTTTAAAGAAATATTGTCGCTACTTAAATTATCTCCTTGAACATTGTCAACCCTAACCCTAAGACTTGAAGTTGGCGATTATCTCCTTGAACATTGTGAACCCTAACCCTAAGGCTTGAAGTTGGTGATTATCTCCTTGAACAATGTCGACCCTAACCCTAAGACATGAAATTGGCGTTTATCTCCTTTGAACATTGTTGACCCTAAGACTTGAAGTTTGCGATTATCTCCTTAATAAGTTGCGAACCCTAACCCTAAGGCTTGAAGTTGGCGATTATCTCCTCGAACATTGTTGATCCTAAGACTTGAAGTTGGCAATTATCTCCTTGAACATCGTGGACCATAACCCTGAGACTTGAAGTTGGCGATTATCTCCTTGAACATTGACAACCCTAATCCTAAGACTTGAAGTTGGCGATTATCTCTTCGAACATTGTTGACCCAAAGACTTGAAGTTGGCGATTATCTCCTCGAACATTGACAACCCTAACCCTAAGACTTGAAGTTGGCGATTATCTCTTCGAACATTGTTGACCCAAAGACTTGAAGTTGGCGATTATCTCCTCGAACATTGACAACCCTAACCCTAAGACTTGAAGTTGGCGATTATCTCGTCGAACATTAACAATCCTAAATCCTAAGACTTGAAGTTGGCGATTATCTCCTTTTGCGTTGTCAACCCTAACCCTAAGACTTAAAGTTGGCGATTATCTACTTCAACGTTGTAGTCATTATTAACCCTAGTCATTCACTAAAAAAGTTCCGAAAGTCAATATTACCCCTAGTCTTTAACTTAATAAGTTGTCAAAGTCATTTATAACCCTCGTCCTTAACTACACAAGTGATATAAGTTATTTTTTTCTCTACTACTTAACTAGACAAGTTATATAAGTTATTTTTTGCTCTACTACTTAACTACAAAATTGCAAAGGTCGTTTTTAACCCTAGTCCTTAAGTTAATAAGTTGTAGTCATTACTAACCCTAGTCATTCACTAAATGCAAAAGTCAATATTACCCCTAGTCTTTAACTTAATAAGTTGTCAAAGTCATTTATTAAGTTGCTCTACTCCTTAACTAAAAAATGGCAAAAGTCATTATTAACCTTATTCCTTAGCCAAACCCCTATATAACATCTGCATCTTAGTATAAACAACTTCTTCATCGATTTAAACATGAAAAGTGTTGGAAATATAAACACATCTAACCCTAATAGATCATATTCAACAGCTTCTTCTTCAAATGTTACAAGAAGGGGAGCAAAATGCTTTTGTGGTTATCATACAGTTCTATTGACTTGTAAACAGAGACCAACTGCGGGTAGACAATTCTGGAGATGTCCACTTTGGATGGTATTTATTTCTCCATTTTATTCTTCATTAAAATTCAATTTTTCATGTCGATTTCTATTTTAATAATTTTGTTTTTTGTGGATTAAAACCCAGACACAACAAAAATGTCGCAAGTTTATTTGGCTTGATGAAAGTGGATACGAAAACATTAACGAGGATGAAGATCTCCAGACTCGAAGTGATGTTGGTGTTGTTGATCTAGTGAAAGAACTTGTGGAAGATGCACACAAGAATAAAGAGAAAACTAAGAATAATAAGAAGAAGCTTAATCTGATGAAAAAGAGGGGAAATATACTGCTGGCGTTGTTACTAATCATGTCTTTATAAGTTTAAATGTTGTATTTTTTATGATGTTGATGAAGTAATTTTAACCAAAACTTTTCATTAATGAAAAAATTATATAAAAGTATCTTTAACTTTTTATTTTATTTTTGACTTTACGAATTCTTCAAGAAAGAAAAAATTGTTTCGTTGCCAATTCCAAATTGCAAAAAGTTAATTATTTGGTTGCCAATTCCAAGTTTATCTATCCTATGCAACAATGCATAGGTTGCACCAATAAATGCAAAATTTATTAAAAAAAAGAAATAGAATGATTAATAGGAAGGAAGAAAAAACCATTTTGCAAAAGTAGTAAATGACAACTATAAAACTAAAAAGATATGACAATATCAAACTAGGAAGATGAACTAATACAAAATGACGGTTAAGAGGATGAAGATGAATCAGTTACACTGAATTGAGATAAATTCTCAAACAGTTTTGATGACATCTCATTTTATATTCCACACTTTGTAACGTCCAATTTTAAAGTTTTAATTATTGAACGTTAACGGAAAATATGAAGAAATTTTTTTATAGAGAAATAGGTGAAAAATTAATTATATATCCTTTCATAAACAAACTTCGTAAAATTGGAAATTCATTATTATACATTCAAAATAAATCATAAATGGTTAAAATACTCAAAACTGGGCATTTAGTAACTACAACCAAAATCAGAGTAGTAGTTACTAATATTTTCAATGTTTTCTTTCTCTAAGCATGCAATATTTGCAAAAATTAGATGATCATCTAAGCATGCAATATTTGCAATGTTTTCTTTCTCTAAGCATGAAACGTTAGATGATCATCAAAACTGACTTGGAGAGCCTATGATAGGTTGAAGTGGAGCTTCATTATAGACACTCTGAATGATATCGGTCTTCCTTGACAATGTATTGTTATGACTATGCATTGTATCTCCTCTCCTAGTATAAGGTTTCTTTGGAATGAAGAGGCTCTGGAGGAATTTAAGCCATCTAGAGGGATTAGAAAGGGATGTTATTTATCTACTTATATTTTTTTGTCCTCTTATCTGTAAAAGAGTAAAAGTTGTTCTTTCAAGTAAAAGAGTTCTATCAAGTTTATACTTGACAAGGTGGACTAAAGGCTAAGCAGTTGGAAAGCCAAGACTCTCTTTTGCTGGTAGACTCACTTTTGCTAAATTTGTGATTCAACAACTTCCTAGCCATGTTGTGCAGTCTACTATGGTTCCTATGCAAATTTATGATGAGGTTGATAGAAAAAGTAGAGGTTTTCTCTAGGGTGACACTGAGCTCGCACGTCCTATCTCACGGGAGAAAGTTTGCACTCCTTAAAAAGTTGGTGGGTTGGAACTGCGTACCGGCACGATCTATGAACCAAATGTCTGTCATGAAAGTGAGATGGCAAATTTGTAACAGGAAAGATGATCTTAGGATGGGAATTATTCGAGATAAGTATCTCAAGGCCGTATTGATTCTTTTTTTGTTTTGTTGGAGAGGCATACATAAGAATTGGAACCATGTCAATCAAAATCTTCATTGTCGTCTACGGAATGGTCTTAGAGTAAAATTTTGGAAGGAAAAGTGGCTATCTTACATGGATAAATTGGAGGCTTGTTATTCAACTAATGTAAATGGAAGAGGCAGCCTATTTGGTGAGCAACTTCCTGCATGACCAAGGAGGATGGGATGAGTTGAAAATGAGATATTTTTTGCCGTAACAAATATGCAACAATATTCTCCCGTTGGGTGCGCCACATTCAAACAATGGTGACGATAATGTGTGGTTTGGATCCTTACAGATGATGGAGGGTATGAGTTTCTTCATAAGGCTCTAAATTGCATGCATAACAAAATTTTCTCAATCATTTGGAGCTTGGAAGTTAGGTAATGACTACGGTGTTTGATTTAGAGGTTTACTAAAGGATTTATTCTTACAAATTCTGAAATATATATGAAACACCATATGATTTCACCGAGTCGTCAGTTATGTGTTGATGCCACAGAAACAACTTCACATGTGTTGAGGAACTGCAAGTTTGCCAAACTAGTTTGGGATAAAGTTCTAAATCAACCTTCAAATAGATTCTTTGGATATGATGATCTAATGTCTTCAATTGAGTGGAACATTGCTGGAAAAAGAAACTCTTCTCAACAACGGGAAATAACATTGTTTGTGGTAACAATGGATGCATTTGAAGATCTAGGAACCAATACATTCTTCTTATAACCGTGAGACTAATATTGAAGCAATATTCAAGGAAATTATAGTTACAGAAGGCAAGAGATATTCCAATTGCATCAATTGAATAAGTGACTGCAAACGGATACAATTTGAAATTTGAACAAGTCTAAGGGAAGGTTGTTGGCACTCGGCAGCCCCCGATTCAGTGGAGGCTTTGAATATTATGCAGGATGTGTAATTAATCATCCTTGTTGGTCAACGGAACCGCTTTTTTGCAGAAACGAAAAAAAACCAGAAATAGAATGATGAAGAAAATATCGCAGAAATGAAGAATAACAGAACCAGAAAAGAATACATTAAAATAAAGCACTGCAGAATTGTGCAAACAAAACAGAAATGCTAAAAATTGCAGCAAACTAAACTGATTATTATGCAGAAATTTTAAACCAAGAACGCAACAGTGAAAATATCGAAGAAATTAAAACCAAGATTACGAGAGTCGAGAGGAAATGAACACGCAAATAGAGTAAATAAGATTGCATTGTTCAGTACCAAAATAATTCCCTTCAAAGGTTTAACCCCAAGCATTTTGGGCAGTGTGAAAGATTTGAGACATTACGAAATTTGTGCAGCTCATAGAAGGCATTTAACCAAACATACAAATGATTTAGCATACAACCTAAGTATTATTTCTGATCTTAGAAAATCTAACCTCAAACCATCAAAATCAATGCATAATTGGGAATTATATAAACTGAAATGCAATAATGCATGAGGAGATAATAAAAACCTTTAACAAACAAATAAATGAAAATAACTACAATTTATTTATCAAGCTACAGATTAAGATGACCATTAATTAGTAATGACCCATGAAGTAGGTAATAATCAGAACAATTATAAAATAAATATCATAAGTATAAATTAAAATATAGTTTTTAGTTGAATCTCATGTTCAAGCGATATCGCATCACTACTACATTCTAACATTAAGAATAAGGTGATACTAAACTTTCAACGCAGACTTCTAGGATGAATTTAAACTGAAAATAAGAAAACTTTACAGAGCCATTTGTAGAATTGTAAAAAACCAAGTTCCGGGTCGAATCCTGTGTAGACTTCCACGTCACTAGGCCATCCTCAAAAATATGCATTACATTGGCAAAGAAATAATAAGATGGCATGAAAGGAATAGTGAACAATTTAGTCCAAGACGCTTTCATCCCATATTCCTTCATTATCCAAACATCATTACTAGAAATCCAGCACAAACAATTCCTGAAAACACTCAAGTGCAAAGTACGTGAATCTATTGCTCTATAATCATAATCAGGTAGCAAAACTTTTTTATAAGACTCGTTTCCCAAATCAAAAGAAGCAATAAAACGTTGACCTTTACTATAATCTTTAGAAGCCAACCAATTAATCGCGCCATTCACATATTTTCCCGATTTCTGCTCCACAATGAACCCATCATATTGGAACGTCTCTTTAATGTCTTTCCAGATATTGGTACCCACATTATGAAGCACCTTTACATCAGTTTTGTTATGATCCCGAAAAACAACCACCACCTTGTAATTATCAGAAATAGGATCATGGCCGAAGCCGTGCATCTGAAGATTATAACCAGTATGTTGCAATTCAAGTGGGGGCAATTCCTTGAATTTTCTAATGGAAGGGTTCCACAATCGATAAATAACAAAGCGTTCATAGATATGATATTCGGCAACACAGATGATGCCATTGCATGAGCCAACATTGTAAATAGAATGGTTGGAAGCAATCTCGTGCTGCGCGATTTTGTTGCAGGCTACGTCTTTGGTGAAAAGAGAGTCGAGAGGGTAAGACTTGATAATGTACTTGTGTGAGAGTGAGGAGTAGGCTAAGATGTGGATGAGGCATGTGGTTGAGAAGAGAAAGTGCTTCTTGGCGAACTTGGGATCAGAAATTAGAGAATTCCACCACTTGCACACACATCGAAATTGCATGAGGGGTTTCACGGGGAGCCTATGGAGAATTTCTGGAATGAGATCGAAAGGAATAGTGGGAAGTGGCGATGAGTGAAGTGACGATGAAATTAGGGTTCCTATCAACTGCTGTGGCTTGGTGGTGATTGTTTTCTCAGTCAGTATTGGAGAAGAAACGGTATCGTTTCTTTTGACTGCCTTGTTTGCCATGTTACTGTGTATGGAACTAAGAGGGTTAACGTGACCGATGTATCCAGATCTGTCATCTATACAGTCTTTTTTTTTTTTTTTTTAACATAAAAAATAAATTTACGCACATCACATCACAAACCCTTGTACTTATCTCATCTCTGTAAGTGACATCATATTATTTATTTTTTAAGTCACACATATTTGTATTTATCCTTTAAGTACTTAACTTTTAATCATATCATTGTACTTCTCTATAAATAGAGATCACATGTAAGATAATTGTACATCAGAAGAGAATATTAAAATCATCTTTCTTTCTCTCTCCTTCTCTATTTCTCTTTATTTGTATTCTTATTCTAATAGTTTTATAACATCACGAGCTTACCAACTAAGGGATGCAATTTGTCTTAATCTACTTTTTATGTAATCTTTATATATAAAATTTAACCCGTAAGCCAATTTTTAACCTAATTTTAACCTAGATTTTACGATGACTTTTACGTTATTACCCCGTGTTCAATTAAACCTGTTTATTTAAGAGATAAACTTTAAAAATCGTTCCTCCCATTCCTCCTATTCCTATAACAATTTCCTCCTATTTTGTTTCCAACACAACAATAAACAGATAAACATACAAAAAGAAAAAAAATACAATTTCCTCCTATTTTGTTTCCAACACAACAATAAACACATAAACATAAAAAAAAAAAAAAAAATCACTCTTATTAACAAATTCTTCCTATTATTTCCATTTAATCAAAATGTTATTTTCAAATGTTTCTAAAATAAAAAACAACAGCTCACTACTAAATCCAATCCAATCCTATTTTCGCTCCTAACAAATTCCCTTTTTAAAAAAAAAAAGAACCTAACAAATTCACAAATTCAAATTCCTGTAAGTTTGTTGCACCTTTTCCAATTCGTGTGCATTAATTAAGGGATGATTTAATCAGAATTTGTTAGGTTTTTCAGTATATATATCAGGCTTCCCATTTTTGCGATTGCAAAATTCAAATTCCCTTCTAATATTAACCACGACCCAGACTCCAACTCCCCACAAATTTAGCTGTTTCCAAAGCACTTTCACGTATCAAATCTTCTAAAGCACTTTCACGTATCAATTCTTCTTCTCACTATAAATGTGTACCATACAGAATTGAATAAAACACATCCTTATTTATCCCTTTAATCATTCGTTCAGAGAATTTCTCCCTTTAATCATTCATTCAAAGAATATCAAGTGGTAATATTGAAAAATGTTGTTGTCGTATCACCGTTTAACGGGTATATCTGATGCTATGGTCTGATTTTTGCGTATGTTTTCATGCTTAAAGATGTTTTGTAACACTTTTTATTTTTACTGTATTGATGCAACAGGTCCTTTGGTTAAGCCAATTTTTAACCTAGATTTTATGATGACTTTTACGTTATTACCCCCGTGTTCAATTAAACTTGTTTAATTAAGAGATAAACTTTAAAAATCGTTCCTCCTATTCCTCCTATTCCTATAACAATTTCCTCCTAGGCTTCCCATTTTTCGATTGCAAAATTCAAATTCCCTTCTAATATTAACCACGACCCAGACTCCAACTCCCCACAAATTTAGCTGTTTCCAAAGCACTTTCACGTATCAAATCTTCCAAAGCACTTTCACGTATCAATTCTCTTTCTCACTATAAATGTGTACCATACAGAATTGAATAAAACACATCCTTATTTATCCCTTTAATCATTCGTTCAGAGAATTTCTCCCTTCAATCATTCATTCAAAGAATATCAAGGGGTAATATTGAAAAATGTTGTTGTCGTATCACTGCTTAACGGGTATATCTGATGCTATGGTATGATTTTTGCGTATGTTTTCATGCTTAAAGATGTTTTGTAACACTTTTTATTTTTACTGTATTGATGCAACAGGTCCTTTGGTTAATAATCTAGATTCATATAATGGAGTGTTTGTTGTTCCATCTTTTTGCTTTATTTTCAGTTGTTGAATCAAACATTTGATTCTTCAGTCTTGCTAAATTCTCTTCATAATTTTAATCTAAGCATCCAGATTTTAGTCTCTTTTCAATTTGGACTTTCTTTTTTTACGGCATCTGTCTCTTATTTTCTTAATCTTGATTTTACAATTTTTCAGATTCTCCATTGTTGCAGTTTTACTACGATGTCGATATTATGATCTATTTCCGTGTTCATTTTCTTTTAATTAAACGTAAGTATGCATTCGCTTTTCTTCATTCCTTCCTTCGATAGAATGCCGTATTAGCTTTGTTTAGTCTTCCCCTAAATGAAACAAATAAACAATTTATTGAGGGATTTAAGTGTCTTCTTTTATTTTGTTTCTTTATTTTTGTGTGCACAACTCAAATAATACCTATCTTGAAGTAAAAATCATGTGCAGTTGCAGGTCCTCACAATGCAACAATTGCTAATGTTATTAGTGGGTGAGTAAGAGTTTAGTCTCTTCATTTGGTAAGGAGATTTTATAAATATAACTTTCATTTGCAATATTTAAGATTAGAACTCAGAAAATATACATTGATTTGATTTTCACTTTGTGAAAACTTCTAGCAGGTGATGAAAAGTGATCATGCTATATTTTATAGAAATTATATAGACTTAACTACAAGGGATTTGTTTCTGTCTTTTAGTTGGTTAACAATGTTTTTGTCCCGCATTTTGTTCTCTTAGATGTTACACTTTTTATTTGTTAACATTTAATGCCTTCTTTATTTTAATTTATACCTGTAAGTTCTTATCAATTGATAGAAATGTGACAACATAATATATTTAGTGTATAAAACGTAGGACATGCTTCGACAGAGGGTATGAATATGAACCAGGCATTTAACTGCATGTGTGAATATTAACTATAACATAATTTGCATGTGTGAATGTTAACTATTATATTCAGATAATATTTTTGAGATTTATTTCTCTTGATAATCCTCTTTAGGTAAAAATTATTGTCTTCACTCTTTTCTAAACTGCTTTGCTGATTTGTTGTTTTGTAGTCATAATAATATTTTTTATTAGAGGCTTTATGAATGACAATACCAATTCTATGGATAACACTTATCCGTAGAGCTGGTCTTCATGAACACACATGAGTTCTCATCATAGCCATACAAATAGAATGTTCCCTTTGAAAAATTCTTGATATTGTGGAGGATATAATGCAAATTTAATTTTTTGTTGATTAGTTTAAAGAATTGTAAGCTAAATAAAACAATCCAAATATTGTTGTTAATTCTTCTTCTTTGCTCATTGTGTTTAGCATTTCATTACAGGAAAACAATTTACATAGAATTTCTTAAGGTGCCTGAAGCAAATATAAAGGTCTTCTATTTTGTTTGTGGATTGAGATAATGCAAAAATTTCAGTTGTTTCTAAGCGTTATTGAAAGTTAAGGATATTTGATTTATTTTTTCAACCTATAAAAAACTGGTGTTTTTGTCTTATGAGGAAAGTCATGTGCATGGGCCTACTATTCAACTTATGGTGCTTTTGACACAAAAACAATACAACAAGAGGAATTGTGATTTTGAAGGCTAAAAATCTTTCTTTTGGGTCCTTTGAGAATAGTTGATTTTTGTTTTGAAGGTTTATTATTGTTATTTAGGTATGAGTGGTTTTCATGTAACATAGGTTTTTGGAATCAAGTAGTGACCAATTTGTATAATGTCGATTCTATTTGCACTTGCAAATTTTTTAATTAAGTTTAGATGATTACAATGACGAGAACCAATTGTAATTTTGATATGTGAAAGATTGGAAATAGAATTTTAGATCCCTGTCGTTGTCTAATTTTTATTTTTTAATATTCGTTTGTTTCAACTAAACGATTTCATGTCATCTCTTACTTTATTTTTTGAACTTGCGTAAGTAAAATGTATAATACTCTTCATCTTTTATTAGTCGAAATGACCCGTGCGACGCACGGGTCTAAAGTCTAGTAAGTTTAAATTTTAGAGGTTCATGGAGTTAGTGGTTCGCCATTTAGGTTTTTATTATAAATAGTAGTTTCCAAGCTGGGAAATAGGTCGCAAATCATATATAGAATTCTACAACACTCAAACTACGGGCGTCTAGGGAAACGAGTTAATACAGAGTGTATGTAAACTTATTTGTAGACTACCCCTTTTATTTTAATGCAATATATTTTACCTTTTCCTTGAGTTTACGTGCGTAAACTTACTTTTATCTTTCTTTTATTTGCTTTATTTTAAGCTTTTACTTGAAAACTTAAACTTGTCGAAAGACAATGCCTTTTACTTCAAACCCGTCCTGCTCTCTAAGTAACCTGAGTTCACTTCGTGGCCTTTCAAACCATTTTCCTATAGAAAATCCTTTGCACAACGGTCTTGATATTTCTAGTTCGATCTCGCTTGTAATAATCAGAACTAGCCTCTGTTTGCCAAAATCACAGGCAAACAAATTGGCACGTCCAGGGGAACCCAATTTATGCAATTGATTTTCAAAAACTTTTTCAAAATCAAAAACCTTTTTCAAAAACTTTTTTAAAAATCCATCTCTTTGAAGAGTTTCGTTTTTAGAATTTTGTTACTATTTTCGGGTAACTTTTTTGCTATGCTACAGCGAGTAATTCATATCGCTAAATACAATTATGATATGTAAAGGAATACAAACTACATCCTACAAAATAATCAAAACTAGGTGCTTGCATAAGTTATCATCATCAAGAGAGGTTTCTGAGGTCCATATTCATTCATCTTGTTAGTCGCATATTCCATGTGTCATAACCTCAATGAAAAGACACCATAACATAGAAGTAAGATAATACTCAACAATTAAAAGAACAGGACATGGATCTTATATTTCAAGCACCATTCCATCACCACGGAAGACATCATTCCACAAATGCATTCATGTAATAAATTATATTTCTAAGTTCTAACAAGTTGAAATACCACAACGTATTCTTAGTTCTCGCAAAAACGAAAATACCAGAAACAGAACGATGAAGAAAATATCGCAGAAACGAAAAAACCAGAAACAAAACGATGAAGAAAATATCGCAGAAACGCAGAATAACAGAACCAGAAATGAACACATTGAAATAAAGCACAGCAGAAATGTGCAAACAAAACAGAAACGCCGAAAATTGCAGCAAACTGAAGTGATTATGAAGAAATTTAAACCAAGAACGCGACAGTGAAAATATCGAAGTAATTAAAACCATGATTTAGAGAGGAGATGAATACGCCAATAGAATAAATAAGATAGCATTATTCAGTAGCAAAATAATTCCCTTCAAAAGTTTAACCCCAAGTATTTTGTACAGCGTGTGAAAGATTTGAGACATTACGAAATTTGTGCGGCTCATAGCAGACATTTAACCAAACATACTAATGATTTAGCATACAACCTAAGTATTATTTCTGATCTTAGAAAATCTAACCTCAAACCATCAAAAGCAATGGGAACTATATAAACTAAATGCAATAATGCATGAGGAGATAATAAAAACCTTTAACAAACAAATATATGAAGCCTGGAATTTATTGTAAAATTATTTTAGCAATATCCTAGCGAAATAGTTTGGAAACATAAACTTTGGAAGACTATATTGCTACGAACTAATTTGGAAGTAACCAAGAATATATTATTATTATTAGTTGCCAATTAGCTAAGAAATATTTTGCCAGAATCCTTCAAAAAAAAAAAATTGCTATATAATTTGTAGCTCAGTCCATGCTACGGACTAGGGTGTTCGCGGTGCGGTTTGGTTCGGTTTTAAGCATAAAAGTCATCCAAACCGCGAGATAAAAAAGCATATGCTATTTGGTTTTGAGCAAAATAACTCAAATATTGCCAACTTGTTACCAAATAAACATAGGACATTTTATTTTGATGTTTATATGATAAAATATTAGGTAAAACTTATATCAAAATAGGTAAAATTAAGAAGAAACATAAGCATGAAACAAATTATTGGGAAGTAAAGGAAACAAATTCAGGAAATGAATTGAAAGAGATGGAAAGGAATTAGAATCGAACCCGATGGTACAACAATGGAAAAATCAAATCAAAAGAGATTATTCTTGAGCTAAGTAATTGGGAATATTCATTATTTTTGCGGTTTGGTTTGGCTTGGTTCAGTTGCTGAGATGCAAACCGAACCGAACCGCGCAGTTCAGTGCAAAAGTCATCTGAAATCATCCGATCCAAGTGCGGTTTTTTGCGGTTTCGGTTTGGATTGGTTTGGTTTTGCGGGTTTTTATTGAGTTGGTTTGGTTTTGAACACCCCTACACGGATAACCTAAAACTTCAGCTAAATGTGTTTTGCTACAGATTAGCTACGAATTAGCTACCATTATTTTCGTAGCATATCATTGATTTTCTTGTAGCAATCCCCTTTGATCAATCTCATTATAATTTGTTTGAGTCACGATACTTTTATTCAAAGAGCGCAGATCAAAAAGCTAAAAAATGAATTAAAACAAAATTATTATTTTTTAATATTTTTAAAACAAAAAATTTGTATTGGATATATAAGTTTTTAAGATATTGAATGATTATATTTGTATATTTAATTTCTTAACTTGTCCTCCAAGGATACAAGTCAACATTTCCTTTTTTTACACAATGCAATTACTAGTTACTAATTTAAAAATAAAACTAAATCTTTCTTAATAATTAGGCAATCGAAATTTAACATAAATTAACAATGAAATTAAAGGTGTTACAAAAAACAATAAAATAAAGTGAGGAAACATTCCTTCAAAAAAAAAAAGTGAGGAAACATAATATTTTTGCGTATAATATGTAACATAATTATTAGAAATTAAAAATAAAAAAAATACCATATTTAAAATCACACAGTCTTCTATATTCTGCCATGAAACTTTCATGTAAAGTAATTAACAATATGAGAATTCATGGACAGCTCTGATTAACCCTAGAAAACCCAATACACATAAAAACTTGTAGAACTAGTAGTAGTACTCTAGAATAAGTAAACCCTAAATAACTGCATAATTTATGGAGACGGTGTATTATAGGGTTCTTCAATCCAGCTAGCAATCTCATCTTCGTCAACAGATTCAGCATCAACATCAACATAATCAGCACCAACATCATCAAGAAAATTATTTGACTCAAACTCATAAAAGTTAAAATTTGAAAAATCAATTGCTTCATTCATATCAAAATCAAATAGTTGAAGGTCATCAAGGCAACCAAGATCATCCAAACCCTGCCCTAAACCATCAAATATTAACCAATCCGATTCAAGCAATGTCATATCCGAATCCTCAACGACATTCGGTTTCTGTACCAAAAGACTTAGACTCTCAACAATAGGTTCATTACATGAAATCTTAGCCCTCTCAACCAATTTAGGAACGCGATTAACTAAGCCGGGCGAAGATGAAGATGAAGATTTATGTAACATACCAATCTTTGATTTTTTAGAAACAACATTCTTGAAACTCTTGCGGCTCTTCTCATAAGCCAACCGCCGATTAGCAATGACTTGAAATTCATGTCTTTTAGTTTGATATGCATGTGAAGCCGCTTCAGCTGTGTCAAAGGTTCCCAGCCATTCGCGTGTACCCTTGAATGGGTTACGAATTTCAGCAGCAAATTTACCCCATTTCCTCATTCGAACACCTTTATATTTGCAAGAAGGTTGTCTAACTATAGGTTTTGGTTTTGTACGACTCTTATTCTTATCCGTCACTGTTTCAACCGGACAAACAGCGTTAATGGAAGAATTAGGGATGGCAAGTTCAAGCACACATCTCTTCCTCTTACCTTGTTCCTGGACATAATGATTTTCTTCATCTGATGATGAATCTGTTGCATCTGGGTCATCATAGATAATTCTTAACCTTCTTGTTCTTTTGGAGACATGTGATTTGTGACTTGGTGGACCCATGATAACCGGAAAATTAACAATAATAACCTTTTTTGTATGAACTCGATGTTCGCAATTGCAGATACTAATCTCTCATGGTGTAGAGGATGAGATGAGAAGCGAAACTCCCCTTCAAGAGTTTATATAGCAATAATAGTCTTCCTTCACAAGACTCCTTAGAAGACCAAAAACTATTATAGGAAACAAAGTGAAAAAGGAAATCAAATAAATACATATTTTTGAATAGCATCAAGTGAAGATTCAATTTTAAAGAAAGAGAAAAATATTACAGAATATTTTTATATGAAAAAATCCCCGTGGCAAACGACAATTCCGTGAAATGACCTGAAACAAGAAAATTAATCAGAAAAATAAAACAGAATCAAATATTACATTTATAAAAAAATAAAAAATTACAATACACTAAGTCAATAAAATTAACAAACCTTATGATCCTCAAATACATGGAAATATCTGTGTTGACTAGTGAACTGAGTATCATACATGAAAAATCTCCAATCACTTCCGTGTTAAACCCAGATTCTGATGAATTTCTCAAGGAAATCCCAATGAAAAAACCTTTTACCTTTTCTTTAATTCTAAAACAATAAAACAAGTTTTCAGATTAAAATATCATATACATAAGGTTCTGTACATATTGTTGTATATATGAGTAAGAAGATTTTTGTGTGACATAACAAGTTCATAATTTTTAATTAACGATCAACATTTGTGTTATTAAAAAAAAGGAAATTATAGAATACAAACTTTAACATACAAATAATAATTTTAGAACAACAAAATTAGAAAAGAAGAAGGTTGAAAGAAAAGTTTACCTGAGAAGTTAAGAAACTATTGTTGTGATCAGTGTCACTGGTTTTCTTCTCTATCGGTTTTCATCATCAGCAATGGTGTATATACGTTATACCGATTCTTTTTTTTAGGAGCGACATTATAGCGATTCAAGTATTTTCTTTCATTAAAACAAAATAAATATTTTCCTTTTGTGATTTGTTTAAAATAAGTCACAACCAGGTGTATTCTAATCAGAAATATTTACCCGAGATACTTGGAAAATAGAGAATAAAAATAATTAAACATGTGCTCTTAATATACTACTTGGTAAGCAAGCAAAGAAATATTTTATAAATAAAAAAAAAATTGAAGATTTGTGTTCAAATTAATGGTTTTTAATTGTCAAAGAAAAGATAATAATTAATGATATGATTATGATTTCAATACATAATTTGTATATTTAATATATTTAATTCTTTAATAAATAATTTTTTTGGTAGTAACTAGACTTATAAGTGTAGAGAAGTGGAAAGTCCGATGTCAAACTCCGACCCAGTATATATTCCTATTTATTATTATTTTTTGTTTTAACCCTCATGTTTTCAGGAGAATTAAGCTCTAGTAATTCGAAGTTCGATCAAGAGATAAGTGAAGTTTGACCAATAATTATTCCACATTCATTAGCCTTTGCTAATTTAATTTACTAAACATAATCGTCTATATTTGATTTTATATTTCCTTTTGTTATATATTGATATAGAAGAAGGAAAATATTTTATATTTATTTCGCATATGTGTATTAATATTTTATTTTGGTGTTAACCATATGATTCTTAAGGAAAATGTGCTCTACTAATCCGAAGTTTGTCAGAAAGATAAGTAAAATCTGGTTTAGAATTGTTTCATCAATGAATCAAATACAATTTCTCCTAGAAAATTCTTCTTTTGATAGAGCTTATTAACCACTTGAGCCCAGATAAAATTTTATTTCTCATAGGTTAACTTCATGTCCCCATACTTTTGTTTTTCTTATTTCATAAATGAATTCCCTTAATTAATAAAAAACAATGAGGATGTATCCCTTAATTAATAAAAAACAATGAGGATGTACTTAGTCCAACTTTTACACCAAATATAAGTTTATATTTAAAACCGGAAGCTGTATATTATTTTTTTTCAATTTTTCTATTTACATAAATATTTTTTCTTTTCAAAGAAAAAAACTTTCCAAAAATAAATTATTTTCTAATTTTTTACCAAATTATTTTCTTGTAGTTTTAATATTTATTTTCTTTTTGAAAACATCTTTTTTTTGACAAATTTTTTAAAACACGTTGTTTCTTCTAATTTTATTATTTACTTTGTAATATCTTGATATTTTAAAATGTAAATTTTGAGTTTAGTTTTAAAAAAAACTAATAACCAATATAAAGCTTGTAAAATGTGGTTTTAAATATTATTTTAGTAACTTATTACTCCCCCTGATCTTTATTGTAAGAAAAAAAATGAAAATCAATGTAATCATTAACTATTGGAATTTTAATACATTTATAGAAAGTCACAAAACATTAAATATACTCATTAATACTAAAAAAAGACAAATATTAATGAGGGATGGAAAACTCTTGTAAGCAATAAATACATCTTAAAAGATGTAATATTTTCTTAAAAATAAAAACAATTTAAAAAAAAAATCTTAAAATAAAGACTGGATGGACTATTTCATAGGTTAAATTAAATTAAATGAAAATAAAGACATGAGGGAATCAGATGAAGAAAATTAAAGCCACTGTCGAGATAGAAATTGAAGGAGAGGAAGCTCAATTCATATATGAATACATTCAACAGGTGTTGGTTTTAATCCTCACCCACTATTATTCTAACAGAGAGATGAGCGATAGAGGTAGAGAAAGAGAGGCAGTAACCCTAGGCATTGTCGAAGGTCACCGCGCCGGTGCTCTTCATCGCCGGAGGTGAGGTACAATGGGAGGTGTAGGGTTCCAAGCAGGGTGTCAAAAATTGGGAGGGAGGGGGATAGGGAGCAATGGTCTGAGGTGAGTCAGCGGCTTCGGAAAGCGTCTAGACAAGGTTTTAATGGTCAGCACAGGAAGCAGGGAACGGGACGACATGAAGGGTATGGAGAGCAGCAGCAAGGACAGGTTAGGGCTACGGAGTTTTGGTACGATCACAGGTTTAGGTCTCGGCATCAGTACCGAGAATACTCTAGGGAGCAGTTTGTGCAATTAGTTTCGGTATCATCGGATAGGTTGTGCGGTTGTTCTCATATTTTGTTTGGGCATTGCGTTAATGGCAGAAGGTATCAGCAGGTATCACGCAATCATAGCAGGTCAGCAGGTGTTGTTCGTAAACCATCACACATTGACAGAAATTATCAGGTGCAATCACGTGTAAACAATACCAGGTCGCATGGAGCTTCTCAACGACCTTCAGTGCAGCAAGATCATGGTGTTCATAGGGCTTCTGTTGTGTGGCCAAGGCAGTCAAGGGTTCAACCGGTGTTGGAAAGCGAGGAGGAATATTATGACCGTGAATTTCCTCAATTAAAGCCGCAGACATCCAAGCATCGAGAAGAGCAATTTGGTGAAGAGGAAAATGTCGGGGTCCAGACTAAAACAAATTGTTTCCTTTTATTTCGTAAATGTTCCGGAGTTGATTCTGTATTCATACTTGAGGCAAGGCTTTGAAGTTTGTGGTATCTTAGAGGACTTATATTTAGCAAAAAATGTTAATGCTCAAGGGAAGGTTTATGGCTTTGTCCGTTATAGTAATGTTAAAAATGTGGAAAAAAATGACTAAAGCTTTGAATGCCGTCTAATTTGGTGTTTTTAAAGTGTTTCCTAAGGTTGCACGTTTCGATCGCTTTGCAAAGTATTCTAAGGGGAATGGCAAGGTGGTGAAGGGGTTGAAAATTGAGGGAGAAAAAAGTGTGAAGGGAGGGAATAAAAATGTTGGTGGGGGAGTACAAGAAGATGATCAGAAGGTGGTATAGAAAAATGGGAAGGGTCTTGAGGGAGGGGAAAGGCGTGTCTGAGGTGTTGAGGGATGGGACATTTTGGTAGGCGCAGTGGGTTGTTATAAGGATGTGGAGGGAAGGAAGGGGCACATGGAAGGAGACAAGGAAGGGGGAGAGAAACTGAAGTTGGCGAAGTTGGGGGAGAAGGTGCACTTACCGGTGGCTCATAGTCGTAGTGTGGGAATGGGATGACATAATAAAGTTCCTAAAGCAATGAAATCGTCAATTGCGCAGGTACTCGGTTGTGGAAAGCGACATGTTATTAAATATAGGCCTCATGTTAAAGATGTCACTTGGGCGTAGGATGGTGTTGTTGCAACTGTAATTAATGGCGAGTCCATTCCTCTAATTCAGCAACGTATCATTGACGCCGGTTTTGAGAATCTAAATATTATTTCTATGGGGGAAGATAAGGTTATGTTGAAGTCTTCTGATGTTGCAGATGTGAATTCGATACTTACAGGTGCTGTTGAATTTTTTGCATCTTTTTTTTTTACCTCTGTTCACGCTTGGAATAATGAATGTGTTAAATTTGAAAGAGATGCATGGGTCCGTCTATATGGTGTTCCATTACAAGCATTGAATGCTAAAAAATTTCGATTATGTGCTTTTGATATTGGACACTTAATGTGTTTGGATACTTGTACGGTGGATAGAGACTGACTAAATTTTGTATGAATTTTATTGGCTACATCATCTTTGGATATTATTAATGAGGAGGTCGGAGTTTTGGTTGATGATATTTTGGTTACTATTAAAGTTGTGGAGGAATGGGGTTTTGCTATTGGTGAGGATGTGTGTTTATTTGAAGATGAGTCAATGCATGATGAAAATGATAAGGCGGATGATCATGGGGTTCATATTAATAGTAATGATGTTGACAAGTTGGTGCATGAGATGGCAGAGGATTGGGTGGAGGAAGAACGGGAGTGTAGTAGTAATAATAATAGTGCGCATAATGATCACGGGGTTGAAGATGAATCATCGTTTCAAGATGTGCATGTTTCTTATGATAAGGTTGCAGTTACACACGCATCTATTCAGCATAATTGTATTGATCCGAATGTTTTACGGGTCGGTGTCATAATTCTATGAAGTAGTTATGGTGCCGAGGGAGCAGAGCATGCCTAATGAAGCTTCTGCTCCTTTGGTCGTGAACCAATTTTGATTCGAGGTGGGACAGTCGTGTTGTGAAGAAAGCAGCATCCAGTATGCGTACCACTTCTTGTTCGCCAGGTTGTACGCGTTCAGTGGTATCAGGGATGTGGAGTGTGGATTGGTCGAGCCGTCATAATCATGGTGATACAGGTGTTATTTTTTCATCTAAAAATTAAAAAAAAAATCAAACAGTTAATTCTCAAGCAAGAAACATATATTTAAGAAGAAAGTGAATAGTGCTCTGCGTCATCCTGTAGTCAATATCAAGAAAGTTGCTAGGATGTCATCCAAGGAACGTCAAACAGTCCTTAAGGAGTTAAGAAAGCATGTTGGTAAGCGACTTCGTGGTTCTGTGAGTAATGGGGTTGACAGTAGTTCTAATGATACATCTCAGGCTTCCGTAAATAAAGATTGGCAAAACTAGGTTTTTTTACATGGTAATAAGGATGTAGCTACGAAGGATGTATGTGGGATATGGACGGTGATTGGTGTGAAATTTAATGGGGATAAGGCAAATATGTTTAATGTGTTATCCAGAGGGAGGCGAAGAGGTCGAGGGAAGGGGGGGGGTCGGTTTCGATGAGGGAGCAGCCGAAGGTTGGGCAGTGAGGGTTTGGAGAGGTTGGTGAGAGGGTGGGTATGGTTGGGTGTGGGTGTTTCTAATGTAGATTGTCTCTTGGAATGTCAAGGGGTTAGCTGGTTTTGAAAAAAGAAAATAGGGAAGGAAGTAGGTGGGAGAAAAGAAACTGTCTATTATATGTATACAGGAAACTATGCTTGGCAAGGTAGATTATTTTATGTGCAATACGCTATGGGGAAGTTGTCCTCATGGCTTTTCGTTCAAATCGTCAGTTGGGGCTTCTGGCGGACTACTCACCATGTGGGACAGTGAGGAGGTTGATATCAGTTACTCCTCTTTTGATCATGTATTGGCGGTGGGGAGTAGCTTTTTGCACTTTGGTGAGGATTTTGTTTTATTTAATGTGTATGCTCCGTGTGATGTGCCGAGCCAAAGTCTGTTGCGAAAGAACTTATCATCCAGGTTGGCTAATTATGTTGGACACCTTGTCTGTGTCTGTGGTGGTTTTAATGTTGTTCGGGGGACGAAGGAATGGCGGAATGCGGGAATTATGCATAGAGCTACAGGTGTCTCTTCTTTTAAAAAATTTATTGACGGTAATGATTTAATTGACCTCCCTCTAATTGGTCGCCGTTTTACATGGTATCTTGATGACGATCATTCAATGTGCCATATTAATAGATTTTTATTGTCTGAAAGTTGGTGTTTAAGGTGGCCAAATTGTCTTCAGGCAGCCCAGTTATGTGGCTTGTCTAATCATTGTGCTATCATTCTTTTTACTGATGAACCAAATTTGGGACCATGTCATTTCTGCATGTTAAAATGTTGAGCAGATGTGCCAGGTTGTAACTTCTAAGTGGCGGTCGTTTCAGGTGGATGGGTGGAATGTTTATGTCATGAAGGAAAAATTAAAATTGATTAAGCTTGCCCTTAAGGAATGGCATTCGAAACATACTACTAATATTCCAGGTAAAATATCTCAAGTAAAGGATTGTATTTCGGTGTTAGATGAAAAAGCAGAGGTCTCGTTTATTAGGGAGGAGGAGGTGGACGAACTACATTATCTTAGTGTAGAGTTACATTCTTTATCTCATATTTATTCTAGTATATGTTGGCAACAGTTGTGCCTAAATTGGTTACGGGAAGGGGATGCTAATTCAAATGTTTCCATGGTACCATGTATAGTCGGCGGCGGGTCAATGTTATTTCTACAATTGATGTGGGAGGTGTTTCAGTGGAAGGTTTTGATAATATCATGATGGCGGTTTTTTCACATTTTCGAACCACTATAAGGCTCCAGTTGTGGTGTGCCCTAGAGCCACTATCTTGAATTTTTGCACACTATATATCAGAGAAGGGACGGCTATGAAAAAACCATTCAGCATGGAGGAACTCAAAATTGTTGTGTGGGATTGTGATAGCTACAAGTGTCTTGGCCCGGATGGAGTGAATTTTGGCTTTATTAAATATTTTTGGCTCGATATGAAAGAAGATCTTATGCATTTTGTGTCTGATTTTCACCGTAATGGAAAGCTTTTAAAAGGTATAAACAGTACATTCATTACGCTCATTCCAGAAAAAAGATTCACAACAGAGTTTGAATTATTTTCGTCCCATTTCCTTGGTGGGTAGCTTGTATAAGGTGTTGGCTAAGTTGTTGGCTAATAGGCAGAGATCAGTTATTGGTAGTGTAATCTCAGACACACAGTCGATATTTGTAAAAGGCAGACATATTCTTGATGGTATTATGGTTGCCAATGAGATAGTAGATGAGGCCAAAAAATAAAAATAAAGATTTATTACCGTTCAAAGTTGATTTTGAGAAGGCTTCTGATTCCGTTGAATGGAAATATTTGGATGATGTGATGGAGAAAATGTCTTTTCCCACTCTTTGGAGGAAATGGATGCGGGAGTGTGTTACAACAGCCTCGACATCGGTCTTAGTTAACGGGAGTCCCACTGCAGAACTTCCCTTGGCTTAAGATATTCGTCAAGGGGACCCTATGTCCCCCTTCTTGTTTTTATTGGCGGCTGAGGGGTTTCATGCCATGATGGAGTCAATGATCGATTACTAATAATATCTTCTCAGGTTATAAAGCAGGTTGTGAGAGGTCTCTATCCAACTCTCACCTCCAATTTGTGGATGATACACTCATTTTGGGGGAGAGAAGTTGGGCTAATGTTAGGGCTATGAGAGCGGTGTTGCATCTCTTTGCGTCTATGTCGGGTTTAAAAGTTAATTTTCACAAAAGTGAGCTTGTTGGTGTTAATGTTAACCAGTCTTGGTTAGTTAAAGCCGCGACAGTTTTAAATTGTAAAGTTGGTGCCTTACCTATCTTATATTTGGACCTCCTAGTTAGGGGTGATGCTCGCCGGTTGATTTTTTGGGAACTTGTGGTTAATAGTATTAATTATCTCCTGACTTCACTCCCAGCCTATGCCCTTTCCTTCTTCAAAGCTCCCTCATGTATCATCGCCTCTATTAAATCTCTTTTAATTCGTTTTTTTTTTGGTGGGTGTGAGGATAATAGGAAAATTACCTGGATTGATTGGGGGTCCATTTGTTTGGATAAGGTGGTTGGTGGTTTGGGGGTAAGGTGAATTAGGGAGTTTAGTTTGGCATTGCTGGGTAAGTGGTGTTGGAGATTGTTGGTGTACGGCCTAGTCGGAGGGCTGGTGCAGGGTGGTGGCCGGGAGAGGGGTCGGTGTGGTGGAGGACGATATGTAGCATCTGAGATGGAGATGGAGGGGTGATGGGTAGTTGGTTTCCTAACCAATTACATCTAAATGTCGGTAATGGTGTTAGTAGTCTGTTTTGGTTGGGTAGGTGGATGAGGGAGGTTCCTTTGTGTGTTAGGTTCCACCGTTTGTATGAGTTGTCAGAAAATAAAATGACAATTGTCGCGTAGATGTTTTGTTGGGGTGGGATGAGGGAGGGGAGGGGAGGCTTGAAAGTGGCGTAGGAGGTTGTGGGCGTGGGAGGAGGATTTGGTAGTGGAGTGGAGGAATATTATGTCAGATGTTTTATTGTAGGTTGATTCAGATGACTATTGGAGGTGGAATCCGGACCCGGTTGCGGGGTGTTCTGTTAGTGGGGCTTATCACCTGCTCACATCAGGGTCGCCCCTCACTACTCATGTCCATGCGGCGCAGTTGATTTAGTTTGCTAGTTCATCGGTAATATGGAAGGAAAGAAATGACAGGTTGTTTCGCTTAACAGAAAATGCTCCACCTTAGCTTTTGGAGAATGTTAAGCTTCTCTCCTTCTAGTGGTTTAAGGCTAAATTTGTTAATTTTCATTATAGCTTTCACAATTGGTGCCAAACCCCCATTTCTATGTGCGGATATTGGTTAATTGTTATTTTTGTTGAACTTTTGCTGTATTTTCGGTTGTCTTCTAAGGTACATCTTATGCCGGCAAGATAGTTTGTTGTTCGTTTAATATATTTCATTTTTATTTCTTAAAAAAAAAAAAAAAAAATTGAAGGAAAGAAATGTGTAGTAGTTGTATGGCTATAGAAATGTGACTTGCTTATGCTTAGTGGCATTTTTATTCAAATATTGTTCTTCCAGAACCACCAAGTTGATTTTAAATTGTTGTTCTTCCAGAACCAGGTTGGTTTTAAATTATTTTTCTACTTCAATACTTTTGTTTTAGTTTGATATCTTGGGCATCTAAGTTTTGTGATTTCGTGTTGGTTTAAAGTTATGAAATATTTGAGATTAAATACAATTGTGGTTGAAATTTAATTGATGTGATATACTTTGGTTTTTAATGTTTGAATTAATACTTTTAGTCTTGTGGTAATTTATGTTTGATACAACAAAAGATAACACAGCCTATGGACTAATTTTTGATAATATTCTGAAGTGAATCCCATTCACTATGACAAATAGATAGTGCAACCTATGAGTCAAGTATTTAAAGTATTTTGAAATGGAAATTGTACACTGCAACAATGCGATAATGCAGCCTATGAGTCAAGTACTCATAAATTTTTGAAATTGATACCATTTGCTGCAACGAAGATAAAATACAGTCTATATGAGTAAAGTACTCATAGTATTTTTGAAATGGATTATGTTTGCCACAACAAAGGTATAATATGGTTCATACTAAGGATTTTATTGAAAAGTGACATCCTGCATGTATATAATTTTAAAAGCATGAACGAGTTTTCAAAGGATTAGATTTTTGCTTTAAAAAAATAACTGTTTGGATAAAAAAAATAGTTAAATTCTCACTATTCATTCATGCCCACTTTGTTTATCATGCTCTTGTTGAATTTTTGTGACTCACCCTTTCTTTTATTTCATTTTAGATCCACAGCTTGTACGATAGGAATCTCCCCGTGTTTTCCATGTCTAAAGCAGATTTAATTTTTATGGTAGGTCTCTCTATCCTGAATCCGGTCATTGTTTATGATTTATATATGATACAACTATAGGAGTAAGAGTTGTTCTTCTCGTTTGAAGCATATAAATAATGAGATAGTTCTTATATACTTTCGTGATAATAAATTTGTGTTTAAGATGTCCTAAAAGTTTACGAGGTATAGCCAAATTTAAGTATTTTATAACAGAGCCGTTCTTAGAGTTTTACGAGACTCAAGCATAATATGAAAAAAGGACCCCTTATATAATGTAATACCCTGCATATAAAAATTAAGTATCAGTTATTATATCCTTGGAATTTTTAAGAGAAAGGCATAATGGTAATTTTGCATAAGACTTTTAAGAACCGTATCATATTATTTCAACGGACTACGAGGAATGAAATATCTCGCTTAAAACTTTTACGGCATTTTATCAGATAAGTTAAGTTAAGCTGAAAACACTGATCAGAAGCAGATAGAGTTCTACTTCTGAAGTGATGTTCAGGACTAAATGCAGCGGATAAAACAGAGAGAGAGAGAGAGAGAGAGAGAGAGAGAGAGAGAGAGAGAGAGAGAGAAGAAGAAGAAGAAGAAGAAGAAGGACACAAAGCAATTATACAGGTTCCTTTCACAAACCGGATGTAGTCTTGTCCCCCTTGCACTTCCAAGGAGAGTTCACTAAAATGTAATATCTGATTACAACTACTCACTGCTACAACTAGCAAGAGACTTCAAATTACTCAAGCCCAACTGCAAGAGATTTCCTATGCTCCTGAACACAATCAAGAGACTTCTGATACTCAAGCACAACTGCAAGAGACTTCTATTCGAACAGAATTACAAAGAAAATTGTTTGAGGTTGAACACTTGATATACAATCAGTGGTGTTCACAATACAAATCAGATACAAACTCTTAAGACTTTAAAATTTCTAAGATGTGAACTTTGATAAGAAATTCTAAGTGAACTTTTGATGCAAAACAATTTCAGCAGAGTTTTGGCGCTTGTAAATTGTTGTTGAGTCTCTACTTTATTCTCTAAGTCTTCACTCCTTTATATAGAGCTGTGAAAGAGACGTTGTGAATTGTCAGCACATAAAAATAGAGTCGTTTGAAGCTTTGATCAATCACCAATGATCTTTTGCCTTATATGGTTATTGTCCTATGAAGGATCAATTTCAAATCCATTCAAAGTATGAGGGAACAATGTTGCAGGCAGAGTTGTTATTCTTGTCTTGTAGCAGAGACACAAACTAAGTAGTGGAGATAGTGGTTGTACACTTCGTACAATTGCACTTTGTCAACGCTCTTCAAAAAGCAAGCATCCAATGCCTTCAACTTCATTTGAATTAGTCGTTGCTTCACTCTCCTGGTCTTCTGCAATGCTAGGCGTGATTAAATCCATTAAACAACCTTTTGAAGCTTTAGTCTCTCATCTTCTGATGAACTTCAGCTTCTGGTGTTCTTCAGCTTCTGATGAGGTGCTTCTGATGACCTTGCTTCTGATGATGTCATCACTTCAGGAGCAGTAGACTTCAAGAGCACTTTTCTTCAGACGCTTCAAGCTTCATTCTTGTTGATTCCATTGCTATCTTTTGTTCTTCTAGAACCTAATAAAGATATCAAATTTTTGTGTATGATCCTGTACACTTGAACAAATATTAGCATATTCAAAGGGTAATGTTAAACACACACACATATATATATATATATATATATATTGAAGATTTATTGATGTCAATTAATTTAAGAAATGTGGAATGTATTATAGTGGAAATCAACTTGTGGGTTTAATGGAATTGAATTTCCAGGTTTTAAAAGAAGAATTCATGAGTTTGTAGGATGATTTTATGAGTTTAATGAATATGTTGCCTAGTCAGCGACAATTAAAATTAAATAAATTTATTTTGGTTTTATGTAATTTTATTTTTATTTTATTTACTTTTTGACAAAAATAAACGATATTCATTCATTCAAATTGATAGAGTACATCGATACAATACAAATCCAAATTCGCAAAAAAGAAAAAGGATGAATTTGTGGACAAACTCACAACATCCATGTTAATAGCATAAACCGACAAAGTATCTATGACTACAAATATGACTAATATGACTATATACATGTCACCGAAATACTCATGTCTCCGGATCTACAACATTGACGACGCCAAAGTCATTGTCATTGATCGGATCTGTACTTGCTCAAAGTTAATCTTTCAACCTGAATCAAATAAACACCGCACTAAGACTGAAAATCAAAAAAACACCGCATAAAGACGAGAAATAAAAACAAACAGGGTCGTTCAGAGACGACGAAATCACAAAAACAAACGATAGAAAATATAAAATATGTCAAATCACTTATTCAATTTGGATAGAAAGAAAAACAATTTGGATTGATGATTTTTGAATCAAAATTGACCCTAAATCACCCCTCTGAAAAGAAAGGGGTGACGGCTAAGGTTTGAGAAGTAGAGAAGAGAGAGGAAGAAAGGGGATGGTAAAATAATTGTGAATTTTTATGTAATTTTATTAAATTGAAGAAATGAATAAGATATGACATGTAGCCAACACTTACACAGCCACCATGTGCCATATAGGATTAAATTGGAAAAATGAGCAGGAAATTCATGTTAAGAACTTTATTAAGATTTTTTTTTTCTATGGGTATAAATGAATTTTTGTTTTTAAAAGGACCAAATGTTATGTCGTTCATACATATGATCAATTTAATACATGCATTGACATACTATTATTGTATATGTTGGATGGTATGTTAGTTGTTGGATTAACATATATATGAAATTTTATGCTCATTTATATCATAGTTGTTTGATCAGATTTATACTTAACAATATGTAGAGACACTACACATTTAGTTGAGTAGATCCACAATACTATGTAAAGTGTTAAATTTTAGAATCATTAACACTGACATATAAGAAGACATATGAGAATTGCATTTTGGTTTAATTGACATGTTTTTTGTAAATTTTTTATATTCCTGCATATTTGTTGTGAACTAGGCTTATGCCCCAAGTTCTAAATAGTTTGAGTTATGCTGGAATGAAAACAACATTCAAAACTTGTTAGAGTTACGATCAGGTTTGGAAATAAGAAGAATTGTGGCTTGATGCCACCCTTAAGTCCTCAAGACTCAATCATCGATAATTTATAGTATTAAAGATCAACTTTGGGTTGCTGGTTAAGAGTTATTAGTTCCATTTTCTTTTGGGAGCCTTGTATTATGAAAGAAACAAAAATGAATGAATTATTCTCATTAAGTGTAAATGAAGCAAGGTTACATCTTATATAGAGAACAAAGGGACTACTGCAACTATCATGTACTGACTGTATTCTAACATTCATTCTAATACAGTCACTGATTAGATAACTTAGAGAGCAAGTTATCTCTATAACTAAGTTGTATCATCACTAATCACTTCACTATGCAATAGCCTCCCACAAGGTGGAGGTTGGTAGATATCTACCAATCCCAACTTGGATAGTAATGTATGAAAAGGCTGAGGTAGGAGAGACTTAGTGAAGAAATCTGCAATTTGATTTTGAGAAGTGATAGGAAGCAGTTTCATCACACGAGCTTGGAGTTTCTCTCTAACCAAATGACAGTCTATCTCAAGGTGCTTTGTTCTCTCATGAAAAGCAGGATTGGCTGCAATATAAAGGGCACTCTAATTATCACAATAGATGACTGGTGGCTTGATGCAAGTAAGTTGTAAGTCTTGAATGAGATAGAGAAGCCACAACAGTTCACAAGTAGCTGCTGCAAGAGCTCTATACTCAGCCTGAGAAGAGGATCTTGAGACAGTCAACTGTTTCTTAGTGCGCCAAGAGATGAGTGATTTTCCCAAGAAGAAGCATTGGCCTCAAATTGATCTTCTAGAATCCAAACATCCTGCCCCATCAGCATCTGAGAACCCAAAAGTTGAATAATGGAATCTCTGGGAATGAATAAACCTTTGCCTAGACAACTTTTGAGATACCTGAGCACTCTCATAGAAGCAGTGTAATGTATTTGTGTAAGTTTAGTTAAAAATTGGCTCAGTTGTTGTGTTATAAAGGTAATATCAGGTCTTGTTGTGCTCAGATAGAGTAGTCTACCAATCAATCTCCTATAAGAAGAGATATCTTCATAAAGAGGACTGGAATCACTATGCAATTTGATAGAAGAATCTGAAGGAGTGGAGGCTGGCTTTGAATTGACAAGACCTGAATCAGCAAGCAAATCCAAACAATACTTTCTTTGGCATAGTGAGATTCCTTGTTTAGAATGAGCTACCTCTAAACCAAGGAAATATTTTAATTGGCCAAGATCTTTGATTTTGAAAGAATTGTGAAGAATGTCTTTGATGTTCTGAAATTCATAAAGTGAGTTTCCTGCAAGAATGATATCATCCACATACACAAGAAGTATTGTGAATGAAGAAGATCATGATTTGGTGAATAATGAATTATTTGAATTAGCTTGCTTGAAGCCTTGAGCCACAAGTAAAAAAGTCAACTTTTCATACCACTTCCTGCTTGCTTGCTTTAATCCATAGAGGGATTTAATCAGTTTGCAGACCTGATTTGGTTTAGAGGATTTGACGCCTGGTGGAAGTTTCATGTACACATTTTCTTGTAACTCACCATGAAGAAATGCATTATTGACATCAATTTGGTGAATGAACCAATGATGAATAGATGCCAAAGCTATAATGAGTCTAACAGTTGTAAGCTTTGCTACAGGTGAATATGTGTCAAAGTAATCTAAACCCTCAATTTGATTGTATCCCTTAGCAACTAAACGTGCATTGAATCTTTCTATGGAGCCATCTGCATGGTGTTTGATCTTATAAACCCATCTGCAACCTATTGGTTTGATGTTAGAAGGTAGTTCAACCAGCTTCCAAGTGCCAGTTTGTTCAAGAACAGTAAGTTCAGTCTCCATGGCCTTGTTCCAACAGTCAAACTTACTAGCCCTAGCATAAGATTTAGGCTCAGTATGAGTGGTGAGAGACAATGCAAAGTGAATGTGATGATTAGAAAATTTATTATAAGACAAATAATGGGAAATGGGATAAGGAACAACATGTATATTATTATTAGAAGATAAGGAGGAGATTCAAGAGGAGGAGAAGGAGAAGAAGGAGGTTCAAGAGAAACAGAAGTTGAATCAGAAGACTGAAGTGAAGAAAATGGAAAATATTCCAAATTATTCTTCTCAGATGAAGAAGGATAAGGAAGAATATTGTTATACCCTGATTTTAGACCTAAAAATACTCGTTCAAATTTCTTTTCTAAGACTGATATTTGTCAATTCTCTGTTATTTTACTCTGAATCTTTACTCTCTTTTCATCTGCATATTTTACTGTATCTGTCTCAAAGTACGTTCAAACTCGATTTTCTTGCGTAAAATTATTCAAAGTGTCTTTCTTGCATTACAAGTCATTTGAAAAACTCTCTGAATCATTGCATTACTTTCCTCGCATTTTATTTCAAAAATCATACAAAAAGAGTATTTTGGTTATTTCCTGCATTGGAACCCATTTTAGTCCCTGTGTTTGTCTCTGAGTCTTTTAAACTTGTCTGTACAAATCATTGTTGAATCTCTATTTAAAATCATTTCAAAAATTGCATTTGAGTCAGTTTGAGTCAGTTTAGTCCCTAGGGGCATTTTGGTCTTTTCCTGTCAAAATTTCGACAGGGAGGTATTTTAAAATACCTCATGTCAGTATTTGGTTCGTTTTAGTCCTTTTGTTGATTTTATTTTTTGTTTCACTTTACGTTTTATCAAATTTACTTTTTAGTCCAATTTTATTTTTAATTACATTTTAGCCCAAAACATTTAAAAATTTCATTTCAGTCCATTTTTTTTATTGCAGTCAAGTCCTTCAAGTTTTTTATTTTGCAGAAAGGTCCCAAGTGCTTTTTAGTCCAAAAATTCGATCCAATCCAGTCCAGAACAGGTGTCATTATCTCATTGGTCCCAAATACACATGGCAGGCTATAAATAACACACAGTGTCAGAAATTCCACACGGATCCATACATTTCAGGCCACATCACAAACAGAATCACGTTTTCTCTCTTTTCTGTTAGATCAAAACCCAGAAAATCACAAAGAACAAAAAGAACATTCATGAACCCTAGAATTCCAGAATCACAATTCATCAACAATTTCCACTAAATTTGTTCAGTTCTCAGTGATTCTTCAAAGAATCATCATCATTGAACTGAAATCTCTACAATTCAAGTGCGAATCCGTCACCGTTTGGCGACAAATCCAAGCACGATCGCAGAGAATCCATGAGAAGAAAAGAGAAAGACGACGAAGAAGATTGAACCGGCGAAGAAGAAGAAGGAACAACACCGATCTATTTTCGGTTTTCACACAAAAGATCAACAAACCACACCAAGATTCAAGTTTCCAAAGATTCCAGTTCGAGATCTCCAATCAAAATCTCAGGTAAACGCGCAAACTTCATCTCTTTCATGCTTAAGAACAATAACAAGAACGAATCAGCGTAGATCTTTAAGGTTCCAAAAAGTTTCATTAAAAAAACTGAAAACCTAAAAGAAAACATTTTCAAAACCGTAAAAGTTTTAGATCTACGTCGATTCAAACTTTATTTGTGAAAACCAGTGCCAAAATCATGCTTAGAATAGAGAGACGAATCGATTGGGGTAAAAATTTTAGGTTTCTGGAGGTTTAGGTCAGAATCTGGGTTTGCTCGCCGGAGAAGATGAAGATTCCGACGAACCTTGAAGGTTCCGGCCGATCTTCATCTTCCTCAGCCGTTTCTTTCAGAAGCCGGCAAAGGCGAGAAGAGAGAAGCAAGAACCTAGTGAGAGAAGTGAGGTTTAGAGAGAGAAAGAAGAAGAGGAAATGAATTGGACCGGTGCCTGAACCTATTTATAAGCACCTGAACCGGTCCGGTTCGTCTTTCCTTCATCCTGAGCGTTGGATCTAGGGTTTCCCTCCCTGGATCAATCCAACGCTCCCTGTGCATCCGGATCCAGTAGTATTGGGTTGGGCCTGTTTCCTTTGGGTTTAGGTGTTTTCTTGCTATGCGCACCCCCTGTTTTTTGCTATGTGAACCCCCTGTTTGTTCTTATTTTCTCATAAAAATTCCTAAAAATTTCTATGTGTTTCTTGATATGTTTCTGATACTTTTGTAATGCTTTTTACATGTTAAAAAAATGATAAAAATATAGGTGTTATTTTCTTGATTAATTTGTTCTTTTTGGCTTAATTTTGTGATATTCTTGCCATATTTTTCTTCATAAATTTTGGCATATATTGTGAGTGATTGATATGCAATCTCATGTTGATTAAGCCTCTGATCATATGTGTATTTTGCTGTTTGTGGATGTGAATTTTCTTTTCTTTTTCTTGTTTGATAAATAATGTGTGTTTTTATCAAGAAATGAAGTGTAAAATATCTCTATGAATGTGTTATAATGCTTTGCTTGTGTGTGTTCTTGTGATCCTCACATTGTAGCTTAAAATCAAACCTCTTTTAAAAATGGCTATGATGAGGGAATTATAGATCATGTGCATGTCCAAGTGTTATACCAAATTCTAAGTATATTTTGTCATTTTTAGTTCATTTCATTGTTCTTTTCTTTTTGCTATCCTATTTCAATATTGCTTTCTTTCTTCTTGCCATTTTATGCCTTATGATACTAATCATTTCATTTCATATTTCAATTTCTCATAGTTTAGGCATTATTTTTCTATTCATTTCTATACCAAATGGGCTTGTAATAATTTTAGGTAGATTAGTTTCCTTTTGATTTCTTGCAAGACCATAGCATGTAAATTAGGGCAAAGTGTAAAGGACAATGGACTCTAATGATGTACACCGACACAAGCACCGACACGCACACACGTTGCATGTTTACCATTTAGATGTATGCTTAGGAAACGCGATCTTTAGACAAATGCCAATTTCCCAAAAAAATAAATAAATTCCATCACTCAAATTTTTCCAAACAAGCCTTGGAGTCAAAACTCCATTGAATTTTTTCCTTTATTTTCTTAATCAAATCCAAATGAATCCTAATTCCTACTTAGACTTTTTTAATAACAATTGAACCAACCATTCACCATTTTCTTCTCTTATGCCTTTAAGGCCTCTTTCTCTTCTTCAAACCTATTTTTCCAAAACTTAAAATCAATCGAAACACACCAAAAACTTTTTTTGAAAGAGAACTACATGGAGTTTGATCCCTTAAATGGGTATGTAGGCATGAGGTCAAAACCTCTCCAAGTCCACTAAAATAAAACCTCAAACACTTTCTCCCCCCATTCTTAACATAAATAAATTTCTTTTTCCATAAATAGCATTAAAAAATAAAGCGTAGACATAAAACTAAGAAAACGGCTCCTATAGAGTACTATAGTCATCGCGGGTGCCTAACACCTTCCCGTAGTGAAAACGACCCCCGAACTTAGAATTTCTAAGGGTTTTCTCAATTTTACCCTTCCCAAGAAAAAATAGAGAATATCAAAGATTGAAAGGTTCAAGCCTAATTAATGACTTGATACCTCAAAATCGTGATAACAGAAATGGCGACTTCACTGGGGACTTTTTTTAAGCGGGTCACGCCTAGTTTTCCATAGTTTATATTTACGCTTTGTTTTATTGCTTACATATGTGAATACTTGTTTATTTTCATTTGACGTGTGGGGTGAGAATATCAGAAGTCCTATACCCGGGCTGAGTAAACTTAGGAATAGGTAGAGATATAATCGACAATTCGATCCGAGGGTTGCCTCGTGTATTGGGTTATGCGATCAATCTCACATAGCTGAGGCATTTTGAAGGTGATATTGTCGGCGTGTGTTGTCATGCTTAGGCACTTTGCTTTCAATTGTTCGACGATGCTATGGACCGTAGTTACCAAACCCATCCCTGGCCCTTTTTAGGACGTAGTGCGGTGGCTAAACCGAGTGTTGTCTCGAGTTTTAGTCGTCACGCGATACTACACTCAAACTAGACCTTCTTGCGAATAAACATGGAACGGACGTTGTCCCGTGCTACCATGATATACGTAAGAGAGGTTGCAGTTTGGGAACTTCATTAGAACCTTGGTTACTATTATCCTAAGCCCTAGTTTACCGGGCACCGTGTCCGCCCGTGGCTCCTCGACTTTAATCTCAACCCTCCATGTTTTCTCTGTAATTGAAAAAACAATCATGCATACATGCATTCATGCATAAATTTTTTTTTCTCATGCATTCATCGAAGGATTGGACAAATTAAAAACTTTGTAAACATTACGGGTATGAAGAAGACTAAATCCTACAAGTTCAAGGAGGTTGATTTGGTTAGTTTGAGAGATTTGGCACTCAAGGTTAAGAATCAAACAGGTTTCCGACTCCGATATGGTGGTTTGCTTACTATTCTCCGGACTAATGTTGAAGAGAAGCTAGTGCACACTCTAGTGCAATTCTATGACCCAAATTTCCGTTGCTTCACTTTCCCGGATTTCCAGTTGGTCCCTACTCTTGAGGCTTATTCCTACTTGCTA
Organism: Medicago truncatula; assembly: GCF_003473485.1. Taxonomy (NCBI): domain Eukaryota; kingdom Viridiplantae; phylum Streptophyta; class Magnoliopsida; order Fabales; family Fabaceae; genus Medicago; species Medicago truncatula. The sequence continues at coordinate 25,689,742 of NC_053046.1, forward strand.
GATTCACCTATAGCTGAGAAGACACCCTTCACCGGTCCCGGGACTTCTCTTACTCCTTTGGTTATTGCTAAGGATCTCTATCTCAAGACTTCCGACGTCTCCAATCATCTTATTACCAAGTCTCACATCCGAGGGTTCACTTCGAAGTATCTACTTGAGCAGGCTAATCTCAAAACCACTTGTCAGGACACACTCGAGGCTATTCTTGCATTGCTTATCTATGGGCTCATTCTCTTTCCGAATCTCGACAACTTTGTGGATATGAATGCTATTGAGATCTTCCATTCCAAGAATCCGGTTCCTACCTTGCTAGCTGACACATACCATGCTATCCATGATCGAACCCTCAAAGGTCGTGGGTACATCTTTTGCTGCGTACCTCTCCTATATAGGTGGTTTATTTCTCACCTTCTGAGTTCTTTCCATGACAACTCAGAGAATTGGTCTTACTCACAGCGGATTATGGCCCTCACTCCTAATGAGGTGGTCTGGCTCACTCCCGCCGCTCAGGTTAAGGAAATCATTACCGGTTGTGGGGATTTTCTCAATGTACCTCTTCTTGGTACCCGTGGAGGAATCAACTACAATCCTAAACTTGCTATGAGACAGTTTGGGTTCCCAATGAAGGCAAAGCCCATTAATCTTGCTACATCTCCGGAATTCTTCTACTATTCGAATTCCCCCACCGGACAAAGGGAGGCCTTCATAGAGGCATGGTCCAAAGTCCGTAAGAAGAGTGTGAAGCATTTGGGTATGAGATCCGGTATTGCTCATGAGGCCTACACTCAGTGGGTAATAGATCGAGCTGAAGAGATTGGTATGCTGTACCCTGCTATGAGATATGTGTCTGCATCTGCTCCATCTATACCTTTACCTCTACCTCCCACAACTCAGGAGATGTATCAGGAGCATCTGGCCATGGAGAGTCGTGAGAAGCAGATTTGGAAAGCCCGATACAATGAAGCTGAGAATCTAATCATGACTTTGGATGGTAAGGATGAGCAGAAGACTCATGAGAACCTGATGTTGAAAAAGGAATTGGTCAAGGTCCGAAGGGAACTCGAAGAAAAAGATGAGTTGCTTATGCGGGACTCCAAGAGAGCTAGAGGACGACGCGACTTCTATGCTAGATACTGCGGTTCGGATTCGGAGTCTGAGTCTGAGGATCATCCCACCACTTCCTATGCTTGAGAGTTTTATTGGCTTATATTTCAAAGTCTTCCCTTGGCTTAGTACTTCAAAGGGATTCACCTTGTAAAAACTTTGTTTTGCTTTGCTTGTTTAAATATTGTTTACAAAGTTCCTAATTTGTCTAAAAAACCCTTCGATGACCAAAAAAAAAAAGAAGCTTGTTACATTTGCATTTGTACATATCATGCATCATATGCATCATTCATAAAGTCACAAAAGGTTTCCAAGTGCTCACTGCCTCCTGGTTCTTCTGCCACAGATTGAAAGGTGGCTCGTGCTCGGAAAGTCTACGAACCTGACAGAATACATCGGACTAGACTATACATAAAGAAGAATTTGGTAGCTATGGAAGAGGAAAATGCTCAGCTCCGTACCGAGTTAGCTTCTCTGAGGGAAGAATTGGCTAAGGCCAATGATACCATGACTGCTCTGCTAGCCGCCCAAGAACAATCAGCCACAGCTATCCCTATAACTACAAGTGTGATCCCAACTGCATCTACTGATGCTCGCTTCGTTATGCCAACTGGGTTTCCGTATGGACTTCCACCGTTTTTCACTCCTAGTACTACGGCAGGCACTTCTGGTACCGCTAACAATGGTCCGATTCCTGCAACAAACGCTGTCTCCATCAATACTACTTTGCCTCAGACAACGGCAACTGTCACTGAGCCTCTTGTGCATGCCATATCTCAAGGTGTTAACATCAACGCACATCACGGAAACATCCCCGTGATCAAAACCATGGAAGAAAGGATGGAGGAACTTGCTAAAGAACTCCGTCATGAAATCAAAGCTAACCGAGGGAATGGGGACTCTTTTAGGACTCATGATCTCTGCTTGGTACCAAAGGTGGATGTCCCCAAGAAGTTCAAAATCCCGGATTTCGACCGATACAATGGGCTGACTTGTCCCCAGAACCACATCATCAAGTATGTCCGAAAGATGGGTAACTACAAAGACAATGATTCACTCATTATTCACTGCTTCCAAGATAGCTTAATGGAAGATGCTGCAGAATGGTATACTAGCTTGAGCAAAGATGACGTTCATACCTTTGATGAATTAGCCGCTGCTTTCAAAAGCCACTATGGGTTTAATACCAGATTGAAGCCAAACAGGGAATTTCTCAGATCTCTCTCCCAAAAGAAAGATGAAAGCTTCCGCGAGTATGCACAGAGATGGAGGGGGGCAGCTACCCGCATTACTCCCGCTCTTGATGAAGAAGAGATGACTCAGACATTCCTGAAGACTCTGAAAAAGGATTATGTCGAAAGAAAGATCATTGCTGCTCCAAATAACTTCTATGAGATGGTCACCATGGGGACTCGTCTGGAAGAAGCTGTCAGAGAAGGAATTATTGTATTCGAGAAAGTTGAATCCTCCGTGAATGCATCAAAGAGGTATGGTAACGGACATCATAAGAAGAAAGAAACAGAAGTAGGGATGGTATCTGCCGGAGCCGATCAATCCATGGCTACTGTTGCTCCTATTAATGCTGCCCAAATGCCTCCGTCGTACCCATATGCGCCGTACTCTCAGCATCCTTTCTTTCCAACATTCTATCATCAGTATCCTTTGCCATCGGGTCAACCTCAGGTACCCGTCAATGCCATCGTTCAGCAAATGCAACAACAGCCACCGGTTCAACAACAACAACAACATCAACAAGCTAGACCTACCTTTCCTCCGATACCAATCATGTATGCCGAGTTGCTTCCGACTCTACTTCTCAGAGGGCACTGCACAACCAGACAGGGCAAGCCTCCACCTGATCCGTTGCCTCCCAGGTTCCGGTCCGACCTCAAATGTGATTTCCATCAAGGTGCTCTGGGTCATGATGTCGAAAGATGCTATGCTCTGAAGTACATCGTGAAGAAGCTCATTGATCAAGGAAAGTTAACTTTTGAGAACAATGTCCCTCATGTCCTCGACAATCCTCTTCCGAATCATGCTGCTGTGAACGTGATTGAGGTATATGAGGAAGCTCCCAGACTTGATGTCCGTAATGTTGCAACTCCTCTGGTGCCTCTACACATCAAGCTATGCAAAGCTTCTCTGTTTAACCATGATCATGCCAACTGCCCAGGATGCCTTCGTAATCCTTTGGGGTGCTACTTCGTTCAAAATGACATCCAAAGCTTGATGAATGACAATTATTTAACTGTTAGTGATGTTTGTGTAATTGTGCCAGTCTTCCATGATCCGCCCGTCAAGAGCACGTCTTTGAAAGAAAATGTTGAGCCTCTAGTGATAAGGTTGCCCGGACCAGTACCTTATACTTCAGAAAAGGCTATCCCTTACAAGTACAATGCTACCATGATTGAGAACGGAGTAGAAGTGCCTCTGGCGTCCTTGGCCATGGTGAGCAACATCGCCGAAGGAACTTCAGCAGCCCTGAGAAGCGGAAGGGTTCGTCCACCGTTGTTTCAAAAGAAAGCAAATGCGCCTACCACCCCATCCATTGACAAAGCAACCCCGACCGATGTTTCTCCTGTTACTAGAGATGCGAGCCAACCAAGCCAGTCTATAGATGAGTCCAATCTGGACGAGATTTTGAAGTTAATCAAAAGAAGTGATTACAAGATCGTGGATCAGCTGTTACAAACTCCGTCGAAGATATCCATCTTGTCTCTACTTCTGAGTTCCGCAGCTCACAGAAATACCCTTTTGAAAGTATTGGAGCAAGCCTATGTGGATCACGAGGTCACTGTGGATCACTTTGGTAGCATAGTGGGGAATATTACCGCCTGCAGCAATCTGTGGTTCAGTGAAGATGAATTGCCTGAAGCAGGAAAGCATCATAATCTGGCCTTGCATATCTCCGTGAATTGCAAGTCTGACATGCTATCAAATGTGTTGGTGGACACTGGCTCATCTTTGAACGTGATGCCTAAGTCGACGCTGGATCAGCTGAGTTATCGGGGAACTCCCTTGAGGAGGAGCACTTTTCTGGTTAAAGCCTTCGATGGAACCCGTAAGAGCGTTCTCGGGGAGATAGACTTGCCAATAACTATTGGTCCCGAAACCTTTCTGATCACGTTCCAGGTCATGGACATCAATGCCTCTTATAGCTGTCTCTTAGGAAGACCGTGGATACATGACGCTGGGGCGGTGACCTCTACCCTGCACCAGAAGTTAAAGTTTGCAAAGAGTGGAAAGCTCGTTACAATTCATGGAGAGGAAGCATACCTGGTTAGCCAGCTATCATCTTTCTCTTGCATAGAAGCAGGGTCTGCAGAAGGAACCGCTTTTCAAGGTTTAACTGTCGAAGGTACGGAGCCCAAAAGGGATTGAGCTGCTATGGCTTCTTTGAAGGATGCACATAGGGCCGTCCAAGAAGGTCAAGCCGCCGGCTGGGGCAGATTAATACAACTCCGTGAGAACAAGCATAAGGAAGGTCTTGGCTTTTCCCCAACTTCAGGAGTCTCCACAGGAACCTTCTATAGCGCTAGTTTTGTTAATGCAATCACTGAAGAAGCAACTGGATTTGGCCCTAGGCCTGTATTTGTTATACCAGGAGGCATTGCGAGAGATTGGGATGCCATCGACATTCCCTCAATCATGCATGTTTCTGAGTAATATGTCTTGTTGCTTAAGTGTTTTGTTTTTCAAAATAACAATCCTCTCGCTCTGCCCGAAGCGAGAGTGATATTTTCTGTAAGGGCATGTTTGTTTCGGCATCGCCGTTATTAATAAAAATTGTCGTTTCTTTCACGGCTTTTATTTTTAGTGCCTTTTTCCTTGGAAATAATGGTAATGCCAGAAAAAACCAAAACATCTGTATTTTCTTATTAATTTCAAAAAAAAAAATCTGCATAAAAACCTCTTTCTAAAATCATCCAACCATTTTACGCAGATTGAGCCATAATAAATCCGTTGGGCACAGTAACCCTACATTTCCTCCGAATTTTGAATTCCCGGTGTATGAAGCCGAAGATGAGGAAGGTGATGACATACCGTATGAGATCACTCGACTGCTTGAGCAAGAAAAGAAAGCCATTCAGCCTCACCAGGAAGAGATTGAGCTCATCAACATAGGTACCGAGGAGAACAAGCGAGAAATCAAGATCGGTGCTGCTCTAGAGGAAGGGGTTAAAAGGAAGATCATCCAGCTCCTCCGAGAATACCCGGATATTTTTGCATGGTCGTATGAAGATATGCCAGGTCTAGATCCTAAGATTGTGGAGCATCGGATCCCCACAAAACCTGAATGTCCTCCCGTCAGGCAGAAATTGAGAAGGACCCATCCAGATATGGCTCTCAAGATTAAGAGTGAGGTTCAAAAGCAGATTGATGCGGGTTTTCTCATGACAGTTGAGTATCCTGAATGGGTTGCCAATATTGTACCTGTGCCAAAGAAGGATGGTAAAGTCCGGATGTGTGTTGACTTCAGAGACCTGAACAAAGCCAGTCCAAAAGACAACTTTCCATTACCTCATATTGATGTGCTTGTTGACAATACTGCTCAGTCCAAGGTGTTCTCCTTCATGGATGGCTTCTCCGGTTACAATCAGATCAAAATGTCCCCTGAGGATAGAGAAAATACGTCTTTTATCACTCCATGGGGTACTTTCTGCTACAAAGTGATGCCGTTCGGCCTAATAAATGCTGGTGCTACCTACCAAAGAGGGATGACTACTCTGTTTCATGACATGATTCACAAAGAAGTCGAAGTGTATGTGGACGACATGATTGTAAAGTCAACAGATGAGGAGCAACATGTTGAATACTTGACAAAGATGTTCGAAAGGTTGAGAAAGTACAAGCTTCGATTGAACCCTAACAAATGTACGTTCGGCGTCAGATCCGGAAAGTTACTAGGCTTCATTGTCAGCCAAAAGGGCATTGAAGTTGACCCTGATAAAGTCCGAGCCATCCGAGAAATGCCAGCTCCGCAGACCGAGAAACAAGTCAGAGGTTTCCTCGGACGATTGAATTACATCTCCCGATTCATATCTCACATGACCGCAACCTGCGGGCCGATCTTCAAGCTACTCAGAAAGAATCAGCCTATTGTATGGAACGATGAATGCCAAGAAGCTTATGATAGCATCAAAAATTACCTGCTGGAACCACCTATCCTTGTCCCACCCGTGGAAGGAAGGCCTTTGATTATGTATTTGGCAGTATTTGATGAATCCCGTGGAAGGAAGGCCTCTTGATGATTATCAACCAATTGAGTTCAATTTCCCAGACGAAGAGATCATGTATTTGAAATCAAAAGACTGCTAAGAACCGTTGATTGGTGAAGGTCCAGATCCCAATAGCAAGTGGGGTTTAGTCTTTGATGGTGCTGTCAATGCTGATGGTAAAGGAATCGGGGCAGTCATTGCAGGGGCATCACATTCCTTTTACCGCCCGGATTCTGTTCGAATGTACAAACAATATGGCTGAGTATGAAGCATGTATCTTTGGGATCGAGGAAGCAATTGACATGAGAATCAAACACCTCGACATCTATGGAGATTCTGCACTCGTCATCAACCAGATAAAGGGTGAATGGGAGACCCACCATGCCAAGCTGATTCCTTACCGTGATTACGCGAGACGTTTGCTGACGTATTTTACAAAGGTTGAGTTGCACCATATCCCTCGTGATGAGAACCAAATGGCTGATGCTCTTGCTACTCTATCCTCCATGTTTCGAGTAAACCATTGGAATGATGTGCCAATAATCAAAGTGCAACGCCTTGAAAGACCTTCACATGTGTTCGCTATTGGGGATGTGATCGATCAGGCTGGTGAAAATGTGGTTGACAATGAACCCTGGTACCACGACATCAAACAGTTCTTGCTAAGTCGTGAGTATCCGCCGGATGCTTCCAACAAAGACAAGAAGACCCTGAGAAGATTGGCCAGTAAATTCTTGCTAGATGGAAACATTTTGTACAAGAGAAACTACGACATGGTATTGTTAAGATGTGTTGATGAACGCGAAGCAGAGCAGTTAATGCATGATGTACATAACAGTACCTTCGGGACCCATGCTACAGGGCATACTATGTCAAGGACGTTGTTACGAGCAGGTTACTACTGGATGACCATGGAGCATGATTGCTACCAGCACGCCAGAAAGTGCCACAAATGTCAAATCTATGCTGATAAGATTCATGTGCCTCCGCACGCTCTCAATGTTATTTCATCCCCATGGTCGTTCTCAATGTGGGGCATCGACATGATTGGAAGAATTGAACCGAAGGCTTCAAACGGTCATCGTTTCATCTTAGTGGCAATTGACTACTTCACCAAATGGGTCGAAGCTGCATCTTATACCAATGTGACCAAGCAAGTGGTAGCTAAGTTCATCAAGAACAACATCATCTGTCGATATGGTGTTCCCAGCAAGATCATTACCGACAATGGTACTAACCTGAACAACAATGTGGTGCAAGCTCTTTGTGAAGAATTCAAAATTGAGCATCATAACTCTTCTCCTTATAGACCTCAGATGAATGGTGCAGTTGAGGCCGCCAACAAGAATATCAAGAGGATTGTCCAGAAAATGGTAACCACTTACAAGGACTGGCATGAGATGTTATCCTATGCTCTGCATGGCTACCGTACTACAGTGCGCAGTTCAACCGGGGCAACCCCTTTCTCTCTTGTATATGGTATGGAAGCAGTTCTTCCTTTGGAAGTGGAGATCCCATCTCTCCATGTGATCATGGAAGCAAAGTTATCCGAGGCCGAATGGTGCCAAAGCCGGTATGATCAGTTGAATTTGGTTGAGGAAAAACGTATGGACGCCATGGCTCGTGGACAGTCATATCAAGCAAGAATGAAGACTGCCTTTGACAAGAAAGTCCATCCTCGAAAATTCAAGGAAGGTGATTTTGTATTGAAAAGGAGGATAAGCCAGCAACCCGACCCAAGGGGCAAGTGGACGCCTAACTATGAAGGTCCTTATGTTGTCAAGAAGGCCTTCTCCGGTGGTGCTTTAATTCTTACACGCATGGATGGTGTAGAACTTCCAAATCCTGTGAATGCTGATATAGTCAAGAAATACTTTGCCTAGAAATATGAAAAGAACAGCGTGGTAGGTCGAAAACCCGAAAGGGCGGCCTAGGCAAAAATGCGCTTCCCGGTGGATCGAAAAACCCGAAAGGGCGGTCCAGGCAAAAATAAGGGACAAAAAAAATATATGAAAAAGCTCGCTGAGATTGTACGCAACTCAGGCAAGAATGAGCGTCTCGATGAGCCGAAAACCCGGAAGGGCGGTTCATGCAAAAATGAGATTGAAACAAAAGGCAAGTAACTATATCTGGCCAACCACCGTTCCCTTGGGGCATCTGCAGCTGTTAATGACCATCTTCATCAAAAGCTCCTATGCTTCCGAATTCAAAGTTTCTAGGAAATGTAATGATTGCTGTGTTCAATGTACCACCAACCAATAAAATTACCATTTTCCAAGCTTTGTAAATTCATGGAGTCACGCCTTCGGCTGACCACCACTCTTATACATCAATTTGAGCTTGTGCTTTTGTTTAAAACTCTATTTTCTTTTTACTTTCAAAGCTATGTACAAAAAAAACATTTTCTTTCTATTTTAATAATGACAAATGCTTGAAACAAACATCTTGAAAATTGAAAAAGTTTTGAAAGCAAACCTGAGCAACAGGGTACATTCAAACGAAACATGCATGAGCGAGTGTATGTTGGTGTCTATTTCAATATATGTTGCAAGCAGATTCTTCTCCAGGATAGTCTGTGGTCAATGGCAAGAATGAAAAAACCAAAATGAAAATGCATGAAAATGAATAGGCTCACTAAGTTGAAAACCCGGAAGGGCGGCTTAGGCAAAAATGAGCACCCCGCTGGACCGACAACCCGAAAGGGCAGTTCAGGCAAAAATGGGGCAATGAAAAGAATTTATTTCCCCGGTGGATCGAAAACCCGAAAGGGCGATCCAGGCAAAATGGGATGTAAAAAAAAATGAATGATGAAAAATTGAGAAAATGACATGCAAAAAGCATTGACCACAGATGCGACATCCACGGTACACCCGGCACTGAAATGCCCGGCAATGACGGCATTATCCCCAGTAGAGTCTTCCGAGATTCTATCCCCAAGCAAGTTGCATAGCTACCTGCCCTCAGCCATGGTTCCGATACGTCTCCCAACGACGTTATCTCCAAAGAGGATTTCCAGGAATGTGTAATATAGCACGAGCCATTACGTGCCCAATACTCCAATGTCTTGTCTGTCTCTGCGAAACTGTGTCTACAAACTGCCAACAGTCATACATTACAAGCATTCGTACATACATAATCATGCATATTACGTGCCCATGCATTTGATGAAACTGTTATATCATCCATGCATATTGCATTTTCAATGTCAACATCAGTCTCAATTCAATACTCATGTCAGGTTCTCTGTCAAAACCTTGTGAGCCAATAATATTGGTCAATTTCTACCTTTCAAATCAAATCGACGTCAAGTCAATTTCAACCTATATTTTGTCAAAAAACTAATCCCCTGTGAATTTGTTTCTGTTCGGTCAAGTGGCTAGTTCAAGTCCAAGAACAGCTTGTACCTGTCTATCTGTTTCTGTTCGGTCAAGTGGCTAGCTCAATCCAAGAGCAGCTTGCACCTGTCTGTTTGTTTTTGTCTCCGGTGGAGTAACCAGTTCGCATCCAAGAACAAGCTCGCACCTGTCTATTTGCCTTTGTTTTCGGTCGAGTGACCAGTTCGAATCCAAGAACAACTCGTGCCTATTTACTTTTCCATGACCCCAGTCGAGTAACCAGTTCAAATCCAAGAACAACTCGTACCTGTCTATGTGTTTATGATTTTAGTCGAGTGACCAGTTCGAATCCAAGAACAACTCGCACCTGTCTGTCTGCCTTTATTCCCGGTCAAGTGCCCAGCTCAATCCAAGAGCAGCTTGTACCCGTCAATTTGTTTCTAGTTCCCTACCTATTCTGTTATCTGTTATCTTGCCAATGTCTACCAATCCCGCAATGGATACGACATCTCTTGTTAGTTCCAACTCTCGTTTGTCTCGCATTCATAATCCAAATGTTGCATGGCATTCATGATATTTGAAAATGTGCAAGCGTATTTTTACGTCCAAACACAGTGCAAATGTTAATATTTAAGTATCTTCGTCCCGTCAAGCCAAAGACTCCGTCTCTTGACCCTCCGGACAAAGAAACTTAAATAGGGGCAGCTGTTATACCCTGATTTTAGACCTAAAAATACTCGTTCAAATTTCTTTTCTAAGACTGATATTTGTCAATTCTCTGTTATTTTACTCTGAATCTTTACTCTCTTTTCATCTGCATATTTTACTGTATCTGTCTCAAAGTACGTTCAAACTCGATTTTCTTGCATAAAATTATTCAAAGTGTCTTTCTTGCATTACAAGTCATTTGAAAAACTCTCTGAATCATTGCATTACTTTCCTCGCATTTTATTTCAAAAATCATACAAAAAGAGTATTTTGGTTATTTCCTACATTGGAACCCATTTTAGTCCCTGTGTTTGTCTCTGAGTCTTTTAAACTTGTCTGTACAAATCATTGTTGAATCTCTATTTAAAATCATTTCAAAAATTGCATTTGAGTCATTTTAGTCCCTAGGGGCATTTTGGTCTTTTCCTGTCAAAATTTCGACAGGGAGGTATTTTAAAATACCTCATGTCAGTATTTGGTTCGTTTTAGTCCTTTTGTTGATTTTATTTTTTGTTTCACTTTACGTTTTATCAAATTTACTTTTTAGTCCAATTTTATTTTTAATTACATTTTAGCCCAAAACATTTAAAAATTTCATTTCAGTCCATTTTTTTTATTGCAGTCAAGTCCTTCAAGTTTTTTATTTTGCAGAAAGGTCCCAAGTGCTTTTTAGTCCAAAAATTCGATCCAATCCAGTCCAGAACAGGTGTCATTATCTCAGTGGTCCCAAATACACATGGCAGGCTATAAATAACACACAGTGTCAGAAATTCCACACGGATCCATACATTTCAGGCCACATCACAAACAGAATCACGTTTTCTCTCTCTTTTCTGTTAGATCAAAACCCAGAAAATCACAAAGAACAAAAAGAACATTCATGAACCCTAGAATTCCAGAATCACAATTCATCAACAATTTCCACTAAATTTGTTCAGTTCTCAGTGATTCTTCAAAGAATCATCATCATTGAACTGAAATCTCTACAATTCAAGTGCGAATCCGTCACCGTTTGGCGACAAATCCAAGCACGATCGCAGAGAATCCGTGAGAAGAAAAGAGAAAGAAGACGAAGAAGATTGAACCGGCGAAGAAGAAGAAGGAACAACACCGATCTATTTTCGGTTTTCACACAAAAGATCAACAAACCACACCAAGATTCAAGTTTCCAAAGATTCCAGTTCGAGATCTCCAATCAAAATCTCAGGTAAACGCGCAAACTTCATCTCTTTCATGCTTAAGAACAATAACAAGAACGAATCAGCGTAGATCTTTAAGGTTCCAAAAAGTTTCATTCAAAAAACAGAAAACCTAAAAGAAAACATTTTCAAAACCGTAAAAGTTTTAGATCTACGTCGATTCAAACTTTATTTGTGAAAACCAGTGCCAAAATCATGCTTAGAATAGAGAGACGAATCGATTGGGGTAAAAATTTTAGGTTTCTGGAGGTTTAGGTCAGAATCTGGGTTTGCTCGCCGGAGAAGATGAAGATTCCGACGAACCTTGAAGGTTCCGGCCGATCTTCATCTTCCTCAGCCGTTTCTTTCAGAAGCCGGCAAAGGCGAGAAGAGAGAAGCAAGAACCTAGTGAGAGAAGTGAGGTTTAGAGAGAGAAAGAAGAAGAGGAAATGAATTGGACCGGTGCCTGAACCTATTTATAAGCACCTGAACCGGTCTGGTTCGTCTTTCCTTCATCCTGAGCGTTGGATCTAGGGTTTCCCTCCCTGGATCAATCCAACGCTCCCTGTGCATCCGGATCCAGTAGTATTGGGTTGGGCCTGTTTCCTTTGGGTTTAGGTGTTTTCTTGCTATGCGCACCCCTTGTTTTTTGCTATGTGAACCCCCTGTTTGTTCTTATTTTCTCATAAAAATTCCTAAAAATTTCTATGTGTTTCTTGATATGTTTCTGATACTTTTGTAATGCTTTTTACATGTTAAAAAAATGATAAAAATATAGGTGTTATTTTCTTGATTAATTTGTTCTTTTTGGCTTAATTTTGTGAATTTCTTGCCATATTTTTCTTCATAAATTTTGGCATATATTGTGAGTGATTGATATGCAATCTCATGTTGAATAAGCCTCTGATCATATGTGTATTTTGCTGTTTGTGGATGTGAATTTTCTTTTCTTTTTCTTGTTTGATAAATAATGTGTGTTTTTATCAAGAAATGAAGTGTAAAATATCTCTATGAATGTGTTATAATGCTTTGCTTGTGTGTGTTCTTGTGATCCTCACATTGTAGCTTAAAATCAAACCTCTTTTAAAAATGGCTATGATGAGGGAATTATAGATCATGTGCATGTCCAAGTGTTATACCAAATTCTAAGTATATTTTGTCATTTTTAGTTCATTTCATTGTTCTTTTCTTTTTGCTATCCTATTTCAATATTGCTTTCTTTCTTCTTGCCATTTTATGCCTTATGATACTAATCATTTCATTTCATATTTCAATTTCTCATAGTTTAGGCATTATTTTTCTATTCATTTCTATACCAAATGGGCTTGTAATAATTTTAGGTAGATTAGTTTCCTTTTGATTTCTTGCAAGACCATAGCATGTAAATTAGGGCAAAGTGTAAAGGACAATGGAATTTAATGATGTACACCGACACAAGCACTGACACGCACACACGTTGCATGTTTACCGTTTAGATGTATGCTTAGGAAACGCGATCTTTAGACAAATGCCAATTTTCCAAAAAAATAAATAAATTCCATCACTCAAATTTTTCCAAACAAGCCTTGGAGTAAAAACTCCATTGAATTTTTTCCTTTATTTTCTTAATCAAATCCAAATGAATCCTAATTCCTACTTAGACTTTTTTAATAACAATTGAACCAACCATTCACCATTTTCTTCTCTTATGCCTTTAAGGCCTCTTTCTCTTCTTCAAACCTATTTTTCCAAAACTTAAAATCAATCGAAACACACCAAAAACTTTTTTTGAAAGAGAACTACATGGAGTTTGATCCCTTAAATGGGTATGTAGACATGAGGTCGAAACCTCTCCAAGTCCACTAAAATAAAACCTCAAACACTTTCTCCCCCCATTCTTAACATAAAAAAATTCTTTTTCCATAAATAGCATTAAAAAATAAAGCGTAGACATAAAACTAAGAAAACGGCTCCTATAGAGTACTATAGTCATCGCGGGTGCCTAACACCTTCCCGTAGTGAAAACGACCCCCGAACTTAGAATTTCTAAGGGTTTTCTCAATTTTACCCTTCCCAAGAAAAAATAGAGAATATCAAAGATTGAAAGGTTCAAGCCTAATTAATGACTTGATACCCCAAAATCGTGATAACAAATATGATCATGAAAAATTACATTTCTAGAGATGAAAATTTCTCTAGAATGTAAATCAAAATGGAAAAAACCCTTGAAACCTGACTTGTAGCCTAAGAAACAACACTTTCTGGCTCTAGGGTCAAGTTTAGATCTGTGGGACAATATAGTTGAAGCATAACACAGTGAACCAAAAACTTTAAAAAGTTTAAGGTCGGGTAAAGAGTCATACATGAGTTGATAGGGTGTTTTGTGACCAAGTAAAAGGGTAGAAACTCTGTTAATGAGGAAAACAGCATGACTGACAGCATAACACCAAAATTGTTTTGGACGTTTAGATTGAAACAATAAAGCTCTTGCCACATTAATAATATGTTGGTCTCTTCTTTCAACTCTGGCATTTTGTTGAGGTGTTTCAACACAAGATCTATGATGGATAATACCTTTAGAGGCATACAATTCAGTGAGAAGGAATTCAGGACCATTGTCTGATCTGACAGTTTTGGGGGTGACATTATATTTAGTATGAAGCATATTGATAAAATTTTTAACATGTGTGGAGACTTCAGATTTATTTTTAAGGAGTATGATCCAAACAAATCTACTAAAATCATCTACAATGGTGAGAAAATATTTATGATTGTGAGCAGAAGGAAAAGCTAAAGGACCCCAAATATCAAAATGGAGTAATTCAAATTTAGTAGAAGAAATTGAAAGACTAGAAGTAAAGGGAAGTTTCTTTTGTTTGGCAAAGTGACAAATGTCACAAACATCTTTATTATTGCAGGAAATAGAAGGATACAAGGATTGCATATGAGATAATCTTTGATGGGAAAGATGTCCCATTCTATAATGCCATAAAGCTGAATTAGGAATTGCATTGAAATGTGACTGAGAAACATTATTACAAGAAACAAACAATTTTTTATGGAAACTATGAGAAGGAGACTTTAATGAATCAGCACACACCACAAATCTGTATAAGCACTTCTGATTTTCACCCAAACCAATCATCCTCTTGGTACTCAAATCCTGAATAATACAACTATCAGTTGAAAAATTGACAAAACAAGACAAAGATTTGCACATTTTGGATACTGATATGAGATTAAGGTAGAAAGTTGGACAATATAAAACATTGGTAAGATATAATGATGGGGAAAAAGAGACATTACCAGCATATTGAACTAAAATAGTGGTTTTGTTAGGTAAGTTAACATTTGTAGGTTTGATTTTGTAAAAAGAGGTAAAAACAAAGTAATGAGGAACATATATGATCATTGACACCTGAATCTAGAATCCAATGATGAGGAGCAGAATCAATAGCACAAGAAACAACATTGAATATACATGTTTGATGAGAATTAGGAGCAGGAGGAATAGTTGAAGTATGAACATGATTGGAAACAGGACTAGTTGGTGGGGAAACTGAGGAAAGCAAATTAGCCCGTTGAAGCAAAGCCACAAGATGATCATACTTCTCCTGAGTTAAACTGAACTTGGAATCTGGTGCTACCACATCATTGGGACCAATGGAGTTGTTTGTATCAGAAGCCTCAGAACTAGCTTTTTAGGCAGATGAATTACCCTTGTTGAAGTTCGGGTGACCATGTTTCTAATAACAAAACTCTATAGTATGGTTAAATCTGTTACAAAACGTACAAAACCTATATTTGCCCTTGTTAGCTCAATTACTAGGGGCACCTTTACCATGAGGATGAAACTTCCTTGCATCAGAAGCATTTACAGAAATGCTAGAATCAACAATAATAGGAGGTTTGGAAAACACAACATTCTGACTTTCTTCTTGAACAACCAAAGAGTAAACCTTATTGATAGGGGGTAAAGGATCCATAAGAAGGATTTGAGTTTTCACAACAGAAAATGTATCATTCAAACCAGTGAGAAACTGAAGAATCTGATCTTCAGTTCTATAGTACTTAGCAAGGCATATAGATTCACATCTACAGGGATGAACACAAGTGTAATTTGGAATTGGTCTATGTGAATTCAATTCATCCCATAGAGTACGAAGCTCAATGAAGTAATCAAGTACAAATTTAGTACCTTGCTTGAGATTATTGATGGTGGATCTCAGAGAAAGAATACGAACACAATCAACTTTTGAGAAACGATCCTTCAGATCATCCCAAGCAAATAAAGCAGTGTCATGAAAGACAATAGTTTGAGCAATGGATTCAGTAACAAAATTTACAATCCAAGAGTGAAACAGATGGTTACAACGTTCCCAAGCTTGACGATTAAGATCATCAATGTCAGGAACTGAAATTCAACCATCAATGAAGACAAGCTTGTTCATCGCGCCCAAAGCTCGTTGCATGGAACGATGCCATGCAAGATAATTCGAGCCATTGAGTTTGGGAGTGATAACCAAAGAACTAGGTCCATCACTAGGATGAATATTGTAAGGAGAATCTGAATCAGAGTTAGAAGGTGCAGAAATTCCACGAGCCATGAAAACAGAGTATGAAAAAAAAGGGAGGAAAATGCGAACGAATTGAACGAAAAGTAATCGCAATTCGAAGCAGTAACAAAAAAAGGAGATGAAGATGATGAATCTTCAACAAGAAAAAGAGAGAAGAAAGCTTCAAAACGAAGCTTGAAGAAGAAACAACAATGGCGGAAAACGGTTACAACCGGATCATAACAAACTCCTCAAGGAGAGAGAGTCACTAATACTATATTATGAAAGAAACAAAAATGAATGAATTATTCTCATTAAGTGTAAATGAAGCAAGGTTACATCTTATATAGAGAACAAAGGGACTACTGCAACTATCATGCACTGACTGTATTCTAACATTCATTCCAATACAGTCACTGACTAGATAACTTGGAGAGCAAGTTATCTCTATAACTAAGTTGTATCATCACTAATCACTTCACTATGCAATACCTTCTACTTTTATTGTCGAAATATATCTCAAGGTTTACCTATTTTGGGTGTTTGATTTTGTGAGTAAGTTAGATGTGATGATTTTTTTTATAAAGGTGGATTGTCTCTGATCGTCATTTTTATAAAAGGTTTTAAATAGATAGATTTTAATCATAGGACGATTATGACTATTTTAACTGTAAGTGTTAGTTGTTTTAATAAAAGACATACTCTGATTGTTTAAAATAGAGGGTGTTACACTTTGTTTAAATTTCATTGCCAACATATTATTGTGGAAAGCGATAATTGATAGGTCAATGAAATTATAAAAAGAATATTAAAAAAATACAATTATTTAACGCTAGCACCATAACTAGATAACAACTTTGGAATATTCTAGCAAAGATATATTCCATAGATTTTTTACTAATGTAAAAACTTATTCTTCTCATAATGGCTTAATGGTTCTCTCTTGATTATTTTACTTTTGGTACTTTTGGTATATACGGTATGGTATATCTACATTCTCCGTGAAGGCACTTATATACGCGAGTCTTACTTATTGGACAATCTTCAAATGTTATACATTTTTTCAATGCTGTAACAAAAAATAAAATAAAATAAATTACTTAAACAATATAAAAAAAATTGTATACTAACTATAGATAAAAGAAGAAAATTTGAAAATGATGAAAATAAATCTTACCGTCAACGTTCTTTGCAACAAGAAATAGGGTAATAAATAAAATGATACTATAGACAAATTTGAGAGTTTTAGTCATATTCTTTTTTATCTTTTTGCTTGTAACAAATAGATTAAGATTTGATCAATTTATAGTGTATAAAGTGAGTGTTGTTCCAAATAAAATTAATATTTTTATCGGTGAAAGAGGTCATAAAACCCTCTCTATAGTTAGAATAATTATTGAATGTCTCTTAAGTATAGTAATGTGTTGGTTTTTGTCCCTTTAGCTCACTTAATAGAGGGGTGACGTAAAAGCCTTTGTAATTAATAAATTTACTTTTTTGTTTTTAAAAAATTGAACCTTTAATGATAGAAATGACACATTTTAGAAATATTAATAATGCATGATCCTCGTTCCAACACAATATTTATGCACAAGTTAAACGTATTTTAGAATTTATTATATATAAAATAATTTGATCAAAGAGAATGAGTGTAAAATTTTGTAGTATGATTTCCTCAATATTATAATTTATTCATATAAATTCTTCGATTCACATATACAAAATAGATTAGGATACATGACCTCACAAAACTTTTTCTGATAGATGCTTATTGTAACATCCTAATTCTCAACGTTGATTTAATAAATAATGCGAATAAATTTAAACAATAAGGATATTACACATACTCATCAATCATTCATTCGAATAATAAATAATACGTTATATTTCATAATGCGGAAAATACTTCAAAAATATTTCATAAAATGAAGGAGTCTGATTCTCAATTGTCATTGTGGAAAATATCATAATTAAGATTCCTAAAATTAAACATTCAGCGTTTGACCCCAACCCCATTGTTACAGATCAGAGTGCGTGATTATTCGACTACATAAACAATTAGATAATAGTTACGGAAGTATATCTCCGTCACCACCTTCTAAACATCCCGCAAACTAGAGCTCCTCATCCTGAGTGTCTGTACCCCAAGAGTACAGACACCATAATACACAACAACAACAACAACAAAGGGGTGAGAATATTCATTGTAACATATATTGGGATACATGAATAATATATAAATAGGCATAACATCATTTGATCATCATTTACAACATATTCACAATTCTTCATCAGTTATACAACATCATTAACACATCATCATTATCATAATTTTTCAGTTTTAACACATTAAAAAAAATGCACATATCACGCACAATACATCACATTGACACATATCACATATACCACATATATCACATATACTTCATATACACCTAGCATCTTCATTACCTTAAACCACTTCACCATTCTACTTGTTAATTTTGGCTCTACACCTTACCCTTTTCCCCATGTCTTTTAGGTTCGTTAAGCTTACGATTCTATCTTCGTATATAGTTTCATCATTACTATCTTATATTGTCTTATGTCACTATTACTAGTTCATGTTTTAGACTCACCTTTACTTTGAGGTAATCACTTCTATTTATGCGTAAACACACTTTCTCATTTAGATATATAGTTTAGGGATCCTTACGTTTACATTACACACTAATGGATAATCTTAAACTCATAATTGCTTTTATAGTTGTTGAAGAGTCCACTAGAAGGGTTGTGCTGAAATTTCATGAAAAACGCAACATGACCCACGTGCGACATTTTAATCATAACTCAATTTAGGAATGTCTAAATGAGTTCAAATCAAAGCTAAACGAAAGATAACTCTCATATAAACAAACAAATTTCATGAAGGAACCTAAATCAAATTTGATACGGAGAGGGGTGAAAATGTTAGTTTTCCTAAATCTAGGCAGAGTGCACGACTGTGCTGACCTCTGTGTAGTATTTTGATCATAACTCAAGTTTTTGACGTCCTATTGGAGTCACTCCAAAGACACATGAAATAGAACATTCATCTCTACAACTTCCATGTTTACATAGAAACCTAGTTCAGAACAGAAAAGAGTCGAAAAGTTGGTTTTCCTAAAAAGAGCACAACCCTGCTGACCCAAGTGTAGTAATTTGATCATATCTAGAGTTCAAGAAGTTGTAATGAGGTCAAACCAACTCCTAATTAAATTTAACATTCATATCTACAACTTTCATGAAGACACCAAAACCTAATTAGGAATAGAAAATACCCAGATTTTATTTTTGTTTTTCGGTTACAGAAATCGAAAAGAGCACGATCTTGTTGACCCATGTGTAATATTTTGATCATATCTAGAGCAATAGACGTTTGAATGAGGTCAAAACAACGCCCTGTTAAAGCTAACTTGCATATCTACAACTTTAATGAAGACACCAAAGCCTAATTCTGAACAGAAAAGTCCCAGTTTTTATTTTTGTTTCTGTTACCGAAATATGCGATTTAGCCTTGAAGGGCTTTTCCTAACTCCGTTTTCAACCCTAAACTCGCCAAACCCAATTCTAATCTTTACTCCATGATTACCCTATCATGCAAACACAAATTCTTTGTTAACCTACCGAATTATCCACTTTTTTAAAGACTAAAACTCAATTCAAAAACTTAAACTAGTTTTCCTCAATTCCCATCTTTCAATTCGTTCATCGTTATTCTCTCATCAAAATTCTCATCATAACAACAACAACTTATTAAAATTTAAGACAACCCTCCCATGATATATAGATTTTTTTAATAAAAATGAAATTGCAAAGACATCACCAATCAAACGAATAATATATTGTAGGAACTTAATGAATATATTTATAATAAATATATGACAAGAGACAAAATAAAGAGAGGTCAATCTCGTATGTTGAAAGATGATACCACAAGCAGCAAGACTAAGGGAACCCTTCGTTGCACCATATGTTCTACATTTAATTCATCTACAAGCAAGTTGACTGCTATAACCAAATAAACTTGGAATTTGTAACACCTAAACGTATCGCTGGAAAATTAACAAAAATTATTTTTTCTTAAGATGGAAACCATGATTAACATAGAAATTTCATTCAAAACCTTGGAAGCTTCCATATAACATCAAAGGCATCAACAACATCAACAAATTCCCAAGTACCATGTTTAGAGTGTATGTCTTCCATTTAAATAGAAAGTTTGGAACATGAACGCTTCCCCTATGACATGCTTCCACTATGATAGGAAATTTTTTACAAATGCATGATTACAAAGATTCCTTGGATTCTCAATCTTCTATGCTAAGCAATCACACAAGATTCAATCTTCAAGACCTCTTAAAATTGGACAACCACATGATCTTTGAATCTCAAGCTTGCATGCAATCCCTTGAATTTTTACACAGAGAATTAATCTTTGATATGCCCTTGAACCTTGAATTGATGAGAAACAACCTCTTTAATTTTCTTTGGAGGTGAAAAGAGTCGTCTTTCCCTTTAGGTCCTTGATCCACCACTAAGACCCTTGAAAGAAACCAATCTTACAAGACTTATAGCACCCTAACAATCTAGACCTCACACTCTGCAAAAGTTCATAGAAAAAGGGTTTAATGTGAAGAAGATGTAGAGATAAAGCGTTTTGAGTTTTCATAGTCTATTTGCAAATTAATTCAATGAATGAGAGAATGAGTGGATGGAAGTATATATATATATAGGTGAGTGAGATACGAGTAAGTTTGGCCCACAATAACACTGAAAAAATGGGTTTTAATCGAATAAAAAAAGTCTTGAATCGATTCGATAGTGTAAAATATGAAGGTTTAAATGTGTCATTGGTCCCTGCACTTTCATCAGATTTTGACATTGGTCCCTACACTTTTTTTTGTTTGGCATTGGTCCCTGCACTTTGTAAAAATATTGGTATTGGTCCCTCTGTTAACTCTCTGTTAAAAAAAAAAAACACAAAACCAACGGAGTGCCATGTGGCCCAATCATTTCACGCCACGTGGCACCAATATCAATATTTTTACAAAGTGCAAGGACCAATACCAATATTTTTACAAAGTGCATGGACCAATACCAATAGTTTTGTGTTTTTTTTTTTTAACAAAAAGTTAATAGAGGGACCGATACCAATATTTTTATAAAGTGCAGGGACCAATTCCAAACAAAAAAAAGTGTAGGGACCAATGCCAAAATCTGATGAAAGTGCAAGGACTAAAGGCATATTTAAACCAAATATGAAATATGGGTTATCACGAAGATTAGAGAAACTTTAAATTGATTCAAATGAATAGATTCTTAAAAATCTTGAATTGAATCAATAATTCCATATGAAGATTGAATAGATTAACAAAAATATGAATCGATTCAAAATCAATTTCCATCAGCCAAACACCTGGGAGCGTGAATAATTTGATTAAAAATATACATGAATTTAATCAAAACGTTAAAAAAAAAAACAATTAACAAATTTACATGAGTCAAACACCCAATATCTTGAATAATTAGATTCAACATATGTAATGAAATATATGAATCAAATCAAATCACTAAAAATAGATTTTTGGACATATTGAACATAAAACTTAACTCCAAACTACGTAATCTTTCTAACAACACACTTTTCTGGAGAATATGATCTAAACTGACGACATCACTCAAAACATAAATTACTACTTAATCAAAAGATATAAACAAATTTCATTTTTCTATGTAGAACAGCCACAACATTTTATTTTGACATAGCTTCAAGGGGCAGTTGGAACAAGTTTTGAGGCCTCTTTGGTATATAGTTCATTCTAAATTTTGCTAATAAAATCTAGATTACAGCTATTAGTAACTGTACTAGGCAACACTGTTACCAAATTTAAAGACTAGATTTTCACTAAAGGGAACTTGTAAAACCACTCATACTATTCAAGTAAAGAGGAATCTACCGTATTATCATGTAAACTCACACAACATGCTCTTTAAGGATGCTAAAAGCAACTGCTACCAGAAATGGAAAAGTGTAACAAGCTCCATCCACTCCACGCTAATAACCACTAATATTGCAATAGTTATATCTGTTCTACCTAAAGATCAGAGTAAATGAATCATCAAAGTAGAAAATGCATATTAGAAATTTCCAACATTATAAGCTTTCAAACGACGGTGAACAAAACCAATCCAAGTACATTCCTTAAATAAAAAAAAAAAAAACCAAATGCATGTCCCTAAATACTTTAATAACATCTTCAAGTCAATCCATAAATGAAGATATAAACCCTAGAAGATGGTCACACTAGTGCAAAATTGACAAAATAATTATTTATATTATACCTATTTTATTAAAAAAAATGGTGTGAAATATATAACTAAGGTGGCAATTTTGTAAATATATTGAAAATTTTGTTTTAGTGTGTAAGTTTTTAAACCTGATTTTAAGAATAAGGCTTAAATATGCAAACCGTCCCTTTAATTTGAGCGCATTTTGATTTTTGTTCCTGTAAAAAAATAAATTTAATTACATCCCTGTAAAAAAAAAATTGTTTTAAAAATGTCTCTGCCTCCACTTCATTGGTGATTTGGCAAGGTTTTGGGCCACGTGGTATAAGTTGCACAGTCAGGAACTGCCACATGGCCCAAAACCTAGCCAAATCACCAATGAAGTGGGGTCAGGGACATTTTTAAAACAAAAAAAAAAATTACAGGGATGTAATTAATTTTTTTTTACAGGGACGAAAATAAAAATGCGTTCAAATTACAGGGACGGTTTGCATATTTAAACTTAAGAATAAATTGGTGTCAAATATGAAATGAAAATAAAGTGGTAAACTTGTGAATATTATTCTTTACCTAATTTTTCAAATATGGTGTGAAATAAAGAATAGTGGCAAACTTATAAATATCACTTTTGGGTAATTAAGATGGAATTTTTAATTTTTAACTAGCAACAAACCCGTGATCCGCACGGGTTGGACGTCGAGGTAGTCAGTGGCGGAGCCAGGAAAAAAATTTAGGATGAGCCATAAATAATGATGGAGCTTAATTTTCTTATAAGTACATTTTATCATTGGTTGGTTCGAATAACTATGAACTTGTTATTTGTTGAATATAGTTCAAACCAGTATTTTAAAATCTGAACTGATTATCAACTCAAACAAAGTACAAGATAATTGATTGAACAATTAGGTCATCGATTGAACCTCACAACTGAATTGAATGACTCGACTTCTATAAACAGATGTATAAGTATTAAATCAAATTGAATCAAACGACTGAGTTAAAAAAAAAAAAAAGTTAAAATAAATCTCATGACACATAGTAATGTAAAAAAGATCATTACATAAGAAAATATACTTATAATCAAGTAGAGTAATGAAATATATTTTAATTTAATTAAGAATATAGTATGTTTTTACCTAAAAAATACTGTTTATACAATTAAATATTTTTATGATATCATGTTTTTTAAGGATATTTTAAAGTTTATATTATATGGTATGTGTTTTAAAAGATAGTTGAGGTCCTCTTTTGTATAAAAAAATATGTTACATGTTTTAAAATGGATTTTTTTTTATTTGACAAAAAAAGAGAGTTGAAGCCCCCTTTATTTAAAAAAAGAAAAAGAGTAAATAGACAATTGTACCCAAAAAATAAGAGTAAAGAATGAAAGATTGTTTTAAATTGAATAAAAGATTTATAAAGATTTATGTTTTTATTAAATAAAGATGGATTATTTTAACAATTATGAATTTTAACGTTTAAACTTTTCAACTTGGAAAAAAGAAAACAAAAAAAAATAAAATGGCTTGGGCAAGAGTTAAACCTAGTACATTAGGGTTGGCAAAAGGCATCTTAACCGCTACAACATGCAACCCAATTGATATATACACACAAACACTTATATATATAGTAAGATTATAGGATACAATATATATATATATATATATACACTAAGAATTATTTTTTGGGGGTGGGCCATGGTCCACCTTGGCCCATGAGGGGCTCCGCCCCTGGAAGTAGGGGTCATATGTCAAAGTAAATTGCAATGTTATATGCATTGAGAAAATAGAAAAAAGATCAACGATAAAGATAATGTTAATGATAAAAAGGAAAATTACATTGACCTTCTTTGAGATTTTCATAAACAACACAAGCACGTCGTTTAATTTTATCCAATTTTATTTCAGTAACCTTCGAAATACACAATTCAATTTCAGTCATATTGGTTTGATATATCTTGTTTTTGTTTTCTCTTTTGGCAATAAGTTGAATGAGGTTTTATTCTCACAATGGAGAAACAATAACAATTGTTTTTACCAGCAAATAGAATCAAACATTGACAATTAAAAAAGAGACTAAAAGATAATATGGAGATGGATGAATGTTGTGTTTGACTAATGAAAAGAAAATAATCTTCGATATATCTAAGTTTGGTTGGAGATTAACTCATCTCTAGTTGTTCAGGCTTTTAAATATCTTCTTTGATGTTATGTTCCTTAAAGAATAGATGGGATGATTGCAACATTCTGATTAGACAAATGAACATAATGATCACTCATATGTATAGAAAAAGAAACCATTGTGCTGACATAATGGCTAATGTAAGGATCTCTTTGAACACTTATATAGTTTGGTTAGATTTTTCCTCCTTTATTAGAGAGCCTTTTGTGAGGAATCTTAATTGATCGTTTGGCTAATGATCGTTTTCCTATCTCCATAGTCGTGTCATATGGACTAAGTGTGCTTTTGATTTGGCGGTGGACATAATTGATTTTGATAGAATTGATTTTGAGAGAATTGATTATACTTAAAATTGAGTTGGATATGAATTGATTTACGTTTGGATACACCCATTTAAAAGTGATTCTTATGTATTAACGATGTTAGGCCCTGTCACACATCGGAATCAGAAAGCAAGTTACATAGAAGGCAAGGGTAATATAGGTAGATAAACATGTCACACATCTTTAAAATTTAAAATCGATTCAATCCCACCGCAAAAGCTCCATATTATAGCTTCAACTAGAATCATGTTTTGGAAGTACAATCAATTTTCAATCAAACAATCCGAACATCTTAAAAAACAAAAAATCATGTTTTCAGTGCTTAAACGCACGTTTTCAATGCTCAAACGCGTTATAAACACATACTAAGGTGCCATGTTGTTAATGTTGGTTTCCTTGAAATCCACATTATCTGCTTTGTGAAAGTCCTTGGGAAAATTTGGCATCACATCTCTTGGTGAGGGGTACTATGAATCTCTTTTTCTTCTTTAGAAGATGTAAGGAGGATAATAACCATTAATCATTGGATCTAAACCCGGATTTCTTAAAAATGTACCAATGGACCAAGGATTGTATACTATATACACCCTCCGGTCACTAATATAAGCAAAAATCCACTTTTTAGATACATTCAATTAATGATGTATGTGGTCTTTATTATATGTCACATACATCCTTAAATGAATGTATCTTAAAAGTGAATTTTTGCTTATATTAGTGACCGGAGGGTGTATGTCTTTGAGATAGTAGAGTATCTAAGAAAGATTCATTTGTTTGACTTTGAGTCAAATTTTCTAAAGTTGTCCTTATGATTAAGGATATAGTAGTAAGACCCAAAAAAATAAGAAATATTTGATTTTCTTTCTTTCCAAAGTTCATATGGGTTTTGTTCAAAATCCTTCTAATAAACTTTGTCCAAAATATAGCAAGAAGTGTTGATGGCCTCATCACAAAAGTTTTTTTCAACACCAGCTTCAATCAAAATAGGTATAGCCATTTTTTGCAATGTTTTACTTTTCCTTTCAACAACTCTATTAATTAAGGGAGATGTCATTCTCGTAAAAAAAAAATAACTCTTGAACGATTCATTTTTAAATTCTCCTCCATAATCATATTGAGATATTTGCATCTTTCTCATTCTGAACCTTTGTTTAAAAAAAACTGGTATCTACTAAACTATATAGGACAATCAATGTCCATTTTTTTTACTTTTTTGCCCTTATAAGGGTATTTTCGTCAATTGGTAATTGGAAGTCTTTCCCATATATATGGAGAAGATAGAAGAGAGAAGAGGGAATGGGAGAAAGAAGAGGGAACGAGAGAAGAGGGAACACAGAGCATGTGGGTTGTTTGTTTCTGTTCTTCTTCTTCTCCGATTGCTATCAATTACCCCAACTGATCAATTGCTATCAATTATTATCCTCAGGTAATTTTTCTTCTGAAAACAAACAACTGATCAATTGAGTTTGTTTCTGTTTCTATGTTTCCTTCTCCTATTGGGTTGTTGTATTGAATGTTAGAGGGTTGAATTTTCTTGATTTCATTTTTGATCAACTGAGGTTGCTTTCTCATTTGATGTCTCAACAATTGATGATGTAGATGGGTGCTATTTCATAATTATTAAGAATGGATTGTTGTTTATGCTTGATTTCTCCTTTTGTTCCTTATATATCACAATTGTATTAGTTTGGTCTCTAAATTCTAATCGTGAGAGTTGAGTCCCTGTTTTGATCTCCTGGTAGTGTTATTTTTTCCAATCGGTTGAAATAAACTTCCAAATTCCTCTTTGATTCATGATTCTAATAAAAGTTGTGATACTTTAATTTTCAAGCTCCCTCTAATTGTTCCTTCAAAAAAAAAAAATGCTCCCTCTAATTGTGAATGCGTGTATGGACTTTTTAGACCAAGTAAGCAAGCACCATAGACCTATGTTTATAAACTCATTTATGTTGTCTAAGTGATCAGATATGATTTGAATATATATATATATAATGATAGTGAAAAACTTTTTATGCTGCTTGGTGCAGGCTAGAGAAGTTCTAACAGAGGTGCATTTCCTTCCCTTTAATCCAGTGGACAAGTGTAGCTCCTTAACATACATAGACACTGACGGTAATTGGCACCGAGTAAGCAAGGGAGCACCGGAGGAGGTAAACAAATAGACCTTTCACCGGTCATATTTGGCATCTATTGTTTCACATGACAATAAGTTTTTGAATTTCCTTTTAGATTATTGATTTGTGCAACGTTAGAGAAGATGTGAGAAGGAGAGCTATTTCCATTATTGATAAATTTGCTGAACGCAGTCTCTCTTCCCTTGCTGTTGGTAAACAAATAAGCTTTTCTTACTTCTTATTAATGATGACTTTTGATTGAATGAATCAAAATAAATTTTATGAGGAATTATGCATATTTTTTTTTTGGTATAAGTGATATAAAATAGTGATATAATATTATCTAAATATGCTTTTAGTTTCCCTCTAGAATTTGCTGGTATAAGTTAGAGAGCAGATTTTTGAGTTGTGACCATCATGTTCATTTACGAATCATATTTTTATCCAATAATTAGGAAAGGATAATTTATTTTATAATAAATAACCATCTATCTTATTCAATGGTTTATGCATTCAAAAATTTTATTAACGATTAAAACAAAATATATTTATAGGACCATCTCATGGCTCAGGATTGACTTGGCATATGAGAATTAAGATTTCTCTTGACACAACAAGGTGAACTTAAGAGAATTTCTCTTCAACATCTCAAACCTCTCTCGCACTTTTGTACTTTCATGCAATGTAGTTAAGGCTATTTCAATTACAACTTTAACCAAGTTTGCAAAGTTCAAAATTACATGTGACATACCAAAAACTATGTTCCTGTTGTTTGTTGCCATGCTTTAAAATTGTTTATTTTTTTATTGCGGACAATGGTTTTTTTGGGATGTATGCCATTGTGATTTCACTCTTGATTTCAAAGATAAGAAGTGAACATGATTTCATTCAAATGTTAAATTGTTGTAACAGTTTCTTTTGACAGATTGGTGTGTCTTTTTTATCAATGCTTCATTAGCTATCACTTGTGACAGATTTGTAACTTTTGCTTGCTCTCTTTGCAACTTGTTTTACAATATAGTGTGGATAGAACTTATAGTCTTCATCTGAGTTACCAATATCCAAAGATATTTTCACTTGCTATGTGTATTGCAAGTTTTGATATGAGGCTATTGAATTAATGGTAAAGCAACGTGGTAGTTTCTTTTGGTTCCTATGGATTATTACTAAATTTCTTCTAATTGTAGCATAAATAATGCAAATTAATTTGTTTTTTCTTGCAGTCTCGGACTGTTGTGGCAGAGAATTTACCTGACGATCATTCCCATCAAAATCTTCAGAAAATATTTGCCATAGTCGAGAGGTGGATTTACTCTCTACACTTTCTGTTTAATTATATGAATTTCACATTCTTGCAGTTTCTTACATTTTGAAAATGTTTTATGTATTGATGGATGATCTTTGAACAGCGTCAAAACAATCAGAATATGCCATCCCCAAGAACCAAATTCTTCTCGGCCGAAAGGTGATTTTCTCATCAGTAACAAGGTACAAAAAATATGTCATATACCATATTACTATGTTGTCTTGGCAGTCAAGGGTGATGCATCTCTTGAGTGATAAATGAAAGCACCCGTAGCACCTAGAGAATGTGTCCTGGTAGGTTTGCATAAAGACCTTGAACCCTGATATCTTCTCACTCTAACTTGCAATGAATAATTCCAATACCATTCGTATTAATTCATTTTTCTTTTTATTTTGTGAATTGGATCCCTGTCTTCTAATCTTTGTTCTCTCCAATCGAATACAAACTATAGGAATGTGTGGATGCAGCAGATGGAAAACCAACAGATGAAAATGTGGACTTTACCTGTCTATTGAAAATGCTGATGCTGATCTTAGAACTTTGCCTTTCAGCAATCTGAAACGAATTTCAGGAACAAAGAGTAGAAATCAGAATAAAGGTAAAATATTCATGGATGTATGCAATCTGTACAGTGTGCTTCTAACTAATTTGTGCTTCTAACTAATTGGTTGGAATTTCATATTGATTTTTAGAGATACTGTGCATAAAATGCGTAAGGTCCGTGGTTCAAACCCCGGCCACCGCCAAAATCAAGATCTTGAATTCATGCATCATGAAAGAAAACTAAATAATATGGGTTCAGATCTGGTCCAAGGACACTGGCACTAGAGCAAGGGCTTTAGGCACCCCAAAATTTGTAGGCCTCTGAATCTTTTTTCGTTTTAAATATATTTTCATAAGTCGAATTTTTTAAACATTTTTGCGTCAGAGATAGACTCTCACAAACTGATGAATCAATATTTTTTTTAATGATGATGAATCAATATTTGATTACTAAATATGGGCAATGAATATTTCCTTAAATAAAGTTACACATTTACGGTTCTTAATTTTTATATTTCTTTGTCAACAAACTTAAAAGGCTCGAATTTCAAATTCGCTTTAAGCCATCAAATTTCCCTTCATTTACACAAGATTCATAGAGAGTTAGACGATGAGATTTCGCAATTTTTTACTTGCAAAATTGCACTGAGTTGGGGAAAAGTGCATTTTTCAGGTTATTGATCACTTGGCTGCTCAATCCTATATATTATCAGGCAAATCCCCCAAGAAGGTGAGTTGCAAAAATCTCTAAACCTTTTCTAAATTGACTAATGACGCAAAGTCACCTGAGAGATTAGGTGTGTCTTCGTGTCCAACACTTCACACGCGTTGGTGTTCGACACCAACACTACACCGACACCGACACATATATTTGTTAGCATTATCAACAACTCCTCTAACTTTTCTTATGTCAATGCTATATTCTGAACTAATAGACATCATTTGCTTATCAATCAAATTGGCCACAATTTCTGCATCAAATTCTGAAAATGCAGCTCTGCACATAAATTTAAAGTTAGTTACTTACCTAGAGCAACAAAAATAATTTATGTGCATATGCAATTAGGTATATGAATGAATTTTCTCATAATCAAACCTGAAATCTAGGTGTTGCTTTCTTAGTAGTGTTATCAAATATCAGCCACAACGACACTATGGCGGGTTGTGGTGGCAGATTTTAAATTTTCTGTTATGGTAAATGGCGGCCGATATCCTGCCATTTCCGCTATAATTACGTCATACAGAACTGTAATTGCGCCATATAATGAGGTATGAATTAAAGTCTTTATGCTTGAAAAATATTGGTTATTGCATATTTGACATGAGTGCTATTCGGAAATAACTTTCCAACAAACATAAAAAAAAATGAAAACTTAAGCAACTTGGTTTTATGTTTCTTTTGAAACTGATTTGTGATTTGTGATATTTCAGCACTAAAGACCCTTTCTCATTAGTAGCAATGTTGGGCATATTGAGTTCTTGATCTTGGATAAATAGGTAATTAACCAAGCCTTAAATGATTCTGATTAGTCGATGTTCAATTTTAGTCTTCATACTTAATCTAATATGCAAAGACGTATGAATAGGGAGATGAGATACAAGTGTCCATGAACTGGCATTTGCAAGACCGGCTGGTTGGTTCCAATTTGTTAGGGACAATCACCTACAAGAGGACGACAAGCTGCTATTCGATTTAGGTGTTCCTCCTACAGTGTTGTTTGTGGAGTTGGTCCGTAAAAATGATCTTGCTTGAAGAAAAGTTCTAAACTTTTGGAAATTGTACGCTGGCATGTATATTTTGTATAATATTTCGATGACAATGTTTTGAATGTGGTTTGGATTTAGTAATCCAACCCTTTTTTGGTAACCAACCTTAAATTGGTTATACACTACATGACAACATCTATATTTCTGCTGGAGTACATTATGTACGCAATGACAATAATTGTTATGCTATCTTTAATGCCATGTCTTAGACCATGCATCACAAATATTCGGATTATGTGACCTTCGTTCACAAATATCTGTAATTTGAACATATCTCCTTTAGAGTTAATTTTTTAAAAAACATGTAATTCAACCCGTGCGAAGCACGGGTTTGTAACTAGTGAATTTGAAATAGTCATCTAAAATGAGAAGACCGTATTTCTTTCCTCCAGACTAGAAATTTTGATAGGTTGAAAGAAATCAATGGGAAGCAGTTCTAAGGGTCTGTTTGGTAACACCTAAAAAAAAGCTTAAGCTTATAGCGGATAGCTTATAAGTTCGTATGACAAAAATAGCTCTGTTTGGTAACTATCTTTCACCAGGAGCTTATAGTTTATTTCACGAGCTTATAAGCTATTTTTCAGACGCTATTCCAAGTAGTGTTTGAACTTAGAGTTTATAGCTTATTATTTTAATCAAATTCCACTTTTATCCTTTTGTTGTTTATTTTATTGCCTTTGTGTTTGGTCCTGTTGCGCAAATCTTTTTAACTGCGTATATGCCTCCCGTTGTTTTTTTCATAGAACATATTACATTTTTTTTTTTCCTCACGACAACTTTAAATAAGATTTTTCATTCCAATCAAAGAAAAATAAGTTTTTCATTCTAGTATACCTTCCGTTGTTAATAATATAGTACATATAACATTCAGTATTTTTTTTAAGAGATATTATTCATTATAAGTATCTATTATTTTTTTTACAAGAGTTGTAAGTATATTTATTATTGTTAATAAAACATTTAATAGTAATCTTCTAAACAAATTCATATAATAATATCTTCTGATAACGATATATTGTTACGTATAATTATAAAGTACAAAGACCTAATTAAAATGAATTTTAGCCAATAATTTTTTTTAATAAATTTAACTTCTTAAAAAAAATTAATAAATTTAAATTACTTTTAAAAAATAGTAAATTACTAAATACATAAATATTTTTTTTTGACCAAAAAGGAGGTGCAGCAAAGGACTGCTACCTCAAAATATTATAGATAGAGAGAAAAACACAAAGGAGGGGGACATAAAACCAAAACCTCCTAAAAATTAACAAACCTAAAATTGGGTAACCCAAGTCTATCTTGACCATAAAAGCTTTGAATGCAGGCAGGGACCTCCATCCAAATAGTAATACCCTGGATATTAAGACCCATTGAAGCGAGCTTATCACCACATCTGTTCCCTTCCCTATAGATATGAGTAATGATATAGTTCATGTGCTGGAGGATTAAGAGACAATTTTTCCATCTGTTTCTAAGGTCACAAGGAATCGAAGTGATATTTTTAGCGGCAAGCACCACTAAGGAGGAATCAGTTTCAATCCATAGGTTGTTCCAGCCTCTATGATGAGCTATCTCTATTGCCCTCATAGCAGCAGATAGCTCTGCAACGAACGCATTACCCACTCCCAAGTTCTCTGCAAAACAAGACAAGAAGACCGAGTTTGATATATATATATATATATTATGAATTAAAGATGACCTTTTATGTCATTTTACATTTATCACCTAGTTGAACGCTAATTTTACCAAACACTTCAACTAGCTTATCAGCTATCAGTCATCAGCTATAAGCTATCAGCTATCCGCTATTTTTACCAAACAGAACCTAAATGTATTTTTTTACTTTACTTGTTTGGATGTGGGCTAAA
The DNA here is from genome assembly GCF_003473485.1 of Medicago truncatula. NCBI lineage: Eukaryota > Viridiplantae > Streptophyta > Magnoliopsida > Fabales > Fabaceae > Medicago > Medicago truncatula. Next base: position 25,722,235 of record NC_053046.1, read on the forward strand.
TGTTATTACTTTACTTCTTCTTTTTGATGCTTTATAATTGAACTCTATTTTTTATTTTATTTTTAAAATATCTTGTGTTGAGAGAAACATCTTTTGTCGTTTAATTATAAGTTTCATTTTGGCTTATTCAAAAAAATATATGTGAATAAAATTATCACACAAAAGAAAGATCTTAGATCCGCACTTTAAAGTGTGAATGAAACTTTTTTAAGGATAAAATTTTAAAATATTTATAAAAACAAAAATATATTACTGTAAAAAAAAAATAAATAAAAAAAAAAAAAAAACTTAAATGTGTACGTACGTAGGGATGCAGAAGTCTCTTCATGATCTGATTCTAAATGGATACTTCCGAGAATCACGGTTTCTTTGCTTTTCCCAAGCCAACGAAACATCATGTATTAGTTTACGTTAACGACATCACATTGAAGACGAAATTGAATCCCATCATGGCATATCAGTTCAAATGGTTTAAATAAGAGTCGTGCTAACAAAAGCATAATGTTAAATACAGTCTCTATTCTTTGTTGTAAAATATTTATTTATAATCAAAGTTATTATATATATATATATATATATATATATATATAATAATTTTGATGCCCCTAAACAAATGGTGTTCTGGGTTGTTACCTCTCAAGCCCGCCCTCAGGGCCACCCCTGCTCAAAGAAACAAATTATCTGTCAAGAAATACAAACCAAGCAGTTAGCCGATACCCAAACAAGTCAAAGGGTTCGACCACCACTACCGACAACCATGAACAAAAATGGCATTATTAGCCCTTAACCACCGGTAGGAATGAAATTTAACCTTCTCCATAAGTTCCATAGTGGAGCTATGTGAATTATTAAACAGTCAGTTATTACGGTCATTCTACACTAGCCAAATACAAAGAAGTCAAAGTAACTGTAAAAAAGATCGACGCTCCCTTAAACCACCTAAGTTACTCGAAAATTGGACAAAATGAGTCTGAATACTTTGATGATCAACACGTGAAACGCCAATCCAATTTCGAACCTACTGCCAAAGAGAACTCGACAAATCACAATGAAGAAACAAATGATGCACAGTTTCCACCTGATCGCAACATGCCAAGCAAAAGGAGTTTGTGCTTGAAATGATTTCGCGACTGAGGAGGGCACAGAATGCCCCCCCCCCCCCCCCCCCCCCAAACATCAGGGAGCCACTGCCAATGATCAGAAACATTAACCTGCAAAATAACGTTAGAAAGTAACAACCTACACTCCGCTAACATCTCCTCCTCCCACACCCACAACCTCCTCCTCCACTGCCAAGCCTCACCCCCTCCCCCCAACCTAGAGGGAACATAGTAGCAACTGAAGACAACTTGTTCTCCGCTAAGTCAAACACTGCCTAAAACATTGACAGACAACTTGTTCTCCGCTAAGTCAAACACTGCCTAAAACATTGACAGAAAGGCACATCTCCTAACCACCTATCAAACCAAAAGAAAGTGTCAGCCTCATCTCCTACCTTACGGGACACCATCTCCGAAAACCACCCAACACCCTCATCGCCCACTCCATCCCTGATCTTAGTCACCTCCCGCCACCAAAAAGAACCACTCAGACCCCCAACCTCTCTGCCTCCTCACCATACCTAGCAGCCAACACCTATACCAAAACCCACCTCTGTCAACTAACATCCTCCATCACCATTTCCCTAAAAAAGATAAATTAAACTCCCTCAGTTGCTTAACCCCCAGACCTTCAGACTCTTTATTGAGATAAACAATATTCCAATATATCCAAGGAATTGGAAAATATTGTATGATGATAATTGTTAAATAGCTAAAGATCAGGCAAACAAGTACCCTTATGACATGGTAGGATTTGAAAATGGAAAGAATTTTTTTTTTATTAATTCTAATGTATCAAATGTATTTATCTACTTGTATTTCTAGGATAAAATTTCTTCAATGAACACAATTAATGATAGCCACCGCTACTAAAAAAAATCAGAATGGTATGGTCCAAGAAATAGAAAAGAAAGAAACAAATGTGAGTCACGAGGATCGAAATTGGAAAGGCCCACTGTACATGAAAAATTGTCTTTGTCCTCCACATTAGCACATGCATCTGATAACTCAGACCCTCTCCCACGTTTTGGTTCCCCAAAGATTGTGATTTAGAGACAACTTTTGTTTAAGAATCGTGATGATTATTTTGTTTTTTAAATCGAAAGCTTACTTTCAGATCTTATCGTAAACTGCCATATCAAAGATTTCTATCACTAGTTTTATGTTTGAAATATGATTTTTGGACGTCAAAATTTTGATGATGTATGTTAGCTTTAATAATATATCTATTAACTGAGTTAAATTTACGGAGATTCTTACAAGTAGTTTTTCTGGGTATGTTTGTTAATACTTTGATTACTTAGATATAGAATTAGTTTTGACATGTTTTTCATGTGTGAAAATGTGCTCAATTGCAAAAGTTTTTTTTTGAAAAAAACAAAATGAAATATAACTCAACAAGAGTGGCTCTTTCCGCACAAGTTGTGCTGAAAAGAACCACCCAAAAGAATTACAAAGTTATGAGTCTGTTGCTATAAAACACAACAAAAAAACCTGAGAAGAAACTACTCCCTAAGACCCATACATAATAAAGGGTTCCTCCACCAGTCATTATAACTGAAAACAGAAGTGAGTAACTTAGCTTTTAACCATAAAAATGACATAAATTTAACATGCTCTAATAACTAGGCCAAATCTTGAGTTATGTTCTTAAAAATCTTGTTATTTCTCTCCTTCCAAAGGACCCAAACAGTAGCATGTCAAATCACCTTAAGGTAGGCATAAGTAATCCTTGGTAAACCGGCATAGTGACCGAAATGATGAAAATGAGAAGCAACCAACACAGGGGAAATAAAAGAGATACCAACCCACTGATAAATGAGATACCACAAGCTACCAAAGATGTTGCATCGGAAAATAAAGTGATCCACCAACTCCGGGCAACCGCATCCACCAACACAAGCATTGTCATCTAAATGAAGAACGCTCATTCGAATCAAATTGTCTTTTGTTGGCAATCTGTTACGAAGAATTAGCCACACAAAAACCGAGACCATAAACGGTACTTGCTTCAGCCAAACCATATCAAAAAGACCCTGCTCCGTAGGTGTATTAGATGATGTGAGATACTACTAGGTGCCTCGAACAGTGTAACCATTGATGGATCGGGAATCCATCGCCACCTGTCGACAACATTTTCCTACAAAACAATGTCAGATAGCAAGGCTGCTCAATTGCAAAATTAATTCCTAGAGCTAACAATGAACGATAAAACTTTCTCTTAATGATTTCGACATGTTTGGTTTCTGCAAAGTTAATTGAGTTTGTCTTCAGAATTAATGTTTTTAATCAAACTTATTTTTCAAACTTATTTTTTAAGGAAAATTTATTTGTCAACTTATTTTTACATTATATCTAACCATAAATCACTTTATTTTTAATTCAAATTTAGTTAAAAACAAAATCACTGCTACAGGATCAATTTATCCAAAACAAAGTAAATTTCTGGCATCAGAATCAGTCGTGCATAGGGTTGAGTATGCACAAATTCAAAAAATGTTGTTTTTAGTCATTAACATCGTTTTAATAAGTCATTAATCTTTGTAAATAAATCATTATTTTAAGTAAAAAATAGATAGATTCTATCTCGTGAGCATAACTCAGTTGATAGGACAATGCATTATTATATGCAGGGGTCTGGGTTCGAATCCCGGATACCCCACTTATTCATCTTATAAGGTGAATTCTAGCCACTAGACTACTTGACAAAAAAAAGGATAGATTCTAAGATGAATGCTCTATGAAGTCTTGATCACCATAAACAATACAATAATTAAGAGTCATTAGATTAATTAAAAACACAAATTTTATTATACATTGTATACACTAAATTATACCTCTCTTCTTTTTCTTCTCCTTCTCCTCTCTTCTTCCCCTTGGCTGCCCTACTCCCTAGGGATCCAAATGTGTTAAAAAAAGAGAAACACCGACTCCTCCCTCCACCCCATTCATGACCCTACATCTTCACCATATGATTCGTTTCTTTTTTATTTTACTCTTGCTTATTTTGATTTTAGTTAAAGATCTTATTCTACCAAATTAGTAGATTGCAACATCTAATGATAAGTGGTTCACACTTTAGACTTGACGTTAGTTATGGGAAGATGATATAGGTCTTCGGAATTTCAAGAGAATTCATCTTTTATGTTTTCTAATAATCATCATTGAATTTGTTCAAAAAAGTAATAATCATCATTGAATATGAGTCTAATATGTGTTTGACATTTTATGGAATAATTGTCCATGACTATTTTGTTGTACTCCTCTATACCAAATTGTAAGAGAAAAAAATCTTTATTGAATTAAATGGATAATTCTTGATTGAACAACGGTGTCTCCTTTAAAAAAAGAGAAATGTTAACGAGTGTTCTCGAAATATTTTTTAAGGGTTTTAAATAGTAACTTTTTATTCGTACAAGGGAGTTTAATGCACAAAACAAATTGTTTGTTGAAAAAAATAGGTTTTGTTCAATATTTTCTAGTAGTTTATAATTAAATATTTAAGTATTTCATGTAAATAATTAAGAAGAAGGTAGATATTTCATTCTCTAACGGAAATTCTAACTCAACTTTAGTATGAAACAACACAAACTAAAATTGTTAATTTTATTTAAAAAAAGAAAAGAAAAGAGATGACATGAAATTCCTATGATACTTGCAAAATGTTTTTAGTTTTATTTGGAAGGGACTCAGTTGTACATATCTTTGGAGGTGACTTCATTTGTATTTGTATTGGATAGAGACATAGAGTGTCTGATTTTTTTTTTCAATGCAACATTTGTTTTGGTCACTACAGTTATAACAATAAAAGAACTTTTTATAAGAGTGACATATTATTATTTTTTTTAAAAATTGTAAAAAAAAAAAGGGTTTTGAAAAAGAATTTGTTAGACTGGCTGCTCCGTAACCCGCCCGTCTTCCTCTAAACGGTATGGAGTGTATGTTTGAGCCTACCGCTTAAAGTTGGACCGCCCCGTCCACCAATTTTTTGGTAAGTGTTCTGGACCGTTCAAAGACCTGGGCTTAATCGCTTAGGCCCAATTAACAAACTAAGCTCAAATGCTGCATTTGATAATTTACTCGCAACACACCCCTTCCCCCATGAGGGGGTACTCGGAGCAACTGAGACTTGTTCAAACGAACAGTAACGTCTCTTTTTCCATATTCCCGCGAATATCTTTCCAGCAGTTACACTTCTTACGATTTTGTAACCGCCGGACACACGTGTGCCATTACAACGGCTCTGCATTCACCCACCTTTATAAATAGGAGGCTCCCTGCAGCCTCCAAGGTAGAATATCTTTCACTCTCAAACCCTTCATTACGAACCTCTACTGACTTGAGCGTCGGAGTGTCTGCAGGTACAAACCCCAATTCGGTCCAACGCTCACTGAAGTATTCTCACCTCCGTGAACCACAACGATAAAGAAAGCACCGGCAGCCAGCTTCTGATCAGATACGATCAATAAGCTAATAGTGGGTTGGATATAAAGGGGCAGGTCAGCAGCATTGCTACCCTGCTAGTAAGGGATTTAGTTAATCCATCACTTTAGAATCCAACTTTCAAATACATCATTTTCTATTTTTGATCGTCTGATATTGTTTAGTTTTATAAGTCTTTTATTCAGAAGGACTAATATTAAATATTTTACATATTACAGTGATCACTTCAAATATAAATAAAATTTACAAGGATTATAGCAAAATATTAGGCACCAAAAGCAAACATGATAATGTTTTTTAGGATTAAAAACAAAACAAAAACATTTTTACATTGACTAAAACCAAGGATTTTAATATTTGTACGTGCCATTCATATATTTAATTCATAAAACTAATATATAAAAAAGAAATCTTATACAAGAGGATAGGGGTGTACATGGGTTGGGTAAATCCAAAAAACCCGTCAAACCCACCCAAAAAAGTCCAAAAAAGTGGGTTGGGTTGGGTGATTGGGTGGATATGGTTTTAAAAAATGAAAAACCCATAAAAAATAATGATTTTGGGTAAAACCGAACCCATACCCAATAAACCAACTTACCCAATAATTTCCAAATTTTAATTTCATTTTCACAGGGAGGAAGAAGAATAACAAATGTTTTGATCATAAATTTAGTTTAATTTCTAAAATTGACACACCACATCCTCTATATTGAAAATAAAAAAGATATTAGAGTTACAAATTATGATGTTGCAATTTATAGTTACTTTGATGCTAAATCAATTTTACGTCATCCAACTTTAATTTATTTCAAGTATTCGATGATCAAATTTTTTTATTTAATATTAAAATTTATTATTTTATGATGCTAAAATATAGTGAAAATATGTTACATAATTATTTTAAGAAAATAAAAAGTTGAAATTTTTTTATGAAAAAAATACAAGGACTCGTCGTTTAGTCATTTCATATTAACAAATAAAAATTTGGGTAACCCACTACCCAACCCAAACCAAACCGAAAATTAGTGGGTTTGCCCAAACCCACCCATTAATTTAACGGGTGGATATTTTACCTAACCCAAACCGGAATACCCTATATGGTTCGGGTCTTGGGTTTGACCAAACCCAACCCAAATCAACCCACTTACACCCCTACAAGAGGACTCTCTTCCAAAAATAAGTATCCTCTTATACAAGATCTCTTTTTCATATTTCAAGATGCATTAATTTGTTTTTCATAAATATAATCCGAATTAAATTGAGAGACTTAAGAGATCAATTTTTTTCTCTGTTCCAATTAAAGGATAAATTTAAAAATAGAACCTAGATTATTAACAAATTTTAAACGTAAAAACAAATTCTTGTGAAGCAACCAAGAGGGTCCTATGTAAAAAAACTCAAGAGGTATAAGTACCTTAGTGCTTTGAGAAATGGTAGATTCTTCATTAAAATGGTAGGAAAATGACCATTTTGGTTTTAAAATGTGTGAGATTTTAATCCATTTAAAGTTGACCTAATGATTGGCTTGAGATCTTGAAGATTTTATCGATATAATCTTAAATGTATTAAAATTGCAAACAAAGAGAAATAGTATTAAAATACTATTTTATCGATCTATTTTATTGAAGATTTTATAACTAAATAATTGATCAATAAAACACATTCAAAGATTAATTTGACGATCTAATTTAACGCCAAACAAAAAAGATTGATTTGACTATTTAAAAACAGATCAAAAAATAACAATTATTAATCATATTTTACTTACTTCTAAACCACTATATAGTTTTTTCTCGTAAAAATCGGATGATAACAAAAACAAATTAAAAATTAAGAGCACTGACGTACAGCAGAGGAAACCTCACATTTAATTCCGAGGATTGCGTATCTAAACAACACAGAAGACAAGGGTCTTCAACACTCAAAAATCACAGACTAATGTTGATTAACTTTGACTAATGTTGATTAACTTCAATATTTCTGACATTTTCTCAACATATCATTTAATATTTTGTTTCGAGGAAATCTAGTTTAAGAATTATTTATTTCTTTGAATTAAATAAATTGATAAACCTGTACTTTATTATTAAAAAAGAGAAATAGTATTTTTACAAGAAATAGTATTTTTAATAATTTTTGTGACAACTTTTTCTTTTATGTTCACATTATATTTTTACTTTAATCTTTCTATTGTTTTGGTTTTTTTTGTTAATACTTCATTTTCTTTTTTGTAAAATTTTGATTGTTTTAAAAATTGTCATGAAATGATTGTTCGAATAACACAGCTAAAAAAAAATTAACCTGTACAAAAAAGTATTAATATTTTGTCATAATAAAAATATTAAATTAATAAATCATATCAAACAAACACACATGATGGTAAGATAGTAATTTGCTTAGATTGGATCTGGTTTGCTATTTATACTCCATATCTACCCTGACACTACCCTGCTCACTCACTCCTCACTCTCACTTCACTCCATTTTTGTGAGCTATGGTTTATCCTCACAGTTTAGCATTTCTATGCTTCTCATCTCTTCTTCTAACCCTTCTATTTTCATCTGAGGTTAGTTCTTCCTCAAAAGGTGCAACAAAAATTGGTCAAGGCTATCGTCTTGTATCCATTGAAGAGACCCCTGATGGTGCCCTTGTTGGTCTCCTTCAACTTAACCAGAAAACCAAAATCTATGGCCCTGATATTCCCCTTCTTAGGTTCTATGCTAAGTAAGTCCTAAAAAACACATTTAGTTCTTTTTTTGAGATATGTATGGTTCATTGTTTTATGATGCACCGACACTGATACCAGATACCAGATACAACACTGACACGTTCATATTGATAATAATGCAAAAAAGTAATCTTTTGAGATGTGTGTAGCTCATTTTTCAATAAGAAAAACATATCTTTAATGTTATTGTCTTGTAGTTTTATGATTCACCTACACTAATGTCGGATACAACACTGACACGTCAATACTAATAATAATGCGAAAAAAGTAGTCTAATGTGTTATGGTCATATCATGTCGGTGTTGGACACTGGACAGACTTTCGATCAGAAGTGTTGGTTCTAATGGATTTTGTTTCTCTAATGTTGTTAATTGTACCTGTTTGTTTTTTGCAGGCATGAAACAGAGAACCGTTTAAGAGTACACATAACAGATGCAAACAAGCAAAGATGGGAAGTACCATACAACCTTATCCCAAGAGAACAACCACCACCATTACCACAAACCTTAGGAAAGTTCCAAAAAAACCCTATTGAAGTCTCAGAGTATTCAGGCTCAGAGCTTCTATTCAGCTACATTTCAAATCCCTTTAGTTTCTCAGTCAAAAGAAAATCAAATGGTGAAACCCTTTTCAACTCAACTTCAACTTCTTCAGACCCATTTAGTTCACTTGTTTTCAAAGACCAATATCTTGAGATTTCAACAAAATTACCTAAAGATGCATCTTTATATGGTTTGGGAGAGAATACACAACCACATGGGATTAAATTATATCCAAGTGACCCTTATACTTTATATACAACAGATATTTCAGCTATTAATCTTAATGCTGATTTATATGGATCTCATCCTATGTATATGGATCTGAGAAATAATGGTGGAAAAGCTTCTGCACATGCTGTTTTGTTGTTGAATAGTAATGGAATGGATGTGTTTTATAAAGGAACTTCTTTGACTTATAAGGTTATTGGTGGTGTTTTTGATTTTTACTTCTTCTCTGGACCAACTCCTTTGAATGTGGTTGATCAGTATACTACTTTGATTGGAAGACCAGCTGCTATGCCTTACTGGGCTTTTGGTATGATTTTTCACTTTTCACTTTACTCATTTTTTTTAGATTTGATTGTTTTTTCTTTTGCCTAGTGGCCGAAGCTCACACATCCCTACCAACTGAGTTAAGCTCACGGGGACTGATTGTTTTTTCTATATGCAAGATATTAGTGACTTTGATTTTTGTCACATTGCCCTTTTTGTTAATTGTTAGATTAAAAAAAGGAAAAAAGAAACACTTTTCCGAAAATTGGGGCTTAAATTATGTGAATGGTTAAATGATAAACTTTGGCTGCAATTGTGATAAACTATTGCTGCATTTTATCTTGAATTTAATCTTGATTTTTTTTTTTTTTAATGAATGAATTTAATCTTGATGCATTGTGAAATTTTAACTATTGATAATTATATGTTAGACTTCAAAAATTGTTACTATTAAGATTGATTAACAATATAAAAAATGTTTACAGCTACAATATAGATATATTAAATCCTTGTTCTTTCTCACTGATATATGATAGTACAATCACCGGTCATGTAAGAACTAGTTGCTGCAGGTTTGATCCTCGGTATCCCCAGTTCAAACCAAGTAATATATGATAGTAAATTTTAGTGTAACCACTTTTTTATTTTAAATTTGTCCTTTAATTTAATACAAATTAATTTACCACTACACTTTCAACTACGTCCAAAGATAATTAAACAGTTTGGTAGATGGGTCTATTAGTGTCCACCTCCCAGCTGGCACTAATAATAAAAACAAAATATCAATCATGGCATCTTGCTAAGTTTGTTCTGTATTTTTTAAGATTCATGTAAGGAACCGTGATAGCATTTTTAACATTTTGTGCTACATTTTTTAAAATATTAAACATACCAAAAATATAAAGATTTTTTTCAAAACCAAAGATACAAACCTTTTCAGATCTATGATTGTGTAATTTAGTGACTTTCTTGATTTTTTAATATGAGAGCATTTTCATAGTATGCAAAACACATTTAAAATCCAATGACTCAGTTATTTTTTGGTATCTGTATATTAATGTATGATGGGGGTGCTTTGATTCTTTTATAAAAGGGTTAACAGGCTTTTACCCCTGCAATATAGGTTACTTTTGATTTTTCCCTTGTAAACAATAAAAAAATAATACAGTCAGCGCGCCACGTCATCAGAAAACGGTGACTCAGCATGCCACATCAGCGAAAATGCACAGTCAGCTTGCTTAAGGGGGTTTTTCAAAACAAAATTTTTTTATAAGGACGGAATCTGACAAAAAAATTTTATAGGGGAAAAACCAAAAGTGACCTATATTGCAGGGGATAAAGACCTATTAACACTTTATAAAATTTGGTATCTTCCATACATTATTTTTTAATGTATGACTCACTGTTTGTTTGATTTGGATACTATCAAAATCTTTTCTGGTCCAGCTTTTGTTGTTGAGTGTTAGGTAATTGAATACTTTTTTGGTCCACATGGAATGATATCATAACACACACAAAATATGGAAACTTAACTTTACAATATAAAAAATAATTCAATCTTTTTGCTAAAGTTTTGGGTCAAGAATTCTATCTTTTTGAAATGCTGCAACTATAAAGCAATACATGTGGGTCGTTGTCAAAGTTATTAATATTATTACCTACACGTTTTTCATTGTTACTCTTTCTATTTTGCTACCTAAGGAGAGAGGTTATATTTAAGTTTGTTACAAATTGTGTTGTTTTATAGCACAAACCATGTGGAAGATTTTTAATGTCTTTTATAGATAAGCTACCTTTGTTGGTGACATTAACTGATCAATCAATCACTAAGATGTGGTCCATTGTGTTTTAAGGGTAAAATTCAATTTTGAAAATTTTATAATTGAAAATATTGATGGAAAAAGAATATATAATTAAAAAATAACAAAATAAATTAAGATTAAAGCCTTATATTCTTATTAGCAATACAAAATGTGCTTATTTTTTAAATAAATTTACTTAATTTTATTTATTTTGGAACCCACCGTAATCAGTGTATTTGGCACTCCAATGAGTCCACCAAGGTATCCCACAACCTTGATCATTTGGACCGGCTGTGGGATTAACCCCGGTTGGACTGATTGAGCAGGGTTTACCTAATTTAATGGGGAGAAAGGTGGCATACAAACAAGTAAACATGAGGTTACAAAGTTAGATTCATTGTGCAAAAATGATGAAAGATTTTGTCTACACTTGAGTTTGCTCTTGAAATCTAAATATTTTCACAGCACTTGGGTAGCCTTAGATTTTCTGTAACTTTATTTACATGTTAATGTTGCTACTTCACTTGTCAATTATATGAAAAATGTTGATAGCCTTAGATTCTTATGCATCATGCTATAATTGCAAAAGGGTACACGAAGCATTGATATAAGTGCTTAATGTTTTAACTGATATTCTCACTATTGGTATATTACAGGATTCCACCAATGCAGATGGGGATATCACAATCTATCAGTTGTTGAAGATGTTGTGGATAGTTACAAGAAGGCTCAAATCCCACTTGATGTGATCTGGAACGACGATGATCATATGGACGGACACAAAGACTTCACACTCAATCCAAAGAACTACCCTCGTCCGAAGCTTCTAAACTTCTTGAACAAGATACACAGCATTGGCATGAAATACATTGTCATTATTGACCCTGGAATTGGGGTTAACTCCAGTTACGGTGTATACCAAAGGGGTTTAGCCAACGATGTTTTCATCAAGTACGAAGGCGAACCTTTCTTGGCTCAAGTGTGGCCAGGGGCGGTAAACTTTCCTGATTTTCTCAATCCAAAGACTGTAAATTGGTGGGTCGACGAGATCCGCCGCTTCCATGAACTCGTACCTGTTGACGGCCTATGGATTGACATGAACGAAGCTTCAAATTTCTGTTCTGGTAAATGCAAAATTCCCAAGAACACGATATGTCCGAATGGAACAGGACCAGGATGGATATGTTGCTTGGACTGCAAGAACATCACCAAAACAAGATGGGACGATCCTCCTTACAAAATCAACGCTTCGGGAATTCAAGCTCCAATCGGATACAAAACAATAGCCACCAGTGCAACCCACTATAACGGTGTCTTGGAGTATGATGCTCATAGTATCTATGGTTTCTCGCAATCCGTCGCAACTCACAAGGGTCTTCTTGGACTTGAAGGCAAAAGGCCTTTTATTTTGTCGCGGTCCACTTATGTTGGTTCGGGCAAATATGCTGCACATTGGACCGGTGACAATCAAGGAACATGGGAGAATTTAAGGTATTCAATATCCACAATGTTGAATTTCGGTATATTTGGTGTTCCAATGGTTGGTTCTGACATATGTGGATTTTACCCACAACCAACTGAAGAACTATGCAATAGATGGATTGAAGTTGGTGCTTTCTACCCATTTTCAAGAGATCATGCAAACTACTACTCCCCGAGACAAGAGCTTTACCAATGGGATTCAGTAGCTCAATCAGCAAGAAATGCTTTAGGTATAAGGTACAAGATTCTACCGTATCTTTACACCTTAAACTATGAAGCTCATGTTAGTGGATCACCAATTGCAAGACCACTTTTCTTCACTTTCCCATCTTACACCAAATGTTACGACGTCAGCACTCAGTTTTTACTCGGAAGCAGTCTCATGATATCTCCAGTGCTCGAACAAGGAAAAACACAAGTGAAAGCGTTGTTTCCTCCCGGTAGTTGGTACAGTTTACTCGATTGGACTCACACCATCACATCAACAGGCGGAACTTATGTTACACTTGATGCACCTCTTCATGTGGTGAATGTTCATTTATATCAGAACACAATTCTACCAATGCAGCAAGGTGGATTGATCTCAAAGGATGCTAGAAAGACTCCGTTCACGCTCATTGTTACATTCCCGGCTGGCGCATCAGAAGGAGATGCTAAAGGAACACTTTTCATTGACGACGATGAACTTCCAGAAATCAAGCTTGGAAATGGCTATTCAAGTTTTATCGATCTATATGCTAGTGTCAAACAAGGAGGTGTGAAAGTTTGGTCAGAAGTTCAAGAGGGTAAATTTGCATTAGACAAAGGGTTGATTATTGATTCTATTTCTGTGTTGGGATTGGATGGAAATGTTGGAGCAGTGGCTTCACTTGAGTTAGATGGAAAACCACTAATTGGCATGTCAAGTTTGAATGTTACTACTTCTGAACATGTGCATTTGGAAGGTGAAGGAAATGGTGAAAGTAAGACTGTGATGGTAACTTTGAGAGGGTTGAGCATTCCTGTTGGTAAAAACTTTGCAATGACATGGAAAATGGGATGATTTAGATTGTCTCATCTTAGTTTGTTTCTTTTCAATTTTAACATGCCAAGACAACAACAAAAGGGTTTTTTTATGAGTTGAAATATGAATGTTGTTTTCTAGTTTTTAGCTAGGTAACTATGAGTTGAAACTAAGTGTTGTCATTCAAGTGATTTATGGTCCTATATCTGCCAATTTTCACATAATAAAAGCAGTCAAATCTAGTATTTATAATGTAATGTATCCAAAATATCAAGGATGTCATTATTACTATGAATATATATCTCAAAGTAGTTATAATTTTTTTTCTTCTTTTTTACTTGTTGGTCTTTTCAGTTGACCAATACAAAACTTTGACAAGTTTTTATCCGAACATAATTATTTTCTTATCACAGTAGCAATTGTTCCTAGCATGGAAACTTTGATTTTATTTCACTCAACTTAACTGTAACATCTTTTATGGCCATTTGTTGAGCAAGGGGCACTTAAAATGCAACTTCAATTCTAGCAAACATCACCAAAAACCTCCTAATCTTGTTTTCCACAATCCATGTTTGATGATCTTCAGCCAATGGCATAAGCATTCGTGAACACAAAAAAAAGAAAAAAATTATAATAATCAATTCCTGTGCGCCTGTGACCTCACTGTCGAACTTCAAACTATCAAGGCTCTTGTATCCCGAGAACTTCAACAAATACAAGTCACTTACATAAACAATGATTGAGGAAATGGGTTTGGTGACTAGTTTAACTTCTTAAAAAAACTGCAAGAAAAGCATGTAAAGTATTTGCTCAAACTATAGATCAAAATTAGATACTCGTAATTAAAAAATTAATTTTAAATTTAATCTAAAATTGAGAATTTCATTTTTAATATAGAAATTTTAGTGTTACAAACTTTAATTAAAAAAATATTGAAACATAATTAATATATCATCAATTTTAAATTAAAAATCAATTTTTAATATAAATCACACACAATTGTTTTTCGTCATTCTTATGAGTTAAACATGACTCTTGTAGTCATGCATTTCAACCACAAATTATATCTCCAACTACATGCACACACCACCACGTATGTATGTTGCAAAAATAAAATAAAAATCATATCTCCCTTTTCTTTATTCTTCACATATTAAATACGACTCTTAAATCATGCATATCATGTGAGAATAAATATTATATATGTTAGAAATACAAAGTCATCGTAAATTTTAGCCCCTATTACATTCACATATTATATATTTTTCTTTTAAGTATCACATGTTATATATCTATTATCTATTAAATAGCTCATTTGTTATAAACTATAATTTTTTTTTTCTTTTCTAAGGATAAACAATACTAGTTATCACTTCAAACATAAATAGGGAATATCACTAACATTAATTATTTGTTTGATCTATCATTTATTTTCATCTATTTTTCTCACTTTCTACTTTCTTTTCTTTCTACATTTTACAGACATTGTGTAAAAATATGATTTCATCAATAATTATTATTTTTTCTTTCCCTTACTTCTACTTTTTATCAAATAATAATATATTTTGAGTTGGAGAGAGTGGGAATGGCAAAGATGGTGGTTGTGCTGGTTGATTTTTTTGGTCTAGTATCATGCAATATCATTGTTTTTCAAGAATAGTGTAATGACTGTTATTTAAAAAGTTTAAAATAAATTAATTTAAAAATTTCAAGAATATAAATATAACTGTTATTTTTATCATGTAATTAAATGAAATTGAATAAATAGGTTAAAGGAAATGTAAATACATTCATCTAAAATGAACATATAAATTAATTACACAAAAATAGTCACATTATATTTTTTTCTTTTGACAAGTATAGTCACATTTGATGATAGCTATGAAATACGTATATTTATATTAAAGTTATTATAAAAATAAATAGAAATACATTAAATAAAATTTATGGTAAAATAATCAAATATCCATTCAACTATTTTATTATTTTAAGCAAACGGGATGGATATATGGATGTCATGTGTATCAATGGGTACAAATATTAATATTATGATTTTTTTTTTTTTGAAAAAATATATTATGATATTCGTTTCTTATTATGCACAAGCCAGTAAGCATTTGCGAGTATCTCTTCTTGGTTTCTTGATTGTTGAATTGCTTGCCAATTTTCCTTTTGCCTCAACTAGATTCTCAAAAACTTGAGATAAAATAATTCTGTTGGGAAATAGCAATATCTATATCAGCTTCTTCTTTCGAAAGAAGCGCTTAGATACCAAAGTTGCAATCCAGAAACTAAACCAAGCGACTCTAGCATTTTTTCTCTCTCACTCAATTCCCTCATCGTTGCTTCCCTGTAGCAATGGACAGGAAAAATTAAAATTTGAAATGCAGCAATCAAGTATAACACTTACTAGCAATGTTTTTTTTTTTTGGTCAGGTAGCCTAGTGGCTGTAGCTCACACATTTTAAATGTGGAGGAGTGGGGTGTCCGGGGTTCGAACCCCGGCCCCTGCATATAAAATGCATTTGTCCCTACCAACTGAGCAAAGCTCACGGGGACTACTAGCAATGTTTTTATACAATATAAACATTTTTTGTTTCCAAGAGGATGCATAACAAGTTTTTTTTTTTTTTTTTGTGAATTTGTTGAAAAAAAAGGTCTTTTTCTTGAAACGAAGATGGAACTTCACTTCTACAGAGAGTTTTTTTTAGAAACAAGATCAACTATGATTTAGTGAAATACATAAATATAAGACCATTACTGAAATTAGGATTGCAAATCGAGTAACATATGATATATAAAAATATATGTTTACCACATACATGACTTCTTGACAGATTACAACATACATGTTACCAATAGTGGATTGGTCCAAGTGGTAAGGGACTGGTCCCCTTACGTAAGTGATCAGAGGTTCAATTACTGCCTCTTGTGCATGAAAAATATTCAGTTGGGAAATGAAAACTCACCTTGGTATCTCAAAGGTTCCTCGACAAAGATTTCATGGTAACCCAAACATAAAAGAAATAAAATTACAGCACACAAAATTAAATTGTAACCAAACACTTAATCGTTCTTTGGAAATAAGAAACACACAAATATCAAACAGGTTTCAGGCTTTTCTGAATGTGAAGAAATGATTGATGGATGATGTTTTCTTCCATCATATAAAGTAAAATAAGGCCACGAGACTTGATGTATCCTAATGAAAAGCTCAATATACTTTCAATGTTGTTGTCCCCTACGTTAAAAACCTTAATTAAACAGTACTTATGTACAAATTTATTAAATAAACTAGCTTGTTGTTTACCAAAGTAAGTAATCTATTACAACATATGTTGATGTATGGTATATCTTATATGTGCACATTTGTATAGATTTATCAAATTATGAAAGGAAAAGGAAAAGCCATTTTATGGGATAAGAAAACAAGCACTGGATATAAATTATTGATAGAAATTTTATTGGTATCATATATTACTTTATACTAATAGACTTATCGACAAACTTATATTTAAAAATGAAGCTTAAGAGGAGATAGTGAATTGATACTAGAATAGTAGATTACTTAGAAAAAAATGTCTACCCTGTTAAGAGGGGACAAACAGAATCAACATCACTTATATGATTCTTTTTCTTAGAGAATTAATTAATACTGCCTGGCATATTCTGAGTCCAGTTTCCACCAAATTATAAA
The DNA here is from genome assembly GCF_003473485.1 of Medicago truncatula. Taxonomy (NCBI): domain Eukaryota; kingdom Viridiplantae; phylum Streptophyta; class Magnoliopsida; order Fabales; family Fabaceae; genus Medicago; species Medicago truncatula. The sequence goes on from NC_053046.1 coordinate 25,739,524, forward strand.
GCTTATCTGATAATATTGGTTCCACATTGTATTTGTTAGCCATTTCTCCATACCTGAGATAAATGTGCAGAATATATCAAATGAAAAGACAGAATATATGTATTGTCTAACCAGAAATGACCTTGTATAGTTAAATACCGCTTGTTATTCTTGCGATTGAAGTGAAACGATACTCGATCAAAACCTCAGTTGCCTACGAAAATTTTAGTAGTAAACCATCAAGCATAACTTGAATGTTAAAATAATGTAGAGCTTTTGAACCATAGAAATACACACATAATAGAAGAACTAGTGCGAGTTATTGAACGTTTTTTTAACCACTTACATCTGCACACAAGGCAGGAAACGGATAAACCACAACATCATTCTCTGTTACAATGCTTTTTGGTGTTGGAAGAAGACATCTCATTATTGTGAGCCTCAATCTCAATTTCTAATTTCTTGTCACCATGATGAGTACTTAGATTTTGGTTTAAAATTTTGGCAAAAACAAGAGCCATGTCTATACCCCGTGACCAAGTATTTTATTCTGTTGATGATGATCATCAGTATCATCAAGAAAACAATTCACGGAAAGGCGGTCAGTATGGGAGTAGCAATAACGTTCAAAAACAACAGAAAGTTAAGCAAAACCACAACCAAACTAGAAACACCAAAAGAAGGAATCACATTGAAATCTTCAAGATACAATTATAACAGAATGAAAGGAGGTGATCCAAAATGGACGCTTAATAGCAAATCTCAAAACCGCACGAGAAACAACATTTGAAATAGTGAATCGAAACAAGCAAATAGGGAGAGAGAGACTGAAACAAAAATTCATAAAATTAAATGTTCATCAGAAAATTTCCCAAAATCATGTTAAACATAAACTAATGAAAACACTTATATCTAGAAACTACATCAATGCAAATGAAAGTTTGCATTCAGGAGACATCCTTGGACAGGAGGATAATTCTTCTATAATTTGAAGCTTTTGCATTTCATTTGAAGATTGAACAGTACCATCGATTGTCATGACCTTTAAAAGCCTTGCATTCCGCAAAATACATGCTGCGAAAGCAAGATAATTTGCTGAGCCATCAAAATTGAAAATACTACATGATCTGAGGCAAGATGAAAGACATTCAGGAACTGAAATCAGGCATTTCCATTCATTCGATAAGCTGGAGCAACACTGTTAAAGTGATCAAAAGTAAAATTTATCAAAAATATATGTAAATAAGAACAAGCAAACAAACATACTACTCTCAACAAACCTTACTAATAAAAAGAATTTGAAGCTTGGGACAATTCTTGAGCAAATCTACCACACCATCCCAGCCATGAAAGAAGTGATTAAACCATAGTCCAATATGAATTAAGTTTTGAAACACAGGAATGCCTTTGAAAGGACTATCCACTATGCATAGATACTCGACATTGGAAATTAAATTAAATGGAATATCTGTTGAATAAATGTGGGCTCTAACCAATTTGGACAAGAAAAATGATTTAACCTCATCCCCTTCATTATGTGTATCATGTCTTGTATATGTAGATAAAGAAGTTACCAAATCTAGTAGAATTGGACAAGCATTAAGAAGTTTCATGAAATCATTCCGATTGTGAAAACTAACATGACCCAAATGTAGAGTTTTGAGAGATGGAAGATCAACACACAAATTATCAGTTTCAACTTTTAATCTCTCAAGTTTGAGATCAACTAGGGTTTTGGAGATAAAAATTGTGGTACTCAATGTTACGTCATTGAGGGTGAGATGAAACTTCTCGACCTGGCGATGTTTGGCAGCTTCTACCCATGCATCGAAGCTTTGACGATCAACTTCATAACCTCGAGAGAGGATGAAGTGAAACGTTTTGATGGGTTGGTTGGTCGCAGAAGGAGAGAGCATGAGCTTATCTACAAAACGACAGAAGCGATTGAAGCTGTCAGCATCTTTCACTGTATCACCGTTGAAGCGAAGAGCTGTGAGTGAGTAGCAGAGTGGGGCCCACCTTTTGGAGAGAAGGGTGGTGCAGAAAGCAAGCTTGGTTGGAAGAAAAGAGAGAATGTGACAAAGTAACTCATCAGGTAAGTTGCAGATCATATCAATGGGCGTTGAATTCTCCATTGACGGGGAGAAAGAAGACGGCACAATTTTTTAATTAGGTTATTGGAAACAAATTAAAATAGTTTAAGAATTCTGCTCTTCACTAAACGATATTGCTCAATTCCAAAGTAAATGTCAGAAATGCCCCTACGCATATTAACTTACGCTAGTGTAAATGGCAACGTGAGTTAACTCACGCTGCGTGACTTAAGTCACTATTGGTATATTACAGGATTCGATCAAAATAAACTAAATAACTTGAACATTCAAACTAATAATACACTGAGACGATAAGTTATTGAGAAATGAGCTCTGAGTTTGTCTTCTCCGCCCAAAGTGATCCTAACCTTCTTCACTCAAAGAAACCTCCCAACCCGTTAGATTCTCCAACCCCTAAGCTTTCATTCCGTGACAAACTCTTGGGATCATCCCAAGAGATTCCTATCCGTGAAAAACATGACATGATTCAAAAGAAACTTGTCCGCATCGAGCATGAAAATGGAAACCGGCTTCTTCCCAAAGTCTACGTGGATCCTTCAACCTTTCAAGAACTGTGCACACCTTGGAAAGATGCGCTAGTCGTGAAACTCTTAGGGAAAAATCTTGGTTACAATACCATGAAGGACCGTCTCCATAAAGTTTGGAAAACTCAAGGTAGTTTCGAAATTATGGATAACGACAATGGCTTTTACATGGTTAAATTTGACCAAGCTGCTGATAAAGAGAAAGTCATCACTGGGGGGCCATGGATGATATTCGATCACTGCTTGGCTGTAACACATTGGTCCCCTGGATTCGCCTCCCCAGATGCTAAAGTGGAAAGCACCGTGGTATGGGTTCGCTTCCCTGGTTTGAACCTAGTTTATTATGACGAGAGCTTTCTCCTAGCTATGGCTTCAGCTATTGGTAGACCAATAAAAGTGGACACAAACACCTTGAAAGTCGAAAGAGGAAAATTTGTGAGAGTCTGCGTAGAAGTCGATCTTACAGCACCGGTGGTCGGAAAAATTTGGGTTAATGGTCATTGGTACAAGGTCCAGTATGAAGGTCTCCATTTGATTTGCACAAGTTATGGATGTTATGGTCACCTGGGAAGAAATTGCCCCCGAGCAACAGCCGACACCGGAAAAGTGCACCTGAACCATCAGGAAACCGCCAATCAGCAGCCCACAACCACCATGCCCCCTCAATTAGTTCTGGCGGCCAATAACAACAACGGTAACGTCTCAATTCCCAATCATAATGATTTGTCAACAATTAATGATAAATTAATTAGCAATGATGAAGGAATTAATGAATTACATGGTGACTGGCTTCTTGTTACTAGAAGAAAGAAAACAGCCACTAACCCCCCATTCAATGCCCATAAAAACGTGACACATAGAGCTAACAAATTCCTTGCATTGTCTAACCTGGCCCCACAAAACAGACCTAATCCCACCACTCAAAAATTTCCACAAAGGCCTACACCAATTGATGCATCACATGGACCTTCTGCTCCCATCCAAAAACGGCGAAGACAAGAGGAATCCACACAATCGCCTATCATCAAACAATCATTAACCAATCGAAAAGTCAAACCTCCTGTGATACCATCAATCGATCAGCAGGACCCCACTGCAATCATTGTCACGCCTTCCAATGCCAATCACATAAACTCCCACGTGAAAGATTCTTTTGATAGCAAATTTAACCATGCAACCCAAATTATGGCCCCACACACTCATGAAGTCCAAATCAACCATAACCCCAATCATGAAAACAATTTTGAAAATGCCATTAACCTATCAAACTCTACCTCCAGCCTCACGAAAGATTCTGAAACTGAAGCCAATATCAGTCGAATTGAGGAAGAATCCATGATATCTCATGATATGAATGGAGATACTGAAATTAACACCACTTCCAGTAATGAAAATCATGAACCACCCTCTCAGTCCGATGAAGACATGGTTACTTGAAGTGTCCTTCCCGAGACACTTAATTTCTATTAGTTTTGTTATGGAAGCTTTCAAAGATACTTCAATTCTCTCCTGGAATATCAGAGGAGCCCATAATAGCAATTCTAAAAGACACTTGAAGGACTTAATCTGGAAGTTCAACCCAACTTTCCTATCCATCCTTGAGGCTCACACTCCTTTTGCTAGCCTTTCGGATTTTTGGACTAACAATGGTTATGCTCCTGTTCATATTGTAGAAGCCTCAGGCCATTCAGGAGGTTTATGGCTCTTACATCATTCAGCTTCTAACATTCACGCCTCTGTCATTCATACTAACCAATACTCTATAACATTCTCTCTTCATCGTGGAAATGCCACCACTACCTGCACTTGTGTCTATGCTAGCCCAAACGCCACCATGCGCCCTAACCTTTGGACCTACCTCACAAACATCAGCAACACTATCAATAACTCTTGGTTGCTAATTGGTGACTTCAATGAAACTCTTCTTCCTAGTGACCAAAGAGGTGAAATTTTTAATCACAATCGAGCTTCCATCTTCTCCAACTTCATGAACAATTGCAATCTCCTTGACCTCACAACCACAGGTGGTCGCTTTACTTGGCATCGTAATCAGAATGGTATCCAAATTCTTTCTAAGAAGCTTGACAGAGGGCTAGCTAATGTAGATTGGCGCTTATCCTTCCCAGAAGCTTTTGTTGAAGTTCTTTGTAGATTACACTCGGATCATAATCCTCTCCTTCTCCGTTTTGGTGGCCTCCCTCTTGCTAGAGGGCCTAGGCCTTTCCGATTTGAAGCAGCCTGGATAGACCATAAAGATTATGTTGATTTGGTAAGTCATTCATGGAAAACTCTATTATTTTCAATCAAGAGGTTTTCGGAAACATTTTTAAAAGAAAGAAATGGGTGGAAAAAAGGCTTAAGGGGATCCAACATTACCTTGAAAGAGTTGATTTAGTTAGACATTCTATTCTTGAAAAGGAATTGCAAAATGAGTACAATCATATCCTTTTCCAAGAAGAAATGCTTTGCTACCAAAAATCTAGAGAAAAATGGATTAAATATGGTGACAAGAACAGTTCTTTCTTCCATGCTCAAACAATCATTAGAAGAAAGAATAATAGAATTCATAGGCTTCAACTCCCTAATGGTATTTGGACAACTGACAACACCGTTCTCCAAGAAGAAGCTCAAAAGTATTTCAAGAACCTCTTTGCCAACACCCAACCTCATCATAACCGAACTTTCATTACCAACCACCAACCAACCATTGATGACACCGACAAGCTTTCCCTCACAAAACCTATTACTAAGAGTGAAGTATTCGCTGCCCTTAACACCATGAAACCCTTCAAAGCCCCTGGCCCAGATGGTTTTCAATGTATCTTCTTCAAGCAATACTGACACATTGTTGGAGATGATATTTTCCGTTTGGTTCACTCAGCCTTCCATACAGGTCACTTTGATCCGGAGATTTGAAACACGCTCATTTCTCTTATTCCTAAGGTGGATCCACCAAATACTTACAAAGACTTCAGGCCCATCAGTTTATGCAATATCATCTACAAAATCATTACTAAAGTTTTGGTCCAGCGTCTCAGACCTATTCTTAATAATATTATAGGCCCTTACCAAAGCAGCTTTCTGCCTGGTAGGGGAACTTCTGATAATTCCATTGTTTTGCAGGAAATTATTCATTACATGAGAAGATCTAAGAAGAAAACAAGATTTGTGGCGTTTAAGCTTGACCTTGAGAAATCCTTTGATAACGTTAATTGGGATTTTCTTAATTTTTGCTTGCAGGATTTTGGTTTCCCATCATGCATTGTGTTTCCTCATCTACATACTCTATACTGTGGAATGGAAACAAAATTCCTCCTTTCAAGCCTTCACACGGTCTCAGACAGGGTGATCCTCTATCACCATATCTCTTTATTCTTTGTATGGAGAAACTCTCTCTCGCTATCAACAACGCTGTTTTTCAAGGAGATTGGGAACCAATCCAAATCACAGGCACAGGGCCCCAAGTATCTTGGTTTCCCCATCTTGAAAGGGCGACCTAAGCGGAGCGATTTTCATTTCATCATAGAAAAAATGCAAAACAGGTTGGCTTCATGGAAAAACAGACTTCTCAATAAAACAGGCAGATTGGCTCTCGCTAACTCTGTGTTATCATCCATTCCTACATATTTCATGCAAATTTATTGGCTGCCTCAGAGCATATGTGATAGCATAGACCAAACTGCAAGAAACTTCATCTGGCGTGGCAATACTAATAAGGGAATCCACTTAGTAAATTGGCAGAAAATTTCGCAACCCAAGTATCTTGGTGGATTGGGCATTCGAGCAGCTAGAGAAGCAAATACTAGTCCTCTTGGTAAACTGGTATGGGACATGGTTCAGTCTACAAATAAATTATGGGTGTCCCTCCTTTGAAACAAATACACAAGCGGCCACAACACCCTTCACGCTAGCTCCACCAGCAATAGCTCCCCAACTTGGTCTTCAATTATTCGCGCAAAAAATATTCTCAAGGATGGGTACACTTGGTGTATTGGTTCGGGTTCCTCTTCATTTTGGTTCAGCAATTGGAGCTCTCTCGACCCTATTGGTAACTATGTACCAGTTATTGATATTCATGACCTTCATCTATCTGTTAAAGATGTTCTTTCCGCTTCTGGTAGCCCTACTCAGGTTCTCTACACCAACCTCCCATTAGCTGTAGAGAATCACATCAACAATTTTCACATCCACTTTAATGACAACATTGAGGATGCGTTAATTTGGTCTCAAAACAAAAATGGTACTTATTCTACAAAAAGAGGCTTCCATTGGCTTCTCACCTTCAGAGTCCCGGCAGCTGATATCATCCCTCACCCCTCTTGGTCTTGGATTTGGAATTTGCAGGTTCCGGAAAAGTACAAGTTTCTCATCTGGCTCGCTTGTCAAAATGCTGTACCAACTCTTTCCTTGCTCCACCGTAGAAACATAGCACCATCTCCCATCTGTGCTCGATGCGGAGAAGAAGATGAAACCTTCCTGCACTGTGTCAGGGACTGTCATTTTTCTAGAAGCATATGGCAGAAAATTGGGTTTACAGGTAATGATTTCTTCACAGCTACATCAGCTCACGATTGGTTCAAGATCGGTATGTCCAGCTCCCTCCCAGATATCTTTTTCGGTGGTCTTTGGTGGGCTTGGAGACACCGTAACTTAATGTGCCTTAATAATGAAACAATGTCTCTTTTTCGGTTGTGCAACAATATCGTTTCAGCAGCTACAAATATCAAGTCTGCCTTTGATAGCGAGGAAAATGTGAACCATTCTGACCGTTTCGTGAAATGGAACAACAGAAATCACCATGACCATATTCTTAATGTGGATGGCAGCTGCTTAGGTACTCCCTCACGCACCAGTTACGGTGGTATTCTCCGTAATAGTGCAGGCTTGTTCATCTCAGGTTTTTCCGGTTTCATCCCGAATTCGACGAACATATTGCAAGCCGAACTAACCGCAATTCACCAAGGTCTGCATATGGTTATTGATTCGAATATGAATGACGTCATGTGCTACTCAGATTCACTTCTTGCAGTCAATCTTATTATGAATGACACTCCGAGATATCACACATACGCCTTCCTCATTCAGAACATAAAGGATTTGCTTAGTGTTCGAAATATAACTCTCCATCACACTTTAAGAGAGGGGAACCAATGTGCGGATTTCTTTGCCAAGTTGGGTGCTAATTCAGATGTTCATCTTGTCGTCCACCAATCACCACCAGCTGACCTCCTCCCTCTGCTTAGAGCTGATGCTATAGGCACTATCTTTATTAGGAGATAGCTGCTTGTTTTGGTTTTTTCTTTTGTTTCTGTTTTCTGTTTCTCTACTTATGTTAGCCTCTCTGTAACCAAAAAAAAACTAATAATACACTAACATGATCCATAATTAAGGTAATCCTAAATTTGGGAATCAAACATGAACCATAATCTCCCAAAAAGCTATTATAGATTCAATTTCGAACCACCATTAACAAGGAGCATAACTAACTATCAAAGAGATGAACAATGGATAAAACCGACCATCAACCTACAATCCCCCTTATTATTTCATATAACTCTTCTTTCATTATTTGGAGTGTTTTTATTTAAACTATATGATATAAGTTAACTTAAAATTTTGACTTTGTTTCCATTCTTGTAGCACAAGCCTCAATCGCTTGACCAAAAAATCAGTGATAAGCTCCAAACTGGTAAACCACCAAGACATCCATGAGTATTGTTGTAAATCTTTTGAAATAAAAAGCTTATCCATCCAATTCTCAAAGAAAGGGATATTTCACAATATGAAATTTAGGGCCCGTTTGTTTTAGATTTAAATTTTTTTTGATTTTCCTTTGTATTTTAAAAAATAGTAAAATTTATTTTAAACCCCACCAAGTACACCCCACCTATGTATACAATTAAATATAACTTTTATAGTCATGCATTTCAACCACAAATTATACCACCAACTACGTGCACACACCACCTATGTATGTTGCAAAAAAAAAAAAATCATATCTCCTTTTTCCTTATTCTACATATTAAATATGACTCTTGAGTCATGCATGTCATATGAAAATAAATATTATATATATGTTAAAAATACAAAGTGATCATAAATTTTAGCTAGGTTACATTCATATATTATATTTTTGTTATAAGTATCACATATTATATATCTATTTTCTATTATGTATTAAATAACTTATTTGTTATAAATTACACTAGCTATGACTTTAAACTTAAACAGGAAATATCACTAATATTAAAATATTTTTGTTTGATCTATCATTTATTTTCATCTATTTTTCTCACTTTCTACTTTCCTTTCTTTCTCTTGCAGACATGTGTAAAAATATGATTTCATCAATAATTATTATTTTTTCTTTTCCTTACTTCTACTTTTTATCAAATGATAATATACTTGGAGTTGGAGAGAGTGGGAATGGCAAAGATGGTGGTTGTGCTGGGTTGATTTTTTGGTCTAGCATGCAATATCATTGTTTTTCCGGTCTTTTAAATTAAACTAGTGTAATCCGTTAAGTATATAGTAGCTCGTCAGATTTCAAAGTTGTTTAAAATAAATTAATTTAAAAATTTCAAGAATATAAATATAATTGTTATTTATGTAATGTAATTAAATGAAATTGAATAAATAGGTTAAAGGAAATGTAAATACATTCATATAAATGGAACCATGTAAATTAATTACACAAAAATAGTCAAATTATATTTTTTTTCTTTTGACAGGTATATTTTTTCGCGGTTGTATTGTTTGTTTCGTTTTGTTTCGCTTCGGGGTGTAAGAAACAATTATGTTGGGCTACCGGTTAATGGGCTGGGATTTGCACGGTGCATAAGGATTTTCTTATGCACCATAACCACTCCCGCTATGAAATACGTATATTTATATTAAAGTTATCATAAAAATAAATAGTAATGCATTAAGTAAAATTTATGGTGAAATAATCAAATATCTATTCAGCTATTTTATATTTTTAAGCAAGCTGGTTGGATATATGGATGTCATGTGTATCAATGAGTACGTATACTAAGATATTTATCCCTGCCACGTTCGATAAATATGGTATCCGTGTCTGTTTTCATATCCATATATGTGTGGGTATCGCAATTACGAGTAATCCACAAATATTTAGATACACACGAATATTCGCAAATATTCATGGACTTTTGAAAAAATATTTTTTTTTAGTTATCTAAAAACATCCATTTTAATTTCATTTTTTTTCCTAAATTAAGAGCACAATGATATTGAAGAGAATAGAAGGTGTCCCAACTAGACTTTGATCATCTGTGCTCGTATATATTATTACAAAAGGGAAAAATAAATAAGAAAAAAATTTGGGAACACAAAACCTAACCCAATCCACACAAAAGTGTAGGTCGGTCTCAAACGGGTAATACAAAAATATAAATCAATAGAAGTGGATAAGCATCTAATTAATCCCAAAACTAATCAAAGTATTCGATGCAATGATTGGATCGTCTGATAACACGAAGCAGATCATGTACCATCAACAAATACAAGTCACTTATGTAAACAATGATCGAGGAAATGGGTTTGGTGACACACACCAAATATTTAATAAACTTTGTGATTTTGAAAGCTATGGTTAGAGTGTGCCTGCATAAACATCCTAGCTCGTGAACTAGAAAGAAAAAAAAAAAAACTATTGAATTGGAGATGGGACTAGGATGTTTACCTCTTTCTAAGAATAAGAACTAAGGTAACAGACAACATAACAGCAACATAAACCATTGAACAAAACAACATAAACCATATTTAAGAGGTAACACATCAAGTGCCTCAAGAGTGACTAGGAGGCGATTCTTATTTTCCAAAATTGTGAGTAAAGCTTGTAACATCCCGATTTTTTATTTTTAACTCATTTCATGAAGTTGGATAAGTGATGTTTTGGTTAATATTATTATTGATATCACTGCTTTAGTGTTATTTTGTTGAGGAAATAGAATATTGATGATGACCGAGATAGTATGAGAAATTTAAATAAAATGAAGATATAACATAAAAATAATAGAGTAGAGAGGTGTAGAATATAAGTTTTAAACAAGTAGGGGAGTGATTGAGTAAAAGAATAGTGGGTTGAGGAGAGAAGGGATGATCACAACAAGTGACCCTTCACAATATAAATAGAAAAACATAGAGGTTAGGGAGTCAGCTGAACTTGAAGAAGAAAGGAGTAGAGGAAGAGGAAAACCCTAGTTACAACAACAACAAGTCAAACATGAGATTTTCGACTAATTCGAGGTAAGGGGGAGAATCTTTTCATCTCTAGGGTTTAATTTTCTGTTTGGGGCTGTAGAAATGGTGGAGAAGGGTGGCTACCGAAAATGCTGATGAGGGTTCACTACTAGAAAAATTCAATACAGAGATGGGCTAAATCTGTCTCTAAAAAGCTAAATATCCGTCTCTAACCACTTTGGTGACGGAATTAGAGACGGAAATAGGTCCGTGGCTATTTTACTCGTCTCTAAAGCAATTAGAGACGGATTTAGTGATTCCGTCTCTATTAGAGACGGAAACATTCCGTCACAGCATTATTAATTCCGTCTCTAAAGTTGGATTATGAGAAACAAAATTCCGTCTCTGTGGCTTGGATTATTCCGTGACAATAGAGACAGATTATAAATTTCGTCTCTAATTTAATTATTTTAAAAAAAAAAAAAACTGAATTTAGTATTTTATGCTATTCACTATTTGAAAAGACACAAATTTTGATCTACATATTAATGTTAGTCAACAGTCATGAGAAAAGGTGTTAATTGTTATTATCTAAGGTTTCTAAAAAACAGTATTGAGTTGCATAAATATAGCTCAACTAAAACTTCAAATTTAAAATCTAAATTTAGTATATTGAATTGTAGGTCGGCCAACTATCATTAGGGATTCAATCGTAAGTCTCAACTCCATAAAATAGATCAATTTTTCAAGTTGGGATTCTAACCGACACACTGACACACAACAACACTAAAACCAAGCCATTTTGGTTCACCTGTCACCTACGTATGAATGTTACTTGTCTTCATAAAGTATTCAATACTCATAGGTCCCAAAAATCTAACTACAAAGCTATCAAGAAAACCAACAAAACAAAAATTCTTATGAATGAGCAGCGAAAAACCAAAATTATCACTTACCCTGTTGTTGTCTAAACACTTATAAACGGAATTTTATGAAGTAAAATCACTTACCCTGCTTCTGCAACTAAACACACAGAGACAAGTTAGTTAATAATTTAAAGTAACTTGTTGAGTTTCAAATCACTTGTAAGTTGTAATGTATATATATAATAACTAGGTATGTGTATAAAATAAGTAGGTAAATTTCAACTAATTTCACATAATCCCCATCTTGAAACCATTTACTCAAACCAAGCTAGTTTTATCAAAGCCACTGCTAATTATGTTTCAAGCCTCAATGAGATGAGACAATATGAACATAACATCACGAATCAACAATAAGCAGTATCAACAAGAAATTTTGAAAGACAATACCATTGTAATGGATCAAGTGTTCATGCTTTCATAGTCAAAAAAGCCTTATTTTTTGTGGTCTAAAGAATTACATTTAAAATAATGGGAACTACATATATAATTATCAAACTAAGTCCAAAAGATAATCAATGTGTGGTATAGAGCCCTAATTTGTACCTGAGACATTTGTAGCTAAGAAATTTGTCAAAATATTTTTGTCGAACACATGGTGAGAAAAATATATTCACTTAATATTAACTTGTGATAAAAAAATATAAACCAAAAAAAAAAAAAGACACTGCAGTAAAGAGGAACGCAAACCTTATTAGTCTTGGTGAGTGTTAAAAAAGAATGGTGAAATCATGTGTCGTGAGACGAAACAGAATATGAGATCTAGTTGATTTAGAGAGATAGACTTTGACAATCAATCAATAACAAACCAGATCCATTTGTTCTTAGTCACCAATCTAGTTAACAATCAGTCAACAATCTAGTTAAGCTTAGGGTATCTTTTCCTCAAAACCCACAAAAGGGACTCCTCAAGCTTGATTGCTGAAATGATTATCTAGGTTATATGAATGAAAAGCATATAAATAAAGGGATAATCGATGAAAAGAAATTGACTGAATTTTTTTAAGAAACTAACCTCAACCACAAGAACTTCAGAACGATATAAAGGGATTGAAATGAGCAGAACTGAGATGAACACAAATCGGGATTTGAACTTAGATGTGCGGATCTATTGCAGGGCATGTAATTGGAGATGAAGGGATTCAAAATTGCCATTTTAGAGCTTTTGTGAAATTGGTGATGAAGTGACTCTAATTTTGAGTTTGATTATTGTAAGGCTTTGCAGAAATTTGAAGTTAAGGGATGAAAAAATTGGGGTTTTGGGTTGGAGCCAAGTAAAATTCGACTTTGGAGCCTTTGAAAATGAGATATGGCTCCAACGAATGGATAAAAAGTTATTTTTAATTAATTAAAAAAAGAAATTTGACCTGTTTGAGACGGAATTGGAGACAGAATAATTTTGTGACGGTACAATCCGTCTCTAAAGTCCGTCTCTGATGTTAAAAATAAAATTCCGTCTCTCTTCCTTATATTCGGTCTCAACTTCCGTCTCTATCAGAGACGGAATAAAATCTGTCTCTAAATTCCGTCGGTATATAAAACTTTTCTAGTAGTGGTTATTTTTGTGGTTGAATGATTAAAATTCAAAAACCAAATTAGGGATATTGATTTAGAGCCTTTAATCATGTGAAATCTGTGTTCAAATTTATGTTCTGTTTATATGTTTGATTGTCAATGTCATCTTGCATAAGTGTCCTGTTTAGCATCTGTTCGGTTGTGTTTTGGTGTTCATCGTTCATGACAAAATTGCTGCAAAACATGTAAATTGTGCAAACGACGTATTACATGAGTTATCATGAAGGTCTTTTAATTTTGGAAGTACGATAGTAGTTACCTTGTAATATGTTCTTGTTAATGTTGAGAGAATGAGATAAATGAAAGGACTTTTCATTCTATAATAAAGTATAAAACTGATTGATTCACTTACAAGAGCAATGGCTCATATATATATACTCCTATGAACAGAGGGAATACTAAAAATATAAGGGAATACTAAAAGTATGTCAGTTACTATATAATTATGTACATTAATATCTCCCCTCAAGTTGGACTATGGATTGAACATAGATTCAACTTGGACAGAAAATCAATAAACACCGGAAAGTGTAAAGGCTTGGTGAACATGTCAGCTATTTGAGAACTGCTTGGTACAGGGAGTAAGTGTATGAGCTGAGATTGAATCTTCTCTCTAATAACATGACAATCTAGCTCAATGTGCTTACTTCTTTCATGAAAAGTGGGATTGTGAGCCAAATAAATGGCAGACCTACTGTCACAGAAAACAGATGCAGGATTTGAGATTTTTATTTTGAAATCTTGGAGTAAGTAATGCAACCATTGAATTTCACAAGTGAGGGAAGCTAGTGCCCTATATTCAGCTTCAGTGGAAGATCTTGAAACAGTAATTTGCTTCTTTGATTTCCAAGAAATTAGTGAGGAACCAATAAACACACAATAACCAGTAACTGATTTTCTAGTTTCATGACATCTTGCCCAATTGGAATCTGTATATCCAAACAGTTTTAAAGAAGTTGATGCAGGGAAAAATAAACCTTTTGCAGGAGCAGATTTAAGATACTTCAAAATTCTAGTAGCAGCTGTATAATGAGGAACTAGAGGTTTAGAAACAAATTGGCTCAAGTGTTGTACATAAAAGGAAATATCAGGTCTGGTATTTGTCAAATAAAGAAGCCTTCCTATGAGTCTTCTGTAAGATGAAGGGTCCTCTAAAGGAGCACCATCAGTACTAGAAAGTTTGGTTGTTGGATTGAAAGGAATGTCAGATGGTTTTGTTGCCAAAAGACCAGCATCTTGCAGTAATTCAAGTGTATACTTTCTTTGATTAACAAAAATACCCTTGGGAGATCTTGCAATCTCAAGCCCCAAAAAGTACCTAAGTTTTCCTAGATCCTTGATTTGAATTTCTGATGTAGAAAGTGTTTAACATTTTGAATTTCTTGAGAAGAATTTCCCGCTAACACTATATCATCCACATATACTAATAATGCAGTAAACTCACTATCAGTAGACTTGATGTATAAAGAGTGATCAGAATCAGATTGTTCAAACCCCAAAGAAATAAGTGCAGAAGATAATTTGGAGTACCATTGCCTACTTGCTTGCTTTAATCCATAAAGGGATTTATGCAATTTACAAACCTTATTAGAATCGATGATAGAAGGATAACCAGAAGGTGACATGTAGACTTCTTCATTTAAATCACCATGAAGGAAAGCATTGTTAACATCTAATTGCTCAAGATCCCAGCCTTTAGTTGATGCTAATGCTAACAAAAGTCTAATAGTAGTTATTTTAGCTACTGGAGAGAAAGTATCAAAATAGTTGATTCCTTCCATTTGAGTATACCCTTTTGCAACTAATCTAGCCTTGTATCTCTCAATGGAACCATTTGCATGATACTTTATTTTGTACACCCATTTACATCCAATTGGAGTTTTGCCATGAGGAAGATCAACAATTGACCAAGTTTTGTTTTCATCAAGTGCTAATAACTCAGCATCCATGGCTTTTCTCCAACAATCAAGTTTAGAAGCTTGGTTAAAAGTCTAAGGTTCAATAAGAGCATAGTTCTTTACAAAAGAGAATTGTGTTTTTGGAAGTTATATTTAATATAGTTGTAGTTATATGCCTCTTAATTAATTAAAGGGAGCTTCTATGGTGCAGTCAGGAAACTGACTTTTTTGAAAAAGTTAATTATGATCTTAATGTTTAATTCATTTTTAAATTGTTGATTAATGATCAATAGTAATTCATCAAGTAATGTTCATCTTGCACTTACAAATATTATTTTATCGTTGGCATTTTAACATGCAAACAGAGTTGATGATATTATGTGATAGTCTTAAGTGTTACATTTTGTGAGGTGTTACACTTAAAACAAGGTAGGATAAAATTAGATTAAGTGTAGTCTTGTTAATATGATGAATTGATGATACTATGGAAACTGAACTTTTGATGCCACTGTAAAAACAGTGGGGTGTTACTCACTATATTTTTTATGCTATTATTAGAGAATGAAGAGAAAGATACTAAGCATAGTGCTTGAGCTACAAGTGATTGAGTTACCAAAGTCACCAATAATTACATTAGTTTGTATCTTAAGCTTTTGTAATCATCTTAGTTGCCTATAAATAGGGTATGTAATAACTCTTTTTCACTAATGAGAATGAACCTTTTATTCATTTGTTAAATTCCATAACATAGTATCTAGAGCCTTTTCTCCCATTTCCATGGAGAAAGTTAGTTACCAAGTTTGTTACGGTTCCATTTCTCATCTTCTTCATTGATTTTGCAGAAATTTTTTGCTTTGTTCTTCAATTCTTCGCAAATTTTCTTGCTTGTTCTTGCTTGATTCTTCTTCTTCGTTATTTTCTGCAATTTTCGCAGATTTTCTCAATTGTTTTATCTTCGTCTTCTTCGTTATTCTCTGCAATTTTTCTTCATCTTCTTCGTTTTTCATCATGCCTCCTCACCAAAATCAACCGGACACTGAATCCGTTTTCTATGTTCATCCAAGCGAAGGTCCAAATTCTGTTATTGTTGCTCCTCCTTTGGATGGATCAAATTACCTCGCATGGAGTCGTTCCATGATTCGAGCTTTTGGCGCGAAAAACAAATTGAAATTCATTGATGGATCTATGGAGATTCCTTATGAAGATGACCTAAATCGAAGTTCATGGGAACGATGCAATCATCTTATTAAATCATGGATAATCAATTCGGTTTCACCGCAAATTGCGCAAACTCTGGTGTTTCATGACAACGCCATTGATGCATGGTATGATCTCAAAGAACGCTTTGCTCAAGCTGATCGAATCCGAATTGCTACTTTGCGTTCCAAAATCAATAGCTTGAAACAAGGTTCTAAGACCGTGTTGGATTATTTCACTGAAATGAAAACTCTTTAGGAAGAGTTGAATTCACACATGCCTATTCCTCATTGTACCTGTCCACATCCTTGTCGTTGTGCTGCAATGAGAGAAGTTAGAAATTTCAGACTTGAAGATCAAGTTATTCAGTTTTTACCTGGTTTGAATGATCAATTCAATGTTGTGAAAACTCAGGTGCTTATGCTTGATCCACTTCCTTCTATCAACAAGGTGTATTCATTGGTTGTTCAGGAAGAAAGCAATAATCAGTCTCTTCACCCATTGATGAGCCTTTGTCTACTGTTAATGCTGCTGAATCACGCAAGCCACAGGGTAGAGGAAGAGAATATTCTCATAGTTTCAGGCCACCCAGACATTGTAGTTTTTGTGGGAAGAGCAATCACACCATTGAATTCTGCTATCAAAAGCATGGCCATCCCAATTTTCATAAATAAAATGCTTATGTAAATGCTTCAAGTAGTAATGATGAGGTTAAAGCACTATCAGGAAGTAGCAATGAAGCTTCTTCATCTTCTGGTAACAATATTTCTCAGGAAAAGTACGATCAGCTAGTGAGTTTGTTACAACAAGTGAATTTGCTTCCTGCAACTTCCACACCTTCTAGTGCCAACCTTATTCATGCTCCTTCTAGTTCCAACTCTTTCACTACTTCAGGTATATCTTCTATTTTCTCATGTTCATTGCAATCTAAATCTGATATATGGCTTTTAGACTCTGGTGCTAATGAACATGTTGTTTCTTCATTACATTGGTTCACTTCATATCATAAACCTCCTAAACTAGTTAATTTACCTAATGGTTCCTCTGTTCTTGTTGATATTGCTGGTACCATTCATTTTACTTCTCAATTTTATCTTGAGGATGTTTTATATTTACCATATCATTCTCTTTGAACTTGATATCTATTTTTAAGCTTTGTGATTCTTTAAAATGTTTTACCACATTTCATAATTCCAAGTGTTTCTTACAGGATCTTCAATCCCAGAAGATGATTGGTTTGGGTGATCAATTTGAAGGTCTCTATAGACTAAATTTAGATTTCTTTGCATCTTCCTTGAATAAACCTCTATCTATTAATAACATTGTTGTCAATAACCTCATTACCATTCCTTCTTCTGCTTTATGGCATTTTAGATTGGGACATCTTTCTTACAAAAGATAAGGTCATATGTCTCAACTGTATCCTTCTTTGTCTTTTGATTCTAATGCTACGAGTGATATTTTTCACTTTGCCAGACAAAAACAATTACCCTTTCCTCTTAGTTCATCTGTTGCATCCAATAAATTTGAGCTTTTACACTTTGATATTTGGGGTCCTTTAGTTGTACCCTCTATTCATAATCACAAGTACATTCTTACCATTCTTGATGATTACAATAGATTTGTTTGGATTGTTCTTCTCAAATCCAAATCTGAAATGTCTCAACATGTTAGAAATTTTATTACTCTTGTTGAAAATCAATTACATATCACTCCCAAAACCATCAGAAGTGATAATGGCCCTGAATTTTTACTATCTTCCTTTTATGCTTCAAAGGGCATTACTCATCATAGGTCTTGTGTTGAGACTCCAACAAAATGGGAGAGTTGAGAGAAAACACCAACATCTTTTGAACGTAGGCAGAGCCCTCCTATATCAGTCTAAACTGTTTGCATCATATTGGTATTATGCTCTTTTACATGCTACCTTCATCATAAATAGACTCACATCACCTCATCTTCACAATAAATCACCTTATCATTTACTCCATAATCATATTCCTGATGTTCATTGTTTCAAAGTCTTTGGTTCATTGTGCTACTCAACTCCCCTTCAGGCACATAAAACAAAATTATCTTCTAGAGCAAGAAAATCTGTGTTTCTAGGTTATACTATTGGTTTCAAAGGTTATGTCCTTTTGGATATTAATACGAGAGAGATACATATTTCTAGAAATGTCAGTTTTCATTAACACATTTTACCCTATCCATCCAATTCATCCTCTATAACCACTAATTGGGACTATTTTCCTTATGTTTCTTGTCCCACAAGCAATCCACCTCTTGACATTTCTCTCACTCCACCACCACCACCAACTGCATTCATTGATCCTGAACCATCATTACTTGCACCCTCCCCATCCCCTTCTCCTTCACAATCACATGTTTTAAGAAAATCAACCAGAAACAGTAATCCACCTATTCAGTTGCAGGACTATGTTTGTAATCTTTCTCATACATCTTCTGTTGTTTCTTATCCTATTTCTGATTACATTTCTTATACCAATCTCTCACCATGTCATTGTGCTTTTCCTTTGTCAATTGCTTCCCAAAATGAGCCCACAACATATGTTGAAGCTAGTAAATTCACATGTTGGAAGCAAGCTATGCAAGCTGAGATTATTGCTCTTGAAAATACTGGTACTTGGAAAATGGTTGATTTACCACCAAATGTGAAACCTAAAGGATGCAGATGGATTTACAAAATCAAACATCATGCATATGGGTCAATTGAAAAATATAAGGCAAGACTTGTTGCTAAAGGTTACAATCAAGTTAAAGGATTGGATTATTTTGACACTTACTCACCATTTGCTAAGCTCACTACTGTTAGAACCGTAATTGCTTTAGCTTCCATCAATCAGTGGCATATTCATCAATTAGATGTTAATAATTCCTTTTTGCAGGGAGATCTCCAAGAAGATGTATACATGCTTGTTCCTCAAGGTATCACTACTTCCAAACCAAATCAAGTCTGTAAACTTCTCAAATCACTCTATGGTCTAAAGCAAGCTAGCAGGAAGTTGTATGAGAAACTTACCTCTCTTCTTCTTCAAAATCACTATACTCAATCCAATTCTGGCCACTCTTTGTTCATAAAGCACACTACCACTTCATTCACAGTTTTACTGGTTTATGTTGATGATGTTATTATTGCTGGTGATTCACTTGAAGAGTTCCGATCCATCAAAAACATTTTACATTCTGCCTTCAAAATTAAAGATCTTGGCCAATTGAAATACTTCCTTGGTTTAGAGGTTGCTCACTCTTCACAAGGGATTTTCTTATGTCAAAGAAAATATTGCCTTGATCTTCTGACTGACACATGTTTCCTTGCATCCAAACCTCTTTCTACACCATTTGATCCATCATGCAAGCTTCACAGTGATAATAGTGCACCTTATACCGATGTGCCATCCTACTGAAGATTCATAGGGAGATTGATTTACTTAACAAACACTAGACCAGACATTACTTTTGCCACTCAACAACTGAGCCAGTTTCTCACTTCCCCTACTGAGAAACACTACTTAGTTGCTACTAAAATTTTGAGATACTTAAAGAAATGTCCTGGTCAAGGGTTGTTTTTTCGCAGCAAATCTCCATTATTTCTCTCTGGATTCTCAGATGCAGATTGGGCTGGATGCTTGGATTCTAGAAGATCCATTTCTGGCCAATGCTTCTTCCTTGGCAACTCTCTAATTTCATGGAGAACCAAGAAACAGCTAACTGTCTCCAATAATTAGAGAATGAAGAGAAAGATACTAAGAAGAGTGCTGTAACTTGAGCTACAAGTTACTGAGTTACCACAGTCACCAATAATTACATTAGTTTGTATCTTAAGCTTTTGTAATCATCGTAGTCACCAATAATGAGAATGAACCTTTTATTCATTTGTTGAATTCCATAACAGCTATAGTGTTAACTGCACAAAAATTAAAAATCATTTTCATAACTTCACCATTGAATTTTCCTTAATTAATTAATTAAAACCAATTTGAGTTGGTGAAATATGTGTGGTTCTGTGCAGCTTTTTTATAGGTCTTTAATCAAATTGCGAACGTTTTCGTTTGAGATGATTTTTTTTAGTAGGTAGTTGGGTAGTTAATCCGTGTTCTATACTATAGAGTACGGATATAATTATTTTTTTTCTTCAATCAATTCTATATTTTATTCTATACTTCTATTTAGAGATTTAATTGTGACACATTAACAATCAAGAGATTTAACTTTTATTATTCTAAATTGGGATAAAATATAACGATTATTATATTAAATATGTTATTTGACGATGTATTATATGTAAAGATGCGCTATTTGAAGATGTATGATTTAAAAATGTGTTATATAAAGATGTGACATATAAAGATGTGATATTTGAATGTGTGAGTTAAACAAAAGCGATAAGGTTAGAGATAGTAACAAAGGTGAGGGAAAATATTAAGTTACGTGAGGTTAATGGGAGAAGCCCTTAATAGAGTAAATAGTGTGATTACATGATGATTCTAAAATCACGGATTAGAGTAAATAGTATAAGATGATTATATGATGAATTATAGAGTGGTGGGATGAAGTACTTGATGATAACCAAAGTAATTCCCTCAAGGTAATAAAACAACCTAAAATACTCGTTAGGTTGGAATATAAAAGGTTTAAAAGTGAATAAAGATTATAGAAGTCAAATTTGGATGATCGTAGGCGATGAGAGGGTCGTTAAGACGAAATTAAATGGAAGATAAGGAGTTGTGTATTTAGTAATGAAATGTAATAGGAATGAAAACAGTGATGAATAACACAGGAATCGATTAGAAGAGAGCAAGATGAATAAGAAGGAAGATAAGAGGTAATAGTTATAAAGTTTGATGATAATTATAACGACCGGTATCGAGAAAATAAGACCTTAAGTTATAATGGAGTTTTGGCGAGGAAAGTTGCTGACGTCAAAAGTAATGGTAAGGTGAGATAATAACTTTAAATTAGAATGAAGTTAAGGTTGGAGGCATGGTCAACGTAACATATAGAAGACGATGAATGTGAGAGCGAGGTAATAAGATATAGAGTCAATTTAATGAGAAGAATAAGTACGGTAGAGTTAATGACGATGGTGAGGAAGAACCTAGTTGTATGTAGAGGAGACATTATTATATGTAATGATGATGAATAAGAAATTATCTTGAGACTAAGAATGAGGAAGAGGGTATGGTATCAAAAATAAAGTACATACAGAGCATAGAAATTGATGAGGGAATAGAGTATGTCCGTAAGATGAATGATAAAACAAAATAGAGGGATGTTGACGTAGAAATGAGTCATGCGTAACCCAATTTGAAATTCCTCTTGAACTCCTTTTGTACCTGCTTGTTCAGCTAATTCAATAGCATTTTTGATTGCTTTCCTAAACGAAATTCTATTCATCTTTAATTGTCCGGCTATAAATTCCACAAGAATATTGGGGTCCCTATAAGCATTTGGAATTCTTGTAATGTTAATTTTTCGGGTCTATATTAGCGAGTAAAGTCCTAACTAATCCGTTTTTTCAAGAATTCAAGATTAACCTTTTTATTTCTATCAGAAACTCACAAGTAACTGATACCTTTCATGTGTGGATGCTGATGAATTGTTCTTCCAAAACATTTAAAATGTTTGCTTGTACATATGAATTTTTCTTCCAGAACATGGTATATGGTTGTATGAAATGAAAGTTAATATGCTTGTAAAGAGCATAGTATATTGTAAAGATATTCGTGTGCATGGTATATCGATTTTGAGTGTTGAAAGTGTAATTCCAGCAGACAAATTCATCATTCATATTCATATAGCATATCATGTTAATCTGAGAGTAATGCAGGTTTATGCAAAAGATTAAATGCATCTGTTAATTCTATAATTGGATTTATTTTATTTTATTTTAGAAATTGATAGATTTCATACAATGGAGTATCATTATTAGTCCAACTTATTTCCCCATTTTTTCAGATTTGTTCATATTTGACTGTAAAAAACAAATTATAAAACCACTTACTATATCTCGTCCGTTCTGTTATAAACAAATTAGTTTGAAGATCACAGGAGCAAGATATACAAATAAGGACGAGGACTTGTTTACAATTTCAATGAATCAACAAATTCCTGCAGTAAAAAATTGATGTTCTGATCAAGTTTTCTTTAGTGATTAAATTCCAACTCAAAAACATTTTTAAATGGAAAAATAGTTAAATTCTGATTAATATTCTGACTCTAAATGCAATTGCAATCATTATATTTCCTTTGTTTGTATTTTCCTGGAAGCCAAGGCAATAACTTTAGCTTTGGACCAACTTCATCAAATTTTTTAAAGATATGTATAAATTGTGAGCTTTAATTGTCAAAGTAAATAATGCAGAATTCAAGAGTACTAAGCACAAAGTGTCAAATTCATAACACAAATACAAAGTTCTAAAGATTAATAAATTTATGTACATGTGATCATTTAACGGACAGTTTAAAGAGAAGTAATGGTTAAGAAACTGAAATGTCTCAGTTTAATTTTGTATAAATAACCTTTTTTTTAGTTGCTAATATAACTAATAAAGGGTAACATGAAATTAAAACCAAGTAAAAATTTCTATTAAGAAATTAAAAGATCCATGGAGCACAAATCAAAATAGAAGTAGGAAGACCAAAGCAACAATATACAGTACATAGAGGATTGAGTATATCATTGCAAACCAGAGAATATGGGTTGCTTAATTTTCCTAGATGTAGATCAAATAAGAAAAACACATAAAAGTTTATAAGGTACAAGAGCAACAAGAAACATATTCATTGAACTAACAACCCTACCTAGGAATCGGACCACATATATCTGATTCATTGATTTCAATCTGTATAGAGCCCTTGACTGATAAACTTCTCCTTTGGCTTGCACTCTTTTCAAACGGCATTATTAGAGACAAACAGTCCTTTAGCTCTGAGACAATCTCTTTTATGTCAGGTCTTTGTGTTGCAAACTGGCAAAGGCCCAAAATTTTTTTAAGGTAAGGGGGTGTATATAGAAATATTTGGATTTCGGGGGGTATATATAAAAAATTCTCTGCAAAGGCCCAAACTTTGACATGCTAAAGGAATGGGCTGACATCTATTAGTATTGTTGCCCTTTTAGTGAGATTTGCTATATATATCCAATGTAACACAAACATTTCTATATACACCCTCCTATAAAAAAATTTGGTTGTTCTTGATAATATGCTCAAAAATTTATTATCGAAGAAATTGGTGATATTTTTTTGGGCCCTTTGTTCCTAATAACGTGCTTCATTAATATTAAAAATATCAACGATATTTATTATCCAAGAAATTGAGATAATTTTCATAACAAAGCAAATTCTATTTTAGTTGAAAATAGGGTGCTAAAATTTCAGTCTACTTCACATGTGCTATTTTTCTCTACTTCTACGGTATTTTTATTTTGTTTTGGTGTATATAGAATATTTAATTTATTTTCAGATGTTGTCTAAAAAAAACATTTATTTTGTAGTGAAAAACGAAATAAAAAATGAAATGAAAAGCAAAAAAACACAACAATGAGCTAAAAAAATTATGATGCATTATGTAAGGGCCCTTTTTTCATATTATGCCTAAGGCCTATAAAACTCTAGGAACGGGCCTGGGCTGTCTCAATGAGTTTCCAAGCCGAATCTCTATTATATTCACCCTGTAACCTTGGATCAACTATTCCTTGAAAATCTCCTATTTCGAGTTTTCGATTAACCCATGGTAGTATATGAATATAATTGTCTGGTGTTCCAATTTACGCTGGTTGACCCCTAACTAGCTCCAGCAAAACTACTCCCAAACTATATACATCACTCTTTTTATTGAGAATTCCTGTGTTCTGAAATCTGCAAAAAATATATCATTATGTTACATGCGTAATATTTTTAATCATATTTAGTTTTAATGGCACGTATAAAAATCATAATGAACTGAAAAATAAAATAAAATAGGAAAACAGCACTTGACAACTGGTCGGTTTCGTAACATGAACAAGATGCAATACAATAGGAAATGACTGATTGATTGTAGGATGAGAGATGTAGTATGATGAATTTTTCAATATCATTGACACTAAATCTCATAGGCTTAATACAATAATACCCATGCAGGTCTCTATAATTGGTACTTGAAAATGTTTCTCGAAGCAGAATAATCTAGGTACCGCATTCTAGAAATATGTCAAACACCATACTCCCCGGTCAAAAATGATATTTACGATACCTTTGCTTCTTTAAATCTCATACCTTGTATATAAATTAATAAAAAAAGATATTTAAAAATCTTGCAAAATAATTTGAGAACAATTCTATTTTTGAACTTTTTTTAAATAAATGAGAACTTATTTTATTTTACTTACTCAGGATCAATGTAACCATGTGAACCAGCCAAGCAATTAGTTAGGATATGAGTGTCACTGTCATTTGCGAAAGCTCTAGACAATCCGAAGTCTGAAATCTTCGCACGCGTGTTTTCATCAAGCAAGATGTTAGGAGGTTTCAAATCTCTGTGAATTATAGCTGGCTTGCATCCATTATGAAGATACACCAAACCTGTATTTCCAATAAATATCAGTCGCATATAGTTATGATTAATTTGGCCTTAATTTGGTTACATCATAAAGAAAACAAATATAAAAGGATGGACATGGTTGAAATTAGTTGCATACCATTTGCTACATCAAATGCAATTTGAAGTCTCTCACTCCATTCCAAAACGTCTGGGTTTTTATCTGCCAAAGTTTATATTTATGCAATTGTACGTACAAGGTGTCACGATTGTAAGACTATATATTACGTTATACCTGATAACCGTTGCTGAAGGTTTCCGCCTGGTAGATATTCAAAAATAAGTGCTCTAATTCCACCATCCGCACAATAACCAACAAGAGAAACGATATTCTATGATGAGCAGGCATCAATAAATTTACCTACAATTCAAAGTTTATGAAAGAAAAAAAAATGTTTAATAGAATGTCCGAATGAAAACGATATGATTTATTCTTTTAACCTCCCTATGAACTTTTAGTTACACCACAATTTGATAATAACGTCCTTCAACTGTTTTTAACTTTTCAACAGTTTCCTTCCCTTCTTTCTTCCTACTTTCATCTTCTGTTGTCTCAATTCCTCTAACTTTTTCATTGTTTGTCTTTCTCTTCATCTTATGTGAAATGAGTTCAAGTATGGATCACCTAATAGTATACGTGAATTTCTTCATTGAATTCAAGTTGCTCACGCCAATTCATTTTGCATTCACTTGGAATTTTAGTATGTGAATTCAATGTAAATGGAAATTGGTAATGGATACGTGAAATGAAAGCATCTCAGTACATTTAAAAAATTCACATATATGAAAATTCAATTTAGGAACACCTACATGAATTGAGTTAATAGAGTTTACATACGATTTCCAAAGATTCAAAAAATGAACAGAAAATCACTCATCAACTCACTTTTGCTTAATAACCTAAGCAACAAAATATTGGGTGTAACTAGAAAAATTCAAAAATATATTAGTAAGGATTTTGAAATAACACAAATATAAAGAAAATATTAACTAATGCATTGATGTATCTAACCTCTGATATAAACTCCTTATGCCCTTGCAATTCTGATAAAGAGAGTGTCTTCACAGCAACATTTTCACCATCAGGTATAATACCTAGATAAAACTTCCCAAATCCACCTTTTCCAATCATTTGTCTGAAATCATCAGTCATACTGATAACCTCCGAATAAGAAAATGCACGACATTTCGTGTTTAGCTGCTCATCCTTATTTGACTTTGGAAACATAGCCGGGCCTGGACCTATGTAAATATTGAAACTCAGATTCTAAGTACGACCTGTTTTAATTGGTTTATCTGAGTGTCTTCATAACATAATTGTGAGATTATTGAAACAACTTATGACATGCTCCATAAACTATTTTCAACTTATTAAATTCGATTTATTTTATCTTGTTATAGAATTAGTTTATACACGAGCACTTATATAATAAGCCCGTATTTTATAAGCATTAAAGTAAGTTGTTTATACAAAGTACTGCATCATACAAGCACTATAGAACCATCATGACAGCAACAAAATCAACAAAACAGCACCCGACTGATTCATCTCAACTTCTATGCACATTCCGCCAAAAGTCTAAAAACTAAACAAAACATGTACATCACAAATTTCGTTATGTACTGTTCTATTGATATAATATTGAAAACATATTCATCAATCTATTTTCCTCTTAATAATTCTGCTACCATGCAGTTCCCTTCCAAAGCCCTCCATCCACCTCCCTCGTATGTTGTAAACAAGGCTTTGATGGTTCATAACGAAAAGAACGACAATATGATTATTTACAAGGAAAAGAAAAACAAATTATCTTCTAAAATTTAAACATATTTGGTATTGGTATTGCAAGATGTTCATCATAACAATAATAAAGTTATTATATGTTAATGTAGCTATATATCGGCCAAAAGCAAACCTCAATTTCAAAGAACTATTCGACTTCTCCTTCAGTGACTCGGGAATGAGACCTGTGAGATTATTCTGTGACAAATTACTGCAAAAATGTGGTAACATATGAGACATGGAAAGTTACCCTATATGGAAACGCTCATACACAACACCATAAACTTACAGGATTTTCAGACGCGGTAATTGTGCTAAAAATTCTGGCAGGCCCCCGGTCAGTTCATTGTTTGACAAATCTCTGTAAAATAATAATTATTGTTTTAGTCTTGACAATTCAGATCATCACAGCATCTATATTGTTCCAGCATAGGGCTTGAACAATGATATTGAAAGGAGAAGATACTTACAGAATCTCTAAATTTGTGAGTTTAGAGAATGCAGCATCTATCCGGCCTGACAATTTGCTTGAGCTCAAGTTTCTGCTTGAATTTCAAAAAGAAAAATTTACCGTTGTGATTTAAAGAGTAATATGGACTACAACGATATATAAAGGAACCGAGAGGAGAATTTTGTGAAAGAAATCAGTCCAAATCAAGAGTGTGTTAAATCTTTCATGATTAAGTGTGTTTATTCATAACTTAATATATATTTTCCAAAATACCAAAAGTACTATGAGTTGCACAATAGAACAACTCTACATACATAAAGTAAAACAATTTAAAATATTTTGATCTAAAACTATGTCAAACTAAAAATGCTCATTTTATGTGGATTTTGAACCTAGAGAAATTGTGTTCTAACGTATCCTGAAAGGATTTGCAAGCACCAAGTTGCTTTTTGTTTAAAGACATAGGTTGGGGCAATCCGAACATAAAGCTCAATGTCCACACCCGTTTATTAGTCGACTTGACCTCCAATTAATAGAACAATATTGTAAAATTTGAGAATACAAGTACTCACAGTGAAATTATTCTTGGATTATTCGCACCACCGCAAATGAGACCTTCCCATCTAAAACCAGTTGGTCCACATGGGTCTCCTTGCCAATCTATTCTGGGGATCTTATAAATGTCTCTGATATTCCAGATGGCATCAACTGTTTTATTTTTAACAAGCCAAAAAAATTGTTAAGATTTCAAAATGGTATAACATGTACTCGGAGCATCAGCAATCAGCAGCACCGTTCGGGGAGGGAGCTTAGCTTTTATGAAGTCCAAAAAATCATTTATCTTTTATTACACTGGTACATGAATTACAGTGTTGAAGATTGGAACAAAATAAAATAAGAATAAATATTTAATCTTATCTCTTAGGGTTACAATTTGCTTGCAATCAAGTTCAGTTCTTAATAAAAAATAATGATAGTTTCTTCTCCACCATCATTCTTAAAAGCCCCCAAGATCCTTTTTTCTTTGCAATAATTTCGTACTCAATTCAGACAAAGTTATCCGAATCAGTTAATCTAGTATCCAGCAAATTCAACAAAAAAACAAATTTTGGGATTTTTGAGAATGTAGGAGCAGAAAAGTAAAATAGTCTTGCACCATGTGTTTTTCACCATTGGATCAATAGGTCTCATCATATCTCATTTGATATCATAGTGAGATTTATTAGTCTAATTATAAAAAATAACTTATACATGATGCAAGACTTATCTTATTTGTACACCATAGAATTGGCCTCGATTTGTATGAAAATGTGAGGATCCTTTACTCATAATAGGAGAAACTTACCATCGTCTTGTTGCGTGGCTGAAACGGTCTCAGGTATTACCCAGTAAATCTCAAAGGCATTGAGCATAGCAGGTAATTCAGAATCAGAGGTTGCTTCAATAAAAATATTTTTAATGCCCTTCCCTTTTTCAATTTTCATAGCTATGGTGGTTGGCTTCGGGTATGCAAGAGTGAGCGATGAAAAACAATAGTTTGAGCGATGGATTCAGAAACTGAATTGATAATCCATGAGTGTATCAAATGGTTGCACCATTCCCACGCTGCTCTGTTCAAATCCAAAGCTTCAGGTTGTTGAATAGCGCCATTGATGAATGCAAGTTTGTTCTTTGCACCCAAAGCACGCTTCATTGAACGACTCCAAGCTAAGTAATTGGAGCCATTGAGCTTGGGAATGATCGTAACCGAATTCGGTTCTTCGTTCGGATGAACGTAGAAAACCGATTCTACATCTTATTGCGGTACTGCTTGAATGATGATAGGTGTTTGTCGAGGAGGCATGGTTCAATTTGAAGAATAAAAAAAACGGAATCAATGCGTAAAAAATGAAGAGTTTAAAGAGAAAGGGATGAAAAAAATCACTGATTGAAACAAGAAAAGGAAGCAGAGAAGCAAATAGAAAAGCTTCTGCAAGTAACAATGGTGGAAAGAAGGAAGAAAAACAGAGGTAGAAGATGAAGATTGCGGCGGAAGCAACCGTAACAGAAAACGGTTAGGATCGGAACTTCTCTCACATGAGAGAGAAAATGAATGAATCTCTTATTTTCATTAGATTGAAAGTAAAATAGTTTCAAATTCTCATTTCACAGTAGAGAGATACATCAGTATTTAAGGTACAAGAGAGGAGCTTCAGTTCCTAATCTTAAGGAGTGGAGCGTATAACTTATTGTTGTTGCTAACCTATTCCTAAGGCAGTGGCTATGACTCCAACAACTCATCACAGTCAATTTCCTGTTACTAAGGAATACTAACAATCTATACTTATCTCTATTTTACAATAATTTATATATTATGCTTATTACGCCCCCGCAAGATGGGGTCTCCATCAATGACACCCATCTTGTCTCGAATTAGAGTGAACTGCAAGCGTGAGAGAGGTTTTGTGAGAATGTCTGCCAATTGATCCTTCGTGGAAATGTGGGAAACCTGTAGCTGTCCATTCTGAACCAGTTGACGCACAAAATGATAATCAAGAGCAATGTGCTTCATCCGTGAGTGAAAAACTAGATTGGCACAGAGGTAAGTTGCTCCGATGTTATCACACAATAGGACGGGTGTTGGAGTGTTGACTCCAAGTTCACCGAGGGGGTGGCTTACCCACCTCACTTCTGCAACCGTATGAGTTACTGACCTGTACTCCGCTTCCGTCGACGACCGTGCTACTGTGCGTTGACGTTTTGACATCCAAGAGATTGGATTTCCCCCAAGATAGATGATGAATGCTGATGTTGAAGTTCTGTCATCGAGGTTCCCTCCCCAATCGGCATCACTATATGCTTCAAGTTTTAAAATCTTGAGGTTTCTGAGTTGCAGGCCATGATTGATGGTTTGTTTGAGGTACCTGAGTGTGCGCTTGAGCTGCTGGAGGTGAGTTTATGTTGGTTGATGCATGAATTGAGACAACTTGTTGATCGGAAACGAGAGGTCTGGGCGAGTCAAGGTGACATACTGTAGAGCCCCGATGATACTTCGAAACTGTTTTGCATCTGTTGTAGCGGAACCATCAACCAATTTGAGAGATGTGGTAGTGCATAGTGGAGTATTTGTGGGTTTTGCACCTGCCATGTTGAACTTCTCCAGTAGATCACGTATATACTTGTGTTGATTCAGAAACAAGCCATTTTTTGTGGGTACAATCTCAATACCAAGAAAGTAGTGAGGGAAACCAAGATATTTGAGGGAAAATCTGTTGGACAATTCTTTCATAAACTGTTTTAGAAAGTGATCATGACTGCCTGTGATCAAGAGATCATCAACATACACCAGTAGGAATGATTGAACTCCATCCTTATTGTAAATGAATAGGGAGTCGCTGCAGCTTGTTGCAAACCCATAAGAGACTACATATGATTTGAGTGCTTCATGCCAAGCACGAGGAGCTTTTCTAAGACTGTAGATTGCTTTACGTAATTTGCAAATATGATTTGGAAAGTCTTTGTGGATAAAACCCGGTGGTTGTTGCATATAGACTTCTTCGGTGAGATTTCCTTGAAGGAAAGCATTATTGACATCAAGTTGGTGCATTGGCCAGCTACGTGCAAGTGCTATGGTGAGGACAATTTTTATTGTTTGAGGTTTTACCACAGGTGCAAATGTTTCTTTAAAGTCTATGTCGGGCGTTTGAGTGAAGCCTTTTGCAACTAGTCTAGCTTTGTATCTAGCAATTGTACCATCAGGATTTCTCTTGACTCTAAATAACCACTTGCAGCCAACAATGTTGTGATTGTTGATCTTAGGTACCAATGTCCAAGTGCCATTGTGTAGGAGAGCATCAAATTCTGCTGAGCAAGCTTGTCGCCATTCAGGAACTTTTAAAGCTTGAGTAATTGTGATGGTTCAATGTTTTCTGGCATATCATGTTTTGTAGCCATGAAGATTTTTTTCGGTTTGAAAATATTACTCTTGGATCTGGTATGAATGGGACTGCGAGATGGGTTAGCAGTAGAAGATACGGTGTTTGTGCTAGCGGAAGAAAGTATACCTGTGGAAGGAGCATTACCGCAACTTGAAGTCGGATTTGGCACTACTACCGGTTCTGAAATAGTGACCTCTGGGTTTATTTGTATGGTTGTTGGTAATGGGGAAAAGGTTATGGCTTGTTCTTGTTGGTTGTGAATTGGATTTGGAGAAGGAATTAATGTGTATGGAGGAGAGTCTAATATAGGTTCGGCTGGTGGTGTTTGTTGAAGTTGTGTAAGATTCTGATATGGGAACGAGTTTTCTATGAACTGTACATGTCTTGATATGTAGATTCGGTTCGTTGAATGATCAAGGCATAGATAGGCATGGTGGGAGTTGGAGTATCCTAAGAATATACATGGTTTGGATCTATTTTGTAGTTTGTTTTTGGTATATGGTCGAAGCCAAGGAAAACATAGACATCCGAATGAATGGAGATGATTGTAATTGTTGAACAAGATTTGGTATGGTGACTGCATTGACAGATTCGGTGTTGGCATTCTATTGATTAGATAAGTGGCGGTATTAAAGGCATAACTCCAAAATTGAGATGGTAAATTAGCAGGGTGAAGGAGGGTACGACCAGTTTCAACAATATGTCTATGTCGACGCTCTGCAGTGCCATTTAATTCTGGTGTGTGCGGTGGTGATGTGAAATGGCTAATTCCATGAGTTGCAAGTAATGGTTTTAATTTAATAAATTCACCACCGTTATCAGAATACAATGAGATGATGGGTAAATTAATGAATTTCTCAACAAGTGATTTAAATTGACTAAAAATTGAGAAGACATCAGACTTAAATTTCATTGGATAAAGCCAAATGTATTTGGAAAAATGATCAATAAAAATTACATAATAAACGAAACCATCTAAAGACCTAATAGGAGTAGGGCCCCAGACATCCGAATAAATCAACTCAAGAGGTCTTGTGCTTTTGAGACTGTGATCTGAAAATGGGAGTTTATGACTTTTGGCACAATGACATGAGCTACATTCGATGGAGGTAGGACACTTTATTGAAATTTGAAAACTTGATGCAAGATGCTTTATGATTCTGGGTGCAGGATGTCCTAACTTGTGATGCCAAATGCTTGAAGAATTCAAATTTGTTACTAATGCATGAGGTGGATTTGATAATGCAGGTGGCTTGATGGGAAGATGATAGAGGTCCTGTTTAAGAGGTCCTTGTAGTAGTGCTTGGCCCGACTTCAAATCCTTCACAACAAAGTAATTTGGAAAAAATTCAACATAACACTGATTAGTTTTGCACAGTTTTGAAACAGAGAGTAAATTTGTTTGTATGTTAGGAACATGTAAAACATTTTTAAGACACAAAGGTTTTTTAGGTGTGGAAATGAATGTTTGACCAGTATGAGATATTTTCAAACATGTGCCATCACCAACTTGAACTTGATCTGATCCCGGATAAGGTTGAGCAAGAGATAATTGTTGAAGATCTTGAGTTATATGATGGGAAGCTCCAGTGTCCATGATCCAGTTGTTGTGGCCTGGATTCTGATTCTGATATGCAACTATATTAGCAGATGGTCGCATTTGGTTGCGGTTGGGGTAACCTTTGATTTTGTAGCAGATCTTAGCCGAGTGGCCTGCTTTCTCACAGTATTGACAAACAATTTTGCGATCTGAATGCTGTCCAGTAGCTGTTGTGTTGCGGTTTGGAGCTTTTCCTTGGTACTGGCCTTGATCCTAGTTTTTACTGCGAGTGGCAACATTGGCTGTGACAACTGTAGGTTCTGGAGGGACTGGATTGTCACGTTGCATCAGAGTTTCAAAGTCCATCAGCTTTTCATGTAGTTCCGCAAATTCAATTGGTGTCTCCCGACTTCTGAGAGCTGCTGAGATTTCTTTATACTCAGAGCTTAATCCATTCAAGGTGTGAATAACCAAATCAGTGTTATCCAATGGATTGTCAATAATGGAAAGTTCATCAGAGATTGCTTTGATTCCTTAAAGTAGACCGCCATGGTTTGAGTCCCCTTTGTGAATGTAGAAATGTGTTGTTTAAGTGCCATCACACGGACTCGGGATCGGCCAGCATACATGATGGGATAAAACCGCAAGTGCACGGTCTTACCGAAGTAGTATAAAAGAGTATCGTTCCTACAGGGAGTTATGAATTCAATCAACTTTAGATAATGATTAGACTAAAGGTTTATAAGATAGAAAAGTTTGGGTTTTTTAATTAAAAGTAAATAATAAAAGAAAAGATAAAAGTCTTGGAATTATTGGTTCATCCTAATGACAAGTCCTTCACAAACCAAACTATTAAACTTATAACCTTATGTTAGACCTAATTTCTCAAGACAGTTTCTCTTTTGTTCCTCTAGCAACCAAGCATATTTCGCTGACTTGATTACTATTAGATTTTGGTTCCTCTAACAACCAAGCCTATTTCGCTGACTTGATCATTATTAGTTCCCTTGAAGATCGAAACTATATGTCTCAAAGATTGTAAAGACTATTTCGCTGCCTTTACAATCTTTGTCTAAATTCACTTGTTCGAATATCAAAGCTCCACTTTCGTTTTATGAATTGATATTTGAGATGATGGATAAACAATTATCAAACCCTCCACTTTCGTTTCCACAGTTTGATAATGGTTGATCCATGTTAAAGCGGTGAATATAGATAAGGAATTAGGGTTACATAAGATTAAGGTTTAAAGCTTGGTTTGATTAGGATTATGTCATTAGACTTATCCAACAATCCCAAGACAAGAGAAGTCTACTCACTGACGTTCATCGTAGACAAGGAGAAGAAGAGAGAAAGCATAAAGATAAATAACAAGAAAGTAAAATGAACTTTTATTAGAAAGACAATTGTCACATATTGTATTCCAAGAAAAGATGAATATTTGTGATGGATGGCTACTCTATTTATAGCATTTGTTTGACTTAAAATCTAAGCTATTACATTCGGGCTAAAAATAGAGTAGCTTAAAATCTAAGTAAAAGCAGCAAAAGTGACTCTGGAGGGTGGCACGGCCGTGCCAAGGCTAGCACGGGCCGTGCCAAGCTTCTGACTTGGGGGAGACATATTTTTGTCTCTCAATCTTTATATTTTTGCATCCAATCGGCTCCAAGTCCTTTTCTTTTGCTCCAAGACTCAATCCATCCAATATTCTTTCCGGAAATATAATAAAATGCAATTTAAAGTAAACTATCCTAAAAAGGAAATAATACTAATATAAAATCAAATAAAATCTAAATAAAACTAAACTAAAAAGCATATTAAAATAGTCAATAAATGACTCATCAATACATGGTTTGAAGGATGTTCCATGCTTGTTGAGATGCTTTGACAGTACCTAAATGTGTCACCACTGTTGCAGTGACAGAAGAGACGATTCCATGAAGAATCAATTGATCTTGGCGGATCCAATGGGTATATGCATGATTTCTGGTTGTACCGCTAGCAACCACTTGTGTTTTGGCAGGACAGAGATTGTTGCCATCAACATAGCCAAACAGGTCAAAACCTGTCAGCAGTGCAGAGAATTGAATTCTCCAAGCTGGATAATTGTCTCCATCAAGTTTGATGGATAATTGAGATCCTGCATTAAGGACAATTAATTTGTCCATTTTTAGAATCTGAGGATGAACTCATGATGATTTGAAAGGTTTGGATCGAGAAAAAAAAGGCTTTTAAGCTATTAGCTCTGATACCATAAAATAGTTTCAAATTCTCATTTCACAGTAGAGAGATACATCAGTATTTAAGGTACAAGAGAGGAGCTTCAGTTCCTAATCTTAAGGAGTGGAGCGTATAACTTATTGTTTTTGCTAACCTATTCCTAAGGCAGTGGGTATGACTCCAACAACTCATCACAGTCAATTTCCTGTTACTAAGGAATACTAACAATCTATACTTATCTCTATTTTACAATAATTTATATATTATGCTTATTAGAAAGTAATCAATACAAGATTATTTATACAAGTGGTGTTCTCCATGCTAAGTATTGTAAGCTAACGGCTAGAGAATCACTACATAATGGATAACTTGCTGAGCAAGTTATCTCTAATAACATATGAGAAAATACATTGTAATACCCATTCTCAAACTAATGGTTCGTAACTTCTGGTAGAAATATTTTCAGAAGTTTGAGATGCTTGTGAGCAAATTGAAGGTGCATAAAACACTACTAGGAAAAGAAAAATTAGGAAGGAAAATTAGTGACGGAAAAAATAAAATCTCTCACAAATTCCTTTGTCGTAAAATTTAATGACGAAATTAGAGAGGGATTGAATGCTTTCCCTCACTAAATAAATAATTTTTTATGTACTATTCTTAAATTTGAGGGGTAACCTTGGCGCAACGGTAAAGTTGTTGTCATGTGACTGGAAGGTCACGGGTTCAAGTCCTGGAAACAACCTCTTGTGTAAAAAAGAGGGTAAGGCTGCGGGAGCTTTTAGTACACCAGGTTGCCCTTTGTTGTAAATTTGTAAATATAGTTTATGAAAAAACAGATATAATGTTCATTATTGGAAATTTATAAATTAACATAAAAGCATATCTATGTGCATAAATTTTTTATACAAGCTCAGAATAAACCTAATTGAAATGAGTTAATATCTATAAAAAATACTAATTAAAAGTTATCAAGCATATATAATCATAAAAATAAAATATTCTACCCAAAAAAATCATATTAAATATTTTTTTACTAGTATATAAAAAATTATGTTACGAACAAAAATATAAGCTATAATAAAACAAGGAGAAAATTAATTGATAGGTCTTTTTGTTAGTAATATAATAAAAGTCCACAGTTTCTACTTTGATTAACAAAATCGTTAGGGTCGAACGGCAATAACTGGTGTGAAGCTCAATTTATCTATTTGTGTATAAATTTTTAATGATTATTGTTATTTCATATATTTAAAAAAAGGGAATGACTAACATGCCTTTAAGTACACATGTTAAAACTTTTGTTAATTTATATCTCAAAAAATTAAAGATTTCATGTGAATTAATTCTTCTCAATAAATACTTACTATTTTTAGAATCCTTACCTAACGACATAAGTTAGCAAGACTCTTTAAAAAAATACAATTAATAACAAAAGTAGTTTTGTTTCTTATAATAATGATTTGATGAGTGAATAGTTCCATACCCTGAATCTGAAACAAGTTTACTATCGGCATTGCCATTTATAATGGTTGTCGATGTAATAATCACTACTAAAAAAATAAAAATTAGTGAGGGAAATTTTGTGAGGGAAAACGTGAAATCCCTCTCTAATTCCGTCACTAAATTTTGCGACCATGAAATTTGTGAGGAATTTCATTTTTTCCGTCACTAATTTCCCTCGCTAATTTTGCTTTTTTTTAGTAGTGAATAAGAATCCATTGCAGGGTTCTATGCATATGCATGTTGTAAATACACTTGAGAGAAGAACTAGATGACTCAGTATAGAAATTAAAAGCAGAGAACGATCAATTTTGTTTGTCCAATGACCTTATCTAAATTCTACGGTTGGCTTTGGTATCCGTGGTGGTGTTTCCTTGTATAGATTGGCTTTGGTGAAGCTTTAGTAATATTTTAGTACTATCTGCCTGTACACTATATCACCATAATTAAAAATAGGAAATTAATAATGTGATTGGATCAATGAATGTTTAAAGGTATTGTAATTTTCTGTGATAATTTAAATCCTTCTCTGTAAATTTTATTCTTTGAATGGATTAATTTGGAGAACTTTTAAAATTATAAAGTATATATTTCTAGTTTCTTTTTTGTCTTAACTCTCCGATATCTAAAGAAAAAGGGTCCGAGTAAACAGAGTTCGATCGTTAGACAAATATAGTCAAAAAAATAATGTTTCCACCTAAAATATTAATTTATAAAGTATTTTGTCTAAGTTATATTTAGAGAATTTTTGTTGGAACAAATGTGGAATTTGAGTAAAAAATACTAAACGCAAATTCTTATTTGGGTAGAATCAGTGTTGTGTGAATTGAAAAAAGTGGAAATCTCGTACTGGATGGATCACACATTAGTAATGTTTATATAGTGAGGGTGTACCTCTAATTAATGGGGGTATATAATTATGTTAACGAAGTAAGCACCAGAGAAAATATATATTTTATTATTTGGAAATGATCTTGGCAATATTATTATGGCTTCCCGAACATTGCTCTTTTCTAAGAGAGGCCACATTTCTCGTTAGTCCCGTTACTTATTTTATTATACCTAGATGTATTGAAACTTTGATTATTAATGATATGCTATAAGCACTTTTCCCTAAAAAAGAAAAATTATTCATAAGTAGAAAGTGTTTTCTTAGTTCTCAAGTTTTGCTAAAATATTTTGGAATGCAATTTAGAATATTTTGGAACACAATCTGAAATATTTTGGTAGGTAATCTAATATATTTTACTGCATGATCTGAAATATATTTTGATAATTAATAATATATTTTTGTACTCAATAATATATTCATGTATTGAATAATATATTTTTGTACTCAATATGATATATTTTGATACTCAATTTGAAGATATTTTTGTACTAGATCTAATATGAGAATTACTTGCTCCCAAAGTTTCTCACTTATTAGTAGTGAACTTTCTCTATAAATAGAGAGCTCACACAGTGCATTCCATACACTGAAATTCACAGTTGATGCTTCTCGTTGTTTTTCTTCTCTTCTCCTTCCTTCGAACAAGTCCTTCTCCTTTTTCTACTCTTTCTATCCCTTCGGAATTAAGAGTGTTCTTAAGACCATAGTCCATCGTCGGTTTATTATTCTTTCGAAAATAAGAATGGTTTTAAGAGCTCTTAAGAGCATAGTCCCTTCAATTGTTTATGTCTCTTTAGAATAAATAATATTTTAAGATCATGGTCTTTTTCGGTACAATAAGAATGATCTTAAACACATATATTTTCTTCTTCTATTCATAGAGAAGTTAAATGTTAGAATGGTCGTAGCACCATATTTGAGTGGTTGAAGTACCATATTGATATTTGGAGAAGTTAAAATTAGATGGTAATATCTTCGGTGGTGATTTCGATTTTATTAAAAAAGTACGTTTTTTATCCCGAAAAAACAACAATTTTAAGACGTTTCAACTGATATGTCTACCGAAGAAATTATTTATTGAGGTTTCGTTATCCCTAAATAAAAAAGGATAAATCAAGCTATAGAAATACATCTTTTCGACTGAAACAATGAAGTGTTTGTTGTTATAACAACAACACTAACGAAATTCACATATGCTACTTTGAATCTGTTTTGAAATTTATTTTAAAAAATCAGAACCACACTGTGAATAAATAACTCTAATTGCCAAGAGAATAGGAACTCCAAAAAAGGTCCTAAGTGAAAATTAGCAGCAACCATCAAGAATTGACATTGATTCACAATTTAATTTTAATAAAATTGTGAGAAACCATGTCATATGTCCCGCAATTATATGAACATGTCAAGTGCTGCTTTGTAGCCTAACATGACTATAACGATAAATTCACTGATATGACTAGTTAAATCATTCTAGTTGGTGAATTAAGTGAATGATGGATAAACTTTAGCGCCTCGCATCATGTTTTCTATGATTATCTGCTGAGAATAAGAAAGTGTTGTTAGAATCTTCTTGCACCAAACTAAAGTAGTTGGCATTGGGGATATGAAGTTGCAATTCACGTCCGAAAAGAAAAATTATTCTCTAGGATGTGATGCTTGCTTCAAAAATTAGAAATAATCTGAATCTCATATTTCTACTGAATAAAGAGAGACTTATGTATCATGCATTCTTGTGCAAAAAAAAATGCGCCTTTAATGGTATGTTTAAAATTAAATTCTTCTTATATTTTATTTGTTTTGTGATTTTAATATTTGACATATCAAAATTTATTAGTTGTGTGATTTTAATATTTGACATATCAAAATTTATCAAGTGAACAAGCGTTTAATTTTAAACTTGAGTAACTTGGACTTAATTCCAAAGTTATATGATTAGACAATTTTGTATTTTGCAGTTGAGATAAATGTACCAAAAGTTCATATAAATCAGTGTTTAGAGAATTTGAATATCTAAATTTAATAAATTATGATATGTGCAAACTTGATGGCACATAACCTAGAAATGATAAAATGATATTTTATCTTATTTATGGATGACTACGAATTTTGAAAAATAAAATTGATATGCTTGATATGTTCAATTTTTATAACGAAAATTTAAGTTTATGTTGGATAGAGTACCCAAGTTTATGAACGAAATTTCTAATTAAGAAATTTTTGAAGAAAAGACAATCCAACTTGTCTTATTTTTTGAACTTGAGATTGTCTTGACTATATTTGAATTTTGGACTCCAAGAGAGTTAAACTCACTAGTAGAGCCTATGAATGTTGATCACGCCCGAATCGAATAAAAAAAAGAATTTTGATGAAAATTTACGCTGTGTATTTATGAGATTATATCTCTTTTTTATTCTGAATTTGACCATTTAATTTGATCTTATCTAGAAATCAAATTTTCTTGTGGCAATCATTCTCCACGGTTTATAATTCAACTTCTCCATAATATTTCAATTTCTTGTTTTTATTCTATAATATTTTTTCTTTATGTTTATCCATATTTTCAATTTCTTTATGTTTATCCATAAATTACGTCCTTGTAATTTCATATTTCTCCCACTTTTGGTCCCTTTAATTTCAGATTACTCCACGTTTGGTCCTCATTTTACGTGTCATGTATGCAGATTCTGCTGACGTGGTGAAATGAGGGACCAAAAGTGGAAGAATTTGAAATTACAGGGACAAAATCTAAATCTTTTTTTTTACAGGGACTAAAACCGGAATTCGCTAATATTACAGGGACGAAAAGAGGTATTTACCCAAAAATAAAAAATAAAAAATTGGAATGCGGGCCGGGCTGGCCCATGCACGGGCCGGGCTCAAAATTTACAGCCCATGCATCAATCGGGTCGGGCTGGCCCACCCAGTTATACGCATTGGCCCATCGGGCCTGAGCCGAGCCGGGCCGGCCCATTTGACACATCTACCCGGATGAACCCCTATCCTTTACCGCCAATCTCAAAATATCTTATTTATAAAAGGTCTTATGTCTGTTATACAACTTTTTGTAGCCAAAAATGTTCTAGAAGTCTAAATTACTTCGAGGGTTTTATGATTTGTCTTTTGGAACCATTATCACTGATTTTTTTTCATAACAAGGATTGGACCAAGGGTCAACCTTAATCCCTTATCTTTTTATATTAGTTTTGGAAGTACTTACAAAACACATCCAATAGCTATAACTAAGATGTATGGGTTTTGTAGAAGTAGTCTTAATTGGAGAGTCGAGGCAGGAATTGAATGGGATGTTGGAGACTTGGAGTCAAGTCTTAGTAGAAACGTAAGACTTTTGTTTGAGTAAAAGCAAGACATGGTATATGTAATGTAACTTCAACAAAAGACAAAGTAGTTCAACCTTAGAGGTGAAAGTTGGAGATCATATCATAGAAGTTACACAATTTAGATATCTTGGACATGTAGAGAGACACCCTGTAGATTCTATAGTATAAATACCGTGGAAAATAGGTTTAGGTGGTTTGGACATGTAGAGAGAAACCCTGTAGATTCTATAGTAAGAAGAGTAGATCAGATAGAAAAGTCATATTACAAGAGGTATAGGCAGACCTAGAAGAACAATAAGAGAAACTATTGAGAATGATTTATAGATTAATGAGTTGGATCTAAATATGGTTTATGATAGAACAATATGACATATTTCAATCCATGTAATCAACCCCACTTAGTGGGATAATATTTGATTTTTGTTGTTGTCGTTATCTTTTGGAAGCATTACCTAATGCTCAACAACAACTATTATTTCATTTTAGGATCACTTACAACATTTATTAGTCAATGAGATAACCAACTTCTCGTGTATCACACGAGTCTCAATACTAGTTATTATAAAAAGGGAAAATTACAAGAGGGTGGACTAGGCCAAAACTTTCGGAAAAAAAAAGAACAGAAAAGAAAAAAGAAATAGAAATAGAAAAAATAACAACAGCCGCCTACATAAATCTCAACCTAGGCAAACCACAGCGGTCCGAATAAAAATTCGGCTGAAATTCAGAAGGTAAAATAGACAACCAAATTGCACCATCAACCGAGTGACCCATAAAAGCCAACCTGTCAGCACAAGCGTTACCTTCATAGAAAATGTGAGAGGAGATAACTTGAATACCGGGAGAGCGTGCATTGTGCCACCGATGGCGAAGAAAAACCGGGACCAGCGACGCATTTTTGGAGACAAAAAGCGCACTCGTGGAGTCATTTTCCAACCAAATGTTCGACCACCGCCTCTAAGCCGCATATTCCAAAGCCAAATTAAAATCATGGACTTCTGCAGTGAAAACATAGCATCTACCCAAATTACAGGTAAAGCTGTAACAGCCCGATTTTTCGCTATATTTATTTTAATTACTTTTATTGTGTGTTTATATGTGTTTGTGTGTGATTATTCATCATTGGATGCATTTTTATGGGTTTCCGTGTTAGAAGGGCATTTTAGTCATTTGGACATAAGGGTATTTTGATCATTTTGTGAGAACAGGTAAAATTATAATTTTTGGTGGGAATTAATTTTAGTGATTAGTGAGAATAGTTATTTTGCTAAGTTACTAGAGTAAAGTTGAGATTTTACCGTTTAGTGACCGTTAGTGACAATTTACAGTTATTAGTTAATTATCGGTTAGAGTGTAGAAACATTTGCAAGTTGAATAGAAATGGATTAAGTCCACTAGAAACTAAGTTAAGCCCATTAAGCGGAATACACCATATGAGGTAGTCTTAGAAAATATCATTCATTTCATTTTGGATATTTCTAGAGAGAGGTAGAGAGAGAAAGTAGAGAAGAGAAGAACAAGGGTTAGAAGAGGAGATCTTGAAGAATCAAGAATTGGGGTGAGCTTAGGAGCTAAATTGAAGCCTAAGTTTGGATTAATCTTCATCTTAGGTAAGGGGGTTAGTCTTCATCAAAATCATAATCACTTATTGCAATTTTCAATTATTTGTATGATAAGTGCTTAATTTAGTGCATTGATTAATTGTTCATAAGTGATGAAATTCGTGCTCTAATTATGATGATATGTTTGTATGCATGAAATTGGTGATAATTGAATTGTTGTTGGTGAATTTGCATGTTCAAAGTATGTATAAATGTTAACTTATGAATTATGCTCAAATGGTTGAATTATGATATGTTGTTGTTGAATTATGATGAGAACCATGTTCAATTGATGTTGTTGTTGCTAAGTGATATTGTTGTTGATGATTCATGGCTTGGGTGTTCATAACTCATGATTTGTGATGTGAAATAAGTTGTTGTTATTGGTTTTGTGAGAATGGGTTGATTTGGTGTATTATGTTTAAATGAACATTTTGAATATTTGGTTGTTTAATAAGTTTTTGGTGTATTTGGGTGAGTTAGACAAATTGAATTTTCTATTTTGACGTTAAGAAAATGGTTGTTGAGTCGTTTGGGAGAAAACGAGAGTTTCGTGTGAAACTTCGATTATGAACCATTTTGAAAATGAGTGTTTATGTGAGGTTTGGGCAATTTTTTGTGGGATGGTTGGAACATGAATTTTCTGTGGAATAAGATAGAGCTAAGTGTAAGGATCGCGTAGACGAAAACGGAATC
Source organism: Medicago truncatula (assembly GCF_003473485.1). Taxonomy (NCBI): domain Eukaryota; kingdom Viridiplantae; phylum Streptophyta; class Magnoliopsida; order Fabales; family Fabaceae; genus Medicago; species Medicago truncatula. The sequence continues at coordinate 25,782,478 of NC_053046.1, forward strand.
GAAATTGGATTAACGGTTTGAATTTCTCAGACGAAATGACGAAACGAAAACTGAATTTTTACTGTGCTTTCAATCTGGCTTGAGCTAGCTCTAAGCGAGCTCTCCCTGGAGAAATCTGGCTTAAGCTAGAAATCTGGCTTAAGCGAGATGCCCAGAACTGCACTTCTCGTTTCGTGTGTGTCATACCCCAAATTTGGCCCGTTTAAAATCTTTTATCCGATTCTTTTACCATTTAAAACTCGTTTTTGTGTCGTCTTTAATTATTTAAAAAAAAACTGTCATCTTGCATTTAAGTCTCTGCTCGCTTTTTACAACAGTTAAAATCACTTCATCTGTATTTTTTTTATAGCTTTTAGACGCATTTTATATTTAAAAGTTTTAGTCATAACTGTCAAGTCATTTTAAAAGGTCTAATTGTATTTTAAAAGGCGCGTCTTTTTTTTTTAATCATTTCAGACAAAATTTCGATAGGGAGGATATTTTGAAGTACCTCATGTCAGATTTCGAAGGGACTTTTTTTTTATTATTAATTAATATTTTATTTTTATTTTATTTGTCATTTTTTATTTTTCTTTTTTTTATTATTATTTTATTTTATTAATTTTTTTAAAAAACAAAGAAAGGAAAGTCACTCACGTGAACTTTCTTTCTTCTTTCCTCTTTTCTTTTCTTTTTTTTTCTTATTATTTTTATTTATTAAGTCTTTATCCCCAAGTCTCCAACAGGGGTATTTTGGTCTTTGATCTGTACCAGAGCCAACCCTATTTTGTCACTATAAATACACTGTCCAATCATTGGAAAGAGGGTCCGAAAATTCACTGTAGCCGCGTCAGAGTCAAATCAGTCCAATCAATACAAACCCTAATCCTTTCTCTCTCATACCAAATACAGATCAAACACAAAGAAAAATCACAAAAATTATGAACAATCTCAAGAACACATGAACCTTGACCCTTTCCAAAAATACGAATCAACACCATTTCAACAAAAGAAAAACGGTTCGATCCAATCAACATCACAAAACAACTTTCGTAACAAATCAAAATCGGAAAACGCAAGGTTTAGACCAAACCAAACCGGTTCGAGGACGAAAACGGAGCTGAACTGAACTGAGTCTTCAAGCTTCAAAGAACCAGATCGGAGCTAAATAGACCGGATTCGCGAGAAAGAAAAAGGAACGCGCACATAAAGGAAGAACAAGAGCAAATCGGACCAGAAACAACAACAACAAAGCAAAAAGAGGTAAAAAAAATTTCAAATCTTCATTTGTAGATCTAGCTCAAATCTCTCTACCCTTTTTAAAACTAATACCGGATTTGTATAGAGGAGAAGGAGAAAAAGCTTTTGATGTAAAAAAATTCAAAAAAAATAAATAAAAAAAGCTCCGACGCGGCGGCGCTATGGCCGACCCCCGCGCCGGAGCAGCTCCGACCACCGCCTTCCTCCTTCTTCCCCGATCTGTTTCAAAAGAAAGAGAAGAGAGCTTCTCTCTCTAAGTGTGACTTAGAGAGAGAAGGATTTTGTTTTGTGTATGTTTTTTTTGTTGAAACCGCTTTATATAGCCTGTTTGTTTTATTTTAAATTCCATGCGCAACTTTCCTTCGTGTTATCGTGTACTTGTGAAGCTAGGCCGTCAGATCTACGATCTGACGGCCGATGATGCTCCCATTGTTTAATCCAGCGCGTGTTCTTTTTGTGGTTTATGGTGTGTTTTCTGTTTGAACCGTCAGATCGTTGATCTGACGGTCACTGTGTTTCCTGTGTTATTTCTCTGTTTTTTGAGCTGTTTTTTTTTTAAACCGTTGGATCTTAGATCCTATGGCTGTGATGAGATCTTGGGATTCAGATCTGGACCTCTGGATTCATCCAACGGTCCAGATTTGATCCTGCTGAGCCAATTTTTTTTATTCTTATTTTTAATTGTCTTTATTTTTTAATACTGTTTTTTTACAATTTTTTGACATTTTTGTGCTTAGAAAAAATTCCAAAATATTATTCTCATCATCTTAATTTTCTCTAATTTTAGAAAAAAATCCATCCTATTTGTTTTCTTTTAAATTTTTTTTTGTTTATTTCTTATATGATGATCTTAATTGCTGCTTGTCTTAATTTCCTTGCTTTTTATTTCTTATGTCTCATTCACCATGATATTTCTTATGTTACTAACGATTTAATTTTTGTCTTGAATCATAGCATGCACATTTAATTTTCTCATCATTTTGTTTTGTCATTGATTTAGTGTGTATAAATAGGGAATTGATGTAATTTTATTTCTTGCATTTTTATTTTGGCATAAAGGCCTTAGGGTTGTATTTAGGAATTGATGTAATAATGTAGGTAACACAAGCACCGACACTTGCACCGACACTACCACAATTTATTTACCGTTTTCCGCTCGTTTTTACGACGTTACGTTAGTTTTTACCGTTAGTTTAAAAAAAAATCATTTTTCTCAAAAAATCAAATATGCAAAACTTCAAAATCATTTTCTTAATAACTTTTTTCCTTTATTTCTTAATCAAACTTTCAATCAACCTCACTCATTTCTTTTATCTCATGCCTTGAGGCCTCTTACTCTTCTTAAAACCATTTTCAAAAATCATAAAATCAACCTAACCCACCAAAGAAATTTTTTAGTGGAACTACGTCGGTTTTGATCCCTTTCCCAAAAAGGGTACGTAGGCAGAGGACCTGTCCTTCCAAATCAAATAAAAATAACCAAAAACATACTCCTTCTCCCTCCATTCTTTCACTTAGATTTTTAGGTAATAATTTTTCAAGTAAGCCAAATGAATTTAGCACAAGATAATCTAGGTAAGCGGTTCCTTCGGAGTACCGAAGTCGTTTAGGGTGCTTAACACCTTCCCTATTCGAAACCAACCCCCGAATCCAAGGTCTCGATAAAAGTTTTTTTACTCATTTTTTCCCTTCCCACGAATAAAAATTGAGAGTTCAAAGATTGACGATTCAAATCAATCAATGGTTTGATATCCGAAAATCGGGGAGCACGGTGTGTTTTGGGCTATGGGGACCAATCCGGGTGGTTCCAAACTGATTCTTTTGATGTAATTAAATGTATTTGAGCTTTCTAAACCTTTTGTAACATCAATTGAATTAGATTGGACTCGGTTTTGTGAATCGTATCATAACTTTTGAAAATAGTTCAAGAACATGAATTTTTCCAAAAACTCGATTTCTCAAAGAAAAAGCGTAGGATTAAGATAGTATAGAGATTATATGATTACTGAAAATGGTAGTGATTGGTTTCCTTGAGTTTTATTTGGTTTTGGTTTTGAAAATGGGAGATTCTTGTGAAATGTCAAGAGAGACGAACATTGATGAAAATATCCTTTTAAGCCAATCATCTTATAACTCTTTCATAATTAGTTTTGTATGACTATATGGAAGTATATGATTGATAGTTGAGAATTGAATGTGATGTTTATCTTAAGGTGATGTATTTTCCTCTTTACTTGGAATGTGAGCAAATCATGTATTTGATATGAAGTTATGTGAAGGTGATGATATTGGTGAATCCATGCATATATTGTTTATAACAATATGGTGAGTGAATACATATGTTGTTGTGAATTGTTGGTGATGTGCATATGTGTAGAGAAATGATGAATTGGTGTGAGTGCATTTATGCAAATAATAATGGTGAGAATTTGGTGAGTTGTTGTGTGAACATATGCATTGTTGTTGAGTCATATGTTCATGCATACATGACTGATGGAGACGGATATTTTTATATATCCAAATGGTGATGATATTGGTGATGATTATGGTGTTCAATTGGCATCATGGACGACGGCCTAAATATTGGTCAGACCGGTACCGCATGCATATAGAGTTGTGTCTAGGATCATATCATGTTGTGGCATGAGTCCTAGTTGTGAGAGTATTCGATGTACTTGTGGTTGTGCATGATTAATTGCAATATGTGCATTTGATTGATTGATGAATAGTGTCATGATTGACTATATGAATTGATGAACTTGTGAATTGGTGAGATTGTCGTATGAAATGTGATTAATGATTGTTCATGAAATATGATTGAGGATTGTTCACGATATATGTGAATGATGATTGTGTATGAATAACTGTGAATTAATATTTGTTCCTGACACATATGATTGGTGATTACTTGATGTGAAACATTGGGGGTATGATGTAAGTATTGATATGAGAGTATTATTATTTATCAAGTGCATGATGTTTATATAGAAATATCCATGTTAACTGTTATTTGGATTATGATGATGTAATGCTTACCCCCAGTGGTTTGTCCGCCAGCTTGCCTGTATGGGTGAGTAGACGTTGTGCTGGAGTAGTGCTTGGTGAGTTTGTGCTTGGAGATATCGGGAGCTTTCTCCGATATCGGTGTTGAGTTTAGTCGGCTCTGATCTAGGCTTGTTGTGTCGGTCTAGATTAGTTTATTTTGGTCTTTGTTTTGGATTATTATTATGTTTGGAGATTACCCGTATGTTGGGATTGTTGAGATTCATCTATGTGATGTAATAATTGATTCATGACATGTATATTTGGATTACTCTAGTTTATATTTCGCTGCGACTGTTGAGGTTTATATACATGTTTATGGTTTTGAACTTTTGTATGATGACATAGCCTCTATTTCTTGAATAAATGTTTTATTCGCATGATTATTTGCTTTAATAGAAATAGGAGTGTTACAAAAGCCACCAAGAAAAGTACCTAAATGGTCCTGAAACAATCCCTCACAGGCACCGTGATTATCAATCGTAGAACCAAATGTGTTGACTATTGGTCAATATGGCTAATAAGGTAGTGCGCTAGAGGGGGGTGAATAGCGCTTTTAAAAAACTTTTCGGGGTTTTGAAAAAAATGATTTCAATCGAATTAACTATTTGGAAATACACCTGAGCAATCACAACAATTAGCAAAAGGATAAAGCTATGTGCTAATAAAATTTAATGTAGAATGGAGAGATTCACTATACAAATCTTGTTTTAATCAAAAGTTAATCGTTCTTGACCAATTTTCAAAACTTAAACAATTTCAAACCAAACCTATATGAAAATATAACAATGCTATCAAACAAATTCACAATGCATATGCCAATGATGAATTGAATAGAATTGAAACCTATTGATCCAAGCTAAGTACTAAAACCTAATTCAAGGAATTAGATTAATTTTAATCAAAAAGAACTTAGATCAACACAAGTTGAAGTACACCTTCACCAAGGTCATCCACTAATAGTAAAAATGTTGAAAACAAATGTGATTACAAGAGTTCCTTGAAACTAATTCTAGTTCTTCAACCCCTATGTAAACACTCCCCCAAACTTCAAATAACTTTTGAATTTGGTGCTCCTTGAATCTTCGAACTATTGATTACCCGTGCACCCCTTCGAACTCTTCACTCAAGTCTTCGATGCTACATCCGGTTAACGAATCCCCTTCGATTGCAAGAACAATTAGAAAGAACCCCAAGCCCTTTCGAGGTGGAATGAGTTTACCCGATTCACTTTGGAACCTTGATTAAGCCCAACCAATTTCCTTGAGAGAACCAACTTACAATACCTATAAGCACCCTAACAAATCAATGTGAATCAATGTACAAAGTGATTATATCTCTTTTTTATTCTGAATTGGACCATTTAATTTGTGAATCGATTCAGACATCAGAAATATGAGCCATATGAACATGAAGATTGATACGATTGAAGCAATAACTGAAACGATTCAAAATCCTCAGGGTGAAGATTAATACGATTCAGATTAAAATGAATCAGTTCAATGCAAGTTAGAGAGTTTCCATGATACGTTTCAAGTTAGAATAATACAATTCAGAGGTGAATTGGTTCGCAGTTTTCTGAGTCAATTCACACAAGTCAGGGAGTTGAGTGATGCGATTCAAATATCACTGAATCGATTCTTTAGTGCAGAAACATGTTTTTGACAGCAAGTGAAGATAATTTTGACAACTGGAAAAAGGAACATTGAGCCATGTATCACTAAGGTGCTTTAAACAAGTTCTAAGTCTAACCTACAAAGACTATGCTAGGAAAAAAACAAGCACATTAAGAACATCGTCAAAATAATAGTTGGCATAACATGCTACAATCTCCCTCTTTTTGATGATGTCAAACCCACTATGTTGACGATAATTTGCTCCCCGTGAAACTTAGCATACAAGACATACAAGCATAGCAATACATAGTGTTTCCATGCACATACACAAACAAACATACACAAGCAAGCAAATAGATGAACAAGAAGAAGAATCTCTGAAAAGATAACTAAACTCATAAGTTCAACATACTAAACTAAACACATAAGTTCAACATATGAAACACGTCAACCAATTCCCTTTCTCCCCTTTTGACAACTTCAAAAGGAGAAAAATGAGAAAAGAGGTCTAAAAGCGACGCCATTATTACAAATAAGGACTTGAAATCAACCCTTTGACTTTGTTATGGTTGGGTAATGACTAATTGTTACTCCCTCCGTCCCTAAATAAATGACCTAGTTGACTCTGACACACATACCAATGCATATGTTTTATCTTTGATATCTTCAATTATCTACTAAAAAAAATTATAAAAATTTAATATTTTAAAAATAATTATCGAGACGAATCCAACAACATCTTACATGATATTATTTATCTTTGTGAATTAGTAGAAAAGTATGGTCAAAGTATATCAAGTCAATAATGCATATTGTCAACTAAGTCATTTATTAAGGGACGGATGGAGTATTTTGTCCGTACTTCTGTCCGTTGAAATATTGTTATAATTATTGTCTATCTTCTCTGACACATCTTATGCTGGAGGGATAGATTGGTGGTTAATATATTCTATTTTTATTTTTTTTTAAAAATAATATATTATTAGTCTCTGTAAAAATCAACTTGCGCTAGCATATTCTTAGATATTTTTTCTGACGTACGTATAATTAATTAACCTTATATAAAGAATGTGGCGTATTATAGCCAGGGACGTACCCATGTACATCACACTGTGGGCCAAGGCCCTCACTTCTATTTTATTTTTTCTACCATATATATATATGTGTTTCTTCCTTGGCTTAGACATGTAGTTTTGATATCTTACTCTTCTATGACCTATATTTATAAGTATAATAATAATGTATGCAACTATTAAAGCCATCCATTTCTCTTCTTTTAATTTGCAACTATTTGTTTTTCTTTTAAAAAGTTGTTGACAAAGGTCCATTTAGGATCATCATCCAGGGGATCTCAGGTCCAGCAAAATCATGTACCAAATGCCTCATCGAGACATGCATAATCATGTACCAAATACCTCATCGAGACATTAATATTTATACGAATCTTCAATGCTCCAATTATAACGTTGTCTAGTTTAATAAGAGTTATCTTTTTATGTTTTAACATTTCTGAATCTAAAAGAATATATTGAAATAATTCTAGTTAAAAAATTATTGAAATATATATATATATATAGGAGTTTGCTACAATAGACCCACTCATTTTTACGAAGATTTAAACAACCAACACCTTTTCACCTAGACACAAAGATCCTTATTTTTGTTTTTTGAACCAAATATATTAGATAGCATCACTGATATAACTTATTTTCAAGATAGGGTTATATTAGCACCAAAGAATTTAATTGTTGATCAAATAAACGATTATATGTTGGATTTGATATCAGATTTAGAATAAGTTTATTTGAGTTAAGATTCCCCGCTTTCATAAAACAAAGATGGTGATGTGATTGATGATGTTCACACTCCTAAATTTCTCCACACCACCCCGAGTTGGTGAAGGATAGTAAAAAAAAAACTCGTAGCTGCATTGTAGCACCCGCTCTAACTTTCTCTTCTTATCTTGTGTGGATCAAGAATCAATTTGACATTCAAATTGTGTAAAGTTAGGAAAGAATTTCAAATTTCTAACCCATTTAATTATAACTTTGACTAATTAAATACTTTATAAATTAATATTTTAGCTGGAACAATTCTTTGCCTGACTATATTTATTTCATAGTCAACTTTATTTACCATGAAGTTTTTTACTTAAAAATCGGAGGGTTAAAACAAAAATAAAAAATATTATATATACTTTATAAATATTCATCGTTTTAAAAATTCTCTAAATTAATCATTCAAATACTGAAATTTACAAAGAAAGATTTAAATTTTTACACAAAAATTACATTACCTTAAAACATTTCTTCATCCAACCACAAAAAATATCAATTAATATTTTCCTATTATTAATTATGTTGATATAGTGTACAGGCAGATAATACTAAAATATCAATGAAGAAGGGTAAGAAGACTGAGTACTGACTATTGAAGGAGTGAGTCAAGTCAGCTGTAGAATTTAGATAAGGTCATTGTACAAACAAAATTGATTGGCCAGCCCATTGCCACCCACCTCATTTATTAGCCAGTACATTTTAATGCTTTCTCTGCTTTTAGTTTCTTTCTATACTGAGTCATTTTTAGTTCTTCTCTCCAGGTGTATTTGCAATATGCAGAAAGTCCTGCAATGGATTGTGATTATTATTATTATCATTATAAATGGCAATGCCGCGACAAACGATAAACGAGCTGATAGGAAACTTGTTACAGATTCAGATTCAGGTATGGAACTATTCACTCCAAATCATTATTATAAGCAAGAAACTTGCTTTTTGTTATTAATATTTTTGTAGATATCTATACTCTATATAGCTGAGGTTTTAGCAAATTAAATTTCTTATTGCTGGAGATAAGGGAGGAAGAAAGGTGTTTACTGTTGGGTAATACTTTTTTTTGCTGTATTCATCGATTCCTTATATATAATACAAGAGTTTGACTAAGTTTTTTCTTTTAGTCTATTTTATTTTCTATTTTATCCTTTAATAATTTTTTTTAAGATATTAATTAAAAGAATTAAATCTCATTAAATTATAAGCAGTGATATTTGAACAATCATTTTTGACAACTATCATAACAACTTCTTTTTTATCTCTTTTTATTGGTCAAAAAGAATGGAGAGAGAAAAATGAAAAGAGAGAATAAATAAATAATGTGAGTATGAGAGATAAAGTTGTCAGGAAGTTGTCACAAAGTGGTTGTACAAATATCATTTCTCTTAAATTATAGTACTACACCACAAACAATATTTATACAATATACATATTTGTATAATCTTTTTTTGACAACTTTCTCTTTCATAGTCACATTATATTTTTACTCTCTCTCTTCCTTTTTCTTTCTCAATTGTTTTTGACCAATGAAAAGAGAGAAAAATGAGGTTCTCAAAAAAGTTGTTAGCAAATGGTTGTTCAAATATCATTCCTCATGTACAAAGGGGATAGGAGATTTTCGACTGAGTTTTTTTATTATTTTAATTAAACTTTTAAAAAAAAATCTTTTATATCAATTATATTATTTTGTTGGTGTTATTAAAAAAGATAAGAATTTTATATTATATATTTGCTATTAAATTATTATTGTCATTTAAAAAGATATGCATCGTTTAAAAATACATCTTGATTACAAACTTACATTTACAAACTCGGTGTTAGGAAATTGAAAAACAAGACATATCTCTTTTATTAAAAAAAAAATAAAAAAATATTCATTTGATATAATTTTACTCTCTCCGTTTTAAATTGTACGTCGTCTTAAAGAAAAAAAATTGTCTCAAATTATATGTCGCTTTACAATACCAATGCAACATTAATGTTACTTTTCCTATTATAACCTTAACTATTTATTAATTTCTCTTCTTTCAATCCTTTCATTTATATTTTCAATTTTATAAAAGAACTCATAATATCTTTTTTCCACACAATATTAATTGCATTTCTTAATATGTGTGAAATGTCCAAAACGTCATACAACTCATAATAATCTGAAACCTAAAACCAAATTATTCTCCAACACCATGAATCCATGAAACTAACAGGGATGAAGGGTGTCAAGAAGAACGAGTGACCGGAAACGAACATGGTCATTATTTCACCCTTCTATCTCAAATTTTAAATATTTCTCTTACTTGATTAATTCAGTGTAAAATCTATGTCACAAAGGTGAACTCAAACATCTTCAGTCAAATAGTTTATTGATAGAATTAACTTGAATGGGCCTCCCCTGTTTCATTTTTCTATCAATTCTTTAACGACGTTAACATATTTGCAGGTGTGATAAGCATTGATTGTGGGGTAGATGAAAGTTACACTGATAACACAAACAATTTTCCATATCAAGCCGATGATATCGCCGTCATCCGGTTTGGTCAAACCAGAAATATATCATCAGATTATGAACATTCCAATCCAGGGCAGATTAATAAGCAATTGAAGTCATTGAGAAGTTTTCCAGACGGGAAGAGAAATTGTTATAACTTAAAACCTAAACAGGGAAAGAACCACAAATATAGTATAAGGGCTTATTTTGAATATGGAAACTATGACAACAAAAATAAAGTACCAATTTTCGATCAGCATCTTGGAGTCAATCTTTGGAGGCACATACAACTGATTAAAGTTAACAGCATTCTACGTTCCGAGGTTATTCATATCAGCTCAACAGACACAATCGAATATTGTCTTGTAAATACCAATCAAGGGGTACCTTTCGTTTCATTATTGGAACTATGGCCTTTAGGTGATTTTAATGTTTATCAACCGTCATTAACTTTATTGACTCTAGATCTCAAGGGACGAATCAACCTTGGCGGGTCTAAATTTGACTTCATCAGGTGACTTAACTTCAAACCTATATTTCTATGCTTTGATGTTACATGCTTGTTGTTCAAAATTTACTCGTATAACTAAGATGTGTGGCCTGACAAATGTCACATGATTAATATACTCGGCTAAATTAACCATCTATTTAAGAGGTTCGATTATGGGAGCCTAGGACGGACCTGGACTCAGTATACCAGTGAGGCACAATTTTTTGCAAGTCTGCGTGTTTCCAATATTTCAAAGTTAGTGACTTTGTTACTCTCACTGCTACGGGCTTTGGATGGTGGTGGTCGGTTGGTGATAGGATTTTGCCAAGTGTATCAAAACTATCGAAGTAATAATAAGATCGTATCCACGAGACCGTTGAAAAGATAGCGTTGCCCTAGGCAGTTTGGTTGGTTTTAGTAACATAATCTTGAAAAGACGATTAAATTTGGGTTTAGAAAATTTATGAAAATAATGGTTAAGACGTTCAAATCCTCTAATCTTTCTGTATGTTAATTTACCCCCTTTTCAATCAATGTCTACCTAGTTTAACGATATATTAACAAAACAGTTCTACCCAATCTCTTGACCTAGAACCCTCTCCTAAAGTTTTAATCCTTTAATTTCTTAAGTGAATTAGAACCTTTGGAGGTTATAACCTAATAATTGTCTATCTCTAGCTTAATTTCTTAGGTTAACCATATTTCCTAGATCAGATTCAAAAGTCATGGCTAGTGGTCATTCAAGTTCTAAGATCAATCTATACATTCAAGATGCTAGTGCTAGTAGTAGTCAATCATAAACATACAAACAACATTAAACATAAGGAAATATGAATAAAACTATATTTTTATTGAGATTCAAGGGAGTTCATACAAATTAGGAAGCCATACAATCACATCAGATTCAAGTCTCAACCACAATCGAATTTGTTACTCATAGCTAAAGTACAAACAACTAATTCAAAATAAAGATTCATTACATGTATTGTAGGACTGACTATGAGTTTTGATGGTCTCCCATTGGATCTCCAACTGCTAAGCTCCAAAATATGCTTTTTGTCTCTAAAATTTCGAACCATTCTTTAGAAAATGTGTTTGCCCTATATAGACACGGTGAAAATCGGGCCTCAAACTCGTAAAATCAGCCCTCGAAATCATCATTAAATCAAATGTCAGCTCCACATTCCTACGAAATCGGCGCACGAAAAATGTCGAATCAAACTGGCTTTTTGTGGCTTGAAATCGGCGCCCGATTTGTGCTTCCTCATGCTTCATGCTTCCTCTTCTTTTAAATCTCCAACTCCCATAATTACAATGAGTTTCAACCTAAAAATGACTAACAAAAGAGAGATGACAAAGTGTCATCAATGAGTGGTGCTTCTGCATTTGTGTATGTGTGCGTGCAATAGAAGAAGGAAACGATGTTGTGTGGTGTTGGGAAAAATCAGAAAAGATATATGTGTGTTTATGTATTGATGGGTTGGGTTGGTCGACAATAAAAAAAAAAGTTGACTCCTTTTTTCACTTTATTAATTTTTTGTGTGCCTTATAAAGTTTAGATTATATAATCCGAACAACATAAACACCCCATGAAAACCTCCAAAACATGTTAAAACTATACAAATTTTATAATTCGAATAGGGCGCGCGGGAAACTCATATGGTGAAAAAAGAAATGACCTTTTTTTTTAAATAAAAATTGGGTCTGGCCTAGTGTGGCACTTGTCACACCATGCTTAGTTCAAGTCCATCTATGATGAGAGCACTACGTATAGAAAAATGATTTATGTTATGATAGATGAACCAATGTAAACTCCTATTCGTTTTGACTTATTAGAGCTTATCTAGTAGTATAAGTATTGTGAGATCCTAAAACAAAAAAAAATTGTGAGATTGCTTGATAAAGTTTATAAAAACAGCTTACGACGTTTTTAATAAACTTTTTTCAACTTATTTTTATAATTTCTACAAGATAGCTTGTGAAAATAGCTTATAGCATATACAAAAACAACTTACATTGATTTATCTCATACTATAAAAATGCTTATAATAAACGCTTGTGTTATAAGCTAAAAATAGGATATTTATCCAAACAAGGCCCAACACAAGAAGATACTTACACCTCAAGTCTGATATCAAGAGAGAAGAACATACTCCATCCGTTTCAAAATATAAACAAATTTTATTTTTTAGGTTCATTCAATTAATGATGTATGTGGCCATATTATGACCCACTCATTTTTACTGAGATTTAAGCAACCAACACCTTTTCACCTAAACACAAAGACCCTTATTTTTGTTTTTTGAACCAATTAAAAATTAAAGGACACAAATGTAATTGTCAATTTATCTTCTTTTTTTTTCTATTTTTTTTTACGGTGCTTTGTGTCTCCCTTTCTCTTTCTTACTTCATGTCCATCGTTTTTGCCATTCACCAGGTTCCATGAATTGATGATGTTTCTTGCATCCATTCAATTGTATACTTAGCTAATTATCATTCACTATATATATATAGAGTCAGGATCCGTTGACATCAGGTGACGAATTCGTTGACACTTATCAATGGATCCTTACTCATATATATATATATATATATATATATATATATATATATTATATTTGTGTTTTTCTATTATGTGCAAATTTGTACATGTTAAGAAGTTTAAAATAGTAATTTTATATTGAAACTTGTACATTTTGTATTAAATATATATAACTTTTTAATTAATAAATAATTGTTGTTTCTAACAAAAACTGTATACTTTTAATTTATTTAACATGTGCAATATTGCATATGTTAGACAAACTCATATTATTTTTATAGCAACAACACTATGGTAAGAGGGATGGGTAGCCCAATTAATTGAGCTATGGATATGAAAAGTTAAGTGAGAGAAGAGAAACATGGGAAATTGCTACACCAACTTTTTCTCTGAACAACTCTCCTCTCCATATGGAAAGACTTTTTTTGTGTAGATCACATCTTTTGAAATGTCTTTACATCTTTATTTCTCAACTATACAACGTGGTTACTAATCAATGTAACAGTACCTTGTAAAAATACTTGATATGTTCAGTAGAATAAACAGTTAGTTCCAATCATCTTTACCTCTAACAAATGGAACCTAGTTTTTTTTTGTCTGTAAACAAAGTGACTAACGCCGCTAAAAATGCACAAACATAAAGTGGAAGATTTCGAGTTCGAACCGCAGACACCACAGAAGATGTCTAGCCTAAAAATATTAGTATTACCAGTTATGCTAGACCTTACGAATAAAACCAATTTTTTTACCAATTACGCTAGACCTTACACATAATGCAACCTAACGAGGTATGATTTGGTAGGTACACGGACGACATATTTGGTAGGTCTTGGTTGAACAGAAAAATATATGATATGAATCCAAAGAAGACATCATTATCTATTAATTTGGATACACTTGATAACACTTACAAGCTTCCAATCGAGGTTTTGAACTGTGCAGTTGAGGCGGTAAACCTGTCCAGTTCTTTGGAATTCATGTTTAATCACAGCAAAGATGAAGAGTATTATGTGTATCTTCATTTTTTTGACTTCTTGTCTAATAGTAACCAGAAAAGGATAATGAATATTTCTATCAATGGTCCTGATGGGGTCACAGAACCCCCTCTCACTCTTGAATACCGGAAGCCAACCACCATAGTTATGAATATTGAAAAAGGAAACGGCATTGATAATATTTCAATTGAAGCAACCTCTGATTCTGATTTACCTGCCATGCTCAATGCCTTTGAGATTTTCAGGGTAATACCTGAGACCTTTTTAGCCACGCAACAAGCCGATGGTAAGTTTCTCCTATTATGACTAAGGATCCTCACATTTTCGTACAAATAAGATAAATCTTGCATCATGTATAAGTTATTTTTTATAATTAGATTAATAAATCTCACTATTAGATCGAATGTGATATGAGACTTATTGATCCAATGGTAAAAAACACATGGGGCAAGACTATTTTACTTTTCTGCTCCTACATTCTCAAAAACCCCAAAATTTGTTTTTGTCGAATTTGCTTAACTGATTCGGATAACATTTGTCTGAATTGAGTACAAAATTATTGCAGGAAATCTAACATCAATGTTGTATTTCGTACTGGTACCAATGCATTATTTAACATCCCCTTAATGATGTTTAACATTTTACATTAGACTTCATGAAGTCTAGTGTGGGGTATTAGAGTTCCCACAAGGAAAAAAGGATCTTGGGGGCTTTTAAGAATGTATGGTGGATAAGAAATTATCATTATTTTTTATTAATTACTGAACTTGATTGCAAGCAAATTGTAACCGTAAAAGATAAATGATTTCTTGGACTTCATAAAAGCTAAGCTCCCTCCCCGAACGGTGCTGCTGATGCTCCGAGTACATGTTATACAATTTTGAAATCTTAACAAATTTTTAGGCTTGTTAAAAATAAAACAGTTGATGCCATCTGGTATATCAGAGACATTTACAATATCTCCAGAATAGATTGGCAAGGTGACCCATGTGGACCAACAGGTTTTAGATGGGAAGGTCTCACTTGCAGCGGTGAGAATAATCCAAGAATAATTTCACTGTGAGTACTTGTATTCTCAAATTTTACAATATTGTTCTATTAATTGGAGGTCAAGTCGACTAACGTGTGTAGACATTGGGCTTTTTGTTCGATTTGAGCAGAAACTTGAGCTCAAGCAAATTGTCAGGCCGGATAGATGCTGCATTCTCTAAACTCACAAATTTAGAGATTCTGTAAGTATCTTCTTCTTGTTTCAATATCATTGTTCAAGCCCTATGCTGGAACAATATAGATTCTTTGAAGATCTGAATTGTCAAGACTAAAACAATAATTGTTATTTTACAGAGATTTGTCAAACAATGAACTGACCGGGGACCTGCCAGAATTTTTAGCACAATTACCGCGTTTGAAAATCCTGTAAGTTTATGGTGTTGTGTATTAGCATAATTTCCATATAGGGAAACTTTCCATGTCTCACATGTTACCACATTTTTGCAGTAATTTGTCACGGAATAATCTCACAGGTCTCATTCCCGAGTCTCTAAAGGAGAAGTCACATACTTCTTTGAAATTGAGGTTTGCTTTTGGCCGATATATAGCTAAATATTAACATATAATAACTTTATTATTGTTATGATGAACATAAACATGTTACAATTTTAGAAGATTTTGTTTTTCTTTTCCTTATAGATATTTAGTTTGATTTAACACCAAATTGAAATTCTTCATTTACCATCAGCTGTATGATAACAATTTTTTTTGGATAAGCAACTGTATGATAACCAACACTTTCTTACTTGCAGTTTGGATGGAAACCTTGGTCTTTGTCAGACAGGCTCATGCAAAAGCAATAAAAAAAAATGGAATGTTAAACTGATTGTATCAATAGCAGCAACAGTTGCAGTCCTCATAATAGTTTCCGTTGTTGTGTTGATCTTCAGAACTAGAGGTATGTATGATAATTCTATAATGATAAGTGTTATGCTCATGTCATTGTGATGTCATTTTTCATATATGATCATATTTTCATTCTTTTCGTTATGAACCTACAAATCTTTGTTTGCAACTTACGAGGGACGGGGATAGAGGGCTTTGGAAGGGAACTGTATGGTAGCAGAATTATGAAGAGATGAATTTAAAGTTTTCACTATTAAAGGGATCTCAGTAAACAAAGAAATATAGAGATTAACATAAAAGTTAGCACAGAAGTAGTCAATAGAAAGAAGGAAATATCATCAAATTCTTCACACCATTTATAGCATGCCAAGGCAAATTTTCTGTTAGCCTTTCTTTTTATGTCATTTTCTCACCTCCTACCTTTGTAGATCTTATGCCATGTGTCCCTTGTTTTCCTCATTGCCATATTTTTTGCCCAAAATTATCTTTTGCATTCATAAGTAGTATGTACTGGTGTGTCTTTACACATGCAACATGAGTGCCAAATAGAATTGATGCTTTAAGTGCTGTCTAAAATTAACTAACTCTAAATACCTATCAGTTGCTTGAAGTTTAAGGTTCAAGGCTATGCGGATGCTTCTTGTGTTTTAGGTTTTAGAAGCCTACTTCTACTTTTGTGTTGTTCATGATTTGTTTAGTTTTGAGAATTTTGACGGAATGTGCATAGAAGTTGAGATGAATCAATGAGGGGCTGTTTTGTTGATTTTGTTGCTCTGTCATGATGGTTCTATAGTGCTTGTAAGCTGCAGTACTTTCGATAAACAACTTAATTAAATGCTTATAGAATAAGGGCTTATCATATAAGTGCTTGTGTATAAACTAATTTTATAACAAGCTAAAATCAAATCAAATTTAAGTTGAAAATACTCTGCCGACTTTTCATAAGTTGTTTCAATAAACTCACCTTACAGATAGTCTCACAATTATGCTATAGTAGACAAATTCAGATGAGCCAATTCAAACGAATCGTACATAGAATCTTAGTTTCAATATTTACATAGGTCCAGGCCCGGCTATGTTTCCAAAGTCAAATATGGATGAGCAGCTAAACACGAAATGTCGTGCATTTTCTTATTCGGAGGTTGTTAGTATGACTGATGATTTCAGACAAATGATTGGAAAAGGTGGATTTGGGAAGGTTTATCTAGGTTTAATACCTGATGGTGAAAATGTTGCCGTGAAGACACTCTCTTTATCAGAATTGCAAGGGCATAAGGAGTTTATATCAGAGGTTAGATACATCAATGCATTAGTTAATATTTTCTTTATATTTGTGTTATTTCAAAATCCAATATTACAATAATATTTTAAGCCTTTTCAAAATAATAATATTTTATCATAATACCGATTAGCCCTCAATTCCATATTTATTTTAGAAACTCTAAAGACAAACTCTTCTCCTCTCTCTCGAACAAACATCAATTGAAGGTGAACAAATTTGGTGAAAAGTTTTCATTGATATTCTGTTGCTTATGTTATTAAAAAAAAGTGAGTTGATGAGTGATTTTCTCTTCATTTTTTGAATCTTTGGAAATCGTACGTAAATTCTACATGAACTCAATTCATGTAGGTGTTCCTAAATTGAATTCGCATATGTGAATTTTTTAAATGTACTGAATTCACATACTAAAATTCCAAGTTAATGCAAAATGAATTGGCATGGAGCAACATGAATTCACTGAAGCAATTCACTTGAACTCATTTCACATAAGATGAAGAGACAGACAAACCATGAAAAAGTAAGAGGAATTGAGACAACAGAGATGAAAGTGGGAAGAAAGAAGGGAAGGACATTTTTATCAAATTGTGGTGTAACTAAAAGTTCATATATAGCGAGGTGATGTTAAAAGAATAAATCATATCGTTTTCATCATTAAACATTTTTTTCTTTCTTTCATCAACTTTGAATTGTAGGTAAATTTATTGATGCCTGCTCATCATAGAAATGTCGTTTCTCTTGTTGGTTATTGTGCGGATGGTGGAATTAGAGCACTTATTTTTGAATATCTACCAGGCGGGAACCTTCAGCAACGGTTATCAGGTATAATGTAGTATATAGTCTTACAATCATGACACCTTATGACTCGATGTAAATACTAACCAAATAAATATAATTCGTGCATTTTGACGAATGGGAATTTACTTGCATGTACAATTGCATAACTATAAACTTTGGCAGATAAAAACCCAAATGTTTTGGAATGGAATGAGAGACTTCAAATTGCATTTGATGTAGCAAATGGTATGCAACTTATTTCAACCATGTCCATCCTTTTATATTTGTTTTCTTTCTGAAGTAACCAAATTATTCATAACTATATGCGACTGATATTTATTGGAAATACAGGTTTAGAGTATCTGCATAATGGATGCAAGCCAGCTATAATCCACAGAGATTTGAAACCTCCTAACATCTTGCTAGATGAAAACACGCGTGCAAAGATTTCAGACTTCGGATTGTCTAGAGCTTTCGCAAATGACAGTGACACTCATATCCTAACTAATTGCTTTGCTGGTTCACATGGTTACATTGATCCTGAGTAAGTAAAATAAAATAAGTTCTCATTTATTATAATGTTTACTAAAAGTTCAAAAATAGCATTGTTCTCAAATTATTTTGCAAGATTTTTAATTTTTTTTTTTATTAAATTTATAATCAAGGTATGAGATTTAAAGAAGCAGAGCTATTGTAAATCTCTTTTTTGACCGAGGAGTATGGTGTTTGATATATTTCTAGAATGCGGTACCTAATTGAAAAGCCTTAAAAAAAGTCTAGATTATTCGACTTCGAGAAACATTTTCAAGTACCAATTATAGACCTGCATGGGTATTACTGTATTACGCCTATGAGATTTAGTGTCAATATATAACATTGAAGGATTCATCATACTACATCTCTCGTCCTACAATCAATCATTCATTTCCTATTGTATTGCATCGTGTTCATGTTACGAAACCGACCACTTGTCAAGTGTTGTTTTCCTATTTTATTTTATTTTTCAGTTCATTATGATTGTTATACGTGCCATTAAAACTAAATACGATTAAAAATATTACGCATGTAACATAATTATATTTTTTCTGCAGATTTCAGAACACAGGAATTCTCAATAAAAAGAGTGATGTCTATAGTTTGGGAGTAGTTTTGCTGGAGCTAGTTACAGGTCAACCAGCGTTAATTGGAACACCAAACAATTATATTCACATACTACCATGGGTTAATCGAAAACTTGAAATAGGAGATGTTCAAGGAATAGTTGATCCAAGGTTACAAGGTGAATACAATAGAGATTCGGCTTGGAAACTCATTGAGACAGCCATGTCTTGCCTTTCCCAGTTTGCAACACAGAGGCCTGACATAAAAGAGATTGTCTCAGAGCTAAAGGATTGTTTGTCTCTAGTAATGCCTATTGAAAGGAGTGCAAGCCAAAGGAGAAGTTTATCAGTCAAGGGCTCTATGCAGATTGAAATCAATGAATCAGATATATGTGGTCCAAATCCTAGGTAGGGTTGTTTGTGATGCAGCTCATATTCTCTAGTTTGCAATGATATACTCAATCTTCTATGTATTGCATATTGTTGTTTTGCTCTTTCTACTTCTTTTTTGATTTGTTCTTTATGGATCTTTTAATTTCTTAATAGAAATCATTACTTGGTTTTAATTTCATGTTACCCTTTATAGATAATATTGTCAACCAAAACAAAGTTATTTATAGGCTTCCGTTTTTACAATTAATGAAAACTACAATTATAACAAAAAATTGATATTTATTAAAAAACACAATAAAATAATATGATATGTTAATGAGTTGAGTTCGCGGGTTCAAAATATCAAACCTGCTAACCAAGCCAAACACCAATAAATTTGAATGAGTTGGTTTGGGTTGGACTTGAACTTAATCAGAATTTGGATAAAATGCAAGTCAGGTTGGATTACGTGGTTCCCCGTTTGACCTGTACCTATGAACACCTCTAAAAATGTTCTTGTCTTTTAAAATTATAGTGAAGTTTCATTCCAATCTTTCACAAAAATCTCAGAATTCATATAAATCTTTGATAAATATAAGTACATACAAAATTAAACTGAGACATTTGAGTCTCTTAACCATTACTTCTCTTCAAAACATCCGTTAAATGATCACGTGTAATGGTAAGGGGACATGGTCCCTTACGTAAGAGATCATCAGATGTTCAATTACCACCTCTTGTGCATGAAAAATATTCAGTTTGGAGATGAAACTCACCTTGGTATCTCACAGGTTCCTCGACAAAGATTAGTCGCTGATAAGTGGCGGTGGAAACTTTGTACCAGTTTCATAGTAACCCAAACACAAAAGAAATAAAATTACAGCACCCAAGTTTAAAGTTTTTTGAAAATAAGAAAAACAAATATCAAACAGGTTTCAGGCTTTCTTGAGGGTGAAGATATGATTGATGAATAGAGTATTCTTCCATCATATAAAATAAAACAAGGCCGTGAGATAAGTGCTACTGCTTCCTAATGAAGAAATGATTGATGAATAGAGTATACTTCAAATGTTGTGCCCTACTTTAAAAACATTAATTATACACTTCATATAAGTACTTACGTAAAAGTTTATTGAATAAACTAACTTGTTGTTTACCAAAGTAAGTAATCTAATACAGCACAAGCTTATATGGTATATCTTATATGTGCACATTTGTATAGATTTATCAAATTTTGAAAGGAAAAGGAAAAACCATTTTATGGGATAAGAAAACAAGCACAATAATGTGGATATAAATTATTGATAGAAATTTGATTGGCATAATATATTACTCGATACTTATAGACATATCAACAAACTTGTATTTAAAATGGAAGCATAAGAGAGGACAACAAATTTATATTAGTATATTAGATTGCTTAGAAAAAATTTCTACCTTCTTAGTTGGTTTCTTTTTTGACTGAGACAAAGAGAATCAACATCACTTATACTCTAAGGAGTATATGATTCCATTTCTAAAATTAATAATTGTTGGCATATTCTGAGTCCAGTTTTCACCAAATTACAAGGCTTAGAGAAGAGAAAGTATAGTGTTTTTATCTTCAATTTAGTGATTGTTGATGCCTGAGATTAATGTGCAGAACATACCAAATGAACAAACAAAGAATATATGTATTGTCTAACCTGAAATGACCTTGCATTGTTAATACAGTTTGAAATTCTTGCGATTGAAGTGAAACGATACTCGTCAAAACCTCAGTTGCCTACGAAAATTCTTGCCAAACACGGCCAAACAAGAGAAGGAACTAACCACATCAATATTAAATTGAATAAGTAAATAATGCATTGCGATTATATCATTATCAGCACACAAACTCAAAATTAAACCATCAAACATAACTTGAATGTTAAAATAATGCAGAGCTTTTGAACAACAAAAACACACTCATAAAAGAAGAAATAGTGTGAGTTATTGAACCTTTTCATTACTTATTTATCTTTTAAATTGAAAAATTATTAATCACTTACATCCGCACATAAGGCACGCAACGGATGAAAGTGATAACACACAAACAAAAAGCTCAATGTATAGACTAAGGCTTGAACACCCTGATAAGCATCTAAAATACATCCCATAAAAAAGATTAAACAGAGAAAGCTGAAACAGCAGAGCAGGAGAGGCATCTCCTTAATATCCAAGACAACTGTCCCATGTGATCAAACAAGTAGGTGTGGGCAAAAAAACTAAAAACTGAACCGAACTGAACCGAATTGATATTGAACCGAACCGGCATGTAAAAGTTTTGAACCGATCCATATTTAAACGACCAGTTATTAACCGAACCTTTTTTGAAAAAAACCAAAACTGAACTTAATCCAAGTTGAACAAAAAACAGTGATTGAACCCTAACATTAAAACTTAATCAAATAAATTCATTTCACTCCAAAATCTAAATCAAACAAAAAATGGATAAATCAAGACATATGGACCATCTTCACTGATTTTTTTTGCATTCATATCCTCAAAAATCCTCTCAGTCTCATGTGATCAAACAAGACATAAGAAAACACTTGACTAAAACAGAAATCCATAAAATTCAAAGTTTGCCATAAAGTTTTCCGAAATTTTGTTTAAATATAGAACAGTTCATGCATTTCCAGATAACAAACTTAAGCTTGTCGGAGTGGTTCTGATGTTGTGTTTAAATCATAAGGATTAGGTACAAAGAAAGAGAAAGTAGAAACTATCTGTTTCCATTGCATTTCCTTTGGATCATTCTATTGTTAACAAAGAAAAGATAATATTAATAATGTCAGCACCGTGTAAATGATAACAATAGGAATATCACATTCACAGTTCTTTGATGCCAACATATTCCAATAACAAGCAAAATCAAACAACTTTAATAACAACTTCAATTCTCACTTTCAATGCAATAGAGCAAAATAAAACTAATTTGTCCATACTAAAAGACCATCATTCAAATTAATTTCTACGAGAAGATCAAGAAACTGCTTGAATGCAAAGGAAAGATACCGATATCTATGTGCATATTAAAACATAAAATAATGAAAACGCTAAAATCTAGAAATTACTTAAATGAAAACGAAAGTTTGCATTCTGGAGACATCCTTGGACAGGAGGATAACTCTTGTATAATTTGAAGCTTTTGCAATCCATTTGAAGATTGAGCAGTACCATTGATTTTCATGGACTGTAAGAGTCTTGTATTCTGCAATATATATGTTGTGAAAGCAAGATCATTTGTTGAGCCATCAGAATTGAAAATAGTACATGATCTGAGGTGAGAAGAAACACATTCAGGAACCGAAATTGGGCATTTCCATTCATTCGATAAGCAGGAGCACCACTGTCAAAAAGATCAAAAGTAAAATATATCAAAAATATATGTAAATAAGAACAAGCAAACAAACATACTACTCTCAACAAACCTTTCTAATAAAAAGAATTTGAAGCTTGGGACAGTTCTGGAGCATATCTACTACACCATTCCAGCCATGAAAGAACTCCAAAAACCATAGTTGAATATTAATTAAGTTTTGAAACACAGGAATGCTTTTGAAACGAAAGCCTTTCAAAGCCTCTCCAGCATTCGCTATGTGTAGAAACTCAACATTAGAAATTAAATTAACTGGAATATCAGTTGAACAAAATCGGGCTCTAACCAATTTGGACAAGAACAAGGGTTTGAATTCTTCTACTTTATTATTTTCATCAGCTCTCCTATATAACAGAAAAGAAGCATGCAAATTTTGTAGAATAGGACAAGCTTTAAGAAGTTTACTGAAATTATTCTGAGTTTCAAAAGAAACATATCTTAGATGTAGGGTTTTGAGATTTGGAAGATCAACACACAAATTTTCACCTTCAACTTTTAAGCTCGCAAGTTTGACAACAACTAGGGTTCTGGAGGTGAAAATCGTGAGATTCTTCAATGTTACATTATCGAGGAGGAGATGAAGTTCCTCGACGCGGCGTAGTTTTATGGCTTCTACCCATGCATAGAAGCTTTGATGATCAACCTTATAAAATCGAGAGAGTTTGAGGTGAAACGTTTTGATAGGTTGGTTGGTCGCAGAAGGAAAGAGCATGAGTTTATCTACAAAACCACAGAAGCGATTGAAGCTATCAACGTTTTTCACGGTATCATCGTCGAAACGAAGAGCTGTGAGTGAGTAACATAATGGGGCCCATCTTTTGGAGAGAAGGGTTGTGGTGAAAGCAAGTTTGGTTGGAAGAAAAGAGAGAATGTGACAAAGTAACTCATCAGGTAAGTTGCTGATCATATCAACGGTTGCTGCTGAATTCTCCATTGACTCAGAAGAAGAAGAAAGACGGTAGGGTTTTGCAAAAGCGTGGTACCTATTTGTGTGAAATAAGTGGTGTTCAAATACTTAAGTTTCACAATAAATAAATCAATATCTCAATGTCTTTCAATTATATTAGATTAGATTTAGTCCATATAAGTAGCAAAATATATATATATATATATATATATATATATATATATATAGCCCATATAAGTTGAAAATCAAACGTAAAAATAAGGAAGTGTATTAATTAAGTTAGAATTAAAATTAAAATTAAAATTAAAAGAACAGTTTGTTATTTTTTGTTGATAAAATGTTTAGGTGAGTTGGGTTACAAAGATTAACCACGGTCAAGGAAGACCTCGAGGCTCAAAAAGCGCTAATAGATACACTATCAGAATCGTGTGATATTTAATGAAGACTTTTTCTTTTTCTTTTTTTGAAAAAAATTCAATGAAGACTTTTTATAAGTAAAAAAAAGATTTATGTAAATGAAAAATAAAATAAAAAATAGGGGAAAAGGGGATAAAAAAATAAAGCTATACGCTTTTTAAAAAAATAAAATAAAAGACGCTTACAGCATTTCATTAATCTATATGTAAAGATAATAGGGGATTTTGGGGGATTTTATATTTTGTTATTTCAATTATTCCCTTAAACAAATATATTCTTATAATAATGTTTTATTTGTGTTATTAGAAAAGTAAAAGAACTTTTATTATGTTTGTTATATTATTGTTGTCGTTGAAAAAGATAAATATCGTTTAATAAAAAGTTAAGATATTATTAGAAACGTAAAAATAAGGAAATGTATTAATTAAGTTAGAGTTAAAATTAAAAGAATAGTTTGTTATTTTTTGCTGATAAAAAGATTTAGGTGAGTTGGGTTCCAAAGATTAACCACAGTTAAGGAAGACCTCGAGACTCAAAGAGCTCTCATAGATATACTATCAGAATCGTGTGATATTTAATGAAGACTTTTTCTTTTTTGAAAGAATTCAATGAAGACTTTTTATAAGTAAAAAAAAGATTTATGTAAATGAAAAATAAAATAAAAAATAGGGAAAAATGGGGTAGAAAACAAGAAGCTATACGTATTTTTTTATATTTTTTGAAGAAATCTATATTTTTTTTAAATAAAAGATGCTTAAATATTTCATTAATATATATCTATATTATATATAAAGAAAACTACCCCTTTCAGCATTTTTGGGTTGAATTTTTCTTTTCAAAAATACCCTCAATTTTGAATACAAATAACACATGTAACAAATAGATAAGAATAAATTTAAATATTAAAAAAATGTAACAAACACCAAATGAATATATATGTGTTTGGTTTTTTTTTTTTCCTTAATCATTTAAAAAGTGTAACAAACTAGATGAGTATATTTATACTTACTTTTTTTAGTATCCCAATTGTAACACCCCGTTACCCAAATGTAAATAAATAACAATAATCATCAGAGTATTTCACCAAACGGGTATGCTACATTGCAATTCCAAAATTTCTTAAATAAAAAATAAAACTATTTAATCAACCACTTGATAAAAATGAAAACATGGCAGCGGAATAGTTTTCAATCCAACATCAGTCTACGACATCAAAGGCCTAAACAACAATAAGTCGACCAACAAAGGACCACATCAACAAGTTCCAAAATTTGATACATGGAAAGGAAAAACAACAATAATATAGAAGACAGTTCTCATCCCACGTATCAGAGCCCTAGACACGACAATGAGCCACCACCAACTACTCAGGATCACCTGCAAGTTACCCATAGGAAGGGCAACATTTTCAAGCAGAAGGGGTGAGATTCACAACAATAAATATAGATATTAAAATCTTCAATTGAATCTAACACCCTAATCAACAACCACTTCATCTGGCAAACATATATATGTATAAGTCACTAGCAACAACAACATCAACAGTACACCATGATCACAATGAATATATATACAATTGCATATTCAACACCAACATCATCCATCAAATGCAACTAGTACTCCAGGACCGAAGCCCTCACCGCTGTTTTATGCATATGCAATGGACCTACATGTGTATATCTACATACAACTGACCATGCAATGCAACTCCATGTGACTCCACTTAAACGACATGTATGATTAATAATTAAAACATACAATGCATTCCTCATCATCAATCAACAACCAACAGAGATTCAACCATTCAGAATGATGCACAATTAAATATAATTATGCTTAAACAACAACACTCAAACCTTATCATTCAAGCAAGCAAAACTGCACTCAAACTGCACAGCTCGCCTCGCGAGCACATCTGCTCGCCATGGCGAGTTCACAAAAACACTAGCTCGCTATGGCGAGTTCAAGGCGAACTCGAGGCGAGTGAAAATCAGGTGCTCTCGGGAAAAAATGTCATTTTCTCACTCAAATCCCATTTCTAAGTTCTCTAATCATCTTTTAAACCTAAAACTTCCACCATTCATCTTTATTATCATCTAGGTACCTTAAACCATCCCCAAAACATCTTATAACAACTTTTCAAAAATCACAATTTTATCTGGGCTACTCGCCTTGGCGAGTTGGACTGCTCGCGAGGCGAGCTATGAAGTTGCTCACTCGCCATGGCGAGCACAGCTACTCGCGAGGCGAGCGATGAACTTCTATACGGGCAGAAAACTGGTTTTACCCAAAAATCCCATTTTTCTTCCAATCACTCCCCAAATCAGTTTACAGATACATAATTAAGTGTTCTATGCAACCAGAAACCAATTCTAACATCAAAACAGCAATATCTACCCCAAAAACCATAAATTCCATTAAAACCCAATTTCTCAATTTCACTCCAAAAACCTGTTAAACTCAAATTCAGACTTTAAAATCTACACTATTGAAGTAAACCTCACCCTTACCTTAGTTCAGAATGAAAATGCACAGCAAAAATGGATTCCCTTGGTTCTTCTCTCTTGTTCCTGGTTTTCTCTCCCTTGGCTTGGTTTCACGTAAAACTGCTTCTGATTCTTTCTTTTCTTAACTTCCCATTACTTAACTCCCTAATATTTCCATTAGCTCCCCATAATTTTAATAATTATTAAATAACTCCCCAAACTCCAAAATAACTAATATTTCATACTTATTCTAATTATTATTAAATAAACCATATAATAAAATAATACACCACATAAATCACCCAAAAATCACATATATACAAATATATGCATATAAATACTCCGCATAAATCACCAAACATCATATATAATAATATATATACTCCACATAGTTCAAATTAATTAAATAAACAACTAGGGCGTTACACCAATTATACTTTTAAACAACTTTTTTTTTTAATAAAGATCGTTATTAATGTCATTAAAAAAAAAAAAAGAATTTAGATTATATTTTTTGGTTTAGTTTTTTTTTTTTTTTTGACACAATGGTTTATTTTGTTATAACTTGAAAGTAACAAACATTTATATTTTTAATTTTAATCCAAATCAAAATTTCTTAAAAAAAAAAAAACGAATAATAATTTTCAAACGTTAGCGAAATATAAACAGCGAAAAGAAAGACACGTGAATGGCCGTCTTTTCGCTATTCTATATGTAAAGAGAATAGGGGATTTTGGGGGATTTTAGACTCACTTTTTTTTATTTCAATTATTCCCTTAAACAAATATATTCTTATAATAATTTTTTATTTGTGTTATTAGAAACGAAAAGGAAATTTTATTATGTTTGTTATATTATTGTTGTTGTTGAAAAAGATAATTATGATTTATTTTATTTGTTAAATTTTACAAAAGTTTGTTACATTCAAAAAAATTAAAAGATATATATATATATATATACTTATAATAATTTTAATCTACATAAAAAAAATTAAAAAATATCATTTGTAATTTACACGCAGATTTCTACAAAATATTGTTGAGTTTGGTTTCTTTTTATTTTTAGATTACATTAGTTTTTATTTTCCTTGCTTCTAGATTAGTTTTATTTTTGTTCCATATTTCTAGGTTAGTTATATTTTCTTTTCATATCTTAATTAAAGATAACAAAAATATTTTTTTGTTTTATTTTAGGCTAGAATCTAGGATAGATTTAAATTATATGTTTATTATTTATATTTTATCTATATATACACATAAAAAACGAAAAATGTATATTATTTTGTTTTTTGTTTTTAGTCTAATTCTCTAAAGCTCTTGCTCAAAAAAAACTCTTGCGTGTTTTTTTTTTTTTTTTAGCAAAGGGAAGATTAATTCAATTCAGCAATAATAAGTAGAGTAAAGTAGTTAGGTACATCATAGAAAAGGTAGGGGTTAGGATGAGATAAGGAAGTTCTAGCTATGTTATGAGCTACCCTGTTTGCTTGCCTCCTGACATAAAACACAAAATAATTACTTTAAGTCTTACATCTAGAAATTATATCTCCAAACTCAATAAAAGGAGAAGAGGTAGAAATAGTAGCATCAACAACTAGCTTACAATCAGACTCAAATATGACAGACTCCATGCCTTGATTGACAGCGAAGGTTAAAGCTTCAAGAAGGCTTAGAGCCTCGGTTTCTGAAGGGGAAGAAGTATATAAAGAATACTTAGATAATCCATAATGTAATGTTCTGAAGAGTCTCAAAAGAAAATGTCAAGCCCTGTAATGGTATTATTGTTGACGAGGGCGCAGTCTACATTGCATTTCAAACTGGAAGGAGGGGGTTTAACCCAGAGCTTATCCTGATGTATATTCTGGTTGGTATGTCTCGCTCTTTGTAAACAGCGCCATTCATGAAGTGAATTCTACGCCCGTTGAACGATCAAAGGTAAGGGAGTGTCAATGCCTTCCCATAATTTAGAGTTTCTACTTTTCCATAGACTTTTCATAGAATTATAGGTACTGTTTCCTGGGTATGTGGTTGCAACCTGCTAAAGAAATTAAAAAGAAGAGACGTGAAATCATTAGCATCACGCAGCAACTCTCGCACAATACCATCCAATCGAACTTGCTCCCAACAATTCATAGCTTTTGGTCACACAAAGAATGAGTGGATGTGGGATTCAACCATGACATCGCAATGAACACAAATATCGTCAATAAGTACATCTTTCTAGATCAAAAGAGTGTGAGTTGGAAGGCAATAGTGACCCATTCTCCATAACAGGGAACGAATTCTAGGAGGCACATGTTGTTTCCAAATAATGTTCCAATTATGCGTAACTGCAGTGGGGGAAACATTGGCTTCAGCTTCCAAAGACATACATGACTTATAAGCCGATTTAACAGTATAAATATTATCAACAGAATGATGCTAGACTCGAGTATGATGCAAATTACGCGTATGGAGTGGCAATCCACAAATGGTTGAAGCGCCTGAGATGGAAAAGATGTTATTGATGAGCAAACTATTCCAAGTATGCAAGTCTGGATTTATTAAATCACGAACCAATAAATGTTCCAGATGTGGAGGTGGCGTTGTTGAGGGTCGAAGAGTAGAAAGAGAACGAATCCATGGTGAGGACCAAACTTTGATTTGGGAGCCATCTTCAATCTTCCACCTATATCCTAGATTAATAAGATTTTGAGAACTTCATATGCTCCTCCAAGTATAGGTTAGATTGTGACCAATATTGGCATCCAAGAAATCCCTTCTAGGAAAGTATTTGCATTCATTTATGAACAACTACAATACCAATATTATCATTGTTGAACTCTTCAGCCTCTTCATGAGAAAATATTTCTTCTGTATCAATATTAAGATCTAGCAAAGGTGTAAATTCAACAATTAAATCTATATCACACAATGAAAATTTAGTAATGTTTGAAGTCATATTTGAATAGTTTTAAATTCTGCAAACTGCCATATATATACTTCAACTATTGGTGATTTTAATTTTGTTTTGGTGGGAAGGATAAATTTTGATTAACAAAGTTGGAGGGAAGTTTAAATCAAAAATTAAGTTGGAGGGAAAGTTTGTTTGTTACTCCTTTCAAAATTTCAGAAACAAAAGAATAAAAATTTGAAAGAAAAAACGTGATTAGTAATGAAAGTTTATTGTGTCTTTTAGGCTTCCCAAGCACTATAGCAATTGTAAAACGTGATACATTTAGATGCATTTATATCACATGAACAGCTGATAGCAAGGATACTTGTTTTCAATCAAAATGGTTGGTATCTAGAAAAAGGAGTACTAGATTAAATAATGGTAGACAAGGAAAGAGAGAGCTATTTATCAGCTGCCTTGGTTGTAGTGAAAAAGAAAAAAACGTCACATATAAAGGAACAGAGGGAGTAGTAGAAAGCCTCGGTAAAATAATCTAACGGATGAATTGGATTAGGCTATAGTCATTGACTATGCAATTAATGTATAAAATGTGGCAATTTAGAGGTTAAGGGTATAATAGACATATTACAACTTTAAACTCTAAAAGTGACACTTATATAGGAACAAATTTTTTTCCCAAAAGTAACACTTATAAAGGAACGGAGGGAGTATATTTAACTACAAAGTTAAAAAATTGTTGAATTCAATACAAACTTTCCATTTTATTGGCATTTGTATATGTTAAATGTGATCAAGTTCATTTTTCAATGTGTTATTTGATTACGATTGTTTATAATTCTCTTATAAGAGTAATTATTAACATTTTCCTATATGTAAAAGAAATCATTCATAGTATCATTTTAGTTAAAAGAATCACATTTCCTAACAATATGTCACTTGATTGCTTGAATCTGTACAGCTTGGAGGCCCCGACTTTGATGTACCATTGGGAAGAAGTGACAGTATAACCTTCAATATGTAACTGCACCAGACAATCTTCCTGTACCATTTGAAGGAACCGATGAACAATTAAGACTTTTTCAATCTAGAAAATTTGATGCTACAGATTTAGTTGCTCTATCTGGGGAACACACTTTTGGTCGATCCCATTGTCCTATAACCATTGATACAAACCCACCAATAGACCCAAATTTCAAAAAACAACTCGAAGCGACATGTCCGAATGACCAATCACTGAACACAATTAACTTGGATATTACAAGACGAACGAAGTTCGATAACATGTACTATATTAATCTCTTGAACCACCAGGGTGTGTTTCCATCTGATCAAGATTTGGCAAGTCATCCTACGACTAAGGAGATTGTGAACCTCTTTGCTTCCAACCAGAATGAGTTTTCTAATAAATTTGCTAATGCTTTTGTTAAAGTTAGCCAATTGAGTGTTTTGATTGGAAATCAAGGAGAAATTCGAAAGTCATGCTTTGCTCCAAGTAATCGGCAATCTAATAATGGCGTATGTGGTCGAAGAGGTGGAGGAAATTGCAGCAAACATATAAACTATTGTAAAATAATCATTAATCTCACTGTTATTAGTAATAATTTTTCTTTCCTCGTTTAAAAAGTTACTATCTAACCATGGTGGCCAAGTAAGTTAATTAGTTGCCTTTAAGAGAGAATTCTTTGTTTGTGTTGCCATAAGTTGTGGATTCCTTTGTGTTTTGCCTCCTTAATGTATGAATTGTGTATAAGTGGGGTTGGTGCGAGCATGGAGAGCCACCATGTGCATGCAAGTCTACCTAGAAATTTAGTATTTTTTTTTATGTATAATCTTTGTTTGAAGGTTATGGATCGAAGCTAAAGATGAAATCTAAATTTCTAAAATGCATTTAGTAAATCTACCTGATTAAAATATCACACATCTTAGTAAATCTTAAATGCAAAGAATAACAACATTGACCAAGAGTTCCTTATGATTTTTTTACATGAAGAAAACAAATAAATAAATAAAAAATAAGTGATCAGATGCGATTTCTGCCCTAGGGTTACGAGTTGTTGCCTCCCTTGTGAATGTGTGTTATCGTGTGATTGTAAATTCATATTCGCCCATCACTCTTTCTTGAGGTATTCCATGTGCTACCTTTATTCCATTGTTTCATAAAACTTTGATACCTTTATGTCGTGGATTGGGTAATCTGAGTGTAGTTCCTAATCTTAAATACCTCGTTTGGTGCTACAATCTGTATATCCTTTTCTTAAGTGAGATACTTGTTCACGAATAAAGTTAAGGAATTTCGCTACATTCTTGGTTTTTATTCTTGTTTTTGTGTTGATCGTGTTTCCCGAGGTTGTGGTTTAGATCTTTATTGAGGCTCTTTTATTAAACGTTAGATTGTAGATTATTCAAACAATCATACTACTTTTGATATATTAGATGATGGAAAAGGTATTTGGAGACTGACAAGTTTTTATGGTTATCCTAATGGGGTAGGAGACATGCTGCTTGGGACTTCCTTCGGTTGTTGTCCCAATCGTCCACTCATCCTTGGTACATTTTTGGTGATCTCAACGACATCATGGATGCAAGTGAGAAATGTGGTAGGACAAGACCGTTCTAACCAGTTGATTAATGGTTTTTGTTTGGCGGTTATGAATTATGGATTATCCGACGTCCATGTTGAGGATTAATAGTTGTACCATACTTGTGGTGCCTTTTTAACGCCATACAAACCCTTTTTAATTTATACACCTTTAACCTATCATCCATTTTTTCACATAACCTTGTGGTTGATCAACAAAAACTTCCTCATTTAACTCCCCGCACAAGAATGCCCATTTTACGTCATGTGAAAATTTGCACATGTTAAAAAGTTTTAAATAGTAACTTCACATTGAAACTTGTATATTTTGTATTAAATATATATCTTTTTGGTAAATATTATTAGTTTTGAATAAAAACTTTATACTTTTAGTTGTTTTAACATGTGCAATGTTGCACATGTTAGACAAACCTATAATAGATTTAACAAATAGAATAATCAACTATCGAGAGAGATTCCCTAGGGAGATATTCATATACATTTATGTAGGATGAATTAAATTGATGTAGGTTATTTATAAAGTAACTTGGAGTAACTAAGATAGCGTTTGACATAACTTATTTTTTACTTAAAAGCTACTTTAACTTTAAGGTTAGAAATAAGAATTTTGTAATTGAAGTAAAAGTTGTTTGACAAAGTTTTTTTATTTTTTTATTATATAACAAGCTCCTTAAAACACACTTCGTAAAATGATTTTATAAAAAATTTAATTTAATTTAAAATCAACACAAATGGCAAATGATGAGCGATGATTAATACTTTTTTTTTATTATGTATTGTATCTCTACAATCACATTAGTACAAAATTATTTTTTAAAACATTTTAACATACTTCCTTCACCTTTATTAAAAAAAAAAAATACTTCCATCACCTAAATAAGTAAATTAAGTTAATAAATAATGAACAAAAATTATCAAATTAAACGAACTATCATTTGCTTTACCAAAATTTTTTCATCAAAAAAAATCTTTTTGCTATTTTGATTCAAGATAAATTTTATATTTTTACAAATTAATCATGTGAAACTTACTATTTTTTTTTTAGCAATAATAGGCGCACCATTTTTATAAAAAAAGTTAACGATTTCTTAAAGTAAAAAAGAGTTGATGATACTATCCATTCGTGTGACTATAAGAGAGGTTTTGATAGTATTCGAAAATAATTGATTTAGCTAATATTGAGATTTGATGTTATGAACTATTTTCAAATTTACTTACACTAACAATAAAACATCATCAAATAAAACTATCTAAAAAAACGTCATCAAAACAAGAACATATATCTATGCACACACAACTTCAATTTAGTCTATTGTATTTGTGAGTGTTTTGATTAAGTGTGAAGCATGGACTATTCACCAGTTGACATGTTTTTATCAGATCTTTTTCTGTTACAATGTTAAGTGCTAAGACAATAGAACCGGAGCTCTGGTACCAACTGAAGGTGAAAAAAAATACAAGAAGTAGACATGGCAACACAACTTGCACCCGCCGGGTCTCACCCGCCCCGCCCCAATTTTAACGGGAAAAAGCCGAATTAACTGGGTCCGAGTGTGGGGAAAACCCGGAGTTTTAATGTGGGGCCGGGGTCGGGGGATACTCACACCCACCCCCACCCCGCACCCGTATATGCGAATTTACCTATATAGTAGCAATTGGGTTAAACAGAAATGTTTTGGACACCCCCATTTACTCGTTTTTAATTAATGGAATAAAATGCAAAATCAGTCCAAATCAACGAATATATGGCACTCACATTCATTCCTTCAAGAATCCACTATCCCTATTTGTTGTTTCATATCATGTGGACCTTCTCCCAATCCTTAACATGGTTGGAGTGAATGGTGTTGAGTTTGATATGTCCATCTAAAACAAAAATTAAGACCGCAGATTTGAGTTTACTACACGTTTGCATTGGTGAATGTTGCTTTTTTAATTGTTCAAACTGATTTGAAAATAACCTATTTATATGTCTGCTACAGAGGTAGCTTAGTGGACATTTATGTTTCAGTTGTTTGTGAATTAGGTAGCTTAAAGTGTATTCAAACCAATTTCAACTTATAAGACAAACTGTTATTAAACTACTCATAATCACTGTAACATTGTTTCAATTTTTCTGCTCCTATACTTATGATATACTGTAATGTTTGAAACATGTGGCCGGCTTAACATGAATAATAGATTATTTCAAAATTCTAGTAATGTAGAATCTATGATACACCAGTATGCTTTTGCTACAGTTTTCGCAGGTGGGGGTGGGGGCAGGGCTGGGAAACCCATCCCCATTGGGGGCAGAACTGGGGTAAAGTTTCTATCTCCGACGGGTTTGAGGGTGGGGCTAGGTACAATGAAACGGGGGCAGGGCCGGGTATGTTAAAACCCGCCCACCTCATTGCCATGTCTAAGAAGAGGGGGAGTTGGATTGTGTTAGTTGTTTCTTTCTTTTAAATTAAGCCCACAGTCCAGAGTCTGATAGAGTTCAGATTCTAGATCAATGTTCAGAGTCTAATGCAGCGGATGATATATATATATATATATATATATATATATATATGAGAGAGCGAAGAGAAAGACACAAGCAATTATACAGGTTTTTACCGGTGGGGGCTAGCCCGAAGAGTTTGTCTACATGGGAGCCGATGGTGGAAACTTTGTGTGGGAGGTTGAACTCATGGGGGCATAGGTATATAAGTTTTGGAGGTAGAATTATTCTTTTAAATTCGATCCTTAATTCCATTCCAATTATTTACATGTTTTTTATGAATATGCCGGTTCAAGTGTGGAAGAGGGTAGTTAGAGTTCAAAGAGAATTCCTTTGGGGTGGAGTGGGTGGAGGAAAGAAAATTAATTGGGTTAAATGGAAGACGGTGTGTCAACAAAAGAACAATGGTGGTATTGGGATTAAAGACGTTCGGGTTATGAATTTGTGTTTATTGGCGAAATGGAGATGGAGGTTGTTAGATGGTGAAGTGGCATTGTGGAAGGAAGTTCTAGAGGAAAAATATGGTTCTTGCAAGGATGTTTTGTTAGAAGGGGGGTCATCCGTGGCTGTGTTTTGCTTCGGTTTGGTGGAAAGAGGTGGTGAAGTTGAATGATTTTGGTATCATTGGATGGTTTAATGGGGAGATTTTGCGCAAGGTGGGAAATGGTTTGAAGACGAATTTTTGGAAGGTCAATTGGTGTGGAACCGGAAGCCTTGCTCAAAAATATCCCCGTCTTTATTCAATAACTAGTCAAAAGGATTCAAGGGTGGGCGAGATAGGGGGGTTGTCGGAGGAGGGAGTGTATTCGAATTTGATATGGAGAAGAGCGCTCTTTGTGTGGGAGGAAGAGTTGGTCACTAGTCTTTTGGAGGATTTGGAAGGGATGACTTGGTCAAATGTAGAGGATGAGTGGAGATGGAACTTAGAAGATAATGGTGTTTACTCGGTCAAATCGGCCTATTTGAAGATGGAAGGGGTTGTGTTGGGAGAAGAAGTTTGGGCGGTGGCGGAGAAACGGGTGTTTGAAAATATGTGGAATAGTCCGGCACCGTCAAAAGTGGTTGTGTTTGGTTGATAGTCTTTCTCAATCGAATCCCAACTAGAGGTAATCTTGCTTTGAGAAATGTTTTACCTTCGGAAGGGGATACTTCGTGTGTGATGTGTGATAGGGAGGAGGAAACGGCTCTCCACCTTTTTTGCATTGTGAGGTGGCGAGCTTGGTTTGATTAAAATTGATGACGTGGGTGGATTGTTGGTTCCCAATCCCGCCAAACTTTTTTGTTCTTTGGGAATGTTGGAGCGTTGGGGGGAGAGCTAAAAAGGTCATCAAAGGTTTTTGGTTAATATGGCACACTACCATTTGGGTGATGTGGAAGAAGAGAAACGGCAAGATTTTTAAGGGGATTAATTTTGATGTGGATGAATTGGTTGAGGAGATAAAGGTGTCGTCTTGGAGGTGGATGTTGGATAGAACTCATTTCCCGTCCTGTCTTTTTTACGAATGGTGTTGGAATCCAAGACTTTGTCTTGAGCGATAATGGTTTTTGTTGGAGGTGTGCAGCTGCCGTTTCGGGTGGAGTTGACCGAGTTTTGGAGGTTATGTTTGAGGGAGTTTTGGACCTGCTTTGCGCAACAGTTAATTAGTTGTTGTCATGGTTTTTTACTTCTAGCTGTGCTGCCATTGTGACAGTCTTCTCTGTTACAGTCAGTTTATGTTTTTCATTGGTATTCTGTTACTATCCATTTTTTAGGAATGGGGATGGTAGAGTATTAATTAGTTAGGCGTGAACTTGGAGGTATGTTTGGGAGTTGTTTGTGTGGTGTGTTTTTTGGTTCCCTGAGTTGCCTTAGTTTTTGGATTGTGAGGCGTGGGTATGCGGCTGGTGCTTCGCCCGTGCGTATACTCCGGCATCATTATTTTGGGTGGTTTTTTGTCTTTAGCTTTTGAGGGGTGTTCCGTATATATGTGACACCGTTTGTATTCTATTGTTTTTTCCGTGAGTGCTATTGTTTGTATTCTATTGTTTTTTCCGCGAGTGTTTATGCGTCTTGCATTTACTCGACAAGAATAATATTTTCCGTTTAAAAAAAAACAAGTTCTTTCCACATTCCGGAAGTAGTTTTGTCCCCCTTACACTTCCAATGAGAGTTCACTAAAATCAATATCTGATTACAATTGTTCAAGCACACAAGTAACAGATTTCAAATACTCAAGCATGCAAGCAAGAGATTTTTTATGCTCAAGCACAAAAGCAAGAGATTTCTAAACAAACACAATTACACAAAAAAATGTTTGGGTTGAACATTTGATATACAATAAGTGGTGTTCACAATACAAATCAGATACAGACTCTTAAGACTCTAGAATTTCTATGATATGAAAGTTTATATGAAATTTTAAGTATGTGATGCACAATAATTTCAGCAGAGTTTTGGCACTTTCAAAACGTTGTAGAGTCTCTATAAATCTTCAGGTCTTCACTCCTTTAAATAAAGGTGTGAAAGAGACGTTGAGAGATTGTCAGTGTAACACCCCGTTTTCCCAATATACAAATTTCTTAAAACATTTATCAGAGTAAGAATCATAAACAACGGGATATCACATATAACATGATCCAAAACAGTTAAATAATAATTTAACCGAAAGGCGTAAACATTGCAGCGGAATTTAGTTCATAATCCATAAATCAGTTTGGCACGTAGGCCCCGTCAAAATATCTCAAATGAGTTAAATCAACTTAACAAAACATAATAATTGTTCAACATCATAAAACATAAACATGATAGTCACGTAAGAGAATGAAGCATGCAAATAACCCCATCCCGTTACGTATCAGAGCGACCTAGACGACACAGTGAAGGCAAGGCCACTCACGACGGCAACTGCACACTAAGCACGATCACCTGCAAGTTACCCATACGAAGGGCAACATTTTCAAGCAGAAGGGGTGAGATTTCATAACAAAATAATGTTAATCAAGGTAATTCGAATCATAATTAACATTAACATCATAATCATTCTTAAATAACTTTGCATATTCAAATAACAAGTATCACGTATTCACATATTCAGTCGTCATCAACAACATAGCATTATGGACATGACAATGTGACAATGCTCTTAGACTCTTTATATGCATGTGGTACCAATCGTCATCATAAGTATTAATATATTTTAATCGTGCGGAGGACAAAGCTCCTATAAATCGTACGGAGTACAAAGCTCCTAATAATCGTGGTGAGGACTAAGCTCAATGAAATGTTATGCATGGATTCTTATGAACAAATCATCGTAATCAACATATCAACATGCATCCAATAATTTGGAGCTAAACGTCATCATTTCATCATATAAAGTACACTATGCACTTAGTTAAATAACAGCAGCAGCATAAACAAGTCACATAACAGGATGATATCATTATATCAATAGCACATCAATTGTATCATAGTTAAACTTTCATATCTTACATAATTGCAAAATACATTAATCATATTCAATTAATACCAACATATCTTAAACAACTTTACAGGCAGCATTAAACGTCATCATTAGGTCTCATTAACATAAGGGGGTTCACTCTTGATCCAAACGTGCGACACAGATCGCACAAACGCTCAAGATACTCAAAGCTGGAAGTGCTCGCGAGGCGAGTACCAAACAATTCCCAAACTAAAGTTGTTCTGGGTCCAATCCTGCCCTACATTCAATCCTAATCATTACTAGGTATGTTCAGGCACTCAAAGGCACTCAAGGTCCAACTAAAAAGGTCGAAACACAAAATCTAACATGCTCTCTGCCTTAGCTCGCTATGGCGAGTAAGGTTGCTCGCTATGGCGAGCGATACCAAAGGAACTCGCGAGGCGAAGGGAAAGGGCTCGCGTGGCGAGCGATGAAGATCATCACTCGCGAGGCGAGGTTCATAGCTCGCCGTGGCGAGCGATGAATGTCGCTACGGCCAGGCTTCCTATTTTCACAAAAATCCGACGATCCACAAGGTTCTTAGCCTAGTATTGATTCCAAAGTTTGTCCTAAACATAATCTAAGGTCCAGGAACACTTTTTACAGCCATCTAATCAATTCCTACCGTTTAATCATCAATTTTAGGGTTTTGACCTAATTCCAAAACTTTTCTAAATCAATCCTAACTTTGTCAATTAATCATCAGAATTACAATAACTAACATTATTGAATTATTAGTCTCACCCTTACCTTGTATTGAAGAAATCGCAGCACTCTAAGGTGGTTCTCCCTTCTCTTGGCTTTTTCTCCCTTTTTCTCCAAAAACGTACGTACAACAATGTTTTTCTAAAACTAGGTCTAACCTTTATATATCTCCTCTTAATTACTTATCTTATCTCACTTTCTCCCCCAAAACTATCTAAAATATCAAAACAGCCCTCAACTAAATATTTTATATTATTTTCAAATCTTTATTTTATTTAACAATAAAATAAATCCCTTAATCTTATCAAATCTTCCAAAACTCATAACTTATCACAATATCAACTAAACCATCAACATAAACGTAAATCATACCATAATCATGCATATATTATATAAATATAATATAATCGCCTAAACTCGATTAAATAAACAATTAACGAAAGTGGGCGTTACAGTCAGCACATCAAAGAGTCGTTACTGAAGCTTGATCAAATCACCAATGATCTGATGCTTGA
Organism: Medicago truncatula; assembly: GCF_003473485.1. Classification (NCBI taxonomy): domain Eukaryota; kingdom Viridiplantae; phylum Streptophyta; class Magnoliopsida; order Fabales; family Fabaceae; genus Medicago; species Medicago truncatula. The sequence goes on from NC_053046.1 coordinate 25,822,013, forward strand.
TTTGGTTAATGTCCTAGGAGGGAATTGTTTGGAGAATTAACCAGCGTAGACACAGCTGTAGCAGTACTATATCCAAACATGAGAGTGGAGTAGTGGTTGTACAATTGTATTATTGTCCTTTTGAACAGCAGGAAATTTTTTTAGGTCAATTTGAACATCATTGATGCAGGTATTTTCAGTCATAATGAGAGCACCAAAATGATAGAAATAGAAAAGTATGAGTACGGAAAGTACATTTAAAAAAAAATCTTGTAGTATTTAAGTAGTAATGTAAAGTTCATTGAGACAATACCAGTAGCCATAACTGCTCTATAGTACA